>NC_136067.1:747989524-748584524 GCF_964261635.1 Lissotriton helveticus
AGAAACACATCACTTTGCTTTTTGCCGTATTTATCAATAGGTAATGGTTTACAGCGTATTCAGACAGCGCTTGCAAGCGATTATTTAAGCCCTTCGGGGTAAGATCCAAAATCAGGATGTCATCTGCATACATAAGGCATGCAATTGGAACTCCACCCAAGGACGGTGCAATACCAGCGCAAGCTGAAAGGGCAACAGGTAAATCAACTGTATAAAGGGAAAACAGCAAAGGAGCCAAAAGGCAACCTTGCTTTAACCCATTAGAGGTAAAAATTATTTTAGATAGGTCACGTTCACCTCCCAGTAGAACTCTGCACCAGGTATCTGAATAGAGTGCACGAATTAATTTAATAAGAAAGGGGGGCATACCTAAATCAAATAGCTTTCTCCACAGCAATATTCTATCCACTTTATCGAATGCGGTGGAGAAATCAATAAAAGCACCATAAACCTGCCCACCACGGACTTTAACATATTTTTCTGTGATAACTTGTAGTGCCGTCAGGTTATCTAAAGTTCCGTGATTTTGTCTGAAACCTGTTTGTTCAATAGGTAAGATTTTAAATTCAATTACCCATTGGTTCATTAAAATAAGAATACATTTTGCGAAAACCTTACCAATGGCGTCAAGCAAAGCGATTTGACGATAATTTTGAGGAAGATCTCTTGCCCCTTTTTTATATAAGGGAACAATGATACTTCCTTTCCAGGAGGGGGGGACTGTTCCACTGGAGAAACAAAATTTAAACACTGGAAAAAGGATCTTGCTCCAGAGTTCACTCTGTTGTTTTAATACTGAGATGGGAACTTTATCTGGCCCCATCGCACCAGAGGAACGCATGTTCATAATAGCAAATTCAATTTCCTTTTCCGAGGGACAATCAAATACGCGTGTAACATCATTAGATTCCACCATATATATTTGTGAATTATTGTTACCATACAATTTCTCAATATATTGAACCCAAATCTGTTCCTCAATGGCAATCGGAGTGGCACTGGCTCTGGTCCCACAACCCTTGCCAATTAAAGACCAGAAAGTTTTAGCTTGGCCGTTATAAGAAGCTTCCCTCAGTTGTATCCAAAGAGAGTCTTCCCTATTGCGTTTTAAACGGGCCTTAAGCCTAACTCTCCTTCTTTTTAAAATGGACAATTTATGCTTGGCTTCTTGGGTAAATGATAAATATTGCCCCCTTATTACTTTATTTATTTCTATATTTATAGCTCGCAGAGGATGAGTAACTGCAAGCGATTTTTCCACACCAGGTTTCTTCTTCGCTATAGAAGTTACCCGTTCTAAAAAGTTAGCAAAACCCAACAGCTCTCTCCCTTCCCAAAGAAATAAACTCTTGACAGTTTGATTCAAAAGGGACACCAGGCTTTCAAAAGAGCGAAAATTCCAGAAACATTTCCCTGAATTAGAGTCGAAATTCACCAGATCCCTATCCATGCTCCAAGAGTCCACTTTCGGAAGACTGACAGAGACTGTAAGCAACAACGCATTATGGTCACTAAGATTAGACTCAATGACTTTCATATTTTTCAGCTTGGGAAATAAAGCATAATCTGCCATAACATAATCAATAATGGATTTTCCCTTATTTGATTTATGCGTAAAAGCTGCCGGGGTGTCAGAAGGGCGCCTCCCATTTACTATTAAACAGTCAACTTTATGTAGGCCTTCTAGGACAAGTTTGCCTCTTTTATTAGTTTTAATTTTAACAGGGAACTGGGCCGATGGTATATTCAGAGATTCTTCCCTAAGTTTGTTTCTGAATAAAGCTAGCCCACAGTTGGATATATTACAGTTCAAATCCCCAAACAATAATACAAAGGGAGACGGGACAGCATCCATTGTTACATTTAAGAAGGAAAACAATGTTTTCAAACCGTCATTAAAGCAGCAATTTGGGGGAATATAGATGTTTATTATTACCAGCGATCTGTTGGGGCAATCCTCAAATACATCTTTTAAGGTTATTGCCTGGAACAAATTCCCCGGATCGAGATAATGAGAATAATTCCATTTTATTCTATTTGTTAACAAGCATGCTATTCCTCCCTTTGCATGGCCTCTTCTAGAAGATGTTGCACTCTTTTCCAAGACGAAATAATCCTTTTCTAGAGCTATTCTACCTTCCACCCATGTTTCTTGTAAACAGATTATATCCGCCTTGTGTGAATACAAAAAACCTAGTTTCTCCTTATAATCTTTAAAACCTGCTGTATTCCACGAGATGAGCTTTAGCTCTCTGTTAAAAATTTGAATTCGGTTTGGGGCAGGAAGCAGATTTACTTGCTAAGACTCCAGGTAACCAACTCCATTTGGACTGATCATCCTTCAGCGTTTGTTTAAAAGGAGGGTTTTTATATGACACCTGCCTTTCATTCCTGGACACACATATTTTTAAATCCTCTGATCCAGAGCTAGACCAATCCGACAACTTCAAACCCATATTGGGGGAGGATGACAAATTGGAGAAGGCACATTGATTTCGTTTTTCCCCAAAGTATGGCATAACATCTATTCCTCTAATTTGTAATTCCGCAGCCCACTGTAGAATAAGATTTAACACTACTTTAGAATGGAATTTCACCCTTGTGGATCTCCCTAACAAAGAGTTAAGAAGGAATACTACATCCAAATCAGATGTTTGAATTAATTTTAAACCTTCAATCTCTTTGAAACAAATAAGTAAGGCAGATCTATTTAGAATTAAGTCAGTATCAAATAAGGGAAAAAACTCGAGAAAAAAAGTATCTACAATTATTTTTTCCTTGGGAGGAATGACTAAAATTGGGGGTGCCTCTAGGAGAGGCCGTGCTGATGGATTAAAAGAGGAAAGAGAAGGATTACCAGAAGGGGAAGTGACCTTGGGAACATCTTGAAAAGGCATTGCTGAGGGAATGAGACAGGATAGGAAAGGATTAACCGCGGGTGAAGTGACCTTGGGGAGAAAAGGATTAGTGGAACTTATGGTACCTAATCCTGTAGACATGAGTTCCACTTTAGGAGAGGTTATCATGTCTTCCTGAGGGGCAGACAACTGCACCACCTGAGGGGAATCTTCTAAAATTGGTTCCACACTTTTATCAAATAGAAGTTTTCTCTGTCTTTTTTTAGAGAATCTTCGAATAGGTTTTCTCTTCTTTATTCTAATCTTTTTATGTTTCGGGGGAATCGATTTGTCAACCATTCCAGTATTTGCCATAAAAATATCCTCGTTTTTTGACTGTACAGAAAATATAGGGAAAAGAGAGGGAGTTTCAATATTATGGTTGGCAGGGGACGTGGAGACTACCTCTATCTTATCACTAATAGAAGCTATGCAATTAGCACCAGCCGAAACCGCCTTAAAGATCTTAAGATCAGCTGGTAATGCTACTGGGTTCATAGCTTTTTGGCCATCCTTGAGGAGAGGAAGTCGAGCGGAATCCAATTCTACTTGAGCACTTGGAGAACTCTTTTTGGGGATCTCCATCCGGTTAACAAGCGTATGAGGGCAATCAGACACTGGACCGTTCTTACTTTGCAGAAGCACTTTCAAGATTTGAGTTACCGTGTCAAAAATACACTCAGAACCTCCAACGAATTTTTCAAGTAGGCTCAGAATTGAAGCTAATATAGATTCCAAAGAAAATAACGAATTGGAAATTAACCTCCCATCAATACTTGGAGACCCCTCAGCTAAATTGTTCAAAATAGGGCCAGAACAAGAAGTAAAATTTAATTGAGCAGGGGAAAAATCCAATTTATTAGAGGGTGTACTACTTAAAGGACCCGTGCTAGAAATAGTTATAACTTCATTTGAATTAGGGATACCCCTAGATTTCCCCCGCAGGGATATCATCCGATCCTTGTGAGCTGTTAAATCAATGTCAGGTAATGTAAAGTCACTTTCTAGGACGGGCAGGTTAACTGGCTTAACTGACAAAGGGCTAGTGTTCACTATAACTTTGGGAACTTCCCTAAGAGACTCTTGGGAGGGAATAATACTATCGAATTTCAAAACCTTACCACCCGCAGACTCAAAAGGAGAGTTCTGTCCCATTTGTAAGTCATTTGAAATCAAGCATGAACCCCTTACTATTTCGGGGCTAAGAGGAATTAACAGAGATTGACTAGGAACCAAACTCAGACAAGAGGAAACATTAATAACCATATTAGCGGCTTCTGGAACATTGTAATCAGGATCCTCGCTCGGAGGTTGCAACTCAAATGACTTGTCTTTCCCTTTATCCCATAGGTTGAAAAGCTGACACTGGCCTTTCAGTTGCATAGAGGACGTGATTTTATTGCGTAAAGGGTTAGATTTCGTTTTAGACCCAGATTTCCCTACTAAGAGGCGACCAGAACGCAGTTTTTTAGCCGTCAAGAGAAAAATGTACAGAAGATAAAAATAGGGTTAAAACTCCCCAAGGTGCAATATTAGCCTGTAAGAGAAAATAACAAACAACAGTAAACCAAAAATCAAAGGGAGGGGGCCCAGCCCAGCCTACTTCAGCCTCTGACGGCCTCAGAAGGTCCCGCCATTGTCCCGGGCTTCTCCCGGCGTGCTCCTGCGCGCTCCCGCGTTGTGGTACCAAATGGAAGGTTTATAGCTGCGCTGAGGCGTGGGAGGAGCCAGCAGGGAGAGCGGGTCAGCTGATGAAGATGCCGAGGGTCAGGCGCTCCTGGGACAGGTAGTCCTGCGCCTGCCCTCGCTCGCAGCCCTGCGCTCACCACCGCCTCAGGAGCACAATCAGAATAGTTATCAGCAAGCTTTAGACTTCGCAGCACAGCGCACTTCAGGCAGCGCCGTCCAAGAATACCAAGAGCGATGCGGGACCCGCGGAGTGGGTTCCGCGAGGAGTGGAGTGGTAAAAAGAACAGGAAGAGCGGGTCCTACGTGCTCGCAGTCCAGTACTCCTTCAGGTTAAAAAATCAGCAACAGGTGAGCAATCCAACAGGGAGACAAACGAGCTGGTTTTGAGCTGCGCTGAGGCGGGGGAGGAGCCAGCAGGGAGAGCGGGTCAGCTGATGAAGATGCCGAGGGTCAGGCGCTCCTGGGACAGGTAGTCCTGCGCCTGCCCTCGCTCGCAGCCCTGCGCTCACCACCGCCTCAGGAGCACAATCAGAATAGTTATCAGCAAGCTTTAGACTTCGCAGCACAGCGCACTTCAGGCAGCGCCGTCCAAGAATACCAAGAGCGATGCGGGACCCGCGGAGCGGGTTCCGCGAGGAGTGGAGTGATAAAAAGAACAGGAAGAGCGGGTCCTACGTGCTCGCAGTCCAGTACTCCTTCAGGTTAAAAAATCAGCAACAGGTGAGCAATCCAACAGGGAGACAAACGAGCTGGTTTTTAGCTGCGCTGAGGCGGGGGAGGAGCCAGCAGGGAGAGCGGGTCAGCTGATGAAGATGCCGAGGGTCAGGCGCTCCTGGGACAGGTAGTCCTGCGCCTGCCCTCGCTCGCAGCCCTGCGCTCACCACCGCCTCAGGAGCACAATCAGAATAGTTATCAGCAAGCTTTAGACTTCGCAGCACAGCGCACTTCAGGCAGCACCGTCCAAGAATACCAAGAGCGATGCGGGACCCGCGGAGCGGGTTCCGCGAGGAGTGGAGTGATAAAAAGAACAGGAAGAGCGGGTCCTACGTGCTCGCAGTCCAGTACTCCTTCAGGTTAAAAAATCAGCAACAGGTGAGCAATCCAACAGGGAGACAAACGAGCTGGTTTTTAGCTGCGCTGAGGCGGGGGAGGAGCCAGCAGGGAGAGCGGGTCAGCTGATGAAGATGCCGAGGGTCAGGCGCTCCTGGGACAGGTAGTCCTGCGCCTGCCCTCGCTCGCAGCCCTGCGCTCACCACCGCCTCAGGAGCACAATCAGAATAGTTATCAGCAAGCTTTAGACTTCGCAGCACAGCGCACTTCAGGCAGCGCCGTCCAAGAATACCAAGAGCGATGCGGGACCCGCGGAGCGGGTTCCGCGAGGAGTGGAGTGATAAAAAGAACAGGAAGAGCGGGTCCTACGTGCTCGCAGTCCAGTACTCCTTCAGGTTAAAAAATCAGCAACAGGTGAGCAATCCCTCAATGTCAGCAAATTCACAAATTAGGAACACAACACTCCTGGTATGCTACGTGAAGTTACGTTTTCGGGGCAAAGATTTAGACCAGACAAGTAATGTGATAGAAGAAGTACCCCCTTCTAAATGAAAACCGCGCTGGCCTGTCTAAACTGCAACAGTGGGGCATATCTCTTTCCTGAGTTTTATATAGTGCGAACACGATCTAAAGCTATCTGGTATCAGAGGATTTACTTGAGCACCAGTTGCTTACACAAGGAACACACACCCAAGCTCTTTAATTCGAGCTGCATCGCATCGGCGCCAAGTAATCTTGCACTTAAGGGGGTCGAACTTAGACGGTGTTACGCCCCAACTACCATTACAATCCCACCACTCCCAATTCTGGTGACTCGAGCGGTGCACCACCCGCTTACCTATGCAACTGCCGAGTGCTCCTGCGCACGTTCCTCAGCCCCGCACCTCAGTCCTCCCTATCTCTGGGCGCCATCGCGATCTCTTGACCCCGTCTTGGCTCGATGTCTGCGCCACCGTCACAATCTGCCGATCTCGCTCTTCGGCTGTCCACGCTCCTCCGCAGATAAGGCACTCTCTTCCGGCTGCAAATCTGTCCTCTGCCCGAAGCCATTCTTTGTGTTCTCTAGCAAGATCAACCTCGAGACCAGGAAGTGTTCACCGGCGAGCGCCATCGCGACGCCTCACTGTAGTTCTCCTTGCCCTCGAAGCCGCCTTGTACCATCCATACGACTTCACACCTGCAATAGGAGAAAAAAGGAAAATAAATTACGGGCCGCTGGGGGCCCGGATGCTGCGAAAATTAGGAGGCCCCGAGCGCGGGGCACGACCAGTGTGGGGGAGCGTCCAGGCGACAAGGGGCCACCTGAGCGCTCCCCCCTCCTTTAACCTAGGGTCGTGGGGAGGGGGCGGCACAACGCCTTCCGGGTCAGGGGTCGGGCGCCAGCCAACCAGTGGTGCGGCGCGCACCCCCGCGTCATCACTGGACGCCGGGAGGTCACGCCCCACCACCGGGAGACAAGGGGAGAGGGGGGGCCGCCGCGCCGCCATGCGGGCGGGGGGGCCGAGGGCCCCCCCTTTTCATATGTTGCTGGAGATTTGGGCCGCCGTGCCACCAATGTATTTACCGGGGGAGGGTAAACACCCAATATTCCGCAACTTTCTTTCCGCATACCATGACTCCGCATACTTTCATTACGAAAATACCATGACTCCGCAATGCCATTATAACGCATGGCATTACATTTTATATGCTTTTACCACGCATACATTTACAACGAAATTCGTTGTAAATGCTTGAATGGTAAAAGCATGTTTTTTTAATGTTTGGATAAGGTAAGAATAGGTATATGGGTATATGTTTTGGGGTACTGAGGTATATGTTTTGGGGTGTTTGGGTATTTTAAGGGTTCAGATATAGTTTTGGGTTATGGGGTACAGGGGTAGTTTTAGGGTTTAGGGATAGGTATGGGTTTTGGGGTACAGGGGTATTTTTAGGGTTCAGGGCTAGGTTTGGGTTTTGGGGTATAGGGGTATTTTTAGGGCTCAGGGGTAGGTTTGAATTTTGATGTACAGGGGTATTTTAAGGGTTCAGGGCTAGGTTTGGGTTTTGGGGTACTGGGGTATTTTTAGGGTTCAGGGGTAGGTTTGGGTTTTGGGGTACAGGGGTATTTGAAGGGTTCAGGGCTAGGTTTGGGTTTAGGGGTACAGGGGTATTTTAGGGTTCAGGGTTAGGTTTGGGTTTTGGGGTACAGGGGTATTTTTAGGGTTCAGGGCTAGGTTTGGGTTTTGAGGTACATGGGTATTTTTAGGGTTCAGGGGTAGGTTTGGGTTTTGAGGTACAGGGGTATTTATAGGGTTCAGGGCTAGGTTTGGGTTTCGGGGTACAGGGGTATTTTTAGGGTTTAGGGATAGGTTTGGGTTTTGGGGTACAGGGGTATTTTTAGGGTTCAGGGCTAGGTTTGGGTTTTGAGATACATGGGTATTTTTAGGGTTCAGGGGAAGGTTTGGGTTTTGAGGTACAGGGGTATTTATAGGGTTCAGGGCTAGGTTTGGGTTTCGAGGTACAGGGGTATTTTTAGGGTTTAGGGATAGGTTTGGGTTTTGGGGTACAGGGTATATTTATAGGGTTAAGATGGGTTAGTGTTTAAGGGTGTTGGGGTATTTTAAGGAGTAAGGGTGGGTTATGATTATGGGGTGCAGGGGTATTTAAAGGGAGCAGGGTGGACACCCGGTGCTGGAATGTACAGAATCTGGGAAGAAAAAACAATGCAATATTGGGCACAACGCAAACTTTTTTTTCCGTAATCCGGTGCCCCGCACACGTCCACGCCCCCAGCACACACCCACAACACACGATATGAGACGTGGCATGAAGGGCGGAACGTACCACACGCCCCCAGTGTTTGTCACGCCCCCAGCACACACCCACAGCACAGCGCAGACACGCCCACAAGGGACTACTTTGCTGGCATGGTTCTTTTACCTTTTAAATGTATATGGTGGGTGTCTGCATAGCCTATGTCCTGCTGCAACTGCCCTTTCCAACGCTGTATTGGGTGTTGTGATTGGTGCTGTGGTTCCTGAGATTACCCGCCTCAAAGGTTTGGGCTCTCTCTTTATTATATTAGTATAGATTAATTTCTGATATTAGTTCGTTGACACTTTATCGTGTTCAATATGTATTATTAGCACGTGGACCTTTTAGACCAAGAGTTAAACTAATTTGCTAGTTCTGGCATTTTCTTTCAGTTTTTCAATTTTAATAAATAGCCATTTCAATTACACGTGCATCCCAGTTCAAACGTACTCAATGTCAGGTTTGCCTTTTTTGCACTTTTCTACTCAACATGTTATTATTCACTGTAAAGGAATTGAGTGTGTGTTATGATATACAAAGTTAAATGTTTGAGGAGTGTGTACATGATGTTGGCCACTTCCAAACTATGGGGGTCATTAGGATGGCGTGGTAATAGGGACCGCCCGCCATAAGGGCGGGGGTCCCGTGGGGGATATTAGGATGTGCCCGCCACAGTGGCGGGCACATCCTGTATTTTTAGCATTGTGGCGGGCGGTGCTCTCTGCACCGCCCGCCACAATGCTAAAAATGCATTACATCATTTGCATTTACAAAGCGGCAGGCACCGCGCGGTGCCTGTCGCTTTGTAAATGCAAATGAAGGGGGGTACCACAGTTACCCCCCCGTGTGCACCCCCTATTCTCCTTCACTCGGGGGGCCCTCACGGGCCCCCAGAGTGAAGTCCGCCTGCCTTTCTGCCGCCACGGAAAGGCATTGCCAAGAGCCCATCATAATATGGCTGGTGGTGTCTGACAGACACCGCCACCATATTATTCCTTTTCCACCCCGGCCGCAAGGCGACCGGGGCGGAAAAGCGGCGGACGGTCTTTCCGTCCACCGAGGTCCTCTCCGCCATACTAATATGGCGGGGGGAAAACGAGAGTGGATGGCGGGCGGGCGGGATGGCGGGCGGATTGCCCCCGCCAGGCTGGCGGTGCCCACCGCCAGCGTGGCCGGGGAAATCCGCCCGCCATCATAATGGCCCCCTATGTGTTATGGTGACTACAGGAGAGGTGGAGAACTGTTGTGTGTGCACTCCACAGGCAACACATTTAACTCCTGTGAGTAAAAACTTGTAGGAACTTCAAGCGGTTTGGAGGCACATGTTTAATCAAGCTCTACAATTATATTCTAAATGTATCTCCAAGGTGAAGCGAACACGTGTTTCGCAGTTTCCCTATCGCTTCCTCAAGGCTGTAAATTAGATTCGATATAAACTCCATTTACCTCAGTGCTAAATGGGTGAAATTCATAACTTCGAATAATCTTTCACATCATATACATGACCTCATATTTTTCAGGAATAAAACTGAAAAAATCAGTATGTTGATTATCTACTATCATTATAAATTTTAACTATCAATTCCTGCAGATTAGTTAATCAATAGTAATATATTTGAATCATAGAAATGTTTGTTCTACAACACTTCGGGCCCGATTCACAGAACTAACTTAAGACAAAATCCTAAACTTACTACCATTTTGGTATTCACAGAAGGCACTTACTCATTTTGGTATTCACAGAAGGCACTTACTCATTTCGGTATTCACAGAAGTTAGGAGTCCTAAATTTAGGATTCCTAAATGTCTTCTGTGAATACCGAAAGTTTTAAAGTTAGGATTTTACTCTGTTTAGGAGTAGTAAAGTTAGGAGTCCTAACTTTAGGACTTCTAAATGCCTTCTGTGAATATCGAAAGTCTTAAAGTTAGGATTTTACTCTGTTTAGGAGTAGTAAAGTTAGGAGTCCTAACTTTAGGACTCCTAAATGCCTTCTGCGAATATCGAAAGTCTTAAAGTTAGGATTTTTCTCAGTTTAGGAGTAGTAAAGTTAGGACTCCTAACTTTAGGACTCCTAAATGCCTTCTGTGAATACCTTAAGTCTTAAAGTTAGGATTTTTCTCAGTTTAGGAGTAGTAAAGTTAGGACTTCATCTTTTATTGCTAATATTAATTCACGGTTTGTTCCTAGGTACTTTGTGCCTCTATCACTGCTTCTAGCATCATGAATTTCAGCTGAATATGATAGTAATCAGTAGTAAACTCACAGTTATGTTTAAGTGCTTTTTAACACAAGACATCTTCAATTTCATATAATTACCTAGTTTGTGGTCTTCTATGTATCACTTCCATCTCTTCAATATCATTATGCAAATATTTGAAAATTATTTATTAAAACTTTTATAGGGCAGTTTTGTCCGACAATCCCATATCTGATATTCTATTTAAAACAGGATGATTGTTTAAAAACAACCTCACTAACATCTTGGATACAAGAGCTGGAACTACTTCTCAAGACTTCTGCAAAGTAAAACATATCTACTCTTCCTCGGTACCAATCCTTTGGAGCATTCAGTATCCTCTGCAGCATCGTCAACGTAGTTTTCTTGGTCCTTTGACAGCAAATTAAAAGTGCTAAATGGGGAAATCTTTTGGGTGTATGTAAGAAATGGAGGTGCCTAGTTGGCAGAGATAGGTACCTTTGTCCAAGTAGGGACCTTTCTTCCTAGTCAGGGTAAGGGAGTTACACTCCTAACACAGCCCCTGCTCACCCCCTTGGTAGCTTGGCATGAGCAGTCAGGCTTTCACAGAAGCAGTGTGTAAAGCATTTGCACATAACCAACAGCACTAAAGTGAAAACACTACAAAAAGACACTACACCGTTTTAGAAAAATATCCAATATTTTTATATATCCAAAACAATAAAAATACAATATACAGTACTTTAAAAATATTTATGTCGCAAGATATACTTAAAATTGCAGAAATACCTCAAAAACACAGCTTGTACGAGTCATTTGCTCCATTCGGGGCTACTGCGATGCTGAAAACAACAAAGTCTAACAGTTCCAGCCGACTGCGTCGGTATGGGCCAGTGACTGCGTGGACAGACTTGGTAACAGTACCTTTCTCGTTGTGGCTGGCATGTTGGTGTGAGCTGGTTGTGGCAACCATCGCGGTTGCGTTGCAAAATGGAAGTTGTGCGGGGTACAGTGCTCTTTCGATGTGGTGCAGTCAGCGGCTCTGTGACATTCATCCAGACTGCGTCGGTGAAACCAAGGCTTACTGTGCAGGGTGAGATGGGGCTTGATTCAGTGATGGCAGGTTGTGGTGCAAGTGGCAGAGATGGTTAGTGGGAGCTGGCGTTGGTCGGCCCAGACTGCTATGTGGGACAAGGCGGTGCTCCCAGTCACAGTGCAGTCACGGGTGTCGAAGTCAGCAGCAACTACAGCGTTGGTGAGACCAGGATAGTGAAGTGAAGCGAGGCGGTGCGGAGTGCTGTGCCCACAGGTCACGGTGCAAGCAGCAGCTCTGTGTCAGCGCCATCGGTCATTGTCATCGGTGAGACCAGGGTTTTGGTGCAAGATGTGTACGGTTCCTTCTACGGTGCCATCAGGACACATCGCCGGAGACGGAGTCGTTTGCATATCCCTTCTCTGTGGCAACTAAAACAGTGGTTCCAGAAGTGGTACCCAGAGGTTGGTGAAGTATTTGTGGTCCCTGAGACTTTAAAACAGGAGGCAAGCTCCATTTCAAACCCTTGAGATACTCAGCACAAGTAAAGAAAGTCCAGTCCTTTCTGTGCCCAAGGCAGAAGCAGCAACTGCAGGCCAACCCAAAAAAGCAAAAACACAACAAAGGGGTAGAACTCCTCCTGGCAGCTCTCCCAGCTTTTCTCCTTGGCAGGTTCCTGGATTCCTGTGAGTTCTACATTTCTGGGGTCTGAGCTCCAGTTTTTATACTACAAAATTCTTTGTTCTCTCAGACAGAGAGTGTCTGTGCTTAGTCCAAACCAGTTCTGTCCTCTCTGGCCCAGCTTCTTGGCAGGAGATGGAAAATACACTGTGGAAGGCAGACCAGGTCCATTGATGTCCATTTAAATATTTTTATTTGGCATATTTGACCATAACAATTTGCACTTTAAAAACATTTAAAACATGATTTAACCCGAAGGTTTTACCATAAAGCAGTATACTACACAATGAAGGCTTACTGAAATATATCATAAAAGGCTCACATATGAGGGCTCTTAGTTCATCACCAAGGCAGCAAGAGGTTGCATTATACCTTAGCTATACATTTGTACAAAATCTCGTATAGTCCCCTGATCATAGGTAAGATTGAATTTTCACCATATGTTCATTTCAACCTATGACATTTCATTTATTGACTCCTGTGTAGCAGTTAAAAATCTTCCTATTGCACATGCCACATTTAAAAATCTCATATTTGTCAGTAAACTAAGTGCTCGATCTCTACTAAAACTTTTATAAACAATAAAAATAGGTTTTAACATGTTTTTCCGTTCTTCTAAATAGCACACACAATCCAGCAAAATATGTTCGCTACTACATTTTACTTGTAGGCCACAAGAGCACAGGCCTTGGTCGTTCGACATAAGTGATTTTATCTTCCCATTAATGTTACTTGGGTTCAGGCGGACTCTACATTTCAAAATTGCGTTTCTAAGCTTTGGGTTAGGCATAGCTTCTATATAGGGGAAAATATTGTCATTGACCCATCCATTTATCAGAAACCGGGCACAAGATGTACTCTTCAAGTGGTATAAGTCTTCTTCTCGTGCCTTTGCATTAACTATGGCCCGTAACTCCCGCTTAGGGAAGTGCTGCATTGATTTCCAAAGGTCTTGCTCTAGAGTTAGTTTAACACATAACTTGGCCAGTTTATTCCTTGCTTGGATCGCCCAGGTAAAAATTGCTGGTCTCTATTTCTTTCTTGCAAAGATATGCTACTTTGGGGGGGGCCTTCTCCATTCAGTCTTTTCCAGAAATTAAATGTCGCTTGCCTTCCCCGATAGTTCCAGGCTGTGAGATGACATTCTCCTTGCACAGCCTGTAACATAGTTGAAGATGGGAGGGCGAGAAGCTGCTTCACACATTTTCCCTCCTCTTGGTTCCAATCTGACTTACCCCCCCATGAATAAAACCTCAACACCATATGCAGTAAAAGCTGAGAGTATTGGTCGCAGCGATGGGCCTCCATACTTCTGTTTAAATTGTTTAAGGCCCCAGACTGTGAAAAAGGGCCTCGCTTTTAAGGACTGTATGTGGTCTTTCCAATTTAATCTACTATCAAACCACATGCCCAAAAATGTATATGTATCTACTATTCCAATTTTAACCTCCCCAAGTCTCCAGTAAAAGGTACTTTTTTTTTTCCAAATACCATTATGTTGGTATTTTCTAGATTAACCGTGAGGCTTTCCTTATTGCAGTATTCTAAAAAGGTATCCAGTTTCTTTTGTAGACCTAACTCGGTCATGTCTGTTATCACTAAATCATCAGTGTATAGCAGACATGATATATGGGTTCCCCCCATCTTAGGGCTTAAATGTCCCGCTTTACTCGATGTAGATGGTAGGTCGGATAAAAACAGGGAAAATAACATAGGGGCTAAAACACAGCCCTGTCTCAGGCCATTCTTTATCTGAATCTTCTTAGATAAAGTCCCAAGATCATCTAGGATTACTCTAGCCCAATTCTTAGAGTGCATATCCTGGATTAATGAAAGAACTGCTTTGTTGATTCCGAGCTTTATCAATATACTCCACAATATATTGTGATCTACGAAGTCAAATGCGGCTCAGAAATCTACAAAACAGCAAAACAAGCTACCACACACTTCTATTGCCTTTCTCGCCAATGCCCATAAACTAAGGCAGTGGTCAACGGTTGAGTGCTGTTCTTTAAACCCCCCTTGTTCAATGGGTATCAGGGGATTCTGTTCTGCCCAGGCTCTCACTACCCCTAGCAATATTTTGGAGAAGACCTTCTCCCCTTCATCCAGTAAGCTTATGAGGCGATAGTTCTGGGGCAACATAGCATCATCCTTTTTATAGATTGGTCTCATAATTGCTCCCTTCCAACTTTCCTGGAAAGACCCCACCGCAAGAATTTGTTGGAAGATTGTTTCTAAGAAGCTGGCCCACCAATCCGTATTATTTTTCAAAATAATAGCAGGAAGATTGTCTGGTCTTGCAGCTTTAGTTAACTTTAAAGATTGAATTGTTTTTTTTATATTTTGAAAGAAAAAGTGCTATTTTAATTGTTCTAGCTCCTCCAGTTTTACTTTCAGGTTATTCTTCAAATCTTTACCCCTATATAGGTTGCTCAGAATCAATCATCTTCACCCACCAAGCATCGAATTTCCCCTTGTACCTTCCCTCTTTTACCAATTGCCAGAAAGACCTTATATTGTTTGTATTTATCACATCTAACATTGTTTGCCAATTTTGGTATTTATATTCTAGTTTCCTTCTCTCATTTTATTTTTATATTTCAATTTCGCCACTCGAAGGCTCTCCATTGTCTTATCTGTTTTTTTCTTGAACTGTCTTTCCCATATCTGTACCCTACGTTTCAAATTTCTGCACTCGTTATTAAACCAGTTCGTTATGCTTTCGTTGTTATTATGGGCGGGCCCTTTTTTAACTTTTATTTTTAGGCAATTTACCACCTGCTTGATAGTCCACTTGTACCATGTTAGAATTTTTTTGTGGTAAGGTACCAACAACAGTATAACCAATGAACAAATTATTAACCAATTGCAGGCTTTCCTCGGTTATATGGGTGGCTATGCGTCTGGGGTATTCGATCTGCAAGGGGATCACTCTTTCTCATTTGGTTCCTCTTCCATCTTAATTAACAATTCTAAGGGCCAATGATCGCTACTCTCACTCTGCAATACCTCAAATTGATCCACTTCCTTAAAGTGCCATGCATCAATGAAAGCGTAATCAATTGGACAGTTCTGATTCCCTGAACGGAAAGTCTTCTTTGCCAGGCAGTCCAAAGTCGTCCGTCCATTGGCACAGAATAGTCCTATTGATCCAAGGAACTGTACCACATATTTATCTCGTACTGCACTACCAACGCCACCGAAGTTAGCATGAGGAATATGTGAGTTAGCTAAAATTTCCTTAACCAATTTATCACTGAGGGATGGTTCTAATTTATGATTAAAATCTCATTATCAAGTTTGTTGCTTTCGTCATACATTTAGATTTCAAATCTTCCTCTAGCCTGCAAAATTGGGCTCATAATCTGTTATTACTCCTGGTTGAATGTATACATTTATCACAATAATTTGTCTTTTTATCCCGGTCCCACTCTAGAGTTCTACCTGACATGCCAGTAACCTCCTACAATTAATTTTTAGCTTAATTATTTTTTTTTACTGATACCAGAGTAATTAAGCCCCCCGAGGGTCGGCCCAAGTTCATTCGTACTGCCTCCTTGGTTACCATAAAAAAAACAACTATCGAAATGGGTACCTCACACAACCAGGACTCCTGCAGACACAATAGGGTCGATTCCGATTCGGGAAACGTACCTGTACGATGATTCTTATTCGTAGCCGTTTCCGTACGAATCGCATAGTACGATCCATTGCGAGAAAATACGTCCGAATCAGTGTGAACCGTACGAAAATGAAGGGTAAATCCGTACGACATCGACCCGCACAGTGAACCGTACGATTCGTAAAAATGCTGTACGGCCTGCCAAGTACGATTCCGGACCGGGGAATCAGTAAGCGATTCGTACGTTAAACATCGCTTATGAGCAATTCGTAGGGAGGGCAACACTATCACTTTTGCACCGAACCCCTAAAATCAAAGGGTGTACGCACTGTACACCTACGGCCTTGAGTTGTACGAACCGTACCCCTACGGTCCGTACACCTACGATCATGGGGTGTACAAACGGGGACATACGCACGTACCCAGAAACCCAGGGGTGTACGCACCATACCCCGATGCACTGTACCCCTGCAGTCATGGGGTGTACGCACCGTACCCGGGGGGGGTCCCTTTTGTGCGCATTTCGAGACAAAATCTGCTTTTACGGACGTTTTAAGCTCCCGTAGAAAAAGAGTTTTACAGAGTGTTGTCGATACGATTCATATTTGCTGGGTCGGAAAATGCTGCTTCAAACCGTACGGACATCACGTACTGTGCATTCCGAATGCGATTCGTACAGATTAGTAAGTTGTAAGGTCTTCGGTACGATTCGTATGGAGAACTGCTTTGGGTACACATCATAATAAATCGTATGTACGGGTACGGTACTGCATACGATTCGTATGGGAAAAAAGCTCCGTACAGCTATTCGGAGGGCATTTTACCGAATCGGAATCGACCCCAATATGTCGTAGACATCTAGCATTTCTCTAAAGGTGTCTTGTGCTAGCTGTCTTTTATAACGCCCTATATTTCAAGACAGAGTCCGTAGGCTGTGCAAATACCCTGAGTCCTAGTCCACTTCACTTAGCACACTGGACAGATTGACCTCCCAACTATTTGAATATTCGGTTAGGAGGTCATATCGGTTACTCAACATTGGCTCGTATGTGGTATTCGGTATTGTTACTTTTAACCCTTCTTGATCTTTATCTGTGCAGATTCTTCTAACGTGGACGCCTACTGCTTCATACAGTACTTGCTCCGAGTGAAGTCCTGCATGGTGAAAGAGAGCCACATAGCTCCCAGACTTATTCCCATCTCTCTCAATTTAATTAACCTGCACAAATCTTATACCCTCCTTTTCCAGGTCACTCTCTGCTTTTACCACCGACTGTTTTACAAATTCAGATAAAAAAGCACCTTAGTAACCTCATTTCCTTCTAAACTTGTTTCGAAACCTATTTGTCTTATATTTTCAGATGTAACCTCTCTCAGTTTAGGACATTTAACCAGGATTTTGCAATAAATTTGCACGATTTAGGGGTTTAATTTTCCTTTGTCGTTTTTTCCACACCCTTTGACCCCATGGTTCCATAAACACTCAATATTGTCATACAACATCATGTTTCTCCTAATTATAGGGCGGGCTCTCTTCTGAATCCTGTTCTATCTAAGTGGGACTCACCCTTCATTCTTGAACCCTCTGGTACACCCACCGCTCTGTTCCCCATTCTTTCTGCTTTTTCCTGTGTTGCAAGACCTTGGGTTTGCGCGCTTCCGCACAGGGTGTTCATCTTCTTTGATGTACTTATCACTTTCCTACTCTGAATCTTCCTTCCCTTGATCTGTTTATGAACTCATCTGTCAGTGTTCCCTCACTTCCTAAAATTACGACGCCCTTTTTTATACTCTGGCTTTGGAATACCTCCCTTGTCTTTCCCAACTTTTTCTCTGACTTATTTCTGAGCTTTCTTCCCTTCCCTGTAGTCCTTTACCTTTTAAATATTTTGTATGCACTCCTCTTTATTAACCACATGGGGAACTTTGAGATGTATACTGTTGGGGGATTTTCAATCTGAATAACTTCATTCACCTGTGTGGCTTTATTCTTATTGTTATATAGGGACACATTTACCTCCTGCTCCATTTTCTCCGCTACTGTGCGCACTATATCTAGCATACAGTTATTAATTTGTTTTAACTCCTCTGCAATCAATTTGCCAGGTCATCATGGAAGTTACAAATTGTGTGCAGGTCTGAGTTACCTTTACAGGGCTACTTCTCTGGGTGGTACAATCAGCGCTGCAAGCCCACAATAGTATTTGATTTGTAGGCCCTGGAACTCTCAGTGCACTTTACTAGGGACTTACCAGTAAAACAAATATACCAATCATGGAAACACTAATCTATAACACGATTTACAACAGGAGCCCTTGCACTTTAACACTGAACAGTAGTGAGAAAGTATGCAGAGATACTAAACCAGCAAAAACAGAGTCGAAACCGGGTAGTCAGAAAGCAAAAACACAGGGGAGGCACACCAAAAGATTGGCAAGTCTAACAGTGTACATTTTATACATTAAATGAAAGCTATCTCCAGGAGCCTTTTACATCACAAAATGTAATTAGAGCAATGTGAAATTACTTTAAAAGAGTGGCAAACAGTCCCTTAAATCAATGATACTACTTTGTCTTGCTACGCAAGTGGTTGTTGAGAAAAAAAGGGCAGTCAAATTTGATACTTTTGCTAAAAGTTTTTGTGAGGACTCAATATTTATTGTGGGTTACTACCAGCAGTACCTAGTCACATCACAACCACATTAGTCTCCTGCTAGTTTGAATCACTGCAGAAAAACAAGAACACTTTCACGCTTCACAATTAAATGTAGTCTACATTTTGAAAATGGGCCCTCTTTTAAAGAATTCATAAAGAATTTAAATTATACTCTAAGAAATGTCCCAGATTTCCAAAACCACTCACATTCATCACCATTTACCCACATGGAGAGGTACAAATCTAGATTTGCAGGCAGCCATTTTCCCTGCCTAATGCCAACACCAAACAGTTGAGCAAATATCGTCCGATATCCCTACGTCCTTGCACCTCCAAAGTTCTAGAGAAAGTTGTGACTAAACAATTGTCCAATTTCCTTGAATCCAGCAACCTTCTAGTCCTTTCCAAGCTCTCCAACTTGGATATCAAAAACATTGCTCTTAGATGGATAAAGAACACAATCTGTAGGTATTCCCGGGTTTCTCTAACATTCTACCTGTCTTTCATGAAGGTATAGTACAAGGTTCCCCCCTTAGCCTTAATTTATGCAAAGATATATGTCTCCTTCTCGGTTTATTAGTTGCCAGCTTTGACATCAGCACTATATTATATGTCAGCGACAGTAAAATCATCATCATCACATTCAAGAACCATCTGCTTGCTCAAGCTTAGTTCTCCAATTGGATATCAACTGTATTTCACAACAAAGTGGTCCCTATGGGAGAAGTGCAGCCCTTGACTGCCATGGCTGATTGCTAGGATCAGGGTAAAAACAACTCTAAAACAATTAGCTCAAACTTATATATTCATTTATTCAATGTATTCTTTGAGATCTGCAATTCAATTCTCAGGACTTAAAACAATTGTGAGGTGCTCCTAGAGAGTGACATCCAGTGAAATTGACTATTGGTTTATAAAGAGCAAATGTACTATTTACAAAAACATATACATATGTGGCTGATAGGGATAGTAAGATATTTTGAGTTGGCACCTATAGAGCGAGTGTTGCTATCCACCATCAATATATTAAAACATAGTCCGCATAGGATATTTTGTCTACGTTTCGACCCCCTAAGAATGTATTATTCAAAGGTAGGTCTTCATCAGTATGAAAAATATATGGGACACACCACTTGATAGGGGCAATCGGTCCCACAGTCAAGGGGGTATTAATCCTTAAAGTAGCTTGAATCTTTCATGTGAGCCCATCGGAGACGAGACTCAGGCTTTTAAAAGTGCATGTGTCACAAAGGAATGTAACATGAATTTAAAATTTGCATGTCTGCAATCATCAGATTCACAGTGTCTTTTGACAAAGAGCATTCCTCGCAAATGAATGTAAATTGTAGCCAAGTTTATGAGGGAAACTGCTAAAAGCTCAACACCAACAAAACCAAGGTGTTAGTCTTCAGCAAGTCATCATAGCCTTGGTTGCCTGTATGGTGGCTGTTACAATCTGGCCCCCACTCCAACTCCTACTCACATTTGCCAACATTCGTGGCTTCTCCACTAAAGACAATTTCGCCTTTGCCAAACAAATCACATATTTATCAGCCACTTGCTTCATGATATTATGGACCCTGAGCAAGATATTCTCTTTACGTCCACTCTTTTATAGAAAACAGTTGTCCAGGCACCTATTACTTCTACACAGGATCACAACAACTCCTCTATTTTGTATTTTACTGGTGCAACATCCCCAAACAATCCAAAATGCAGCTGCACTTCTTAATGCTATTCTTCTGCATAAATCTCCAATTTCTCACTATCTCCACAATATTTACTGGTTGCTGGTTAAATAACAATCTGCCTTCATATCTCTAAACATAATTCAAAGAGAAGTCAACAGAGTAGGACCCCTCTACCAGTAAAATAATGTACATTTATATCATCTGCAATATACCGTCCACTGCTCTTCCTCCCTATTAACTGTCACTCCACGTATCAAGTGCTCTAGATCTGGTGGACACACTTTCACTGATCTTGCTGCTAGGCTGTGGAACAATCTCCCTCCCAAGCTTGGACTCACACAATGTCAACTCATCTTTCCCAAGAAGCTGCAGATCTGACTTTTCACACAATAATCTTTTTTACTTTGTTCCGGTACACCAGAGTGACTGTTGCAACAAAGCTGATCTTAGCACCAAGGTGCTCTAATAGGGTATTTGCCATGTTCTACAAATTCTACATATTTCCATCATTTATGGGAGTATTCACTCACAATTCTCACTTTCTCTTGATTTGGACTTGATAACATTTGCAAATGACTTACAGATATGACACAACGTGCAAAATGTTTTTAACTACTCACATCTGTTTCATTTTGTGGGTAATGCCCAATTTATGGGATTTACATTTGATAACCCATAGCCCCCTTCAATGTGAATAGATTTAGTAACCCAGACATTGAGCTATTCTACCAGTGGTGGATGGTGACCTTTGCAAGTGGTAATACCTACCAGAAGTTTATTCCATTTGTTTCAAAATTTGTGTCAACTATACTCACTTGATCTCACATTTTGGGGCACATTTAAGGGAAAGTCATGCAGTGCAGCACAGCAAGTCACCTTGCTGTGCTGCATGGCTGGGGAAGGGCAGGAATGCACCATACTTAAAAGAATATGGTGCATTCCTGTCCTTGTCTCTGCACTGGCGCCGCTTTTTCATTCAAACTCAGACTCACCCCTGTTCACTGTTACTTGCACACAAACATACTCATACTCACTGGTTTTCATTCTCACTTTCACATGCACACTCACCCTTTCACATTCTCTGGCTCTGGCCCTTACATACCTGCACATGCTGCACCACT
Source organism: Lissotriton helveticus (assembly GCF_964261635.1). NCBI lineage: Eukaryota > Metazoa > Chordata > Amphibia > Caudata > Salamandridae > Lissotriton > Lissotriton helveticus. Next base: position 748,010,962 of record NC_136067.1, read on the forward strand.
GATAACACTCCTGACTCACTTCCATTTACTCTCAAAATCATCAATCGCACACTCTTCCTAAAGTACTCACACTCCTTCCCTCACTGCTTCATAATCACTCTTACTTATTCATATGCACTAAACACAGATTCTTACCCACTTTTCATCTCATTGATTCTCATAAACATACTGACACACACTCTCCCTCAATCCTGTTCACTTTCAATTGTTCACAAACACACTCACAAGCATCCTCGCAAACACATGCATACACATACACTTACTTTGGTTCCTTTGCAGCATAGAAGGAATCTGGTGCTGCACCTGAGAGCAGCAAGTCACCAATCCCAATAAGGAACCAGCCAGGAGCAGCAAGGACAGGTTTAAAAAATGTAAAGACCCACCTCAATCCCTCTCCCAGTTTCTTGATTGGAATGAAAGCACAACCCTATAAGAAGCTAGGACAGAGCTGGGGATCCTGCCTCTCCTGCTCTGTGTGGTTTCTCGTTGGCCACAGGGATGCACTGATGTACCGCTGAGGTGCCACTCGTAGAAGTTTGCACTGTGGGTCTGACTCTGGTTTTAAACGTGCCTGAAATCCTGGAATTTTAACATGCCGCCACTTTGGGGACTAGCACCGTGGGACTGCGAGGACCAACAGCCCGAGCGCGAGATCATCGTTGGCACCTGGGACTCTTCCCGCGCACTCCTGACTGCACTACTTAACTGCTCGCGGCCCCCGCTTCGCGGGAGCCGCTCGTAGCAGTTTGCACTGTGGGTCTGACTCTGGTTTTAAACGTGCCTGAAATGCTGGAATTTTAAATATTTAAATACTCTCCCTTCCGCGTATCGCGGGACGCGCACGGGCGGACGCCGCGCGAAGCACGGGCCACAGGCGGGCCCGTTTTAGCCCGTTCTAGACCGAGAGAGACCGGACCGGGCCCACCATCTTTCGCCTGTCTTAGGTAAATCTGTGTTAATCTTGACGAAATAGTAAATTCTGTTTACAGGCTTTTTATTTTATCTATTTATTATGTCTGTAGGAGAGAGTAGGACCAAAGCCTCTACCGCAGGGACACTTTTAACTGGAACTCTGGACAATTTTATAACAAGAGCTAACTCTGTAATTGATCAAGGGATTATTTTAATGGAACATCGGGTGTCGCAGGACCTGGCCATGGCTAAAAGATCTTCGCTGGGTCACTTTGCGACAGCCCGCTCAATTGAGCGTATCGTAAGAGCCAACCTAATTGAAACCCAAGCATTAATAAGTAGCCCTCCCAGCTCCCAGCTAAAATTCCATATCCTGCCAGCGACTATTCCTCAAGTACCAGCGGGCGGTAGTAGAGCTGGTACCACTATTGACAAGGAATAGTTCGCAAGAGATACCTAATACTAGGCAATTACGGGAGAGACGCGAGGGAGCAATATCGAAGAGAAAGTGGGTGAACACGACAATTAGTGGAGGCAGAAAAGCTAAAGTAGCCAAAGGCTTGGATAAGAGTGACATATCCCACAAGTTAAAGGGGGACAACATCAGGAACACCCCCAGTAGGTACACCCCCTTGTCGCCGGTTATACTGAGTCAAGACTCTGATTACGAAGGTGATGTTAACATCATGGGCGGAACCGAGATGGCAGTTGATCCCCTGTTTGAGAAATTGGGGGCTTTGTTAAAATCCTCCCTTGAACCTTTAGAATCTAGATTTTCACATATTTAGAATCAGCTCTTCCAGCTAGAATTGACTTCTAGGGGTTTGTCTGACATTATTCAGGCAAAGATGTCCCATGAAGATACTCCTCAGTCAAATACGATGCCCGAAGTACAAGCAAACCATAAACCCCCAACCCCGATTCAGCAACCCAATCCAATTAATCCTAATACACCAATGACAAACCCCTCTAATAAACCCGCTGGTCCCTCTAAGCCTTCTGTTAGAGGACCCATAACATCTAAAGCCAACCATAAAGAGCCTTGAGGGGCTTTACCAGATGGGACTTTTCAGGGGGCTCATAGCATCAACTTACCACCAGAAGCTAGCCCATACCTGGTTGTATTGACTGGAGTTCCAGAATTAAGTACCCCCAACCAGGAATCTTTTATGTCTATGAAAAACAAGGCGACACATTGGCTTAATGTAAATCGACCTTTACCACCACATATCACCAGTGAAATACTCATGGTACGCAGAACTGCCTGGGTGGGAAATAGCACTAAAACGATTCCTGGTGACAGTGTCCTGGTAAATTTCAGGGACCCTCGCACGGTGGAATATATTTGCACCTGGAGAAATCAAAATATAAGATCGCCCATAGAACCCCGACCACTGTCTTATTTTTATCCATCAACTAACCTACTCGACCATGGTGGTGACTGGACCCGGATTACGCATCATGATCAGGGCAGGAGGAAAAATGGAGGGAATGGTCTATTAAATGATTGGAGAGACATACCCACCCAAAACAGGTTTAGCTGTCTAGATTTGGTGGACTAACTACAACCGTCGAGAGAAACTATAACAAATAAGGTAGAGGGACGAGGATTTCATAATCCCCAAAAGGCATATAACATAACAGAAAACTTGAATCCAATGGGCATCATTGACGAGGACCCCCAAATTATACGCTCTGAAATCAGGGAAGGGTCTGTGAGGCGCGCCTTTAATAATGTTGAGCACTCTGATGATATTATATGGAACACGCTGGCCTCCAACTTAGCTGTTGACCAAGAACAAGCTTTGCTGGATCAACAACAGGACCCAGGAGCTGGTATGGATCAAATACTATGTGATAGTAGTTTAGCTCTGTCCATGAAGGTAAAGGGCCCAAGTAAGCGTACAGATAAGCCTGATGTTCTCACCCTCCTGTCTTGGAACGTAGCGGGTCTTTCTACCAAGTTGAAGGACCCAGTTTTCCTGCCCTTCATAGAGAAATTCTGTTATGTTATGTTATGTTATTTATTATTTGTTAAGCGCGCATACGCCCGGAGGCTTCTTGGCGCTGGAGAGAATCAAACATAACAGTACATAAAAGACACAAATCACTACTTACAATAAGCCTGAGAAAAAAGAAAAGTTTTGAATGCCTTCCTAAAGGTAAGGAGGTCCCTGCTGTGTCGCAGAGTCAGGGGGAGTGAGTTCCACAATGAAGCGGCTAAAAATTGAAAACTGCTACCTCCCTGACGTTTTCTTTTAAAACGAGGGACCTCAAGTAGGTCCTTGTGGGTAGATCTCAGGCTGCGCAGAGGTTGGTATCTACGCAGCAGTTGTCTGAGAAACATGGGACCCTTGCCCTCCAAAGCCTTAAACACAATACAGCCCACCTTGAACATTGCTCTCTGCTCCACAGGCAGCCAATGCAAGGTCTCCAGTCCATGTCTAATCGATTCCCACTTCGGGACTTTACAAATAAGTCTCGCAGCTTGATTTTGCAGGTATTGCAATCTTTTCAGTTGGCCAATAGGAGCCCCCAGATAGAGGCCATTTGAAAAATCGATATGAGACAGGACTAGAGCACTGACTGTCTGAATTAAGGCCAAATCTGTAAGGAGATGTGCTATTTTCTTGATCTTCCTCAGTTGGAAAAACCCCGTGGAAACCACTGTTCCAACTTGACTTTCCAAGGAGAGGTCCTCACTGAGAGTCACTCCCAAACTTTTTATTGTACGGGATTTTTTTGGAGGCGAGCCCATGTCCGATGGCCAAAAACAAGGGCTCCAACTGATCCCACTCTTCCCAGGTAGAATGAGCTCCGTTTTTCCCGGATTTAACTTAAGGTGGTTTAGAGACATCCACCTTTGGATAAAGGACATGGTTGCTCGAAAGTCCTCCGCCGCATTGTGTGAGTTTAGGACAAAAACCAACTGCAGGTCGTCTGCATAGTTATATACATCAACCTTAAACTGTTGTAGGGAGAACAAAAGAGGCCGCATATACAAATTAAATAATAAAGGGGACAAGGAAGATCCTTGGGGAACCCCACAGAAAGAAATGTTTTTAGGGGCTGTAAAAGAACCAAGACGAACCGACTGGGTACGTTCTGAAATAAAGGACCTAAGCCAGGCCAAAGCCGAATCTCGAAGTCCGGCCTGTTCGACACGGTTGACCAAGATGGTATAGTCAACCGTGTCGAACGCGGCAGACAGGTCTAATAACACCAAGGCCTGGTGCAGGTCCCCGTCAGCGTTAGACCTCAAGGTGTTCTGAACGGCCAATATCACTGCCTCAGTAGAATGACCAGGCCGGAAACCTGCCTGGTTAGGTTGTAAATAACCAGAGGCTTCCACAAAACTTGATAGGCAATTGGTCACATGGGCCTCCAATATTTTGGATAGATAAGGCAGTAACGATATTGGTCTATAATTTGAGAGGTCTAAAGGATCAATGCCAGGTTTCTTTTTTAAAGGGATCAGCAAGGCCTGTTTAAAACTATTCGGAACAGTCCCTGACATGAGGGAATTATTAAGCAAAGGAAGCAGGCTATTGGGGAGTGCCCGACCAATTTCCCTCATTATTTGAGGAGGGCAGACATCCTGAGGAGATCCAGATTTAACTCTATTTAGCAAATCTAGGAGGATTTGGTCAGTGATTAAAGGAAAAGAATGCAAAGTAAGGGGATTAAAAAAGGTATCATCTATCGGAATACAAGCTGGAAGCTTGGATAGAGTATCCTTAATCAACACTATTTTATCATAAAAATAGTCATTCAAGGAGTTGCAGAGGGATTGTGACGGGACAACCGGGGGAGAAGTTCTTTCATCATTGCACAACTCAGTCACAATCCTGAAAATTTCTTTCGACTTATTAGTCGCATTAAGTATTTTAGAAGAGAAATAATCAGTTTTGTGAGTGTGCAGTGTCTTTTGGTAGGCTTTACGAATTAGGCAGTATGCAATCCTTGCTTGAGGACAGTAATTGGTACACCATGTCCTCTCATATTGCCTCACTTCAAGTTTTAGTTTCCTCAACTCTGGTGTGTACCACTTATGTGCGCCCACGCCACGTGAGTTATCGAAGCGAGTGAGGGGGACACAAATATTAATGGCCGAATTTAGCCATTCTTGAAGCCTACAGTCAGCAATCTCCACATCCAAGCTCTGCTCTATCATTTGCCTCCAGGAGTGCTGGGAGCTGGAAGCCATTCATATCAACGGCTTTCAAACTTTTCATTCACCCGCCAAGTTGTCAACGAGGGGTAGAAATTCAGGGGGTCTCTGTACCTACCTATCAAACACCGCAAACATCACGGTTAAAAATTGCAACATCGGGTCGAATTATTTCCAGTTCTTGACACTTAAAGTGGGTGGAAATCAAATGATTAACTTGGTTAATTTTTATAATAATATTCCAATGGGTGAGCTAACCGACGTTTTTGATGACGTTTCAGAATGTATGCAACATTTGTTTGATGATAGTTCTGTGGGGAATTGTATCATCTGGATGGGGGATTTTAATTGTCACTTATGCCCGCATAATCACTCTGGAGTTTGTGGGCTGGAAGACCTTAAAGGGGACCCTTGTACCCATTTTATACACACTGTGACTGGTAATATTTATAACATGTTTCTATTTAAATTGGATCTGGGGTTTGTAAATGAACTATGTAATCCATATGTGGCTTTTAATCCCACCTTTAACGGCAGGGGGTGCAATACTGTGATAGATTTTGCTTTCGTGTCAAATAATCAAATTTTTCATGTGTATAATTTTGAAATAAGCGACATTGCAATAAGCGACCATTTTCCTGTCACTTGGTCCTTAATTCTTACCTCAAAAAATAGTAAGAATAATGAGGTAATCTATAACTTATTTAGTCACAGGCTAACCTTAGCAAAATTAAATGGTTACTCTATAAATTGGAACAGAGTAGAGCCCACCGCCTACCTTGAAAGCTTAGTAAAAAATAAGTATCAAGATTTTATGACCTGCTTAGCAGTAAATAATGATTGTGTTAAAAACAGCCCTGAAATTCAGAAAAAGTATGGAGGGTTAATTGCTACGACTTACTCCTCCTCTTGTAAAATATGTCAGAGAGAGTTAATATATTCATATTGGTTGTACAAAATATATGTCTCTCTGTGATTTCCTACTTCTGACGAATTGATTTTTAACAATGCAATATACATATGTTTTTCTTTGTACTTTTATGACTGCATTGCAGACAGTCGAATAAAGGATTTTTGAATTTGAATTTGATTGTGCGTCAGTTACCTGGGCCTTTCGTAATATCTCAGTAGAAATAAGTAAAGCCCTTACAAGAACTCTGAAGAAGAGCCCAAGAACTAAGGTGGAGAGATGGTTCGACTCAGAATGTAGTAAAGCACATACAGCAAAAAGAACCAAAAAATTCTTGTGAGATAAGAAAGGCCAGAGCTACCTACTATAAAGTAATTAAAAAGCGGAAGAAGGAACTGAAGCAGGATGCGTGGCGAGTTCTGCATCAAGCATGCATCTTGAAAGATAACACTGGTTTTTGGAAGGCGGTGAACGCACCTTTTTTTACAGACAGGAAAACATATACTATGGAGGTAGCTATTGATGAAGACACCTGGGTAAACCAGTTTACCGAACTATATAAAAAAGATGACTTAGGAGGGCGCATGCATGTGGAAACATCAGGAACGATGGAAAACAACTCAAAGGAGCTGTTCCCATTAGATATTGTTTTTACCCTGCTTGAGGTCGAAACAGCTATAAAAGAAAGTGCAGCAGGTAAAGCCCCAGGGCCAGACGGGGTACCGGTTGATATTTATAAAACCAATATCAATCTATGGGCACCCCTACTGACCAACGTTCTAAATAGCAGTAACTAAATAGGGTTTTTACGTTCTTGGCAAGAGGCTATTGTGGTCCCTATCTTTAAGAAAGGGGACCGAAATGATCCTAAATGCTACAGGCCAATTTTGTTATTGGATTCCCTGATGAAAGTGGCAGGAAGAGTCATATTAAACAGACTGCAGACATGGGCAGAAGACTCTGGAGCGCTTTCCAAATTCCAATATAGTTTTAAAACAGGATTGGGCACCGTGGAACAAGGGTTAACCTGGCAATAATTATAGGCAAACACGTGGTAGTAAAAAAGGGCAACTTATTTTTAACATTCGTCGACTTAAGTTCGGCTTTTGATTGCCTGAGCCACGAAATTTTATGGGATACCCTGACGCAACTAGGCATTGAAACAAATATTTTAAATTTTATTAAAGAGCTTTACTGGGGGGCTGGTGCTAATGTACGTTTTGGAAGTAAGGGTGAATGTACATCAAATTTCCCTATAAGAAAAGGAGTCCGCCAGGGTTGCATATTGGCACCCTTTTTATTTAATCTTTATATAGATAGCGTTGCAACCCATCTTACGGGAGACAAACAGGACTTCCCCCAAATTAATGGTTGCCCTGCCCCCATTTTACTTTATGCGGACGACGCAGTGATCATGGCCAGGACCCAAGTAGTCTTTCAAAGAGCGCTTAGCACCTTTTCAGAATACATGGGCGACAGAGGTTTAAAAATCAATATTGGTAAAACTTATAGCATGTGCTGTACTAATAAGAGTAAGGTCCAATGCAACATTTTCTTAGCAAATTCAAAGATAGAATCAACCAATACTTTTTCCTATCTGGGGATTAATTTTGATAAGAGAGGCACCTGGGCATCAGCCGCCAATACAAGAAAATTAGCCTTCTCCCAAGCTATCGGGGCGGTACGACTGTTTTCAATCAAACTAGGGGGCAGACAAGTCCCCATTTTGGGGGACATCTATAAAGCAAAATGTGTGTCAACCGCTTTAAATGGAGCTGGTATATGGGGGATCACAGATATTCGTGACATTCAGTCATGTGAAAACGCTTTCATTCGATACCTATTGGCTGTTCCGAAGTCTACCTCAACATATGCTTGCCACAAGGAGGTAGGCCTGGACTACATCACAGACCTTATTAAAGTGAGTCCTGTCTTGTTGTGGCACAAGGTATGGACTTCTGACGAAACTGAACTTAATAGGAATATAATTCTGGATTGCCTTAAGCTTCAGGGGGCACTTAAAATCAACTGGTTTATCTATGTTAAGGGCTTCCTAAATGAGATAGAGCACCCTGAATGTTTTGACTCCACGAACACTCTAGCAACGATTTCAAGAAGAAAGCTTAAAAAATGTGCCTTCTCATTCTAGAGGAAAAACGATGGCAGTTAGAGGGTAAAAAGATCTCGGTGATAGAGAATCAAATAATTTCGCAGGGTCAGGGAATTCAGAAATATCTAACCTGTACACAGAGTAGTTATACCCGGATGTTACTAACACGTTTTAGGCGGGGTAGTTTCTTTCGGCTAATTACCTTCTCCGAAGTTAATATCTGGTCAAAAAATCTGATCTTATGCCCCTGCGATGATACATCACTCCAGTCAACGATACACTGTACCTTGTTTTGTAAATTCTATTTGTTGCCGAGGAAGAAGTACTTAACATTGTTGCTGAAAAGTTGGGGTGTAGTGTAGTTCCTATATTCCCAATAGGCTCTGCGGATTGGAATAATATATTCAGCAGTGTAGACGTAGGACTGAGGTTATCTAGGTCTCTACTGACTATATTAGACTTAAGGTTTGCCAGCTAGCTCAGAGGTCACTAGAAACTTTCTCGAATAAACGAGGAGGAGTTTAACCTCCCTGGAAGACAAGAAGGAATTAGCTTCTGACAACCGTACAACATGACAACTTTGCTCTCCCTGAATAAGAGTGTATCTCTAGAGTCGTGTGAAAACAAAAGACAGCGATTTCACTCAGCCAAATGTGCGTACTTAGTTTCACCAGAATGCAGAGAAAAGAGAGACAGGCGTTTTCAATAAATGTGTTATTTATTGAGCAGTCTTCTTTCTCATACAAGAGAAATGTTTCAGCCTAACACCGAGTCTCATCGCCCAGACATAACAAAATCAACTTGGAACTCATTAGAGACAGTGCACAAAATCATGCATGAAGAAGCAATGTTCCAGCAAGGGGGGATTGACTTGAAACTCGAAAAGCAACCCTGTTATCCGACTCCTCTTTTACCGTCCACCAGACTTCAGCCTCAAAAAAACTCAAACTCAATAATAAAGGGAGCTAGGAGAAGCTCACCTGGAAATTTAAAAAGTCCTCGATCTGGACAGCGCCAAAATCAAAGTAGTCATCTCTTGCTAACAACCGACCATAACTGGAAGTCAATTCAGCGTACATTCGCTACAACGACTGCAGACAACTGACAAAAAGGTCAAGTCCTTTCCAACCTCCCAGCGAGGTGCAGGGATATAAGAATTTGCTCCTGGAACATCAACGGTCTAGCAAGCAAAAGGAATGACTCCGAATTCCTGCAATACCTAACCTCATTTGACCTTTTATTATTACAAGAAACCTGGGAAGACAAAACTTTCGATCTCCAGGGGTTCACGTCTTGCTGTATTCCAGCAAACAAAAATTCAATCTTTGGATGTAGATCAGGAGGGCTGATGTTTCTCGCCTCTATATTGACAATAGGCGACATCGAGTCAATGGATTTCCACATACCTCCTCCAAGCGCCATCCAGGTGGTAAAGCTCTCACTCAGGCTAAAAAAACAGCCTCAGGAAGCAATTATAATTAATACATACATCCACCCTAAACGGAAACAAAAATCGATGGACGATTTGGTGAACGTTCTAGAAAAAATAAGGGAAGCTTGGGTGTCTGACTTACTCATCCTGGCTGGTGACTTCAACACTCTCCTCATCAGCAAAGATCAAGATAGCGACCTCATCCAAGAACTGAATGCAGCATGGGGCGTGCCGCCACAAGGCACAACAAAAAATAATAACTTAACGAAGCACTCCAAAAATGTACTTCGTCATCTGGAACAACTTAACCTTAGGGCCTTAAACGGTCGCTACGCTGAAGACGACCCTCCAGCAGCCACCTTTCACTCTAATACACACTCCTTGCATCTTGACTACATGCTTATGTCTCTGGATATGTTACGTTGGGTAACATCATTCAAAATAGATGCGAGTGACCTTAGTGATCATCTTCCCCTAGTGGCCGAAATAAGATCCCACTCGAAACTGGAAATTGAACCCCTTACTGGCCCAGACACAGAAGTCAGTTCAAACTTAAGGCGGCTACGATGCAACCCCGACAACATTGACTCTATTAGCTCCAATGCGAAAATTTTACTCTCCCAAGCCTCCGGCTCCTCAACCAAGCTCCCCGTCGTGTGGCAAAATTTCATCATCGCCATTAGGGAGAAAATGAGTAGTGCGGTGCATAACAACTCTCGCCAAGGGAAGGGGTCCTCAACTTGGAGACATCCATGCCCGGACATGAAAACACAAAAACGATTAATAAACCAAACCCTGAGACGTATGCGAAAGGACCAGGTAAACCACAGCCTCCAAGTGGTTCTGCGGGAAGCGAAAAAACTGCTCAAACGGATGAAATGGGAAAGCCAGAGAGAAAGAAATGAAGATCTTAGGGTAAAACTTCTCTACGAAGGGAAGCAGAAAAACAGCTCTAGGTTCTGGCAAATGGTAAAAAGGATACAGAACCCTAACCACTTAGGACAAAATTTACATATATCAGAGGAAGTATGGACCAAATATTTATTGTCGCACTTCAATAATAACGACATCGCAGGAGACACTGAATCAATGTCTTCCCGCATTAAAACAACAAGGCCTGAAAAAGAGGAGAAATTTAACCATCACACGGGGGTAAAAACGCACGAAATATGGGAGCGTGAGGACATGCGCCCACCGAAATCTGCTAATCCAAAAACGGAAGAAAGACCTGCAAAGGAGGTCGAGCCAGGGTCAATGAAATTCACCCCAGCAGACACCAGATGGCAAATATCAAAGGGGAGACCCAACGGAGCACCAGGGCCGAATGGAATACCACCTATGCTGTATAAATCAGATGTAGACTTCTGGAGTGCATCTCTGGCACTAGTATTCAACAGCACAAGGCTGGCCTTGTCTCTTCCTGACTCCTGGCACGGGTCAATCATCAGTCCGATCTATAAACATGGGAGTAAGAGTCATCCGAACAGTTATCGTCTCATTGCCTTGCTAGACGTAGAAGCAAAATACTTTGCAGGACTTATCCTGGAGGAATTATCGTTATGGGCCTCTGAAAACGCCATCATCCCACTTAACCAAACGGGTTTCTGCAAAGGTCAAGGGACCACAACTAACATCATGGCACTGTCCCTTCTGATGGGTGCAGCAAAAACAACCAAGTCATCTTTATTCCTCACGTTCATTGATTATACTGCTGCCTTCGACCATGTGGACCGCAACAGACTTTGGCAGAAACTATACCATTGGGGTATTCCGAAACATCTCCTAGACGTCCTAATACTGCTCCACTCCAATACTTGGATTAAAATTAAACTTGGGTCAGGTACACATCTTTCGAAGCAGATAAGGACGACAAAAGGCCTAAAGCAGGGGTGCTTATTAGCGCCCGTCCTATTCAACCTTTTTTTAGCGGATTTACCCGCAGAACTAGACAAATGCCGCAACCATGCACCCAAGCTAGGGAAAATTACCCTCTCAAACCTGTTATACTCTGACGACCTGGTGCTGATAAGTCGCTCGCCGACAGGTCTTCAGCACCTCTTGAACGCAGCCTACGCTTTTTCAGCAAAGAATGCCCTTCAAATAAATTTCAACAAGTCAAAGGTCATGACGGTGAATTACAGGAAAAAAAGCAATCCCAGCTGGCACGTGAATGGGGAAAAGCTTGACCGCATAGCCACATACAAGTATCTGGGTGTTCTCCTGGACTCAAATAATACGCTTAGGGCACAACTTCATTCCATCCGAGGGAAGGCCACAATGACTTATCTGGCAATAAAATCATTAAAGGCCAAACTCCCCGATCTCACCCTCAAACCCTTCCTTGAAGTCCTGCATGCGAAATTACAACCGACGCTCACATACGGGAGTGAATCTCTACATGGGAAGGACGCCACACTGCTGGACACAGTCATAGCCAATGCCTATAGGGCTATTTTTAATCGTCCTAAACATGTCTCCCCTGCCCAGATTCGCTTAGAATTTGGCCTCCTCAAACAAACACTAGAAAGGCGGAGTGCATACGTAGCCAGTTGGCGTAAGATTCGCAATGCAGAAGCCGACTCCCTAAATGCCAACGTTTGGGCCGAGTTACTCCGGTATCGTAATTCGCTGCATAGAGACTATTTATTTGAATCAATTAAAGTTCTAGGTTTGACTGACACATGGGAAACGGCTATAGACCTCCTGTCCTTCAAAAAACTAGCAAAAAAATCAGCTCGTATTATCTCAGTGATTGAAGACAGGAAGGACCTAGCAAACAGAGCACATGGATGGACAACCCTGGGCGACTATGGTAAAATACAGCCACAAGCATACCTCAATACCGGGATGAAAATAACAGCCAAAGAAAAGTTCTTAAAACTACGCCTTGGGGTAATCCCGATTCTGCCTCACCTCCCCACACTCCTCGCAACAGTGTCGGCTGTGCAAGTCCGGCAAGGAGGACATTGTTCATGTGATTTGTATATGCCCCAGACTAAGGGATTTGAGGTCTAACCTTTTGCTACCATCTTTTAAATCACATGCTGTTCGGACCTGTAGGCAGGCAGTCAAACTATGCTTTAACGCCAGTAACATTAAACTGAACTGCCAGTTTGTGAAGTTCTTTGACTTAACAAGAAAAAGACTTAATAGTGTTTGAAGGCCTTATTAGGCCCTGAGGACAACCTTGAATTGATCCCAGTAAATCTTGTACTTTTTAAGTTTAATTACATATTGTTTTTATGTTACTACTGGAGTTTTATATTTTTGTAAAGATTTTAATTAATCATGTACAAATAAACATTATTATTATTATTATTATTATTATTATCATACAAAAGAAATGAATTGCCACGATTGTAATGCTCATGGTAAAGTAAAGTGCGTACAGTAAAAGGAGGATTATAAAATAATACTGTAAAAGCATTGATATGGTTTCTTAGCCATATGATACTTTAAAATAGATAAAATATATACATACATATATACATTGACTAATCGTACTCAACTGGTGCTTCTAAATACGCCTACCCCGGTGTACCTGACCTAAGCCTAATACGTGGGAAGGAGTAAGTAAGTAGCAGTTTAAGTTAAGTTTGTTTTGCCAAGAATCTGACTCAAGAATTCTCTGTAAGGGTTTAGTCAGTTCCGTACCTGGGTAATAGAAAGTAGGAGGTCTGGTATCTCTCTCTTAGGACTCGATATCCCAGCAACCCGCAAGGGTAGGCTGGAAACTCCGGAGCTGGAATTCTCGGCAGGAGAAAAGACAGCATCTTTCTCAGCGCGTCAAGGAGGAGGGGCAGCGTCCGCGGGCTCTCGCATCAGCTGGGCTTTCGGAAGTAGATAGCTGCTCTGCTCCAGAATTACCACTGTGTGTTTGCTTAAGGCAACGTTGGTATATTTATACCTGAAAGGTACCTGGGTTTAACGTAAGGTTGGACATAAGACGTCAATAAAGATGTCACTAAGAACTGGCCGTTCTTACAGTGCTTTACTGGAGTTCTAGGACGAAATCAAAACAAAGGCAAGGGGGATTTCCCAGGTTGCTGGAGGCTTGGTTTTGTTTAGAGAACTCGGTGTGCTTACTAGGGGGCCGGAGAAGTAGCCTTGCTTAATGTGACAGCATGTGCTACGACTGAATTATGGATATGATTATTATGCCGTTGTATGGATATTATTGATTATAACCGGACAAGGGCATAAAATAGGAATATAGATTCAGGTTTCCTAGATAACACAATACACCCACTCCACGAATTAATGTCCATCATTACTAAAACTTAAGCAATAGTAAACATAAAAGGTGCACGTGTATACCAACCCACCCCAAAATAAATTTTTGCATTTGAAATGGTGTTTGCGAAATACATGAAAATGATTATAGGTACTCTACGCGTTTCAAGCAGTGTAATCATTCATTAAAAAGGATGCATATATACATCAGCATGAATGATTTGCGAAATTTACACATGAAAAGGCTCTTAATACAGAAAAAAGGGGCGAGACCATTTCATCACATATAAATACCGTTGCTGTAAATGTGCTAGACGTGATATATTGTCTTTAGAGGTCCTAAAATAGAAGCTCTGTTCTCTAAGAATAGTTCTACTTCAAGCAGAGTACATGTGCCAAAAAAAAGGTAAATATTTTGGAATCGGGAAAAAAAAAAAATTCATTTTCAGGGGAGAGAGAAAAAAAATATAGTTCCAAATATGTTCAGTAGCTTTTGTTTATCAAAGCCGAAGGCCGAATTCAGAGTTCAGGGAAGGCTGTGTACTAGTTTGCTTTAAAGTTATTCTTTTTGTTCGGTAGAAAACATCATTTCAGACAGACTTTCAAAAAAGCAGTTTACCGCTTCAGGTGAAAGTTCGACCAAGTTGGAAAATGGCGCAACTGTGCAGTCGTGAGCATGATTGCTATCATCGATGACAGGATCAGCAGTGCTCACAGAAGGTCGTACCTAGGTGATGTTGCTCTCATCTCGTACTTCACTACCCTTTAATCGCAGTGGTGAAGTCTCAACGAATGCCGTCATCAGGATGGGTAACCGCTGGGGACAACACGATGCATGAGCCGTTACAGGACTTAGCAAAGTATCTGTATCCAATGGATCTTCTGATAGTAGTGTAAGACAGACATCCAACACGCATTCTTCTCCGCATAGCATACATTGAAGCACAGGTAAGATACAATTCTGCCAGATGGGTCTGAATGAAAGAAACCAGGTCATATTCAGATCTCTTAGCCGGGCTAATCCAAGAACTTTAGTTATGCGGTCCCGATAGCGTATAGCTAGTATTGTTTCTTTCATTGTTGCTGCAGTCTTGTCTGCGTTTTGGTTTGCAATAACGAAGCAGGAGAATCAAAAATAAAATGCCTGCTACGAGTCCCAACAGGAGTGGTAGGCCACCAAAGACTGAATGGACAAAATTAGGAAAAATGCCCAGAACTGTTGTGAAGGGTGTTAACAGTCCCGAAAAAATTGTCTTAAATACATGCGGGATACCTCCAATATCGGACATATTTAGGATTTGGCTTAACATTTCTGAGAAATGTAGGGGGCAATTTGCTGATAAAAGGCTATGTATCTCTGCCATCGTCCTTGCGACTTGCAGATCATACGTTTCTTTTGATGACGCCAAGGGCACAGTTGTCTGCAAAAGGACAGACTTTATTCTGCTTAAAGTATCAATTCGAATAGAAGAGATATTCAAAAATGGCCAAATGTTTTCTTCCCTGTCTGGAGTGCTGTTTGGAAACAAT
The DNA here is from genome assembly GCF_964261635.1 of Lissotriton helveticus. Lineage (NCBI taxonomy): Eukaryota > Metazoa > Chordata > Amphibia > Caudata > Salamandridae > Lissotriton > Lissotriton helveticus. The sequence goes on from NC_136067.1 coordinate 748,026,260, forward strand.
ACTTGCATACAGCAAGTGACCATGGAACTAACGCTCACGAGATAAGCTTTTCCTGGCACCATGCCACAACATCTGTGGTCCACTATTAGAATATAGCTCCCGTTAGAAAGCCGTATAAAGAATGGCTCTATTCGAGTTGCAGGTGTGCCATGCTGGTGACATGAAAGGTTATTTGAAGTCCCCTCACAGGTCCCATGCAGGTTAATACCTTGACACAGAAGTATACCACTTAGTGATGTTTTACAATTATTACCACTGAGAAATACATTCTGTTCCTTTTCACTATAACATGTGTGTGTAAGGTAATTTCCATGATGACTTAATGTACCCTTTACCCAACCTTTCATACTGTCCTGCTGGTATATATTTTTGACAGAATTTAAATTTGAAAGTTGTTATCGGAATAGTTATTATTCCGTGTATTATCCATTCAATGACAGGTCGTTCTGACATTGTCAATGGTAATCTCTCAAGTTTTTCAATGCTCAGAATGTATATTCTGCTCCTTTCTGTGCCAAGCTGATTTGTGTATCAGTAAGGTTAAAGAAAGAGAATAATGACGTTGTGTTGATTAAACGCCAAGGCACGTAGTCTGAACGCAGATTTTGTAACGTCCAGCCAAGCTGTACAATAGAACGTAATTGGGACTGACCATGTTGTAACATTAACAAATCCTGTTCTATTATATCTATAGCAGATGATATAATGCTGTCCAGTGAATATATTCTGGAAGACAGAGTCATTAACCCATTGTCCACAACTGAAAGTGATTTTTCCAAATTAATACGGTCAATTTCCCGTATTTTTTCTGTTGTTTCAAATTGCATTATTTTCCAAGCTTCATTGTAAGCTGCATATATACTGGCCGCTATGAAACATTTTTGACGCTGTTTGCGCGGTCCCATTATGAAATCACGCAAATCAGCACTGTCTTTAAGTAAAGTCAAGTGTTGCTTAATTTCTCCCAGTGTGGATTTCTGTAGCCATTCAAGGCAGAGTTTTCCTACACTGTATGTTGTTACTATACCTGGATGTTGTCTCTGGGAGTATCTAGGGTCTGGCCTGGTCAATTTTAACCCCTGTATTTTGTTCAGGAATCTATCTTGACAGCTATTTGGGTCTGTGGGCCAGATCAACCATTTTTTCCAATCAGGATGTGTTCTGTTTTGGTTAAAAATATGGGATACGTCTATCTCAACTTCTGTAGTGCTATTACTGTCAGGTGTTGGCTTTGGAATAGACGGTTTGTTCAAGTCTTTAATTTTGGCTAGGCCAAGACAGGTTGTCTGTTGAATGGTATCATTCAAGAATATAATTTGTTCTGGGATCATGCAGGCTCTAAATAATGATTCTATACCTTGGACCTGCCAATATTTGGTACCCCAGATGGTTTTTGTTTCGATACTGTTTTTCCAAAAATCAAAACCAAATGTAGTCATTTTTTCATAAAATGCCTCTGAATAGATTAATTTAGTGTTTGTCAGCATTGTTTTCATTCCTGTCTTATTTAACATTTTGAAATATAAGGTTTCTGCTTCACTTGTGTTAAACCCTGAGAAGTATGGGAATTTCTCATAAAATGTTTTTGAACTACCTTTTGGTGGAGTTGCACAATGTTCCCATTGATTATAATTTAAAACATTTCTAGGTTGAGCACATTTATGCAAATAGTGATGCGCAAAGTGGTTGTAGCAGTTCAATTCGTCATAATTAGATGAACTCTGCAAGTAATCATGTTCTGTAAATTTTGCTGACAATACTAAATCTGACATCATATCATTAATACTTTCAAAGTCCCAATCATCAGAGAATGTGCTCGGTTTTACAAAGTCACTCAATGAAATTTTGAACTGGTGTGGATACTTCAAGAGCTCGACCGGGCCATAAATATCGTAATCTGTTTTGTCCCAAGCTACCCCACCGGGTATTGGATTGGCTGTGACAATCACGGATGATAGTTCTCTTTTCTCGATGTGAGATGACTTGTGTGGCTTTAGGACCAAGTTGATGTTCTGACTTGCTGTGTCCATTGTACTATATTTTCCCTCAATGAAATTTCCCAAACAAATAATCATGATGAGCCAAAGCAGCAGGAAAAGTACACCTAACACAATCCAAAATTCAAGCATAAGTCCTGCGCACTCAAATCAAATAACGACAACAGTGTGAAATTGTATTAAAAAAGAATTGTGTCCAACGTTGGTTCTTGAAGTTTCATTCATATCTCCTTTTATTCGGTCACCAGATCATTTGACAAATTTACAGCCAGCCGACACGTGTTTCGTTGTAGGTCCGTACACACACAGTAACTACAACTCTTCAGGGCTGGAAAAACACAAAATGGATGTCCTGTAGCGAACCAGCTTAAAAAACTCTTAAATACTAGCAATACGAAAATGTAGATCAAGCTGAGATATTAATCTATCCAAACGTAACACATCTAGTGGAACCCTTAAGTGGTAGAAAGTAACATAGCACTTAATGTGAGTATCAAGATTAAATATCTTTTTACTATGATGAACGTAGTATTGATAAGGCCAATCATAAAACACAATCAGTGAAAGGCACCCGTGCCAACACCAACTTGATACATTGCAGAGAATCAAACCGCATTATAAAAAAAAACATCGTTCTTTGTTGAGCAAAGTATATAAAAGCACAGATCATAAAACGGGCGTGACAGTATAAACCCCCTAATTACCCCGTGTATGTGCACAAATTGACACCTGTAAAACACATTAAAATCCACAAATACCTCCAAGGCTGAATCCTTAGTACTTTTTGGGCTACTCACATGAGAAAGATAGAGAAGGAAGAGAAAAGAAAAAAGGAAAAGCACATATAAGGGCAAGGAATTAGTATTTATTCAGTAACCCCATGTAGGGTGCAAACGATCAAACACCATTAGGGAGGGGGATCTTACCCCACGTCCGGTGATAATTCCAACCCGGTAGGGTAACCACGTGTTTGGAGGACAACAGTATATGGCGCTCTGTAAGGTAATTAATGTACAGATTATAGGTGCATACGTCTAGTGGCACTATTTATAAAGGTAAAAAAAAATCAAAGTCTTAGTGTTATAGCCACGTAACCACACAGTGTAAACGCGTATCAGTAAAACTCTAAAAATGTTTTAGGTTACAAGAAAATAGTATACTGAAAATTAGGGCCAGTATAGTGAAAATCACTCCCCGTATAGAACGACTTGCAAATGGCTACCATTTAAAATTCTAAGTACTCCTAATTGTTGGTTTCATATGTTCTATAAATTGAAAGGTTTATATAGTTGCAATGACCTAGGCTATTCAATTCACAAATTAACCTGTGTATGTCCAAAAGCCTGCATCACCAAAGTATCCTCTATTTTGATACTCGATCAAACACAGGTACACAAAACTGGCTAACAAAGAGAAGTCTTAAACCCAATATATGTATTTTCTTACCCGAAATATTAAAAAGTAGCCGAGGACGCCAGAAAATGCACACCTGTGCAATCAATAATACCCGTATCCGATTCTCGAGGTATATTCACGGTCTTGAAACCACATGAGTATATGTGGTATCACTAATTCTAAAATAGAGAAAATAAGATCTTGTTACTTTTAGACATCAAAAGTCTGGTATAAAGCCCAGACTCCATTGCCAATACATGACCCGTATAAAGGTAAAAACACATCTCCCAAGAGGGGAAAGAGTATACCTGTGGCCGAATCGCCATTGCATCCCTGGCGTCTGTAATCCGGAAGTCTCTCGGGCTCACCCAGGAAGTGGATAAATAAGTCCTGCGCCAGTCTGAGCGCTAGAGTGCTAACCCTATGTCCTATGTTTAGCTAAAAACAATCTACGTGCCCATAAGGGAACGTTCCGCTATTCTGTACGAGAGCATAAATTAATAAACAAAGGGGGAGCAACCCCTCTATAGGTTTCCATGTGCGCGTATATTCAAGGAAACTCCTCCTAAAGACCAATAGGTTGAATGTAGATATGTAGCCCATGTATATCGTAACTCCAGTAGGCATCTGTAAACACCCACCAAATTTAGCCCTTAAAATGTTCACGCTCAAATCTATTAATAAAGGTAAATATGAGATTTATAAAGATGAAGTAATTGAATCTTGAGTTTAGAATACATATTGCGTTCCCTTAAGCTTGAGTAACCCGTGCCACTGGGTCATATTCGGGTTGCGTGAGAAGGACGACGAAGAAAAATAGGGATGGGGGAGAGAATATTTTATCTCCTCCCTTGAGCAGAAGGCAAAATCGAGGTAACTTTAGGGAGGTGAGGAAAGTAAAGGTTGAAGGACACAGAAGGAGATAATTGTGTAGTAATGGGGTGAACACGTATTCTGAATGTCTATAAAAGAGGAAGGTGTGACCCGGTTCATATCAATCTATCATCACGTAAGAGTTTACAACATCTACTCTGCGGGCCCGATTCACAGAACTAACTTAAGACAAAATCCTAAACTTACTACTTTTGGTATTCACAGAAGTTAGGATTTTGTCTTAAGTTTGTCTTAAGACAGACTTAAGACAGACTTAAGTTAGGATTTTGTCTTAAGTCTGTCTTAAGTCTGTCTTAAGACAAAATCCTAACTTCTGTGAATACCAAAAGTAGTAAGTTTAGGATTTTGTCTTAAGTTAGTTCTGTGAATCGGGCCCTGCGTGATTGATAGACAATAGTTTCCATTCAAACTCTTAAAGCAATGTTAAATTACATGGTATACAAATCACTGTTATTTAAGGTGGTCAAACCGATTTAAATATTTCAGAAAAAAAGGGGCTAAAAGTTACACACATAGAGAGGAAAGAAGCAGTATAGCTGTGAAAAAGGACCCACAACGAAATTGTCAAATGATCTGGTGACCGAATAAAAGGAGATATGAATGAAACTTCAAGAACCAACATTGGACACAATTCTTTTTGAATACAATTTCATACTGTTGTCGTTATTTGATTTGAGTGCGCAGGACTTATGCTTATGTTCTAGATGTGTTTCTTGCACAACTAAATTGAGGGGTTTTGTGGGTCCCCCCTCCCTGCCAGCACCATAAATGTTAAACTTGCAATAGAAATTTATACGTTAATACTGCTTGAGCGCTCAGAGATCCCGTATACGTAATACCCTTTTCTCTTGTGTTTACAATCCAAAATTCAATCCATGGAGAAATCAGCTAGGTTTCTTTGAGTTCATGTAAGAGTTCTTTTGCTTTATCTTTAAAAGATTTTATTGTTGGCTGTTCTTCAGGCTCGCTTGGATCCTCAGAAAAGTCATCGAAGTTGATGAAGTAGCCAGATGCAGTTCTTTCAATTGTTGGAATCGCTTCCGGATTATTATTTGCTTTTGGAATTTTCTTTGTTTCATTAGGATAGTCTGTGGCTACATCGTTGTAGACAGGTGTTTCTTGATGAACTGTTTCAATTTGGGCTTCAAGAGGCACAAGTTCCATGGCATTATTGCATAGTCCCTTTTTAATCACTACAGGTTTATCAAATGTGATTAGTCTCTCAGTTTGAACCTCTTAGATTGTAGCAAGATTTGGTCTTCTGCTATTTCTTGGGAGTCCACTGGGCCTATTACTTATTATCGGCCACATGATTGTGGTTTTACCAGGTCGATGGATACAACTCGGTTCTCCTTTTTACCAGCAAGGGGCGGTAGTACAACTGATCTTGTTCCGTTGACAGCTAAGACAGGTACTGCTTTTCTGTAAGAAGGCCCAAATTCCTTCTTCACCGCGATCTTCTCTCTGACCAGATCCCCAATCTTTGGAATCCAGACAGGCCTTGCTGGGACAGGTGGTTTTTCTTCAGTGGCTGTTGGCTGCTGTTTTAGCTTTACGTTGCTCAGGTCTTTTCTTGTTTCATTTAAGTCCTGTAAAATAGCCAAACGATCTTTGATATCAAAGCATTTTTCTTCTACCACTGAAGTCTGACTATCGAGGTCCTGAATATGCATTCTAGTCCCGAACAATAGTTCATACGGACTGAAACCTTTTAGAAAATTTATTGGCAGATTGTTAAGACTACGTTGGACACTTGTTAAATGTTGGACCCACCCAGTACCCATACCTAATACCCTCGCCGTTATAGATTGCTTTATGTCTCATTTTTTTCTTTCCACAATCCCGTTTCCCTCAGGAAGGAAGTGACAAGAATACCGCAATGCAATGCCCATGCTGGTCATGGCCTCCTCATAAGCTCGAGAGCCTATAAGCAGGACCCTGGTCAGAATGTAGCATGAGAATTGCGTATGTGCCGATATAGACTCGCAAATCTTTTATAACAGTTCTGGCGTCAGCCGAGCGCTGGGGTCTACATTTTAAGTGAATCTAGTCTTAAATAATATACATTGGGAGGCATGTTTCCTGTTTAATCATGCGTATAGATCGCCTTATGCTTTCTATTAGGTGTTCTGGCACAACTTCAGCCGGTTCGCCACTGCGATCTCTGTTGCAGTTTTCACAATTTTTTGCAAATTTGTGATTATCCAAGCTCATTCCCGGCCACCAGTATTCTGATTGTAATTCTGTCAGAGATTCTTTGATCATTTGGGGCCAGATGTAGGTCGGTCGGTAATGGCCGAAAATCGGTATTTTCGGCCGTTACCGACCGGTATTTGAGAAATGGTATGTAGGGCCCTGTATTTTCCAGAATCGGTAAATTTACCGATCGGTAAATTTACTGATTCTGTAAAATACCGAATCGGTATTTTTACCGATTCGGTAAAATTGATATGTAGGTGGGAGTCTTCTGAGTCCCACAAGCATTACAGAATCGGTATTTTACCATCAAATTCAATTTGATGGTAAAATACCGATTCCGGTGTGCATGCACATGTGTGCATGCACACCTGTGCCATATGACAGGCAGACCTGCCCTTAGGGCAGGTATGCCTGCCACATGGCACCCAGACCTGTTTTGGGGGTGCCAGAGGGTGTCAAAGTGACACCCCCTGCACCCTTGTGCAAATCGGTATTTACCGATTCTGTAATTACAGAATCGGTATTGCCCATTGATTCCTATGGGCTTCACAGCCCATAGGAATCAATAGGAAATACTGATTCGGTATTTCCAGATTCGGTAAATATCGAATCTTAAAGATTCGGTATTTACACATCTGGAAATACCTACATCTCCCCCCTTCATATTTACCACTTCTTAAATACCGAATCGGTAAAATTCGGTATTTAAGAAGTGGTAAATAACAATTACCTACATCGGGCCCTTGATGCCTTAGACCTAATCCCATATGTGCTTCTTGTATTAAGAAGATTCTCCTGTTCATATTTGGAATTACTCTATCCCCCACTCCAGGGATTCAAGCAAAAGGAACGGAGTTTGCATCGATTATGTATGTATAATTGAGTGGATAGTTCACCGGTAATGCTGCACAGTCGCCTTTTGAAGATGTGTTTACCGCTAGCATTGTTTCCCCGTCTATGTATTTTTCGGAACCCTTTTTTGTGGCTACGGAAGCCGGATTAGTTGTGGCTGTCTCAGCCAATGAATTCCCTGCAGCGTGAACGCCATCACGCTGATGACTCAGTGTATGTATCACGGGAGTCTTTTGTAGTTCTTTCTTTACAAGAACTACTTGTTCCCAAAGCGATTTTTGCTTTATTGTGGCACCTGTGTCATCTTTGTAACCGTTTTCAACCCATTTCTGCAAGTCTTCATTGTATGATTTGACGCAGGAATGCGAATCGCACACTATTAGTGTCGGGAATTCGCGATCGGCAATGTCGAGCGCCATATTTAAAGCTATTAATTCAGTTTGTTGACCTGAATTGTCTTTTACAGATTGTGACATTGTGACCAGTGGCATCAATTTACGTCCGCGCCACCGGCATTTGACAACCTCGCACGTAGCGCTATAAGCTTGTTTTCCCCAAACTGAGGGTTCTGCATAACTGTTTGTGTATATTACGCAGGCGTAAAGTTGTATGGGCAGAATGGCGTTAGGCAGAGGATATTCTTTTTCATAAGTTAGATATTTCAATTTTTTCATTTCCGGGTCAAAATAGTATTTCACTTTTTCTGTAGCAAGAGAATTTTCCCATTGTATCCATTTTGGATCTAATGCCACAGTAGTTAAATTACATGGGCTTGTTAATGCCTCGAAGGCTGATTCTGCTGTTAAAACAGTAATCCTTCTGCCTTGGGCCTGGGCTCTTTCATTTGCTACAGCTGTTTGAACCGCATTTACAACATTTTTCGCAAGACTGAATGTTTTTTCAGCCTGTGAGTACAAGTGTGATTTGTATGCTATTGGTACCTTTTCTCCCTCATTAGAGGTCAGGTATGTGAATCCGCATCTTCCTGGGATGACTCGGATTACAAGGTTGCGTGTATGATCGCGAGTTTGCAATTTTGTTTTTGCTAACATGTCTGTTTGCAAAGATCTCAAAATTTCTGTGTGTTTTTGAGTCCAATTGTTTGTTTTAAAATCAGGTTTTATTAATTCATAGAGAGGTTTAACCCTCTCTGCATAATTTAGAATGTATGTTCTTCCGAAGTTCAGGAAACCTAGTATTGATTGTAAGTTCCTCAGCGTTTTTGGTGCTTGGAGTACAGCACACTTCTCTAAGAAATTGTCTGCTAGGCTTTTGCCTTCACTTGATAATTCATATCCTAAAAGCAGGACAGTCAGATGGGCAATTCGTGACTTTTTAAAGTTGAATTTGTAACCCTCTGCTGCGAACCCAAGTATTATGGTGTTCACTCTTTTCAAGTGAGTATCCAAGTCATCATCTGTTAGATAGATGTCATCGACATAAGATAATGCCTCATCATCATACATTTGCAGTAACTCTGATACTCTTGCTGAGAATAATCCTGGGCTATTCTTGAACCCCTGTGGGAGTCGACAGAAATTTTCTTGCGAGCCCATTATTGAGAAAGCGGTCAAATACCTGCTTTCAGGTGCAATGTTTTGACAAAAGAATCCATTAGAGATGTCTAATGTTGTTTTGTATTTTTTGCGCACAATGTTATTCATTAGTGCTGCACTGTGTGAGTTTTGTACTGCAAATGTCTTGCAACATGAGTTAAGGTGTCTGTAGTCCAAAACTAGACGATATGAATCGTCTGGCTTGGTGACAGGAAACAAAGGATTGTTCATTTGTGAGGTGCATGTTTCAATCACCCCCTGGTATTCAAGTTGCTCTAAGATCTCCCTGACCTGTTTTTCAGCTTCTTGCTTAATTGGGTACCGCCTTTGTGCAGTTGGTTGACATTTTAATTGGATTTTGTGAGGAAGAGAGTCCTCATCCCATCCTACATGATTTTTATATAATGCAGGAGCTTGGGCTACTCCCACTTTCTTGCAAGTGTATATTTTTTATGTATTGGAATGTGATTTGAGAAGGCAGGCATAATCATTTCTTCGCCATGAGGGCACTCCCTGACAAACTCTGGTGGTCAGTCTTTTTCAGCTAAAAGGATGTCATAGCCTTTGGAAAGGTTATCCCAAAATAGACCCCTTATTTTCCTAGTCTTATCTCCCTCTATACGTAGTGTTATCTTGTATATTTTATGAGGTTTGCTAACTCTGCTGTCTGCAGTTTCCACTTGAATGTATTCATTCGTGTCCACTGTCTCCAGATGATTCATCAGGATCTTGCGAGCTATGGTCACTTCTGCTGCGCTGTCTAGCACTGTCTGTGCCCACTCTCCGTTTTTCAGCTGTGTCCTCAGTATCTTCGGCATGTTTGACTATTTTAATGCTGGCTACCTTCTTTCTTGGAAATTGTAATTTTTTACTTTGATGAGCAGGTTCCTTGTCTTTGGACTTGATGTGCTCTTCCCTTTGTTCTGACCGTCCTCTTCTTTCCGATTTCTGCGAGGAAGTCTGAAAAGATCGAGAGGGACGTGTATCAATATCTTGATATCTTTCAAGTTTCTTTAGATTATCCCTATTTCTAAGGTTGTATCTTTTCTCAGAGGGCTCCCTCTGGGGAGACTTGTGTCCTTGGTCCAGAGATCTTTCTCTCCGCCGAGGAGACTTTCCTCTGGACTGGAATCTTTTTTCTTTGGGAGTGGATTGTTTATTTCCATCCCAGCTCTTTTTTGGAGTGTTTAGATTATTTTTAATAAATATTTTTTCAGGATTTTCACTTAGTTGGGGTTTTACGGGTTTTCCACCCAAACTATCTCTTCCTAGTTCTTCATAGGATTTTTCTATGATTCTGGCAAGTTCAAATGGTTGTTCTGCTATATCTGTTTCTTTCAATTTCTGGAGGAAAGTTATATCCCCCGTTGCCAATTGAACCAACTCTCTATATGCCTGTGTTAATTCTTTTATTTTAACTAAGAGTTCTTCACTTGACATTTTTTCAATGTCTGGATGTGGTGTGTAGCTGGCTAGAACCAGCCACGTTGCTCCTGGTCTACCTAGTGGACCGAGCCTGGTGATGTGATTATTGTGTTTTAGGGCGCCTTTAAACCAGAGCAGGTGCTCTTGGTATTTTAATGGGATTTCCACCTCCTCGAAAGGAGTGTATTCATCTGGTGGTTCCTCTATTTTGTAATAGTGGAATTTGTGTGTGACAGCGTTTGCTGCTGGAAAGTTTATCCATGAATAGAATACCTCTGTCTGCCGATATTTATGTGCCTCAATTACGAATACGACTATACCACCTCTCGATGTTAGTCCATTCTCTATAAGTTTAAGAGTTATGGTTTTTCTTATGTTGACCGGAATGAGTATAGCATCCGGGTCGGTCTGCAGGAGACTATTGTCATCCTCTAGGAGACGAGCTGCTATTCTAGCTGTCTCCCTCTCTTCTTCAGTTTCTGACATTTTTACTGACAGAAAGGTTTTTGTTGCAGATCAAGTTTCAAGGAAACAAAGATTAGGTGCACAATATTTTTGGAACACTGTATCCTTCAACGTTGAATAAACCAAAAACTATACATAGAAATCTCTTCCTACTAAGTTCCGGCGGATTTTAACCTTTTACCCACTCCAGACGTCTTTTGGAGTATTTACGGGAAAAAGGGTCTGTGTGAAAAAGCACGACTGAGTTACTCTAACGTCTTGCGTTAGATTTATCGCCTTACCAAACATTGGGCGCCATGTAGTGTAGTTCCTATATTCCCATTAAGCTCTGCGCATTGGAATAATATATTCAGCAGTGTAGACCTAGGACTGAGGTTATCTAGGTCTCTACTGACTATATTAGACTTAAGGTTTGCCAGCTAGCTCAGAGGTCACTAGAAACATTCTCGAATAAACGAGGAGGAGTTTATCCTCCCTGGAAAGACAAGAAGGGTTTAGCTTCTGACAACCGTACAACATGACAACTTTGCTCTCCCTGAATAAGAGTGTATCTCTAGAGCGGTGTGAAAACAAAAGACAGCTATTTCACTCAGCCAAATGTGCGTACTTAGTTTCACCAGAATGCAGAGAAAAGAGAGACGGGCGTTTTCAATAAAAGGTGTTATTTATTGAGCAGTCTTCTTCCTCATACAAGAGAAATGAATTGCCACGATTGTAATGCTCATGGTAAAGTAAAGTGCGTACAGTAAAAGGAGGATTATAAAATAATACTGTAAAAGCATTGATATGGTTTCTTAGCCATATGATACTTTAAAATAGATAAAATATATACATACATATATACATTGACTAAACGTACTCAACTGGTGCTTCTAAATATGCCTACCCCGGTGTACCTGACCTAAGCCTAATACGTGGGAAGGAGTAAGTAAGTAGCAGTTTAAGTTAAGTTTGTTTTGCCAAGAATCTGACTCAAGAATTCTCTGTAAGGGTTTAGTCAGTTCCGTACCTGGGTAATAGAAAGCAGGAGGTCTGGTATCTCTCTCTCAGGACTCGATATCCCAGCAACCCGCAAGGGTAGGCTGGAAACGCCGGAGCTGGATTTCTCAGCAGGAGAAAAGACAGCGTCTTTCTCAGCGCGTCAAGGAGGAGGGGCAGCGTCCGTGGGCTCTCGCATCAGCTGGGCTTTTGGAAGTAGATAGCTGCTCTGCTCCAGAATTACCACCGTGTGTTTGCTTAAGGCAACGTTGGTATATTTATACCTGAAAGGTGCCTGGGTTTGACATAAGGTTGGACATAAGACGTCAATAAAGATGTCACTAAGAACTGGCTGTTCTTACAGTGCTTTACTGGAGTTCTAGGACGAAATCAAAACAAAGGCAAGGGGGATTACCCAGGTTGCTGGAGGCTTGGTTTTGTTTAGAGAACTCGGTGTGCTTACTAGGGGGCCGGAGAAGTAGCCTTGCTTAATGTGACAGCATGTGCTACGACTGAATTATGGATATGATTATTATGCCGTTGTATGGATATTATTGATTATAACCGGACAAGGGCATAAAATAGGAATATCGATTCAGGTTTCCTAGATAACACACTACAGGGGCTTGAGACAATGTAGACCTGCCTTATTGAAACTGCAAAAGCTGGAAGATGAGATGTCCATGTATTTGGTAGCAATGTTTTTAAAAAGTGTAATTAGATTCAGACTAACTATAAATTGAATGTTGAACAGATGTGTAATTGGGCTTTGTCTTAAATCAGTCATTTTAATTGTTTTGTTATGTAAGTTTTGTGCTTTTGTGATTTTTTCTAAATGAAATTGAATAAAGCTACTTTTTGCCTTTGACTTTGTACTCACTGACAGACACATTTCATCCAGATATTCTGTGCTGTCTGAGGCATGCACAGTATGTCTGCTAAATACAAAATGTATTGTTTCTGTGTGAGGGGAGCCTAGTTGAAATACACTCCTCAGCCATGCGCAATTCAGATGTTCACCTACAGAGTATTGTGGTTTAACAGCCCTCTCAGCCCCACCTACTCCTGTCATCAGGAGCCTAGAGACGAGGCTCAGAGGGCTAACCTGTGCACTGACAGTGTTCATGAAATACAAAAGTTTGTTTTCATGAACACAGTTAAATTCAAATATGTGTCTTGACAGGATTCGGAGAGGCAAAGTGCAGAATGTGGGGTCTTTCAGGGATCCAGGGGCCTGTGCCCTGGAGCCCCCAACAAGGATCCACCACTGTATGCTACCTGTAGGAAATTGGGCTATTACTTGGGAGGCTTGCACAAGTACTAGTTCTAAAATTTCTTTTTACCGGGTAACCAATCAAGCCATTGTAGCACTTAGCCTCTCAGAGGAGCGAAGTAGAGATGTCCAAGGCTTACTCAGAGGGGGTGGTGGTGGCTAGCAATAGTTGTTTGCGGTCACACAATATTAACACTCACTAAATGATTGTCCAGTCAGTGCTTTTTTTCTAGAAAAAGTCTATTTATTACACACAAATACTATTACATACTATGCATTAATTTACAAATATCTACATGGACAATACCATAGATAACATTGCATAAACACCTTTAACCCAATACATGGTAAAGCAAGCATATACGGTAGGTCTATTGGCTTGGTCCAAGGTTCAAGATCCACAAATCACGTTAAAGAAATTGTTTGTATGCAACTGTAATAATCATTAATACTCATGTAAATGCACTTAATAATGTTAATAAAGCATATTCACTTTGATCAATAACCAATGCCAACATTCTTATCTCAACAACACATTTTAAAATAAACACCACATGTGTCTTTGTGCTTTTGATCTACTTTCAAACCATGAAACTATATTTGAAAAAACAAATCCTAGGGAACGTCACTTTCTCATCATCTTAAATGCAACCATAGTTTCAGCCCCTAAAGAATACTTCATTAAATGTACCTCCTTTACATTCCTTCAGACCACATTAGATGTAGCCATAGAACCAGCTTCTATACGGCACTGCACTTCCAGCTATAGAACAAAAGCTCCAGCCTTGAGAGTGCTTTGAAACAGTAAGTAAAAATAAATCCCAGAGGGGTCCTGGTTTTTTGAGCCCTGCAGACATGGAGTCAGTTCTGTTAAAAACTTTTTGGAGGGGCTGCTCCACTCCTGTTGTCCCCCCCCCCAGGTTTCCTTTATGACATTGGTGATACCCCTGCTGCCCTGGGGCAACCACATAAAGAAAATGTGCATGCAAATTAAGAAGCCCCGCAGGCATCATAGAGCACTTCAACCTGGAGCGATGAGTATCAGATGAGCAGCTCTCCCACTGAGCCAAGGAGAAACACTGCCTTTTGCCTTGCTGCACATTTTTTCCTTTAATTTTATTTTTTGGGGGGGTTCCCAGTCCCACCTGGGCATTCTCATGCCACCAAACATTGGGGCAGCACAGGGATCCCACTTTTAGAAATGGGGGTTTCTAGTTGTCATAGGTAGGTACCTTTGTCCAAGTAGGGATGCTTCTTCCTAGTCAAGGTAAGGGAGTTACATTCCTAAAATAACCCAGCTCACCCCCTTGGTAGCTTGGCACGAGCAGACAGGGTTATCTCAGAGGCAGTGTGTAAAGCATTTGCACATAACCAACAGTAATACCATGAAAACAATACAAAAGGACACCACACCAGTTTAGAAAAATATCCAATATTTTTATATATCCAAAACAAGACCAAGAACAATAAATATCCACCATACAGAAGTGTCAGAAAGTCCAGTTCAGTCCTTGACCTTTCACTGCCCAAGACAGAAGCAGCCACTGCAGGCCAACACAGCAAAGAAATCTTCAAAGTGGTAGTTCCTCCTCACAGCTTCTCCAGCTCTTCTTCTTGGCAGTCTTCTTGGTCCAAAAGAGTTCTAACGTTCTGGGGCTGGACCCAGTACTTACACCCAAACTTGCTTTGCTCTCTAGGGGCAGAGAAGCCCTGTGCCTAGCCAAAACCAGTTCTGTCCTGTCAGGGTAGCTGCCCAGCAGGAGGCGGAGACAGCATTGTCTCTGGCAGACCAGGCCCATTCACATGTGTGCATGCACACCTGTGCCATATGACAGGCAGACCTGCCCTTAGGGCAGGTATGCCTGCCACATGGCACCCAAACCTGTTTTGGGGGTGCCAGAGGGTGTCAAAGTGACACCCCCTGCACCCTTGTGCAAATCGTTATTTACCGATTCTGTAATTACAGAATCGGTATTGCCCATTGATTCCTATGGGCTTCACAGCCCATAGGAATCAGTAGGAAATACCGATTCGGTATTTCCAGATTCGGTAAATATCGAATCTTAAAGATTCGGTATTTACATATCTGGAAATACCTACATCTCCCCCCTTCATATTTACCACTTCCTAAATACCAAATCGGTAAAATTCGGTATTTAAAAAGTGGTAAATAACAATTACCTACATCGGGCCCTTGATGCCTTAGACCTAATCCCATATGTGCTTCTTGTATTAAGAAGATTCTCCTGTTCGTATTTGGAATTACTCTATCCCCCACTCCAGGGATTCAAGCAAAAGGAACGGAGTTTGCATCGATTATGTATGTATAATTGAGTGGATAGTTCACCGGTAATGCTGCACAGTCGCCTTTTGAAGATGTGTTTACCGCTAGCATTGTTTCCCCGTCTATGTATTCTTCGGAACCCTTTTTTGTGGCTACGGAAGCCGGATTAGTTGTGGCTGTCTCAGCCAATGAATTCCCTGCAGCGTGAACGCCTTCACGCTGATGACTCAGTGTATGTATCACGTGAGTCTTTTGTAGTTCTTTCTTTACAAGAACTACTTGTTCCCAAAGCGATTTTTGCTTTATTGTGGCACCTGTGTCATCTTTGTAACCGTTTTCAACCCATTTCTGCAAGTCTTCATTGTATGATTTGACGCAGGAATGCGAATCGCACACTATTAGTGTCGGGAATTCGCGATCGGCAATGTCGAGCGCCATATTTAAAGCTATTAATTCAGTTTGTTGACCTGAATTGTCTTTTACAGATTGTGACATTGTGACCAGTGGCATCAATTTACGTCCGCGCCACCGGCATTTGACAACCTCGCACGTAGCGCTATAAGCTTGTTTTCCCCAAACTGAGGGTTCTGCATAACTGTTTGTGTATATTACGCAGGCGTAAAGTTGTATGGGCAGAATGTCGTTAGGCAGAGGATATTCTTTTTCATAAGTTAGATATTTCAATTTTTTTCATTTCCGGGTCAAAATAGTATTTCACTTTTTCTGTAGCAAGAGAATTTTCCCATTGTATCCATTTTGGATCTAATGCCACAGTAGTTAAATTACATGGGCTTGTTAATGCCTCGAAGGCTGATTCTGCTGTTAAAACAGTAATCCTTCTGCCTTGGGCCTGGGCTCTTTCATTTGCTACAGCTGTTTGAACCGCATTTACAACATTTTTCGCAAGACTGAATGTTTTTTCAGCCTGTGAGTACAAGTGTGATTTGTATGCTATTGGTACCTTTTCTCCCTCATTAGAGGTCAGGTATGTGAATCCGCATCTTCCTGGGATGACTCGGATTACAAGGTTGCGTGTATGATCGCGAGTTTGCAATTTTGTTTTTGCTAACATGTCTGTTTGCAAAGATCTCAAAATTTCTGTGTGTTTTTGAGTCCAATTGTTTGTTTTAAAATCAGGTTTCATTAATTCATAGAGAGGTTTAACCCTCTCTGCATAATTTAGAATGTATGTTCTTCCGAAGTTCAGGAAACCTAGTATTGATTGTAAGTTCCTCAGCGTTTTTGGTGCTTGGAGTACAGCACACTTCTCTAAGAAATTGTCTGCTAGGCTTTTGCCTTCACTTGATAATTCATATCCTAAAAGCAGGACAGTCAGATGGGCAATTCGTGACTTTTTAAAGTTGAATTTGTAACCCTCTGCTGCGAACCCAAGTATTATGGTGTTCACTCTTTTCAAGTGAGTATCCAAGTCATCATCTGTTAGATAGATGTCATCGACATAAGATAATGCCTCATCATCATACATTTGCAGTAACTCTGATACTCTTGCTGAGAATAATCCTGGGCTATTCTTGAACCCCTGTGGGAGTCGACAGAAATTTTCCTGCGAGCCCATTATTGAGAAAGCGGTCAAATACCTGCTTTCAGGTGCAATGTTTTGACAAAAGAATCCATTAGAGCTGTCTAATGTTGTTTTGTATTTTTTGCGCACAATGTTATTCATTAGTGCTGCACTGTGTGAGTTTTGTACTGCAAATGTCTTGCAACATGAGTTAAGGTGTCTGTAGTCCAAAACTAGACGATATGAATCGTCTGGCTTGGTGACAGGAAACAAAGGATTGTTCATTTGTGAGGTGCATGTTTCAATCACCCCCTGGTATTCAAGTTGCTCTAAGATCTCCCTGACCTGTTTTTCAGCTTCTTGCTTAATTGGGTACCGCCTTTGTGCAGTTGGTTGACATTTTAATTGGATTTTGTGAGGAAGAGAGTCCTCATCCCATCCTACATGATTTTTATATAATGCAGGAGCTTGGGCTACTGCCCACTTTCTTGCAAGTGTATATTTTTTATGTATTGGAATGTGATTTGAGAAGGCAGGCATAATCATTTCTTCGTCATGAGGGCACTCCCTGACAAACTCTGGTGGTCAGTCTTTTTCAGCTAAAAGGATGTCATAGCCTTTGGAAAGGTTATCCCAAAATAGACCCCTAATTTTCCTAGTCTTATCTCCCTCTATACGTAGTGTTATCTCGTATATTTTATGAGGTTTGCTAACTCTGCTGTCTGCAGTTTCCACTTGAATGTATTCATTCATGTCCACTGTCTCCAGATGATTCATCAGGATCTTGCGAGCTATGGTCACTTCTGCTGCGCTGTCTAGCACTGTCTGTGCCCACTCTCCATTTTTCAGCTGTGTCCTCAGTATCTTCGGCATGTTTGACTATTTTAATGCTGGCTACCTTCTTTCTTGGAAATTGTAATTTTTTACTTTGATGAGCAGGTTCCTTGTCTTTGGACTTGATGTGCTCTTCCCTTTGTTCTGACCGTCCTCTTCTTTCCGATTTCTGCGAGGAAGTCTGAAAAGATCGAGAGGGACGTGTATCAATATCTTGATATCTTTCAAGTTTCTTTAGATTATCCCTATTTCTAAGGTTGTATCTTTTCTCAGAGGGCTCCCTCTGGTGAGACTTGTGTCCTTGGTCCAGAGATCTTTCTCTCCGCCGAGGAGACTTTCCTCTGGACTGGAATCTTTTTTCTTTGGGAGTGGATTGTTTATTTCCATCCCAGCTCTTTTTTGGAGTGTTTAGATTATTTTTAATAAATATTTTTTCAGGATTTTCACTTAGTTGGGGTTTTACGGGTTTTCCACCCAAACTATCTCTTCCTAGTTCTTCATAGGATTTTTCTATGATTCTGGCAAGTTCAAATGGTTGTTCTGCTATATCTGTTTCTTTCAATTTCTGGAGGAAAGTTATATCCTCCGTTGCCAATTGAACCAACTCTCTATATGCCTGTGTTAATTCTTTTATTTTAACTAAGAGTTCTTCACTTGACATTTTTTCAATGTCTGGATGTGGTGTGTAGCTGGCTAGAACCAGCCACGTTGCTCCTGGTCTACCTAGTGGACCGAGCCTGGTGATGTGATTATTGTGTTTTAGGGCGCCTTTAAACCAGAGCAGGTGCTCTTGGTATTTTAATGGGATTTCCACCTCCTCGAAAGGAGTGTATTCATCTGGTGGTTCCTCTATTTTGTAATAGTGGAATTCGTGTGTGACAGCGTTTGCTGCTGGAAAGTTTATCCATGAATAGAATACCTCTGTCTGCCGATATTTATGTGCCTCAATTATGAATACGACTATACCACCTCTCGATGTTAGTCCATTCTCTATAAGTTTAAGAGTTATGGTTTTTCTTATGTTGACCGGAATGAGTATAGCATCCGGGTCGGTCTGCAGGAGACTATTGTCATCCTCTAGGAGACGAGCTGCTATTCTAGCTGTCTCCCTCTCTTCTTCAGTTTCTGACATTTTTACTGACAGAAAGGTTTTTGTTGCAGATCAAGTTTCAAGGAAACAAAGATTAGGTGCACAATATTTTTGGAACACTGTATCCTTCAACGTTGAATAAACCAAAAACTATACATAGAAATCTCTTCCTACTAAGTTCCGGCGAATTTTAACCTTTTACCCACTCCAGACGTCTTTTGGAGTATTTACGGGAAAAAGGGTCTGTGTGAAAAAGCACGACTGAGTTACTCTAACGTCTTGCGTTAGATTTATCGCCTTACCAAACATTGGGCGCCATGTAGTGTAGTTCCTATATTCCCATTAGGCTCTGCGCATTGGAATAATATATTCAGCAGTGTAGACCTAGGACTGAGGTTATCTAGGTCTCTACTGACTATATTAGACTTAAGGTTTGCCAGCTAGCTCAGAGGTCACTAGAAACATTCTCGAATAAACGAGGAGGAGTTTAACCTCCCTGGAAAGACAAGAAGGGTTTAGCTTCTGACAACCGTACAACATGACAACTTTGCTCTCCCTGAATAGGAGTGTATCTCTAGAGCGGTGTGAAAACAAAAGACAGCTATTTCACTCAGCCAAATGTGCGTACTTAGTTTCACCAGAATGCAGAGAAAAGAGAGACGGGCGTTTTCAATAAAAGGTGTTATTTATTGAGCAGTCTTCTTCCTCATACAAGAGAAATGAATTGCCACGATTGTAATGCTCATGGTAAAGTAAAGTGCGTACAGTAAAAGGAGGATTATAAAATAATACTGTAAAAGCATTGATATGGTTTCTTAGCCATATGATACTTTAAAATAGATAAAATATATACATACATATATACATTGACTAAACGTACTCAACTGGTGCTTCTAAATACGCCTACCCCGGTGTACCTGACCTAAGACTAATACGTGGGAAGGAGTAAGTAAGTAGCAGTTTAAGTTAAGTTTGTTTTGCCAAGAATCTGACTCAACAATTCTCTGTAAGGGTTTAGTCAGTTCCGTAC
This sequence comes from Lissotriton helveticus, assembly GCF_964261635.1. Taxonomy (NCBI): domain Eukaryota; kingdom Metazoa; phylum Chordata; class Amphibia; order Caudata; family Salamandridae; genus Lissotriton; species Lissotriton helveticus. The sequence goes on from NC_136067.1 coordinate 748,046,054, forward strand.
CTGGGTAATAGAAAGCAGGAGGTCTGGTATCTCTCTCTCAGGACTCGATATCCCAGCAACCCGCAAGGGTAGGCTGGAAACGCCGGAGCTGGATTTCTCGGCAGGAGTAAAGACAGCGTCTTTCTCAGCGCGTCAAGGAGGAGGGGCAGCGTCCGTGGGCTCTCGCATCAGCTGGGCTTTCGGAAGTAGATAGCTGCTCTGCTCCAGAATTACCACCGTGTGTTTGCTTAAGGCAACGTTGGTATATTTATACCTGAAAGGTGCCTGGGTTTGACATAAGGTTGGACATAAGACGTCAATAAAGATGTCACTAAGAACTGGCTGTTCTTACAGTGCTTTACTGGAGTTCTAGGACGAAATCAAAACAAAGGCAAGGGGGATTACCCAGGTTGCTGGAGGCTGGGTTTTGTTTAGAGAACTCGGTGTGCTTACTAGGGGGCCGGAGAAGTAGCCTTGCTTAATGTGACAGCATGTGCTACGACTGAATTATGGATATGATTATTATGCCGTTGTATGGATATTATTGATTATAACCGGACAAGGGCATAAAATAGGAATATCGATTCAGGTTTCCTAGATAACACACTACAGGGGCTTGAGACAATGTAGACCTGCCTTATTGAAACTGCAAAAGCTGGAAGATGAGATGTCCATGTATTTGGTAGCAATGTTTTTAAAAAGTGTAATTAGATTCAGACTAACTATAAATTGAATGTTGAACAGATGTGTAATTGGGCTTTGTCTTAAATCAGTCATTTTAATTGTTTTGTTATGTAAGTTTTGTGCTTTTGTGATTTTTTCTAAATGAAATTGAATAAAGCTACTTTTTGCCTTTGACTTTGTACTCACTGACAGACACATTTCATCCAGATATTCTGTGCTGTCTGAGGCATGCACAGTATGTCTGCTAAAAACAAAATGTATTGTTTCTGTGTGAGGGGAGCCTAGTTGAAATACACTCCTCAGCCATGCGCAATTCAGATGTTCACCTACAGAGTATTGTGGTTTAACAGCCCTCTCAGTCCCACCTACTCCTGTCATCAGGAGCCTAGAGACGAGGCTCAGAGGGCTAACCTGTGCACTGACAGTGTTCATGAAATACAAAAGTTTGTTTTCATGAACACAGTTAAATTCAAATATGTGTCTTGACAGGATTCGGAGAGGCAAAGTGCAGAATGTGGGGTCTTTCAGGGATCCAGGGGCCTGTGCCCTGGAGCCCCCAACAAGGATCCTCCACTGTATGCTACCTGTAGGAAATTGGGCTATTACTTGGGAGGCTTGCACAAGTACTAGTTCTAAAATTTCTTTTTACCGGGTAACCAATCAAGCCATTGTAGCACTTAGCCTCTCAGAGGAGTGAAGTAGAGATGTCCAAGGCTTACTCAGAGGGGGTGGTGGTGGCTAGCAATAGTTGTTTGCGGTCACACAATATTAACACTCACTAAATGATTGTCCAGTCAGTGCTTTTTTTCTAGAAAAAGTCTATTTATTACACACAAATACTATTACATACTATGCATTAATTTACAAATATCTACATGGACAATACCATAGATAACATTGCATAAACACCTTTAACCCAATGCATGGTAAAGCAAGCATATACGGTAGGTCTATTGGCTTGGTCCAAGGTTCAAGATCCACAAATCACGTTAAAGAAATTGTTTGTATGCAACTGTAATAATCATTAATACTCATGTAAATGCACTTAATAATGTTAATAAAGCATATTCACTTTGATCAATAACCAATGCCAACATTCTTATCTCAACAACGCATGTGTCTTTGTGCTTTTGATCTACTTTCAAACCATGAAACTATATTTGAAAAAACAAATCCTAGGGAACGTCACTTTCTCATCATCTTAAATGCAACCATAGTTTCAGCCCCTAAAGAATACTTCATTAAATGTACCTCCTTTACATTCCTTCAGACCACATTAGATGTAGCCATAGAACCAGCTTCTATACGGCACTGCACTTCCAGCTATAGAACAAAAGCTCCAGCCTTGAGAGTGCTTTGAAACAGTAAGTAAAAATAAATCCCAGAGGGGTCCTGGTTTTTTGAGCCCTGCAGACATGGAGTCAGTTCTGTTAAAAACTTTTTGGAGGGGCTGCTCCACTCCTGTTGTCCCCCCCCAGGTTTCCTTTATGACATTGGTGATACCCCTGCTGCCCTGGGGCAACCACATAAAGAAAATGTGCATGCAAATTAAGAAGCCCCGCAGGCATCATAGAGCACTTCAACCTGGAGCGATGAGTATCAGATGAGCAGCTCTCCCACTGAGCCAAGGAGAAACACTGCCTTTTGCCTTGCTGCACATTTTTTCCTTTAATTTTATTTTTTTGGGGGGTTCCCAGTCCCACCTGGGCATTCTCATGCCACCAAACATTTGGGGCAGCACAGGGATCCCACTTTTAGAAATGGGGGTTTCTAGTTGTCATAGGTAGGTACCTTTGCCAAGTAGGGATGCTTCTTCCTAGTCAAGGTAAGGAAGTTACATTCCTAAAATAACCCAGCTCACCCCCTTGGTAGCTTGGCACGAGCAGAGAGGGTTATCTCAGAGGCAGTGTGTAAAGCATTTGCACATAACCAACAGTAATACCATGAAAACAATACAAAAGGACACCACACCAGTTTAGAAAAATATCCAATATTTTTATATATCCAAAACAAGACCAAGAACAATAAATATCCACCATACAGAAGTGTCAGAAAGTTCAGTTCAGTCCTTGACCTTTCACTGCCCAAGACAGAAGCAGCCACTGCCGGCCAACACAGCAAAGAACTCTTCAAAGTGGGAGTTCCTCCTCCCAGCTTCTCCAGCTCTTCTTCTTGGCAGTCTTCTTGGTCCAAAAGAGTTCTAACGTTCTGGGGGCTGGACCCAGTACTTACACCCAAACTTGCTTTGCTCTCTAGGGGCAGAGAAGCCCTGTGCCTAGCCAAAACCAGTTCTGTCCTGTCAGGGTAGCTGCCCAGCAGGAGGCGGAGACAGCATTGTCTCTGGCAGACCAGGCCCATTCAGGTGTGAAAGGAATCTCCTCCCCCTACTCTAACATCAGACCAGGCATATTCAGGTGCTAGTGAAAAGTCCACCCACTACTCTGAATGCAGCCCAGGTTTATTCAGCCCAACCCTGACTCATCCAGACTCTCTGGAGCCATTGCACATACCCAGCCCATGTCATTCCAAATTCAGACAGTCAATACACATCCTAGCAGAGGCACACTGGATGACTAAGCAAAAAAATACCTACTTTCTAAAAAGGGTATTTTCAAACACAAAACCACCCTCACTAAAAGATGCATTTTAACATTCTGAGTTCAGGCATACTTAACTTTATTTTCCCACCGTGTTCCCAGGGGTAGTTATGTGTATAAGATATGTATGAGATGTTATAAGTAAACTCCGAATTTTCTAACCTATCCTTGCAATAGCGAAAAACAAAAATTGGCAGTATTTCACTATCAGGTCATGTCACACACACAATGGCTTATCCTACCTTTCACATATACTGCACCTTGCCCACAGGGGTACCTTGGACCTACCTTAAGGGTGACTCACATGTAAGAAAAGGGAAGGTTAGGACCTGGGAAGTGGGTGAAGTTGCCAAGTCGATATGGCAGTACTAAACTGTACACGGACACTGCAGTGGCAGGTCTGAGTTACCTTTTCAGGGCTACTCAAGTGGGTGGCACAATCAGTGCTGCAGGCCCACTAGTGATTCAGAAAAGGGGTGGTGATGAACAGAGTGTCTGAATTAAGCAGACCACTCTTACCCAGTCCAAAGATCAGGGCTTGATCCATCACCGTTATTTAGCTCACTGCCCCATCCCAGCTCAGAACCTGGCTATATGCAAATTAGTCTGTCCCTGGCCCAGTGCATCATGGGAACAGGGCAGACCAAACTACCAAGCCAATTCTTCACCAGAAAGGAGACAAGCTTCCGGGGACCGGTTTCTGCCATTTCAGGCGTCGTCGGCCCGGCTTGCTTGAATCCTGATGGAGCAGTGAGCAAGGGACTCATGTCTGAGTATACCCTTCCACGCTTATGGTGGACAAAATGATTCAGAAAAGGGGGTGGGGATGAACAGAGTGTCTGAATTAAGCAGACCACTCTTACCCAGTCCAAAGATCAGGGCTTGATCCATCACCGTTATTTAGCTCACTGCCCCATCCCAGCTCAGAACCTGGCTATATGCAAATTAGTCTGTCCCTGGCCCAGTGCATCATGGGAACAGGGCAGACCAAACTACCAAGCCAATTCTTCACCAGAAAGGAGACAAGCTTCCGGGGACCGGCTTCTGCCATTTCAGGCGTCGTCGGCCCGGCTTGCTTGAATCCTGATGGAGCAGTGAGCAAGGGACTCATGTCTGAGTATACCCTTCCACGCTTATGGTGGACAAAATGATTCAGAAAAGGGGGTGGTGATGAACAGAGTGTCTGAATTAAGCAGACCACTCTTACCCAGTCCAAAGATCAGGGCTTGATCCATCACCGTTATTTAGCTCACTGCCCCATCCCAGCTCAGAACCTGGCTATATGCAAATTAGTCTGTCCCTGGCCCAGTGCATCATGGGAACAGGGCAGACCAAACTACCAAGCAATTCTTCACCAGAAAGGAGACAAGCTTCCGGGGACCGGTTTCTGCCATTTCAGGCGTCGTCGGCCCGGCTTGCTTGAATCCTGATGGAGCAGTGAGCAAGGGACTCATGTCTGAGTATACCCTTCCACGCTTATGGTGGACAAAATGATTCAGAAAAGGGGGTGGTGATGAACAGAGTGTCTGAATTAAGCAGACCACTCTTACCCAGTCCAAAGATCAGGGCTTGATCCATCACCGTTACTTAGCTCACTGCCCCATCCCAGCTCAGAACCTGGCTATATGCAAATTAGTCTGTCCCCGGCCCAGTGCATCATGGGAACAGGGCAGACCAAACTACCAAGCCAATTCTTCACCAGAAAGGAGACAAGCTTCCGGGGACCGGTTTGTGCCATTTCAGGCGTCGTCGGCCCGGCTTGCTTGAATCCTGATGGAGCAGTGAGCAAGGGACTCGTGTCTGAGTATACCCTTCCACGCTTATGGTGGACAAAATGATTCAGAAAAGGGGGTGGTGATGAACAGAGTGTCTGAATTAAGCAGACCACTCTTACCCAGTCCAAAGATCAGGGCTTGATCCATCACCGTTATTTAGCTCACTGCCCCATCCCAGCTCAGAACCTGGCTATATGCAAATTAGTCTGTCCCTGGCCCAGTGCATCATGGGAACAGGGCAGACCAAACTACCAAGCCAATTCTTCACCAGAAAGGAGACAAGCTTCGGCATTTGCGTGCACAACCGCGCGGTGCCTGCCGCTTTGTCCATGCAAATGCAGGGGGTACCATAGGTACCCCCCATGTGCACCCCCCAACCCCCCCTGAAGCTCCGTATGCTTTTCCACGGCGGAAAAGCCGCCGTGGAAAAGCATACTTTGTACTCCATCCTAATATGGATGGCGGTGTCTGATAGACACCGCCAGCCACGTTAATGCTTTTCCGCCGCGGTCGGAAGGCGACCGCAGCGGAAAAGCGGAGGACAGATTGTAAGACCCACCAGCCATCCTAATTTGGCGGTGGGTCTTTCAAGCCTCCGCGGCGGATTTCCCGCATCCTCCGGGCCGGGGGTGGATGCGCGAAATCCGCCATCGTAATAGGCCCCTTAGTGTTTCCTTACTTACTCTATGATTTATATACCATGAACTAAAAGTACGAAATAAATATTGCATACATATATGTTTAAATGTGCACATGCATGTTAAATGTGCCTCACTGATTTAATGTCTAAAGTATTCATTTTGCTCTAAAGGCCTGAATCTATGTCCTATAACCCACAATGCTTCTGAATTTTTGCTGACTTGCTTTTCTTGCAGGTGCTCTTATGCGTTGCTAGTTTAGAATAGATACATTTCTTGTTACAGTATTAAATACATGTCTAGGAAAATAATTAACTGCGAGCATATGAGAACCTGTGGATGAATAATGGACTATTGAGCTCAAGCCTAAGTGTGTGAGCAAGACGGTGTTCCTATTTCCAGTGTGGGATTTTTCTCTACTGTGGCAGTGTGTACTATGTGAATCCATACAGAGATTGAAACCAATACAATGGACTCCTGTTGATGATGCAACCAAAGAGGAGTTGCCAATGGACTCTATTAATTATAACTTATTGTTTGCTCTGGCTGAGGAGGGCAAATGACCTCTACTTTCTTGCAGAATACATGCTGAACTTCTTTGCTGAACCCCTTTCTGCAGACTCTATGCATAACCTTACTTGGACTTTGACTTGAACCATTTTCCAAATCCCATTGCCCTTTGAATGGACTCTTGTATAAATTTCCCTATGTCCTGTTATTTTCCCTAAGTATGGTTTAGACCGACACTTATTTCCGACCCATTGAAGACTCTTGACTGAGCTTCTGCAATGCTACTGCTAATATTGTTCGTACTCTTTTGCCTTATCCCTATGTTTTTTCTATTGAGATATTTGATTTCTGAACTCTCAGCATTTCTGTGCCTTGTTTTTTGATTGGAAGACTTAGATTAGTAATGCATAGAAAGCACCAACTGAAATTGTTTTCTGAACACCAGGTGCTCATGTTGATATTTTCTATTGCAGCTACAGAGCTGCTTGTGTGCCCAATTCTTGTCCACCTAAACTTCTTCAGGAGGCTTGGTTTTCCTGTTGTTATTTTATACTTATATAATATGGGCTTGGGAGTGATGTATTTGAATCTAATTACTAATTTGTAATAAACACCATTGAACTTGACTACCGATTCCTGGTCCTCGTTGTGTAGCCAAATTGGTTGCACTGTTAATGAAAACTAAGTTGATCGGACAAGAAATGCTCACTCTCTTTCCACTTAGTGGGACACAAAAAGACGGACCAAGGTAACAAGTAAGTAAGAAAGAGTTAATGATCCAATAAAGGAGGTAAATCCTCAGCACCAGTGGGCCCAGAAATGCAAGATCAAATATGCTGGCTCAATAGTAATGGTCATTAGACTTTTTTCTGCCAAGGTTGTTGTCCCTCCAAGGAGGCTCTTTCCAGGGCAGATGAAACATCATCTGTAGAGAAAACTCTGCTGCACTGAAGGAAGAGTTAAAATGTGACAGGTTTTCAACCACTACCTCAGAAGCAGGGTTATTCCCTAACGAATGGATGGAGTGCTCATCAGCCAAACTTTGTCCTTAACCCAAAGTACTTCCTTGATTTGTGTTACGTAAAAACAATCTGTGATAATTAGAATTAGTGAAGTTACTAGAAATTCATACCTGTAAAGGCTAAATGCAGTTAAACAAACATTAAAGGATATCCTGCCATCCAACGATAACCAATACATCTCATGGTGTATCAGTGTTACAGGATCACCTTTTCATCACCCAGAGAATGTTTTTCGCTGTTTCTTTTTGTTACAGAGCCTTCAGAGCCTAAAAAGGTGAGCCAGGCAACCAAACAACAATGCGATCTTTCAGTTTAGTGCTTTTCTATTGAAACTATTTTTCCAAAAACAATTTTGGAAGATATTTACATTTAGGGTCATGGTGCAAGCATTAACAATAAAAACAAACAGTAGGGGGAAAACAGTGAGGTCGAAGGGAAATAAACCTATGCAAGCTCTGCAATATGGTGCATACTTTTAAGTACAGAAATACACAGTGCCTCACATTCATGGTAATAATATACATGTTCTGTACACAACTGTTAGGCATTCATTCTTATTTACATGTTGAAAGACTCCCACAGAACTGTTTTATGCCTGCATTTGGCACCTTATACCAGTCGGCCAAGAATAAGGAATGATCAGGTTTCACATTCTAGCTTCATCTATCACTCTGCAAACTCATTCATTCTGGATCATTTACAACTAATCTCTCAGGGGCATATTACCAACAACTAGCGATAATTATCGCTATGTTGGCTTAGCGGCAATATTTTTATCGCCGAGCTGCGGCGATTTTTATCGCTTAGGAACAGGGCCGGACTGGGAACCAAAACCCGCCCTGGCAAAGTGCTCAGCCGGCCCCCTCCTCGGGGGGCCGAGCGCTTTGCCAGGGCCGCTTTTCGGCCGATTTTGTTACAGGGCCGATTTTGCAGCAAAAACGGCTCTGTAACAAAAACGGCTCTGTAACAAAAACGGCCCCCAGGGCCCAAAACCGGCCCCCACCCTTGCGGCCGACCGGGTGATTGCCCGGTGCCCGCAACGGCCAGTCCGGGCCTGCTTAGGAACCTTGCTATTATCAAGGTTTATCTCCTAAGCGATAAAAATCGGCCAAAATGCATGAATATCGCTGAAAAGTCAGCGATATTCATGCATTACCGAGCTAATGCTCTTAGCCATGTTATCCACCTACCATTGGATAACATGGCTAAGAACTGCTATGGGGCAGGTGTTAGCTTTTGGAGATATTCACGCTTAGCGCGAATATCTCCCAAAGTTGGTAATAGGAGATAGCGATATTAGCAACTGTTTCCAGTCGCTAACATCTTGGCACGCCCACTTTGCATGTCATTAGTGATAAATTTCACTAACATGCAAAGCGGGGCCCAAGATGGTCGCTATCTCCTACTAGCTGTCGCTAACTGGTGTTAGCGACAGCTAGGTAATAGGGAGATCATTTTATCTCCGCTTTCTTGGCTTTTAAAGCCAAAAAAGCTGAGATAAACCCCCTTGATAATATGCCCCTTAGTTTCTGGAAGTCGGGGTCCTCTATGTTCATGAACTCTTGACTTCTGATCAATGGGTTCTGTTTACATTTGCCATACCTGTCAGCCCAAGGAATACCGCGTACTTGAGTTTTCTTTTTTCTCGTGAAGCACCCTACTTTTACCTTCACAAACAACTACCTAGGCCCTTTTCGCTTGCCACTGGAAGGGGTGAACATTGTTTACACTATGTTGATGACTATGCTTGTGCTAGTTGAAAAGAGAACCCACATCATTTCAATATTACATATAAAAAACAAACACAAATTAAAATAAAGTATTTACTTTAAATAACTGTAGCTGTATTAACTCTGTCGCTGAGAGGATGTTTGAGCAACTCTGTGCTGGAACATAAAAACAAAAAAAACACTTTCAAGTTTTTCAATCACATGTGCTTCCTTGATCTCCTTATGTGCATACAAACTATTGGCCTGATTATGATGCCAGTCAGACCGACTGTCCGACTGCCACAGCTGTGATCCGATTTTGACCGCTGAGGCCAGGAAAGTTCCTGCGCCATATTACGAATCAGCTGCTGCTACCGCAGCGGTCTCATCTATGGCGGTGAACATACACCAGAATATGTTGCTTCAAATGCGTGCAAAATCACAGGAAACGTGAGATGTGCACACATGCATGACATACATGTTGATATGCCTTGTGCACCATGTACTCCATTGCTGGAATGTGGCGATCTCTGCACAGTCCAGTCACTTGGGATACATGCCACCTATACGGACTTACCTGCATTCCGGCACCCACAAGGGTCATAGTCTTCAGGGTTCAGCTGATGCAGTGTAGGGAGGGCTTGGAGAAAGGGATCCATGCCACAGACTGTTGGGAAGTAGCTGGTTAGGGTGAGTATGCACCCCAAATCCATTGTTTCCAATGACTCGAGGCAGGCAGTCGGACTGCCATGCTCGGGTCATCGGAAACCCACTTCATAATCCAGACGGCGGTCGGAGATCCCTGTATTGCCCTATGGATGCTGTTTTTCTCTGACTGCTATCTCAGAGGTTAGAGAAAGGTTTTTGGAGTCAGCGGACTTTCAGTAGTCGGTCAGAATACAGGAGGCATGCATCGTAATCCGGTGGTCATACGGACTACTTCTGACGAGACTGCGCTGGTCAGACCACCTCTGAAAGGACTGCAGAAGCCAGTCTGACCGACATCATAAACAGGCCCTATATGTTTTGTTACATTCAGAGCCATATATTTATGAAAACCAGCATCAATATCTCTTTGACACCTGAAGATATAAAGAAAAATATGGAGATATTGTCATACATTTTCTCCTGGAATGCTAACTAAGGAAATGTTGCACTGAATGTCGGGAGTCTGGCAATACCAAATATATATGGGTTTACCTAGGACAGGTAGTTTAGCCAATCAATTTTCATAATATTAGTGCAGATCTCTACATTATAACAGAATCCCTGTTTATGGTGAACTTTTCATTTGATGACAGATATTAAAGTTAGGACTAACTGGACAGTATAAAAACTATGACACAGATTCACAAAGACCTTGTACTGGAGCAAAGACATGCAAAGTCATGCAGAGTAACACAAAGGGCCCGATTCACAAACTGCATTTTGTAGTATGTAAAGTAGTGTTACAGTTGTATAACATACATACTACATCATGCAGTTCACAAACCTATGAGTGTATATCCCCAAATCCACGTCTCCTGTATTTTCTATAAGAGATTCGCACACACATACGTTTACCACTTAGGTCCTCATTACGAGTGGCCCATCTGGGAAGCCAATTATTATTGCACCTTTTAAAATCAAATATAATGGGAATCAGAGATTAAAAGGTGTGATAATTAGTACATATTACAAGTTGTACCTTTTAAAATGCGCTAGAACATGCGTATTTCGTTGATATTCACGCCAAAAGTCGCATGTGCAGGTATTTACCGGACACTTTAACCAGCTTCACCTGCTGAATTTTACTTGGGGGAAAGTGTGAGGCATGTGAAACAACCAAAAATCTTGTATTTTAAGCGGGCCACTCGTAATGATGGCCAAAGTAGAGGTACCAGCCCTCTGTTCTGAAGAAAGTCAAAGTTCCAGAAAGTGACTTTAGAACTGCTGCTCATGCTCTTGTACTCTTGCAACGGGATGATGGCAATGTCCTTCCCTGTGGCCTCCAAGACTCCAAGTGGGTACTTCTTAGGGGCATCCTAATTGCCACACTATGTCTCCTACAGGGCCTGAAACAATATGATCCACCACTCTCATCCTGATGGAAGTCCATTGGCTTCCCTAGGCAAGCTACACTATCTTCAAAACTAGCTGCATCATTTACCCATCATAACCGGCACCACCGTTTAAAATGCAAAAAAGCTAACCATCTCTGGTGGTTCTTGGCATACCCAAAGCCACCAAAGTATCAGATTGCAGACTAAGAGGTATAAAAAAGGAAAATAATACATTCCATTTCCATGTATACCCCTAGCATCTGAAAGAGCACCCCCATATCCACCAGGACAACCGCAACACTGTTTCAATTTATGAAAAGAGATTAAGGCTCACCTCACAATGCAATAACCATTCAGAGCTCATCGTCATCTCTTATTACTTGCCAACTTTAAATGTGCCTGTGACCATGTACAGAACTCATCTGCCTTATGGCTAGGTTTACAATGTAGAAATGCAATATACATGCATATATATAGATGTGGGAATAAAGGAGGGGGAGTGAGTGGAAAATGGGCTTACTTACTGCTCAATAGGAGGGGTTTAGGGAGGAGTAAGGAGGGGTTTAGTCAGAGCTAGTGTAGGACATGCCCTCACCCACAAAACAGTAAGCCCATTTCTATACACAAACTTCACTTATAAAGTTACTACAACCAAAAAGGATCCAAAGGAATAGTACGCGAACTCCAACTTACATCCAGAGGCGGTCTCAACTATTTGTACTGCAACACCCTTTCATAGGAAATAATGGATGTAAGGACTTGAAATAAAATCCATTAAGAAATAATGTTGAATTAAAGTAAATGATTTAAACTAGTTAAACATTCAAATAAGTTACTTTTAATGTTGCACAATTCTTTGACAATGAAAAACATTGTTTTTTTTTAATACATTTAAATAACCTTTTATAAATTTACAAATTAGCGTAACTACTTTACATTCAAATATAGTTAATATAGTTAAATTACTAAAAATAATTGAAATTTAATTTAGTATATTCAAAATAATTAAATTTGAAAATAAGATTCAGTTAATATTGCTGTTTGAAACCACACCCTTAATTACATCGGCCATGCCCCTTAGAGAGACTTCCCCAATATTTTCATCTCATTTAAAGCCCTGTGAAGGTGTATCTGGAGGCGAGAAATAGGGGTCGATTTCCCCAGATAGGCAATAGTATTTCCAATGTTAAAACTGGGAGGGGATCCTGTGGATCAATCTGCACACAGGCTTCTAACCATGCTCAATACCAATCTAAAAATCTTGTGCAATATGCTGGTGACATGATTGGGTGTGGTTATAAGGGATTTGGTTTATGAAGACCTATGTGGCTTCATGCAGAAACACAGCACCATGGATAATCCTCGCATGCTGACACATGTGCTTCATGCTCGACTGGGTGGGGAGGAAGAGATGGCCCAATTTCATGGACCTTGAAAAGGCATTTGATACAGTGGAGTGGGCCTTTCTCATGGCAGTGCTGAGGGTTATGGGGTTCGGTCCTAATTTCTGTTTCTGCTATTTGGCTGTTATACACCGAACCCTCAATATGTATAAGGGTGGGAGGTGACCTCTCAGAGTCCTGGTCGGTGGGGAGGGGCACCCGACAGGGTTGTCCTCTCTCACCTCTTTTGTTCACCCTAGTCATCGAGCCTCTTGCATTGTTGCTATTAAGCATGAGCGCAAAATCCGCTCCGATCGCGGATTTTGCGGATTTTCGGTAAATCCGCGATCCGCGAACTCTCGCGAATTTACCGAGAATCCGCAATCCGCGATCGGAGCGGATTTTGCGGTCAAAAGTTCAAGCCTGCATAATTTACGATGGCGCCGGCAAGCTGCCAGCGCCATCCTCAAATGGTTACTTAATTAGCTTCGACAGGAAGCTCTAACAGATAAGATAAAGCAGGGGCTCGAGCGCCTGCTTTATTTTATCAGTTGGAGCTTCCTGTTGAAGCTAATTAAGTAACTTTTGCAGGATGGCGCTGGCAGCTTGCCGGCGCCATCGTAAATTATTTACATGGTGTCTGAAGGGCAGGGTTCATTCTGGCACGACGGTCCTGGCACAAAAAATAAACCTCAACAGGAAACACTTGCAGATATCAATAACGCATGTGCCCTAGTTGCAGCTTAAATTCAGTGACTCATTCATCAGCCAAAAAATAATCGTGAGCGTTGTGGAGGCTGGGCAGGTGTGCCTTGTTCCCAAATATACCATCGAAAATCCGCTGTGATGCTGGTCTCTGACCTTTTATACACACAAGAGGCATGTGCGCTCGCATGGAAGCCCCGTCCGTTTGGCCCCGCCCACACACTCGAGGTGTGCACCGTCTTCCCGCCATTTACCCACTATGATGGACATTTCACTCAAGGGACCCCTGCGCACTTCGGCGCGATTGCATAGTAACACACACTTGGTCGCTGGAACTATTTGAAGCGCAAATGCAGTGACTCATTCATCAGCCCCAAAAAAATTGTGAGCGTTGGGAGGCTGGGCAGATGTGCCTTCTTCCCAAATATACCATCGAAAATCCGCTGTGATGCTGGCCAGAGGCATTTGCATCTTTGACTTTCATGAGCGCAATCCCCGTGCTGTTCCTGTGACCAGGGGCTTCTGTCTCTTAATCTGCTGCTCTGATCGGTCTCTGACCTTTTGTATACACAAGAGGCATGTGCGCTCGCATGGAAGCCCCGTCCGTTTGGCCCCGCCCACACACTCGAGGAAGCCCCGCCCCCAAATCCGCCGATCCGCAAAATCCGCGGATTTTGCGGATCCACGATCCGTGAATCCGCAAATTCGTGAATCGTGGATCCGCAAAATCCGCCCATGCTTAGTTGCTATGCGCGGAGATGGCCATCTTGGGAATCCTAGTGGGGAACAATAATCAAATAGTCTTGTTTTATGCAGGCGAGTCACTGATGTATGTGCATTCACTTAGAGACTCCATCCTGTTATTGATGAGGCACCTCGATAATTTCAGGATTGTCTCAGGATTAAAACTTAACATCCGCAAGTCCTTGGTGTGCCCCTTGGGGGGCTGATCTGGAGACAACTACACCAGTTGCCAGAAGTGGGACTCTGATGGGAAATGGAAGGGTTCCAATATTTTGGGATCAGGGTCGCCCACACGGAAGCCCAACTCCAGCATCTGAATGGTGATAGGGTGTTGACTGGCCTAGAAAATTTGATTGTCTTTTGGAATCATCTCCCCTTCTCTCCCATGGGCAGGGCAGAAACAGCAAAAATGGCCTTATTCCTGAGATATCTATAACTCATACAGAATTCTTTATTTCCACTGACAGACTGCTTTTTTCAGTGATTGGATAGCCTGCTTGTGACACTCCTATGGGCGGGTAGGCGCAGTAGGGTGATGCTTGCAACGTTGAAGCGTGACAAGGAGGAGGATGGCTTGGCTCTCCCGGATGTGCAATTTTATTAATATGCTGCCCACCTACAGCATGCTCATGGAGTTGGGCACCTGGGAGAATTGGCTCCTGATAACTGAGTTTGGGGTGACACCTTGCCTCAGCTGCTGATGAGAGCTGAGCTCCGGATACCATACTTGCTAATCCACACTGCGGGCATATGGAAGAAAGTGGTCCAAAAGGTAATCCTTAGAGCTCCTTTCAGTAGGGAACTGAGGCTGTACGCCCTTCAGAAACATTGACTTAACCATGTCCATAGAGCAGTAGTGGGAAGGACGATGTCTGGAAACGAGCTACTCTCCCCCTGGGTACACCTCTATATCATTTCCAGATGTGCAGGATTAGTTTGGAGTGAGACCAGCTCACTTTCTACACTAGACCAAGCTGGAGAGCGTGGCTAAAGAGCTCTTGGTGGACATCCGGTGACCCCATGGCAAGCAGGGGTCCTTGACGGTATTTTTGGATGGGGATAGGGGCACCATCTCTTTACTCACTTCTACAAAGCCCTCAGGAGTTATATGCAGCCACAGTGGTACTCTGAGCAGGGAGCCTGGAAGAAAGATGTGGAAGTGCCCACCTCCGATACAGATTGGCAGATGGAGTTAAAACTTGTTTGCACTGTATCCTGTAACAATTGATTTAAACGCTTAAATTTTTATTTCATGCACCACACATACATAACTCCATACAGCATCAACAAAGTAGACCCAGAGAGGAATGTGGCCTGTATAATGCGCAGGGTGGTTGGAGCTACCTTCCTACACCTAGCCTGGGAATGTGCCCTGGATCAGTCCTACAGGACACTTGTGGTACCTCGCATAGAAGTGATCATGGGGATTGGTATTCCATTCATTCAACTTGCCTGTCTCCTGAGCGCAGTGGTGACTCCTAGGGGGTCGCAAAATCTCCTATGGACTGGCCCTTCTGGCCCTGCTGTCGGTGAAAAGGCGGGTGGTTATAGGGTGGATGGGGCGAAGGACCCGTCATTGACTCATTGGTTGAGAAACCTGAAGGAGTGGGGGGCTGTGGAAGAAAAATACATGCACCTATAGTGCACTGAGGAGGGGGCGTCTAAGGCTATAATCAAATGGGTACAACTATTGGTGATGTTCCATTAAGATGAAGACCATCCCATGGAGGATCGATCAGAAGAGAGTGATTGAATTTTCCCTTGTTGTTGCATGACAACCAAGTGGGCATTAAGGTTTTCCTATGTGATATGGGGCCCTCTGTCTTGGTTTTACTTTGTGATGTTTTGGGATACCTTTTGCGCAATGTATAATTTATCAGATTGCATAAGTCTGTCCTTTATGTATAGTAATGAAACCCTTCCAGATTTGCCAACATGTGCTGTTTATTTGTTGTTTACATTAAAATCAATAAAATACAGTTTACAAAAAAATATATCTATATACATATAATTTAATTAAAAAAAAATTCATTTAATAAACGTTTTTACTTTTCCATATAATTTACTTACATTTTACCATATGGAGATCTCTGTTGATTAAACCTAAAATGTATTAAACTAAAAATATATATATAATTTGTGCTAAAGATTAATGTAAATTGATTTGATATATTTACTATTACAGTCATTTTAATTAAAAAAATTCTCCGCATTGTGCAATGCAGTCCAGCAACTTTGCATGCAGTGCTGCATTGCACCAAAAAATAATAAACGCGCCCATGCTCATTTGCAAATTCTGTACAAAATATTCTTGATAGGGTCACACCGTCCATGCTCTTACTGGCTAAGTGGGTGGAAGAATTTGTTAATATGATATTTTCTGGGTATTCCGCAATTTATATTTTCAAAACTTTGCAATTTGGTCCAGTCTGCTTCAAACAGAAAATATCCCTGGCACTGACTTGATCCTCATCTTTGATATGAAAGCAAGCAGAACATTCCATGTATTCACTCTATTTGTTTTGTGGTAGATTAAAGTAATAGGGGTCATGTGCGATAGTTGTTGGGATTGTTGAGTTACTTAACGCAATAAATTATTATCTGATGTGTTGAATGAAACCAAAATTTTAATTACTACCTGTGCGTAAACAGGGGTGTATGAACAGGTTGGATTTAACTGAGCCACTCGTAATCGTATTTTCAAATACTTCCACCATGGCCAGATTTTTATCCATTGTTTTCATGAGTGAATACCATTTTCCTATTATACAGTTCTCATCATGTGTTTTCAAAGATGGATCGTCACATGCCCAAGAAGCATTGATATTGTAAATTTGAGCCTCATCATTTTATTATCCAACTGCTCGTAACTTAAATCATTAAAAGCACCTTAATGGTTAGAAAAATCAGCCTTTTCTTTTTTTAAATTTTTATTATTCATCATCATATATTGAAATTTCAGCAATTGATCAATTCCATATATATATATAATACAATTTATGTTCTACATTCAGAACTTAATATCTCAAATCATACAACAAGATACCAAAAATAATATAAAGGAATATACAAGAGAGAAGAGTTTGTAAAGACTAGATAAATAACAGAAAGAGAACATAGGGTTGGGAATCAAACAATATTAGCAAGATCGGCTACTATCCTGTCTATATAAACATTAATCATCTAGTATTGATTTCCATTTTTCAACCGGGGCCCAAGCCCTTTTACCAAGCAGCCTTGCTTTCAAACCTTTTTTCTCGTACAGATCTTTCTCCAGGGATGTATGACATTACAACGCATGCTTTTACCACGCATGCCTTTACAACGCTGTTTTTACAACGCATGACTTTACAACGCACAGTGCTTTGCGGCGCTGGATAGTGAATAGTTTAATTTACTATTCCACCTTCAGTCTCCGTGGATAGTACGGAAGGTGTTGGATAGTAAATTAAACCTATTCCCTATCCTAGATCGCCCATAGCGCAATGCGTTGTAATGGTTTGCGTTGTAAAAGTTGCGTCGTAAAGGCACTGCGTGGTAAAAGTTGCATTGTAAAGGATGTTTCCCCGTTGCAATACATAGCCGGCTCAACGTCATTGCAATAAACATAAATTCTTGATGAGGTATCTCCTGCCCCTCTTTCGCTACCCCGAGAACCATAACCTCATTGGTGAGCTTGACCAAAATCCCCAATTCCTCCTGATTTTTTTTTCTATTGCTTATTTAAAGGGGTCTAGGGTAGGACAAGATGCAAACATATGTATCGTATCTGCCTGTGAACTTTTACATCTTGGACAGAGTATCCCATTCGTTCCCCCCCAGCTGGCTATTCTGTGCGGTGTATAATACAATTCATACATAGTCTTATAGTACTGTGCCTGCAAATTTGCAACTTTTAAAATAGTGTTTGCAAGCTTAAGTGATTTTTCACCCTCGTTTCCTGCTAGATTTAATTTAGTTCTCCATTTATCAAATATCTTTACCCTGTCATCATCATTATACTGACATATTGTCCCATAAAGTTGAGAAATTGCGCAGCCCTCCTCATCTCGAACAGACTCCATCAACTCTTCCCTTTTAAATTTGCAATTCCCCGCTTGTTTTCTTTGTAAGACTGATCTTATCTGTAAGTATTTAAACAATTCCCTACGATCTAGACTGTATAGCTGCTGGGCCCTTTCAAATGAAATTAAGCCCTATTCGTCCGTTACATCTCCTATTGTCCCAACTCCGAGATTATCCCAACGCTTCATCACTTGATCATGGAATACCTCTGGAAGTAACTCATTCATATACAAAGGGGTATAAAAATTCATTCTTCCTAGTTTGATTTTTTTCCTGACAATAGACCACACTGAGATGGCAGCGCTCAAAACCTTGAACTTCGTTCTTTTATAGTAGTTTAATTCCTTAAATGTGAGAAGTCCCTTATTAGAATCCAGGACCAATAAATCATATATGTACGGAATGCCAGCACTACCCCTCCAAATATCATTCGTGTTCCCGCCCAGAAGTCCTCTAAAATATTGTAGGGCTGCAGCAAGATAATAGGCCTTAAAGTCAGGTACTGCTAGGCCCCCTGGTCTTTAGAAAGTGCTAACAGTTTTATAGCCCTTTGAGTTTTATCCTTAGCCCATATAAATCGATTGCAAAGCCCCTCAATTTCCTTAAACCAATTGTTACTAAATATTAATGGGATTGTGCGAAAAAAATATAAAATCTTGGGCAAAAACAACATCTTTATAACGTTGCATCGCCCGATAATAGTTAGGTGTAAATTGTCCATCTTATCTAAATCTAATTTAGCCTTTCTGATCACGGGGGTCAAATTTTTCTCCACAACCTTAGACAAATTTGACATTATAGTAATACCCAGATATATAGCAGCCTTTGTGACCCTCTCGTCATTTATCGTAACAAATTGATTTACAACAACTTGTGTTTTCCCTTGGTTTAACTTCTACCCTGACAGGCGCCCATATCTTTTTGCCTCTTTCTCAATTTCCCCTAGCGCTATGACAGGTGATGATGAAGTGACTGCTAAATCATCTGCGTATCCCAGGATTTTGGTCTCATATTCATTCAGAACAATTGGCAAGATATTCTTATTCATTTCTATGTGTCTTATAAATGAGTCTATGTAAAGGGCAAAGAGCAGCGGGGAGCAGGGGCACCCTTGTCTAGTTCCACGTTCGATTTTTATTACCTCACTCTGCTCCCCCGCTACTCTCAGCCTGATACCCGGGCTCCTATATAGGGCTTTTAGCGCTCCTATACATATTTTCCCAAAATTGATTTTACTCATTGTTGCCCACAAAAATCCCCACGAGATCCTATCAAAGGCTTTTTCAGCATCCAACAATATTAAGGACATAGGGTCTCGTGAGGCTGCCGTGCCATCAAACAGAGTAAATACCCTTCTAATATGATAAGCAGTGCCCCTCCCCGGGATAAACCCATGCTGCCATGGTGACACTACCTTGCCAATTACCAGACTCAATCGATTAGCCATGGCTTTAGAATAAGCCTTGGTGTCACTGTTCATCAGGCTAATTGGTCTGTATGAACCAGGATCAGTAGAAACGTTGTGTTTCTTGAGAAAAACCACGATTGACGCTTCTCCCCAAGACTCCGGCGATGCCGCTCCATTTTGTATTGAAACCATAAGTATATTAATATCTGCTTCTAAAATTAACATTTTTTTTAATAAAATTCTAACGGTATTAAGTCGGGTCCCACTGCTTTTCCCGAGGGGAGTTTCTTAAAAGCCCTTTGTATTTCTTCTGGGGTAAAATTTACCGCCAAGATATTTTTATCATCCTCTGTAAGCCTATCTACTGCGGCAGCCTCTAAATACTCTTCGATTTCCGCTACGTTTGGCCTTGCCCCACTTTCCTGGCTGTATAATTTCTTATAAAAATTATGAAAAACTGAGCAGATTTCCTTTGGTATTTTTACTGCTATCCCTGCCCCCGTGTTCATTTCAGTTATCTGCCCCCTAGTAGTTGCCTGTCGTGTTCTTATCGCTAGGATACGTCTGACTTGTTCACTATACTCGTATTGCTCTTCCCTCCTGGCTAAGTATTTTCCTGCTGCCTTTAAAGCGTATATTTCACCTACTGCCGCCTTAGTCAGAGCTAAGTTTTGCATAGCTCTTGTCACATCCCCTTTGGCTCTTATAATATTAAACAGCTCTTCCTCTAACTTCGCTACTAAATTTATCTTCTTCTCTGTAGCTTCCTTTTCCATCTTACTCCGTCTAAGACAATAACTTATGGTTTCCCCCCTTATACCTGCCTTCAGGGCATCCCACACTATTGCTGGTATCGATGTGCCCCTATTAATCTCCAAGAATTCCCTAAGCCAGCATTCCATGTGGGTAATATAATTTGCATCCTGCAGTAAAGCTCTCTCAAATGTCCAACTAGTTGTGCCTTTCCGTAAATATAATGTAGAGATTTCCATAGAGAGCGGATTGTGATCTGACATCAATCTGGGCATTTTTTCAATCCTCACGGTATCAGCGAGGGAGAAACCAGAAAATAATCCAAGCGCACCAAAGTTTTGTGGGGAGCCGAAAAATATGTGCTGCCTCCCCCTCCGAATATCTGTTCCCAAATATCTATCAGTCCATTATCCTGCATGAGCTGTATCAGAGCTCTATGGCTTTTTTCTTTTTGCCATTGAACCTGCCGGGATCATTCTTCCACAGCCCATTAAGGCCATTTATATTCAGATCGCCACACAATATAATGGGTAGAGACCAATTGGGCAACTGAGAAGTTATGTGGTTAAAGGTCTCCGGATCATCCGCTGTAGGTGCATATATAGAGCATAATGTGAAGTTAAAATCTTGCATTTGGCACTCGGCTAAGACCCATCTGCCATATTTATCTGCCTGTTGTTTTTTCTTGCCAATATCCCTACCCCGCGAGTTTTAGTCCCCTGAGTCGTACAGGTCAATAATTTATACCCCAGGTGTTCCAGTTAAAATTTCTGTGAGATCTCAACATGCGTTTCCTGAACACAAATTAAATCGGCTTGCAGTGTATTAAAATATTCTTTTAAATCTCTTCTTTTTCTTGCATCATTTAAACCACACATATTTATTGTGACTATACGCATACATTTTCTTTGCTTCTACGTTCCACTCCCTATATGTCCGATTTGTCTTTAGCATCTGCGCTCCCCTCCTCTTATATCTATATCTGAGTTCTTTTCTTTTCTGATGATGAATTTTTCCCCCTTTTTTTCCCCAAGTGACCCACCCAGCCCCCCCACCTCTCATCCATCCCCCCACTCCCCCTCTACCCAATGAGGCAAGCAGGCTTAGGGCCTCTGTGATAGTGTCTGGCAGTCGACCTCCCTCCGTCACCCTAACATCATCTAATATATATCTGTGTTTTTTTAACCACTTAACCTAATATTGTTCCCGACTTTTTAGCCCCCTACCAAGTGATATTCACATCAATTATATTACAGATAGGAAAAAAATTAATTGATAATCCATATCGAAATCTATACCTCTTTCTCCCTTCGTGCTCCATTTACATATCATTAGTGAAAGATAACGAGAGTCACCAGATCAAGAGATACACAAAGGCAGAAAAGAAGAAAATATTCCTGGTCAGAAGTTCTTCAGGTTCTTACAACCGGAATTCCTGGTTTTAATGAGTCCATATATTCTCTAGCTTGTATTTCCGAGGTAAAAAATCTGGTAATGTTTTTGTATATAATTTTGAGCCTCGCAGGGTTCATTAAATAGGCTTGAAGTCCCATCTGTTGACATGGCTATATCAATTCTCGTAGTCTCCACTGCCTTTCAACCGTTGAATGACAGAAATCCGGAGTTGTAAAGAAAGTTTGGGACTCAAATGAGCGTTTTGAGTAAGGCCGTGCCTTGGAATATACCTCTTCCCTTAATAAAAAGTTACTGAAGTATATTAAAATCGCTCTCGGCCTAGCGGTTCCATCTTGCGATATGGGCGGATTCTTTTTTGTCATCATGGGAAATCTATGAACCCTCTGGATTTCCTTCTCCCAGTCCCAGTGGCTCAACTCTGGGAATGCCCCTTTCATCAGATTTACTACATAGGCCTTGATGTCATCTCCTTCGGCCTTTTCATCAATACCCAGAATCCTCAAGTTGTTGCGGTGTTGCCGATTTTCTAACTCTTCTAGCTTCCATTGGACATCTACCATCATTTTCTTGCCGCCACTCCTGGATGTTGTATCTTTATCCCGGGTATCTTCTAGGATGCTGACCCTTTCCTCTAACTGGGTCACCCTTGCATTTGTATCCGTACATATTTTAGCCACTTTCCTGATTGCACCCTGCAGGTTCTTATTTGCCAGTCTATTCTTTTTACCCTCCGCCTTAATATCATCTTGCACCTGCTTAATTGAACCCAAGATGAGCTCTAGTGAGGAGGTCTCTCTTGACCCTCCCCCCTGTCGTGGTTGCTCCGGATATACATTTCGTGTGGCCGAATAATCCCATCTCAGAACAGGTTCAGGATTCAAACCACTAGTCACCTTTTGTCCAACACCCGCTCTTTCCTGGGAATGCGTGTCCCTTTGTCTGCGTGATAGCCTTTTCTTTCTTGTGCCTGTCTCCCTTTCCCTTTCCCGAGAAGACCCTCTCTTAGCCTCGGAGCTTGAAATCAAACTTAGATCTGATGTGTTCCCTCTTTCACTCTCCTCTAGCCCAGAGGGAGTGCCTTCTGATCCTTCCGATCCATCTGTAACTGAGTAAAAATTGTCAATAGTTTCTTCGGGACCACTAGGACCACTTGGGCCACTAGGACCACTGCTTGCTGTAGCCTCTTGGACCAGAATCTCAGTTGTTATTTGGTCAATCTTTTATCCAATTGTATAAGTATATGTTTCGGCATCTCTTTCTGCATCTCCATCAGCTTTCCCGGGCTTTCTGTCATTGCAGAGGTAATAGAAGAAGCCGGTATATTTTGAACTATTAGGCTATCCGGGTTTTTTTTTTTTATAATTGATATCCTCTGCTTCTATCTCTGTCTCTACCAGCTCGCTCCACTGTACAGTGTCTACAGGTGTGACTGTCTGGGCTGTCTGAGGCAAAATAACTATTGGGTCCCTTGGGTGTACTGTGTAGTCTTCTCCGAGACTTATATTAATACTACCCCCACGTTCCTCCATTGATGTGCCTTTTTTAGCTGCTTCATTCTGGTTTACTGGAGAAAAAAAACAGCTATACTATTGCTCTGCATACCGGAACTTACTGCCACAGTTTTTTTACCTCTAGTGTTGTTCCAAGTTCCAGTGTTAGCATTTTGTTTTTTTGCCATACCACCATCCTCACCTGTTTTTTTCCGCCCGGTTCTCTTCTGTTGTCTTTACCTCCATCTCTGCCCAGATCCTTCACCTGTGCGGGAGTTTTCTGTTCCTCGGGGACTTTTCCTTTTCCTCCACGCATGACTTTGGGTGCCATCTTAATAAACAATCCCTCGAACAAACCTCCAAGCAGCCAGGTAGTACTCGGCGTACTTTGCTCTGTGCCTCTCTGTATTCCGTTCTTCCCCCTGTTCTGCTCCGCCAAACGTTCTGCCACTGCTCTGCTCAGAGCATCGTTCCTTGTTCCAGCCCAGCTGCCTCTGCTGCAGTACCGGCAGCCTCCTAATGGTGGTCCGCGGGGATTGCCGCGGGGTGTGCCGGCTCCGCCTTCGCCTTCGCCTTCCTCGATGAGCTCCCCTACCACCGTGTCTCCAAACGCCGTTCCTGCAGCCCTCTCGCTACTTTGAAAACCGCTGGTAGAAGCTCCGTGAACAGCTTCTCAACTGTCGAAAACAAATCATCCACTTCTTGTTCCGTATCCATAGGGCTGATCAGGTATGTCTTTTCACTGCATTTTCACCGGTATTCGACTTGGTGACTTCGGGAGCGTTCTCCCGCTGCGACTAGCCAGACGCCATCTTGCCTTACTGTTATGCTCTAGTCTTTTCTATAGATGAAAAAAATGCCATATATTGAGACTTGTTTGGAAAAACAGGGAAATTGTGAAGTGAGTGGCTCATAATATCTTATTTCAGATTTAGGTCCAAACTACCTCATTGTTAAGCCTTTTACGCCCATTAGCACTTATTAAATTTAATAGGTTAACCCAATTTTATCCAAGTAGTGAAAATTAATTTAGGAGTTTTTCACTACTAGGACACATAAAACTTAAAAGTACACGTCTAGCCTTTTAATTGCAGTGCACCGTGTCCTAAGGGCCTCTTAGGGCCTACCGTAAGGGGACTTCTATGTAAAAAAAGGGTTGTTTAAGGCTGGAAAAGGAGGGTTATATTGTCAACATGAATTGGCCATTTAAAACTACATTCAGGCTGCTATGTGAGGCATAGGACATGTTTTAAGTTGCCACTTTGGTGGGTGGCAAAATAAGTGTTGCAGGCCCACTAGGAGCATTTAATTTACAAGCCCTAAGTATATAGCATACCACCCTGCAAAGGTCATATAAGTAAATGAAATATGATGAGCAGGTGTAAACCAATAGCCATGTTTAAGGGAGTGAGTGCAAGCACTTGTTAGCATTTGTCACCCCGAGTGGGATGGGTATGCTCAGATGTGAGTCCCATGCTCTCCACACCACTGGAGTCAAGCTATCCTGGCTGAAGACGGCTGATAGCCAGAAACCGGTCCTATAATGCTTGATTCCGGTCCAGGAAAGACATGGTTTGGCAGTTTGGGCTGGACTGTTCCCATGAGGCAGATCGTCAAGGCTGATTTGCATATGACCATGTCTGAACTGGGGTGGTGTGGAGTGCAAAAACGATGGATTTAGGCCCAGATCTCTGTACTGGGGTGAATGTATGACATTGTTCTGCATTCTGTCCATCAACTGTTGTTTTTGCATTTGTCAGCCCGAGTGGGATGGGTATGCTCAGACGTGAGTCCCATGCTCTCCACACCACTGGAGTCAAGCTATCCTGGCTGAAGACGGCTGATAGCCAGAAACCGGTCCTAGGATGCTCGATTCCGGTCCAGGAAAGACATGGTTTGGCAGTTCGGGCTGGACTGTTCTCATGAGGCACAGGGTCAAGGCTGATTTGCATATGACCATGTCTGAACTGGGGTGGTGTGGAGTGCAAATAAACGATGGATTTAGGCCCAGATATCTGTACTGGGGTGAATGTATGACATTGTTCTGCAATCTGTCCATCAACTGTTGTTTTTGCATTTGTCACCCCGAGTGGGATGGGTATGCTCAGACGTGAGTCCCATGCTCTCCACACCACTGGAGTCAAGCTATCCTGGCTGAAGACGGCTGATAGCCAGAAACCGGTCCTAGGATGCTTCATTCCGGTCAAGGAAAGACATGGTTTGGCAGTTCGGGCTGGACTGTTCCCATGAGGCACAGGGTCAAGGCTGATTTGCATATGACCATGTCTGAACTGTGGTGGTGTGGAGTGCAAAAAAACGATGGATTTAGGCCCAAATCTCTGTACTGGGGTGAATGTATGACATTGTTCTGCATTCTGTCTATCAACTGTTGTTTTTGCATTTGTCACCCCGAGTGGGATGGGTATGCTCAGACGTGAGTCCCATGCTCTCCACACCACTGGAGTCAAGATATTGTGGCTGAAGACGGCTGATAGCCAGAAACCCGTCCTAGGATGCTTGATTCCGGTCCAGGAAAGACATGGTTTGGCAGTTCGGGCAGGACTGTTCCCATGAGGCACAGGGTCAAGGCTGATTTGCATATGACCATGTCTGAACTAGGGTGGTGTGGAGTGCAAAAAAACGATGTATTTAGGCCCAGATCTCTGTACTGGGGTGAATGTATGACATTGTTCTGCATTCTGTCCATCAACTGTTGTTTTTGCATTTGTCACCTCGAGTGGGATGGGTATGCTCAGACATGAGTCCCATGCTCTCCACACCACTGGAGTCAAGCTATCCTGGCTGAAGACGGCTGATAGCTAGAAACCGGTCCTAGGATGCTTGATTCCGGTCCAGGAAAGACATGGTTTGGCAGTTCGGGCTGGACTGTTCCCATGAGGCACAGGGTCAAGGCTGATTTGCATATGACCATGTCTGAACAGGGGTGGTGTGGAGTGCACAAAAAAAGATGGATTTAGGCCCAGATCTCTGTACTGGGGTGAATGTATGACATTGTTCGGCATTCTGTCCATCAACTGTTGTTTTTGCATTTAGCAGTGGTCTAGTGCACAGAGTCCTAAGGCCAACAAAAATGAATTTCAGCCAAAATGGAGGGAAACAGGCAACATTTTGGGGGATTATCACATTAAGGCTGACAGGCCTAACAAATATCAACTTTTCCAAGGCTGCTGAATGTCCTGCACTGCTATATATCCATTTTACCACCATTTCCCTACCGTGAGTACTATTACCCACTTAGTACATCTCCGAAAATTCAGATTCCTGTCAGTAGTCTTAAACTTTTCATTTCCTGATCATAGTCTATGACATAGCTCTCATAGTGCAACAGGTGTCCTGGCCATTGAGCCCACAGGTGTTCTACTGTCCTTGGGTGGGTGGTCTATTTCGACTGGCCCAGACGATCCAACCAGACACAGGTGCTTATCGAGCAGTAGTGAGACACAGCCTATACCTAGGACTAGGGGGATAATTATGATGTAAGTGGGACTGACAATGATGGCACGTCAGTGTCGCTCCCACTGACATCTGCGACCGGGATAAGACCACAGCATTATGATGCAGTTGTTTGGACCACATTGCCCCAGGAACTGACCAACAGCTCCCAACAGGCTCACGGAGCCCATTGGGTGGCCAGTCGGATAATATTCCCCACAATATGGGCCATGCCTTCTTAGGCACTGCCGTGAGAATTACGATCCCCCTTTCCACCAGCCATTTCATGTCCAATGTGGCCCTCTGCTATGTTGCACCCTAAACATCCCTGCGTCATGTGGCAGGCACCATATGGTGCATGCACAGGGTGCAGGGATGTTTGTAAACGTGCCACTTCGCATTGGGGCTGCAGCACAAGCCACAATACAAAGAGGTATGTTTTAAACTGCCTCCATGGCGGTCGGATCCAAATTTGGCGGTCGGTCCCAATCCCCCAATGATGGCAGCTGGACACTCGTTCGACCGCCATCGTAATCTACAACTTGGTCTCAGTGAAATTTAAATTACACCTTTGTAATTCACATAAGGAGGGAATTTTACATTACGCATGTTGCGCTAAATTCCTGAAATGATGTCACTTTTTCATTTACTTGCCAAATTTACAGCGAAATGTGCCATTTGATAGTAAAAATGTACCACGAAGAACAGAACATGTGCAACTGTTGCTTGTGGTGCCTTTATGAAATTGTCCTCATACCAAAAATTGAAAAGAGGAAGCATTTCACCTAAAATATAGCACAAAATGCTAAAGTTGCATTTCATATAATTTTGCTGAAATGTAATGCAATTATCACATGAATTTTGTACAGCTCTATCTCAGACTCCCTCCAGCTCCTTGAGGTTCCTTGAAGCTCCCTGTAGCTACTTGCAGCTTTCTGTGACTTTATACTGCTTAGGAGAGTAAACATTCCAATTAATACATTTGCAAAAATGGTGTTACATTTTGAGCCACAATTTTAACTTACGTTTATTTAAAAGCCATAGGTTCTAAGAGGCATGCATTAAAAATAGTCCAATGCTTTATTGGTGTGCCAAGCAAGCTAGGCCCTTTACAGGAAGTCAGAAATGTATCCAACACTGGAAAAGTGTGAGAAAATGGTGACTTAGGACCTGATTCTGATGCGGGTTGGAAAGCTTTCCCACCTAGGGCCTGATTCTGATGCGGTTAGGAAGGCCTCCTAATGGCATTTGCTCCTTCCAAATCTGATAGGGAACGATTCAGGGCCCAATTATGATGCAGTTAGGAACATATGCTCCCATTGAAGTCAATGGGAGTCCAACCAAAAGGTATCTGGAAGCATCCGGATGCATTGTACTCCATCGGTCAGACTGTCCCGATCTGTGTGGGCTGGAAACCTTTTCCAACACGATTCAGTTGGGAACCATTTCCAACCCGCATCAGAACAGCCCCAAAATGGTTAATTCTTGCACCACAGTTTCTCTAGAAAGTGTCTAAGAAGCCAAAGGTGTTAGTGGCAGTTTAGAATAAAAGCAATGTCACGTAACCTGTTATATTCCATGGCATTTATCTACACCTATATATTTCACTTCTTGTTTTGCCATTCTGCGACATCCAAACACATTTTCAATAATATATACAAATTTATAACTGGAAAACTCCTTGAAACAGGGAGGGTGAAATAAAAAAAAAAAACACAGATCTCACACAGCAGAGCGGTACATGAACATGTGCACTGATAGTGAGTGTGAATCAATAAAGGCCCCCTGGTATGTGATCAAGGTTCCAAGGGCAAGGAACAACTCAGCAATGCAAATAAGAACCCCTTGGCAACCAATAGATTTTCAGACAACTTCACAATAAAGGCCATGTATGAACATGAAATTAGTAGTATTTATTATATTTTCATTGATTATTAATTATTATTATTTCATATAGCAGGTAGATAAATAAAGAAAATTCGATCCTTTAAAGGCTATCAATTAATGAGGAATTCTGGACAACATAGAAGGAAAAAAATCCACAACACATCTAATAATGTCTACTCTTTCACAATGTACAATGAAACTCAACTAAAAACAGGACGAATATGAGACAATGGCATGTAGTACATCAACACAAAAGTGCAAACATGTAACATTTCATAGCATAAATTGTAATGTATCTACCTGCGAAATGAAATAATAATAATTAATAATCAATAAATAAAAAATATATTAAATACTACTAATTTCATGTTCATGCATGGCCTTTATAATGTAATTGCATGAAAAGCTATTGTTTGCAAAGGAGTTCTTTATTGCATTGCATGTGCCCTGATAGTGCCAGCTGCATTTGAGAATTTATGTTTTTACCTCCTAATGGCCAGATGACGTGCATCACGCTCAGGTTGCCACATTGCACCCCCACAGTCATATTCTCACAGCACAGGTTCCTGCCACTTGGTCATTTACTATAGTAAAACACTGGTCTGTCAATCATTCAGTGTGAGTAGTACCTGCAATTAGGTGTTGAGCAATGATGTACCACACTCTGCCCCAGAAGACAAGCGATCGACAGGTCATTATCAACCCAGTGCAGGTTGAAGTTTTTTTAAGTGAATGTTATTGCTAGTTGTTAGTGGATTGTTCATAATCAGTTACGTCAATTGCCGAAAATCGGAGCATTGATCCTTCAGTAACGTACGAGAGATATGCATAAAGTTAAAGGTGGGAGGGGAGATTAGGATTATCCGAGTGAAGTTTAAAATCCACTAAGAACATGTTATTGGAGGGCGTTTGCCAAGTGACCGTAATTCATTCCATCACTTGTTCACAAAAATATTATTATCACTGGGGCCATATTACACAAAGGTCCATGGGGTGTAACTGGCATGTGAACCAGCTTTGTGCGCCACCAGGTCAATTTGGTATTACAGAAGTGGCTACAGACTCTTGTGCGCCACTTCTGTAAAACTGATAGCACTGGCGCACATTTGGTGATAGCGCTACCTAGAGAGGGTATTCTCTCATTTCCATGGGGCTTCATGCAAATGAGGGAATCACTTTATGTATGTATTGCGATTTATATAGCGCACGTATCACCCGAAGGCATCAAGGCGCTTGCCTTGGGAACCCGTCCTGGTATTCCCCTGTGAGATAACCCCAGCAGGGTATCCACAAGGTGAAAGCCAGGCATCCCGCCACGAGGGGCCGTAGTGGAGATTAAGCAAGCTATTGCCCAGAGTCGCAGAGTGTGAACCCGTGAGTCGAGTAGGCACCAAAACGAGAATTATTGAGTCAGTGGAATTTTTTAGCCCAAGACCCGGCGAGGCAGGGAATTGAACCCTGGTCCAGGACCGATCTCAGCTTCCGGGTCTGCCGCCTCTAACCCCTGAGCCACACTTCTCCACCTCTTTACCTCTGCACCTGCACGGCATTATGGACATAGACACAAAAGCAGAGAAGTCATCAGGAGGCGCTCTTAAAGTGCATTCCAAAAAGGTCAGGGCAGTGACTGTCGCCTTATTAAAGTGCAGATGGGTGCTGCCTGAACAGTGAAGCACAAAGCAGCTGATTCATGCAGCTACTCCATATTTCACTTGAATGCCCTCAGGGAATATCATTCAGTGCAATCAAGTGCACTGTTCTTGTTTGTACCCAGCACACCTGTTTAAGAGTGTGTCATGGTGCAGACACGAACAGTGCATCTGATTCATAATACGCCTCTGGTAGGCAAGTAACATTGATTTTGCTGTGCACCTATTGTTTTCGATTCCATCCCGAAGGAATGGTATTTGAAGTTATCAAAATGTAAAAATGGATGCAATCTATGTGCTTAACTGAATGTCTTCAACTGTTTTTCCTTCTCTGTGAAGCTCAATGATCTAATATTTAAGGAAAATAAGGTGGTTGAGAACAGACAGTGAGGCTTTCAATGTGTCCATCAGAAATAACAGATTGATATTAGAGGTTAGATTTGCAATCTGTAAATGGTACACCCCACGCAAGAACAACCCACAATACATAACTGGGTTAACCCTCCCCAGTCATTGACATGTCTGGTTGAACTCCATTCAGGGATTGGCTGCTGCTGGGTGTTGTCAGTAGAGCATCTTGGTGTTTAGGCCATCTCTGAACTTTTGTAGGGTGGATGCAGTCCAGAGGTGGAGTGGGAGGCCATTCCATTTCTTGGCCGGCAAGTAAAAGCTTCTGATTTTGTGGAAGCAGGGTGTGAGGGAGAGGTAGGCAGAGCGTAGTTGTCTTCTAGGTTGCTAGAAGTTCAGTATGTGGTTGAGGTACACTGGTCCTTTGTTGTGCAGGGCCTTGTAGGCATGGGTCAGCGGTTTGAACTGGCACCTTTTTTAGGTGGAGAGCCTGTGGAGTGCTCTGAGGGGGTGTGAAATGGGCTCTTCTCATGAGGTTGAGGATCAGCCTGGTTGTAGTATTTTGGATGGTTTGAAGTCTGCTCAATAGTTGTGATGTGATGCCCACATAGAGGGAGTTTCCATAGTTCAGGCGACTGGTGATGAGGGCTTGGGTTACATTGTGTCTGGTGTTGATGTGGAGCCATTTGAATATTTTCCAGAGCATGTGAAGGGTGAGGAAGCAGGCTGAGAAGACAGCATTTACTTGCTGTATCATGGTGAGCTTGTTGTTGAGTATGATGCAGAGGTTTCTGGCAAGGTCTGTAGGAGTGGGAGAGGGGCACAGCTCTACTGGCCAATAGGAGTCATCCCATGGGGAGGTGTTGCTCCCGAAGATACGTACCTCTGTTTTGTTGGTGTTGCGTTTGAGGCATTTGTTTTGCATCCAGCTGGCTATGCTGGTCATGTACCTGTGGAAATTGGTTTTGGTGTTACTGGTGTTTGAGGACAGGGACAGTATGAGCTGAGTGTTGTCGGCAAATGATATGATGTTTATACCATAAAATTTGACCAGCATGGTTAGGGGGGCCATGTATGTATTGAACAGGGATGGACTCAGTGAGGACCCATGGGTAACACCAGAGATGATGCTCTCTTGGCCTGTGGTGCAAGGCGGTAGGCGGATGCTCTGGGTTCTTTTGGTGAGTAAGGAAGCAATCCATTCAAGTGCATTTCCTCCGATAGAGGCCATGTAGGAGGGTATAGTGTGACACAGTGTTGAAGGCTAAGCATAGGTTGAGGAGCTTCAGGGCTGTGGTCTTTCCCTGGTCTAGGAGGTATTGGAAGTCATCTGTAGCTGTGATTAGGGCAGGTTCTCACCTGTGATTAGCAAGGAATCCTGATTTGGATGGATCCAGGAGGTTGCTGATCTTTAGCTGGTTGGAGAGTTGTCTGTGTATTGCTTTCTCCAGGACATTAGCCTGTACTGAGAGCAGGGAGATGGTCCAGTAGTTCTTGAGTTTTTCTGGAGTAGTAGTAGTTTTTGTTTTAGCAGAGGTTTTACTTCTGTTTGTTTTCATTGTTCTGGAAAAGAAACAGAGGTGATGGATGAGTTGAGGATGGCGGTGAGTTCCTTATTGATGGAGTTGCTCTCCAGCTTGAACATGTGGTGGGGGCAGAGGTCTCTGGGAGCTCCTGAGTGTATGGAGCTCATGATGATAGTGCTGTTTTGTGTGGTTATTTGATCCTACACAGTGATTATAGTGTTTGAGGGGGAGTTGCTACTGTTGAGCACTTCATCAACGTTGTCGCTGGTTGGTTGTGGGTCAAAGTATTCATAGATTGTGGCAATTTTGTTGTAGAAGAAGTATGTGAGGTTGACCCAGAGCTCATGCAAGGACATTACGGTGTTCTATGATGCAGTGGGTTTGGTGAAATATTTCATGATGCTGAAGAGTTCCTTACTAAGGTTGGCACTAGCTTCAAAGCGGGTGGCTAGGGCTTCCTTTATTGCATTTTTCAGGGTGTACGTGATATTTATTGAGAGCCAGTTTGAAGTTGACTCGGTTGCTGGTTGTTTTATTGGTGTGCCAAATTAGTTCTAGTTGTTTGCAATTGCATTCAGAAGCCTTTAGTTCAGGAGGAAACCAGCTTGTGTGTTTGGAGTGTCTGCCCTAATTTGCGGGTTTGAGAAGTGAGACTATGTCGGAGCATTCGGTGATCCAGGTGTTGAACCTTTGGACGGCCACCTTGAGGTTGGCGGTGGTGTCCGGTAGGAGGTGTTGAGGGTGTTGGTCCATAGATTTTCTGTTACCTTGCTCCAGCTCTTATGGGTGGTGCGTGTCTGGTCAGTGGTGGTTTTGGAGGTGGTGGAGAAGTGGACAATTGAGTGGTCAGATGAGGTGATCTCAGAGGTGTGGTTGTATTTCATTCTGTTGCTGGCTGTGAAGGTCGAATCCAGAGTGTGTCCAGCTATGTGTGTGGGGTCGGAGATGATTTGGGTGAGATGAGGTTGTTCATGCTCACTATTAAGTTTTCTGTGTTAGCATTGTTTGGGTGGTCAATGTGGACATTGAGTTCTCTGAGGAAGATTAAGTTCTCAGAGCAGATGGTCAGGGGGATTGGAAGTCAGAGATGTCCTTGCAGAAGACAGGGTGTGGTACTGATCTGTATGCCAGGGTGCCCCTGATGGTGGACATGCTGTCTATGTTGAGTTTGAAATGGAGACGTTCCATAATGATGGTGTTGTCATTGGCGGCTGCTGTGCAGTGGAGGGATTCTTTGTAGATGATGGCTATACCACCTCTGTGTTTGTTGATCCGGTCTCGGTGTATGATCTTTTAGACACTGGGAGTGTTGGTGGTGCTGTCCAGTGCAGAAGCGGGTTTGAGCTATGTCTCTGTGAGGACGATGATGTTGCGGTGAGGGAGGTGATGTGTCCCAGATTTCTGTGGAGTGATTGGGCATTGACCAGGAGGTATTGGACTTCTCTTTTGTCTGTGAGTATGGGCTGGTTTCCGAGGGGGGTGGATTGACGTTGCAGGAGAAACAGCAGTGTCAGCAGGAGAAGGATCCTGTTATTGATCGAGAGGAAGTGAGAGGTTGCTGCGAGGGCCTAGGATCAGGTCAGATAACGCATCTCGGGAGTAGCTGTGGGTGGTTAGACATTCAGGCGTCCTGGCACTGGGCGCGGTCCATATGCAGAAGGGAGCAAGTGTGCTTGCCTTTGGCTCGCCGGCAGTGCACTGGGTGCATGCGGCTGAGTGTGCAGCCGCGCTCTGGCCCCCACTAAGTAGGTTCCAGGGTGGGGTGCTGGGTGGGTTAAAGAGAAGCCGAGAAGCAGGAGGAGGAAAATTATTCAGTTTAGGTGGGAATCAGCAAAACACGATTATGAAAAAGATGCAATGTTCCAAAAGAAGGAAAAAAGTCACAATTTGCTGGAGAAAAAGAAGGTTATGGAAGGAAAAAGGAGGCAAAGGTTTTATTAGTCGGGAGGAAAACAAGGTTTATGGAGGCAAAAAGGTTACATTTTGGTGGGAAAAAAAGACTATATATGGAGGCAAAAAGGAGGAAAAAGGTTATGTTTAGGCAGGAAAAAGACTGTTTATGGAAGCAAAAAGCTTAAAGTTAGGTGGAAGCAAAACAAGGTTATAGGGAGAGGTTGAGAGCAGTGGCAAGGTGTCTAGCTGACAGCGGTTACAGGCTTGAACAGGAGCTCAGCCTGCAGCAGAGGTGGGAGCTGTGACAGGGATCAGCTCCTGCTTATGCTGCCTTTCCTTCTAGGATGGGCCTGTGTCCTGGGTTTCAGTCTCTTGTTAGTACTCAGATTGTGGTTTCAGTTGGTTGTCAGCATGAGAAAATTCCACACCCAGCTTTGTTTGCTCTGCTCTGTCCCTGTATATTCTAGCAGACTAATACACCAGAAAAGTACTTGGAATAAACAACATCAATAAGTCAGTCAGATGTTTGGAATATTGCTGGCAGTAAAGTGTTTATTCCTCACACCAACTTAAAAGCTTCCCATTTATGAACACCTGTTTTTCCTGCTGCTTTCTGCTGTTGTCTGTTGCTGGGATCAGGGACCATGAGTCCCAGCCCTCTTAGCGGCTCATGCCCACGCCAGTTCACCGTGCCTGGAGGAACTTCAAAATCAGCTGAGTGCTCCCCCAGCGCTGGATGCCCATTTTTCCAGCCGCATTCTGCTTTCTTCTGTTGCTGGGGCTGGGTACCGGGACCACTAGTCCCAGCCCTCCTAGTGGCTCATGCCCACACAAGTTCACTGTGCCTGGAGGCGCTTCATAATCAGCTGAGGGCTCCTGCAGCGCGGGGCGCCCATTGTTCCTGCCATTTTCTGCTGTCTTCTGTTGCTGAGCCAAGGACTGGGACCATGAGCCCCAGCCCTCCTAGTGGCCCACGCCAGTTCACCGCACCTGGAGGATCTTAAAGATCAGCTGAGGGCTCGTGCAGCGCAGGATGCACATGGGCGTGTCCAGGCCATGCCTAGGCCATGGGCGGGCCCGTCTGCGCCCGCCAGAGCCAGGAAGGGCCACATCCATTGGTTCTGCCATGAGTGGTTGATGTGTACTGCCTGATTGCCTTGCCACCATCCCATTAAACTCTGCAAATTAAAGGTACTGTTGGAATTATGGGGGATTCACTGTGGAGCTGCTGTTCCTGATAATTGTACTTTAGTGGATTTATAACGGATTTGGGGGAGGGAGTGTCTTGACCGCCTTGGTTAGATATAGTGTTTTGTTGTCGGCAACTGAGCGGGGTGGGAATTCAGAAGAAGCATTTGTTCAATTTATTTTCCCTCTCAAGGGTTCAAAGAGTGATGGGGAAAAGGAAAGGTCAATATAAAGTGCAGGGAGCTCTCCATTCAAAAAAGAGGAGCACTGGTGCCATTTGCCATGAGTCAATCAACAGGATATAGAGCCTTCTTTCTGAATGCCATGATATAGCGAGCCCAGAATCCTCTATGCCCCCAGCACAATTGAAAAACTCTTCTGGCATTGACCGCAATTCGATGCCAGTATTGAATTCCCCACCCATGCCCGCTCGAGTAAAAAATGTTAACTTGCTAATTCCATTTATGTTTAAAAACTCCATTGCTGGTAAGAAGTCTAGAAGCCCCTCCCCCCCGTTTAACCCCAAATTCAAAGATAGTGACACAATCTAGCAGTACCCAGGGCACCATTGAGGATATATATGAACCTCAAAGAGAGTGCCAAAATAGATTTGAGTCCCTCATGGAAAGGGCTAATTGGGAAGTGGGTGATGGGATGGCTAACCATGGTAGTGGAAACATCAAGCTAGCTGGTCTGGTTCAGGCTCTAAAAACTATAATTGAGTCATTGCAAGAAGAAGTGGCTGTCCTAAGGAAGGAGATCAAAGAACTAGCAGGGAAGGGCAAGAGCGATAATCTAAATACTAGGGAGGTTGATATTGGCTCTCCATCTACTGTCTATAAGAACCCATCACTCGTAGATTTAGGGCCTTCTGAAGGGGAAAGAGGAAGGCCTATTTCTCCTGGCCCAAATATGATTCATGATGACCCTCTGCCTAAGCCCATCCCAAACCAATTCATCCATGAGAACAATGGCTTGGCTAGCAATGCATATTTAAATAGGATGAGGGCTGCACTACTCCTCCTCCAGGGCAAGGAGGAGGTTAGGGGGCTCTAAAGAACATAGCCCCACTAGCAGATAGGTGAGCTAGTATGTCTGGTCTTGGGTGGCCAGTAGGAGTGGGCAAAATAGTAAATGGAATTTATGTGGGATCCCAGCAAGGCAATATATCTAACTGAAGTCCCTAGATTGTTAAAGGGTAGTTACGAAGATCATGAATCACTCAAAAACAAGGTCATCTAATGGTTTAGGGAAATTCGGCACTGCTACTCAATTAGATGAGACAATAGAATAAATGTTAAACGAGGACAAGCAGTCCAGGTTTCTGCAAAGGATGTGGTTATTGTCTTATTTTCCTCCACGGCCATTGTCAATAGTCTTATGTCAATCGACTCACACACTATCCCCACAGCTATCATATCTAGTACGTTGAGATACAGACCTCCGGCAGAAATAGATTCAATGACTGCCGGGTCTGTATGGAGGAGGGAGTGCAGAACAACTGCCAGTTTTTTTCGGGCGGTGATGTTTTTTTCTCCGGTTCCAGCTGCTGGAGAGAGCGGAGGTAGGAGACGGAGAGGCTGAAGCCGCGAGCAGGCAAGGCACTACACCCCATTACACCAGCCGTTTCCCCCTCGCCCACAGGGGAGTTGGAGCATTATACGGTATGCCGTGTAAGGTGCGCAGAGGCCGTGGAGGCAGAGTTTCAACACAGAGCCCTCGGCATTGCAGTGCAGGGCAGGGGAGGGGAGCGCCCTGTTTGGATCTAGAGTGGTGGTTGTGCCTGTGCTCACGTAAGACAGCAGAGGATTGCGGTGTCGGTGCCAGTGCTTGCATGCCGGTGTGACCACTTCAGCTACCTCCTCCACTCTGCCTCAATTTTGCTTCACTCAATTTTGCTTCACTTAACTTGTGTTGCTGTGGTGAGCGGGAACAAGGAGAGCAAGGAGAAATGCTGATCTGTTGTTTTGCCTTGCACCTGCCGCCTGCTGTCTTGCGTTTCACCTCCTGCTCCCGGTTTGCTGTGGCGGCCGTGTGTAACCTGTGGCGTATGGCCTCTCATCGGACCTTGGTTCCACACAGCCTCCAATGCAGCCCCCAATATCAGGACAAAACCACTGCAATTGCAGTGACTTGTAGTGACTTTGTTAGCTTGTCAGCTAGTATAACAAATTGAGGAGGCGGTTTTCTCATCACGTGAGAGAGCTGCGAGCTGCGTCTCTGGAAATATTTCCCCAGGACTAGGGACAATAAAATGAGGATGGGCTCGTCCCATAGCCCAGCCCATCCCCTTACAGAGGCGAGTAGTAGGCAGCAGCAGAACTTCAGGACCAGAGTCACTAGCCTGAGGAACGGGTTGGAATTTGGGTCATCAACTCCACCTGTTCTCATAGGTGAGGCGGGGAGAGGGGGAAGATTAAGTGAGAGCTGGGCTACCTATTCAGTTTGGTTGTGGCCCCTGTTCAGCTCCCGCATGATCCCCGTGTGATCCCCACTTGTCTCCCTTTTTGTCTCCCTTCTGGCCTCCCTTGGAGAACGGATTGCAAGGACTCGGCCATCCTCTGACCATCTACCGTAATTGCCCTATGGTCTGAAACTTTGGAATACGCTACCAAACAACCTGCTGAGTGGAATCTCGGGTCAAGAGCGGGCCCGGAGTAGTGAAACATTAAGGCAGTGAAGGAAAAGACCGGTGGTTGGTGAGTTTAGAATATTGATATACTGAAGACAAGCGATCCATAAGCACTGTTGCCAGAAATCTGTATTCTTCCTTTCAAATTAAGGGATTAAGTGTTTAACTGTTTATGTGTGTGGTGGCAGTAATTATCTAGGCAACCTTGAAACCCAGAGCGTAATGACTTCTAAGAAATTGCGCTCACGGAGCATGCTCTCCTCCTCACCAAGCCACAAACTGAAAAGATCGTTTAGCGGCACTAGACAACTACAGCATCTCTTCTATAAATCCCACCCTGTTATAACTGGCTTTATCCATAAATTGCCCTGGATTCACCCTGGGGTGGAGCTGTAGTCCAAGAAGGCTAGACTTTTAATTTCCATTCTGTAAAGCCTTCATCTTCTTCAACCTCTTCTTCATTGCCTCTCGCGGACTCGATGGAACTCCAAGGGAGTAACGCAGGGTGTCAGGTGCAGTCTAGCGGAGGGACCAGGCCTCTGGATAGATTACCAAAAGAGTGGTGGAGGGCTCCAGTGAGCAATCCTTTGGCGTACCTTTGGTGCTCGTCTGGACTCTGACCTTCTTGCTAGTGAGCAGAATCAGCCAATTACTACCTAGCAGTGTCAGTCAGTCATTCTGTCAAACAGGTCAAAACAGTCAAGGAATGAAAGCATGATCGAGGGTATACCGCTTGTTTCTCTAGCACAAGCAGATCGCTATAAGGGATCAGGTGGGATGGCGAATCGGATGCTCACCATGGAACTCCTATGGTGGAGAACGTAAACCTATGTGAAGAGTCACTGCAAGGGGAAGATTTTACACTACTGGACATTGACATTGATGCTCAAAAAAGGGTCTGAGGTGACCATTTTGACTGTAGCCATAAGGGCCATCAGTTAATGAATGGTTACAGGGGAGAAAATACTCCAATCGTAAGCTCCTCTCATAGGTGTCTCTCTTTGCCTCTCTTATATTGTAGTACAATTCATCTGATTGGCACCTCTATGGAGTCTGCACATGATGTATTCTTGCCTGATTCTCAACAGAAATGGGGAAATGAGAGCGAGAGACGCCCTCTAAACTCCATATTGTCCTTATTAGAAAAGTATGTACTGAGTTCTGACCACACATTGGAAATGATTTCTATAATGTTATTTGAAGTGCATCAGATAAATAAGTCAGTCATCACTAAACCTATCTCCACGATTCCCCCCCAGGTGGGAGCATGGCTGAGCGATAGGCATTCCCAACACCCCCCATCGGCTGCGGTGAGAGACGTTTCTTTATAGGCAGGAACCCACCTTTCCCTTGTGCCCCTCATGGCTCCTGTATGTAATCTCGAAAAGGAAGAGTTATGCTTAAATATATTATTTGAGGAGGACAAACGGAGTCCCTCTTTGGAGAAGTCCAATTTGAAAATCTTCCCTCTGTTTATGAAGGGCAGAATGTGGAGCGTTGGATTCATCAGGAGAATCAGGGACCATGCCAAACAAACTAAGCAGTTGGGGAGGTTCGAGGGGCAAATCATTCCAACTACCTCCCGGGTGTTCTCCCCTACTCCACTAGGGAAGAGGTGATAGAAAGTAGGTAAGAGGGATAGTCTAGTAATAAAACATATGAAAATATGAAAAAGAAACAAAAAAATGAGACGATTTCCTAAACGGAAAGTGTAAAAATTGCACTTTTCTCAAATTTTGGAAAGCCAGAGTGATATCCATTTAATAATTGAAAAGGGAGTCCCTGAAACATCAGTAGTAGATGGCAATGCGAGAGAACTCCTCGGAGCACCCACAGCACTAAATGGAAGTATGGGGGGACCCTGGACCGGGAGTGTCTTGCTCAGCACACGATCAGACACTTTTCCCACATTGTGCGCGGCGCCCCTGGCAACTCATAACGGTACACCAGGGCGCCGCGGCGCACAGTTTGGGAACTGCTGGGTTATGGGGTCCCCCCACTGCAGACAGGGACAGGGACTGGGGTCATAGACTCCGTTGATCCTTAGAGGGAGATCCCCAAGATCTAATTAGCCAGCATCTTGGTCCGAATAGAACTCATACATGGACATCATTTCCATCTGACAGAAACATTGAGGCCCCAACTCTTAACATGGCTTCAATTTCGAAAGCCCAACACCATGGTGGGACACAAGTTGTCAGACTCACGGATAGTGTTCCTTTATCGATCCCCTGAAGGGATGCCCCAAAGAAAACCAGTGGGCTATAGACCGGCTTATCTCCCATGGTGATTTTACCTAGCTATTTGACAATGAATCCACACCGGTAAACAGAGGTTATATCTCAGTTTATTTTCGGAACTAGAGGCATTCAATTTGATAACAAGCAAGGATATTTTAAATGTGATGATTAATGTACATGAGACTATTCCATATTATACCTTCTGCTCCCTGATAGTGGCCACTTTGGTCTTGAAAAATTGTGAACACTTTTTAAAATGAGGGCTTAATATAACATCTGTTAATGAATATGAGGAATGCCAAAATGCGGGCCCAAAAATCCTTTATTTGAAAGTTTCTAATGCTACCAATTCAGTGGTGTTGGATGCACTGGGCCCCAATACCCTCGTATCCTGCGTTCAATTCAAAAGATATTGTGGTGTCCATGGACTGGAAAGGGCGCTCAATAACTGTTGTGCCCAATGCGCCA
The DNA here is from genome assembly GCF_964261635.1 of Lissotriton helveticus. Taxonomy (NCBI): domain Eukaryota; kingdom Metazoa; phylum Chordata; class Amphibia; order Caudata; family Salamandridae; genus Lissotriton; species Lissotriton helveticus. Next base: position 748,086,257 of record NC_136067.1, read on the forward strand.
GTTGCCCCGCAGGCCTTAAACATAGAAGATGAATATGCCCAATGGAGCTGGGTCGCAAGAACCCTGAATAACCCTCATACGGAAGCAGTAAGGACTGAGTCATTGAGGTAATCTGGGTGGGCTACTTTTGTCCTGGAACAATGTTGGCTTGGGTCCCAATAAAACAAAATTGAATTCTCTGAAAATGATGAACCCTTTAATTATATGCTTACAGGAAACGTTGTCTTGCAAAGAATTTGATTGTGATGGATATTTTGTTTATTCTTCTTATGCTAGGTGTTAGGACAGGGGTCATGCCAGTGGGGGGGGGGGGGTAACTCACTCTAATTTTATACCCTTCTTTGAGGCTTAAATGGAGAATATTTGTAATTTAAGTTCTACATTCTGTACCTCGCCCGTATAAACAAGCAACGTCTCATATGATTTCCTTAAAACAAGCAATTAACCATCTTGTCTGAAAACAGCATATACATTTCTTCACTGACCGGCAGCAGGAAATCGATCGCCTTAAGCGAGCGAAAAGACGTATTATGCTCGGTGATAAAAAAGGGAGCTGGATAACAAGTGGATTGGACTGAGGGAAGCCGCAAGGGCCAAAGACTCAAGAAAAAAAGTGTGCTTGATTGCGGAATACTGTGATTCAAGGCAGAGGGCACTACCCACACCAATTCCAGAAAAGGACTGGGTGGATAACATCTCCCTATTATATGGAAACAATGGCCCAGTCTCTTCCTTGATGACAGAAGGGGTTAAACCCACATCCATTGAAATGACTGAAATCGGCCCCTCATCAGCAAAGGAAGTGCTAAGTTATATAAAGAATGCAAGAACGTCTGGCGCACGAGGGCCGAATGGAATCTCGATTGCACTGATTAAAAATTTGATTTTTTAGAACCTCTTTTAAAATATTGCTTCTTCATGAACAAAATCCCCCTCTCTTGGAAGGGAATCCTTATAGTCCCACTGTCTAAAAAAGGGCCGAAAACGGTGCTGACTAGTTTTAGACAGATTGCCCTCCTGGATGTCTCAGGCAAATTATTTGCAAAAAGCATATATAAAACCATCTTCAACAATGGGTCTATGATCAGAATATCCTTCCCCCGAACAAGCTGGTTTTAGAGAGAACCATGGCACCTTGGATAATATAGGGGGTTTTCAGACAATTGTAGAGAAATATGTTTTTGTCCGAGGAATGTTAATATATACAGATTTTATTGATTTCTCCATGGCGTTTGACAAAGTGTACCGCCAGGCGCTGTAGAGAAAACTTGTCCTTCTTGGCATATTATATCATCTCTTGGGTCGGATTATGGAATTGCATACAGACACTGATTGGAGGTTCGCAGGGGCTATCATGTAAAATTAGAACGCATAATGGGCCCAAACTCTGAACTAGGTAAGGTGGGGTGCCCCAAAAATTGCTACCATATCCGTTGGCTCTCTATTATATGCAGACGATGTTGCAATATTCGATCTAACGCCTATTGGCCTGACAGTTGTCAAGATGCTTTAAGTAAATATGCAGAGGCTCACTTCTTGAAAATCTATATCGCAAAAAGTAAGATTTTAGTATTTTTTTAAGAAGGGGCAGAACATTTGGAGATGTTTAAGATGGATGCTTGGTTACGAAAAACTGGAACTGGTCGTACCAATATATGGGGATGTTTTTTTCTAATACTGGCAGAGATTCAGAGCATGTTAAACATTGTGTCAGTAAAGCTGCCTCCCAGGCAAGTGCACTAAACAGATTCTACAAAACATTCGGGAGACCCCACTTTGGCCATATTTTAACTGTTTTTAAGGTCAAAATACCTCCCTCGTTAACATATGCTGCCGAGGTGCTGGACATGAACTACTAAATCAACAACACAACTGCCAGTACTGGAAGTCACTTTTAAATACTGATGGCGACCTTTATGAATAGAACATACTGGTCCGTTTTTTTACTTACGTCACTAGTTTATTATATTAATTTATATCTTAGTTGAACAGTATTTTTTTCTTTTAAGCAAAACATAAATCTTTGCATGTACACATGAAAAACATTACATAAAAGGCAGCTATATACAATACAATTTACAAATTCCCAACACATCCAAATTTCACACTGGCCAATACATTCATCATTCACTCATACAATCATAAATGTTGGTCCTAATGTCAATTTTGGATTATCCATACAAATAAATGATTTTTTTGAACATGATTTCTTTTGGTCAACAATATATTTAGAAGCAGAGCCCTGCTAAAAAAGTCAATCTCGCTATATTGTAGTTGACAAAAGGGACCAAAAACCAGGTCGACGCGTTTCGAACCCCCAATTAACGGGATTCTCCTCAGGACCAACAGTCTCTAAAAAACAACAGACAAACACTAGTTTTAATGTTCAATCCAGAAATCAATACTAATGGCACCACCTGTCGGTGCCTCGCCACCCTACCTTCTTAATGTGTAATTCAATCCCCAGTGGATGTTGAGAGGAAGTGGCACTCTAGACAAAACAACATAACAAACATACTTAGCATTTAGGACTGGTCATAACTGTAGTCCTATGATATTGTGCAGTAATCGGCACTTACCTATTTGCTTTAGCAAAAGTGATTCTAAAAAAAGAAAAGAAATGGAAACATTTATAAGTCGTTGGACCAACATTTTTTGGGTGAAACTACAACTGCAGTCACCGAGGAGCATAGAGCTGGCGGCGGACTAGTAGATAAAACCTTACCGGAGACGTGTAGGGAGTGCTTTGGGGAATAAACCACAGCCTTTTGTAACTTGGAATATCCCTCACGGGTTTAGAAGGCTGATACTTCTAATGAGACTTAATTTGCTTACTCTAAGAGATGTTACTGGTATCTGGGATAAAACACCTAGAAAGAAGAGAATTTGTGAATTGTGCCAGTTGCAAATCCAAGAGCTTAATCGTGTGCTTTTTGTATGCCCAAAGCTGCAAAGTGCCAGGCAATTGTTTTTAAAGTCAGTTTTTATTAAATATAATATCAACTCTGCCCAGGAGGCACAATCTTTGGTTCTGTCCCCTCCGCATAAAATGGTTTGTTTTTAAGATATATCAATTTTTCTAAACATTTCTGCCTATTTATTAGGAATTTCTTTTAATGTTCTTTTAATGTCTTATGTATTTATAGCACTATTTGCACATTTCTCAATATGTCAATAAAATAAGTTTACTGGTTGGTGATTTGACTGTATTTTGTATTTTAGCACTATTTGCACACTTCTCAGTATGTTTGATATACGAATATCCATAGCAATGCATAAGGAAGAATTTTGTTTTGTATGTATGGTTTGTTTCTTTTTTTTTTACCTGATGGTGTGTTTTCTGTGGACCTCCGTGGGTGTTCCATAACAAAATAAATAAATAAGAAGCGAGTGATTGGTTGGACACTTTGCCGACTCGCCGTGCTGGTCAGGAACATGCTGGTGGCGCTGAGGGGGGACTGATGGACCAAGAATGATTATGGTGCCTGTGTCCAGAACACTATTCAACGTGTCCAGCTGAGGCTCACTGACTTCCTTGATCATTCCATTCCTATCTTGGGAGGTAGCGGGGATGGCGGGACCCCTTTCCTCCTCTGGGGTTTTCTTTGTGTAGATTAGTTCTTTGTTTGTAATTGTTAGGGCGACAGGCACACTGCAAATTGGGGTGGCTTTTGAGTCGGTGCAGGGGTGCAGGGTGGGGGGGAGTTGTGTTGGGAACCTTGGGGGGAGGGAGGGCCATGTTTTGGGATTGTTTGTTTTTTCTTTTTCAAGGCAAGGTACTTTCATTATCTTTGACATTGATGTGATGCTCGTTTTGCGCTGGGAGTTCATTGTGGATCTGGATGGGGGTAGAGGGTTGAGGGTATTATGCTGGAATGTGAATGGGTTGAGTGATCGGATAAAGAGAGGGGTGGTTATTCAGCTGTTGAAGGGACAGAAGGGAGAGAGAGAGTCGAGTGGTTCCGGTGATTGAGACATGTGGTGGTGTGCGTGTAACGGACCCTGTTGAAATTGTTGACTGCTTTGCTGATTATTTTCGAGAGGTCTATACCTCGGTGTCCGACAGGCCCGAGGAGGATTCGCAGTTGTTGCTTCGAAATATAGCGCTTCCATGTTTGTCGGAATCGGATCGGGATTGATTGGATGCCACGCCCTCGGTGGATGAGGTGGCTCTCGCGCTACGCTCCATTCGTTCCGGCAAGGCTCTGTGTCCCAATGGCCTTCCTGTGGAACTGTATAAATTACGCCCTGATACTCTAGCTCCCTATCTCCGTGATATGTTTTTGGCTGCGCGAGACATTGGCTCCCTCCCCAGGGATCAACGTCTTGCTACCATTGTGGTGATCCATAAGGAGGGTAAACCACGGGATCGCTGCTCGTCTTATAGACCCATTTCGCTCTTAAATGCGGAGCCTAAGATCCTCGCCAAACTGCTTGCTAATCGTCTGATTACGGTTATTAGCGACCTGATTCATCCGGATCAATCGGGTTTTATCCCGCACCGTAACACGGCATTAAATTTGCGACGTTTGCATGGTGTTCTCGCGAGGGCCCCGACGCTGCGTGAACCGGCCATCTTGGCATCCTTGGACGCCACGATGGCCTTTGATACAATCGAATGGTCTTATCTCTGGGCGGTTTTCGCCAAATTTGGATTCGGCGCTGGTTTTATTGGTTGGGTCAAACTCCTGTATGAAACGCCACTGGCACAGGTGGTGGTTAATGGCTGTGACTCCGTGCCTTTTACTCTTGGGAGGGGCACGCGGCAGGGTTGTCCGTTGTCCCCGCTCCTCTTTGCTTTGGCGTTGGAGCCACTCGCCGCTTGGCTACGGTGGGAACCTTCGTTGAAGGGTATACACTGGACGCCGGAATTTGAAGATCGCATTTCCTTATACGCGGATGATATTTTATTGTACCTCACATCTCCCCAAAAATTGCTCAACCTATTGTTTGACGTACTTAACTCCTTCGGGAAGAACTCGGGCCTTATCATTAATTGGTCGAAATCCTACATTTATGTACTTGCGGGTGATGTCCCTCGTTTGCCGCAGGGCTGTCCCATCCAGTTGTCGCAGTCTGGCTTAAGTACTTGGGTGTGTTTATCCCGTTGGATCCGGCGGTTCGCTATGAACGCAATTTACTTCCCCCACTCCAAAGGTTATGCTGCGATGTAGCGCGTTGGCGTAAATTACCGTTATCTCCCCTAGGGCGTGCGGCCCTTTTTAAAATGATGTCCTTTCCGCGGTTCCTATACGCACTTCAGAATAATTTTGATGTCATCCCGTCGAAATATTTTCGGGAAGTAGAATCGTTGCAGAGGCAATTAATATGGGACGGACGTTCACGCATCGCTCTTCCAAATTTGACACTTTTCTGGTATGATGGCGGCATAGCGCTCCCGGATATTCGTAGGTATTATTGGGCCTCCCACCTTGCTGCCGTCAACCACGGGATGTATGGCCCGGCGTTGAATCCAGCATTTGAAATGGATAAGTGGCTGCTCCCGGGTGGTGATTACTACAGGATGCTTTATTCGGGACCCTCGCGTTCACAACTCTCGGGACCTACCGCTACAGCCGTGCGGGTATGGTATAGCGCAATGGCGGCTATGGGCTGGAGTGATAAACTAACTGGTGCAACTCAGCTCTATGCCTCTGCGAAGTTGGGTGGCCTATGGAAAACGAAGGGATTTGATAAATGGGACACGATCGGTATTAGTAAAGTGCGTGATCTCTGGGTTAAAGGAGAGGTGAAGACCTTCTCGGATCTGCAAGTAGAGTATACGCTAAGTGACAGGGACAAATTTCGTTATGTCCAGGTACGCCATGCTCTGAACTCTGTGTTGCCAGTGGGTAGTGATATTCCGGAATCCTCTCCCCTCGAAGATCGTATACTAGATGGTTATGTGCCAGACAGTACTATCTCATTGTTCTATAAGAAACTGATTAATGACCGATCGAGTCTGCTTGATCGCCTTCGTGAATCTTGGATTGCTGATGGTATTAAACTGGATGATGAGGACTGGCAGTCCGCGATCTCCTCTCCCAGGGAGGTGGCGATTCCGGCCCGCCTCCGTCTGGTCCAACTCAAGATCCTCCACAGAATCTATGTCACCGGTCCCAGTCTGATCCATATGGGCTACTCCACGGATGGCATGTGTAGGCGTGGGTGTGGTCTCCTTGGCACCTATCTCCATATCATATGGGAATGCCCTGAGGTGGTGCGATTTTGGAAACGTATACATGAGGTGATGGATGAAGTAACGGGTGTTGTGATGATGCCGGAAGCCCGACAATGTTTATTGAATGTGTGGGTCCAAATGATTATGACGTGTCGCAGCTTCGGTGGGTGACTCTTGCCAGTATGGTTGCGAAGAGGGAAATTGTACAGCTGTGGGTGTCCCCGAGGCCGCATACAGTGACTGCTTGGAAAGAGAGTCTGGACTGGTGCATGTTCAGAGAGAAGACAGTGTATATGGCACGAGGCAGACCCCAAAAATGGGGAAAGATTTGGAACCAGTGGAACTCATACCGTGGAGATATCTGTACGCCCCCACTCACTGCGATTCCTAGTCCTTCCCAGTCGCCCTGACCTACATTCCTTCTAGCTGTGGTATATTGTGCTGTTCATATGCAATTCTACCTTTGGCACCCTCCCCTCATCTGTATTCAAATAATTTTTTTCTCCTGTTGTCATATATCTCCCGTCCTCCGTGAGCGCAGGCCTAATGGCTGTATTATTGCTGTATCGCCTTGATTGTATGTTTGATGTGTTGTTTTCTTTTGTTTTATATATTAAAAAGTTACAAATAAATAAATAAATAAATAAATAAATTGGAAATTGGAGTGGGGAGTCTCGAACTATCACAAGTGGCCCAAGTACACAAGTATGACTGTACAGAAAAGGTTGGTTATACCCAGATGAATGCATGTTGCCCCCTGGTCAATCTCGGGATGGTCTGGCTGAACAAGGGGCAGAAGAAATGGGGGTGTCCGCTATTTTGGCGGAAAGCAGTTTGCAATGGAATAGGGGAGGAGGAGATGGGGCCAACAGTTGCCCAAATGCTGAGCAAGGGGAAACCATTGAGAACAACCGCAGCTGTACTCCCACAAGCACTTTCCCAACAAACCTTAGATTTTTGATACGGAATGTGGCAGGGATTACCAAACTTTTAGCTGATTCTGAGTGGGGGTCTTTTGTGGATTCACATGATATAATACTTTGCATACTCCATATATGAACAGGTTCTCTACCTATGGCCTGAATGCTACCAGGACAGAGAAGGGGAGGCCATCGGGAGGCTTAGCAATATGGGTTAGAAATGATTTCGGCCTAAAAAAGGTTCATATAGACTCCCCTGATATTGTAGCTTTAGCACTAAATATTTGTGGTGATTTCAAAATAAGGATCTTCAATGTGTGTAATAGCGTTGACGATACCAATACTTTTAGAATCTGAGATCAGGTATTATCTGAATCCGATGACAGCGTGAGGGCCTTTGTAGCAGGAGACCTCAACTCTACCTTCAAGCCCCTAACCATGATTTCTAGAGACCTGACCAAGGATTGGGATACGGTCTGGCAGGTCCCCCAGGTCGATCTTCCCCAGTCAGGTGGTCTAAGAGAGGTAGCCAGGTGTTGGCCCTCCCATTACAGCATGACCTGAGAGCCACCAACAGGAGAACAAAGTCAGACCCAAAAGGGGAGGTAACATATAATAGACATGGCTATGCCAGTAGGATCGATTATTGCTTGGTTGCACTTAGCCTCTGGCTCCTAGAACATGACATGGTAGTGGTCAATCGCCTAGACATCGATCACAATGCCTTGACCCCGTCCCTAATGAACCCGGGTAGCAACTTTGCTGAAATAGATAGCTGGGGTAAGAAGGACCTGGGAGTACTCTCTGTCATGAATAACACAAGATCTATTAGATGCAACTGGGTGGAGACTCTTCCCGAGGCACTCGAACCAGTGAAACGCTTAGTACACCAGAACATTGAAGAACTGTCCAAACATCCCAAAGATAGGTTAATTAGGAAGTTGCCTGCCTACCAGTCATAAACCTATTTTTAATTAAATTAGATACTTATTGGCCAAGCCGTGCAGGGATCAGAAACAGGAACATAGGCAGATTCAGGCAGTATGGTACAACCAGGACTATAGGAAAGCCAAGGCTGATTTACTCTGGGCAGCAAAATCTAATGCTCACTCAAACCTGATGATTTGCAGACGAAATTATAAGAAAGCATTAGAGTCAGCTAGGAAAAGTTGGGAAGATTCTCTTTGGCCACCCTCCAAGAGGCCTCCCTGACCATGGATTCTAAATCCTTTTGGAAACAAGCAGACCACTGGTTAAATGGCAGGGAACAGAAGTTGGAGTTCACGGTCCAGCCTGATAGTAGGGTGACCCACTTTGGGGCACTTTATGCTCCAGGTGACTGCAAGTTAGAGGCACTCCTGGGAGAAAAAGAGAAAATCCAGGATGAAGTTGCAGAGGCCCCTGTGTTCTCCATGGAAGAAACCCCGGTGGCAATTGGCTCTAGTACAGCAGCCAAAGCCCCAGGACTCGATCACATTCCAAACGGCTTGTACAAAGAGGACTTAACTGTCTGAGTCCCCTATATTAATATGATAACAAATGCCATAACAGCAGGTATGGATACACTTCCGTCATGTAATATAGCGGAGATTATCCCAATTTTTAAGTGCTAAGCCGGCTAACTAAGGCCTCTAACTTTAATTGATTAATTGCAAAGAGAATTCTGCAAACGAGTCCAGGATTGGATCTCAGAGCACCATATGTTGATCGACTTCCAAGAAGGCATTCATGCGCACATTAGCACGTTGGACCTGGTTTTTCATTTTTTATGTTTCTACTAGAGGGAGGTGCTATTAGGGGTGGCAAACTGTATGTAGCCTTTGTGGACTTATGTACCGCATTTTATTTGGACCTGTGTGCAAAGCTGTCAAGAGTGTTGGGCACAATGGGGTTGCCACAAAATCTATTAGAAATTCTAATACGACTGCATTCCTCAAACACTGCACAAGTTAGTTGGAGGGACAATAACCAGCTCACTGAGAAATTCACTTTCACTTGGGTAGTGAGACAAGGATGCGTTTTAGCGCCTACACTTTTCTCCCTCTCTATCAATGGTGTGATTGGTAACTTGGACATGGATGGATGTGATGCCCCAAAGGTGGGGGAGCGTAGAGTTCCGGCTTTACTCTTCGCGGATGACACCCTTTTAGTTTCCAAATCCCCCCTTGGTCTGCAACAATTATGGAATCATTTTATTAAATTCTGCAAGGAGCATACCCTGATATTAAATGAGGCAAAAACAAAATATATGATATTCTCAAAGGGGAACTCCAAGCAATCTAAGAGGCAAATGTATGTAGGAGAATGCTCCCTTGAGCAAATTTTTGCATTTGATTTTATAGGTATTCACCTAACCACAAATTTGAGTTTGGCACCACAAATCGAAAAGGCACAAGCATCCTTAATCCAACAAACCACTCACTTTAGGTAAGATACATAAAAAAAACAGTGTCTAGGAAAGTGGGTCCAGCCCTAGAGATCTATAATACTAAAATACTGGGCGCAACCCTCTACGGGGCTGAACTGTGGGGTATAGGAAATATAAACTCCCTTATCTCAGAAGAAAACAGGTTCATTCGATCAATGCTAAACCTTCTGATTAGCAGACCCCGGGTCCCCATGTTCCTGGATATGGGTCAGAAAACGCTACAGAATAAGATGGGCTACAAGCAGCTAATGTTCTGGCACTGCCTGTGGTCTGTAAATGAGCTCACACCATATAGAGCAGAGACAATAGATCTCCTAAAGTGATCCCAGGTTACCTCCATCCCATGGTTTAGCTGTTTGAAGAATCTACTGAAGAGTGTTGGGATGGAGGAGTACTTGACCACTCCAGGAAAACTTGGTCTTATTCCAAAGTGCAGGGTAAAAAAGATCTACTGGGATAGCATTATGGAGAAGGAGGCGGCTAAACTGGTGGGCAATTAAAATGTGCTCCTTTACATGAAGAAACCATTGATGAAATTGTTCCTCCTCTGGCAAGGAAATTATTATTCAATATTGTTTTAAAACCCTGCCAGCGAAATTATTCTGTAAATAGAGGTGTAGCAATTTCTCCGTAGACAACCAGTGTCCAGCATGTAATGTTTGTCCAGAATCAATAGTCTACTTTAGCTTTTTTGCCCTTATTACAAAAAAAATGAAGGTTAAGTAGATTGTGCCATTATGTAGACTGGTACGACTGGGGCACTACTTGGAGGCTATGAGAATACTATATACCGATACATGTAGGGTAGTGGTATTTGGTCTTGCCAGATTTTGGTATGCACTATGGATCAAACGCTCTAAATGAATTACATAGTCTTCCAAATTTTTCTATTTTAAAACCGGGGCTTTCTGTTATCGACTTTTAATTCGGCATATTCTTTTTAATTAATGATGAATATTGTATTTCCTATATTCTTAACCTTTCCCAGGGGACAGCGATGGGAACTTGCTTTGCGCCAGCTATGTGGGTCTGTACCTAGGCTGGTGGGAGGAGCAGGTGGCGAGTAACATCAGTGCCTTTACCCAGAATGTTGTATTTCAACAGGGGTACCCTATATAACACTTTGGCATCTGGGTCAGAACAAGAATATACATAAACAAAAAATGCCTCTGTACTAATCTAACAAAAATAGGTCGGACAGATGTTGTAATAACCTCTCTCAGCTCATTACTTATATTGAAACTAATCTAATGGTTTCTCACTCACCAAATGTTGTGGCAAAACCAATATTCACAGTTTAGCAAGTGCAAAATGTATTATCACTTTGCTTTTTCTTACTATATCTGTTATTCATACCATCTGTTATTCATTCTAAAAACATATAGGTGTAACATTTATATATATATATACACAAACATTTACATACATGTACAAACATTTATCACATAGCCATATATATATATATATATATATATATATATATATATATATATATATATATATATATATATATATATAAATGGACGCTCGCGTGCAAAAACACAGGTCACACTCGCGGGGGTTCCAGGTCAGAAAGCTTTATTTCCCAACAGCACGCTTGGATAGCCTGAAGGCACAAGGAAATATGATTAGGAGTAGTCCTGTTTCGTCTTATATCCTGGCGCGTTTCGAAGGCAACAGCCCTCTTTCTCAAAGGTCGACGAACTGATTCACAGGATGGTAGCAGGAAGCGCCTTTCATTAAATGAGTGACACGCCCCTGGATGGGCTGTGCTAATGTCACAGTGCCTGATGGTACTTGTATTCCTGCCCCTTCTTTTTATCGCATGGTGCGTTATTTGTTCTTTTTTCTTTTTTTCTCCTTTATCCCTGTAATCTCCAGCTGTGGTTAGAAAGCGATCGCCTGGAGCCCCCTCGCCAGCCAGGCGGCGTGGTGGTAAAGGAACAGGGTACGGATCAATATCCAAATCCCAACCAGCTGGATGCCTGTCGATTCACGATTCCTTCCAGGTCGTCGCATGGCGGTGCTCCGCGCTATGCAGTGTTACTGCCCAGCTCATATCCCCATCAAGGCGCTCTTGCACTCTTCCGTGGCGGGTGCGGCAGAGAATGGTGATGGGACCATTCCATGTATGGACGCTCGCGTGCAAAAACACAGGTCACACTCGCGGGGGTTCCAGGTCAGAAAGCTTTATTTCCCAACAGCACGCTTGGATAGCCTGAAGGCACAAGGAAATATGATTAGGAGTAGTCCTGTTTCGTCTTATATCCTGACGCGTTTCGAAGGCAACAGCCCTCTTTCTCAAAGGTCGACGAACTGATTCACAGGATGGTAGCAGGAAGCGCCTTTCATTAAATGAGTGACACGCCCCTGGATGGGCTGTGCTAATGTCACAGTGCCTGATGGTACTTGTATTCCTGCCCCTTCTTTTTATCGCATGGTGCGTTATTTGTTCTTTTTTCTTTTTTTCTCCTTTATCCCTGTAATCTCCAGCTGTGGTTAGAAAGCGATCGCCTGGAGCCCCCTCGCCAGCCAGGCGGCGTGGTGGTAAAGGAACAGGGTACGGATCAATATCCAAATCCCAACCAGCTGGATGCCTGTCGATTCACGATTCCTTCCAGGTCGTCGCATGGCGGTGCTCCGCGCTATGCAGTGTTACTGCCCAGCTCATATCCCCATCAAGGCGCTCTTGCACTCTTCCGTGGCGGGTGCGGCAGAGAATGGTGATGGGACCATTCCATGTATGGACGCTCGCGTGCAAAAACACAGGTCACACTCGCGGGGGTTCCAGGTCAGAAAGCTTTATTTCCCAACAGCACGCTTGGATAGCCTGAAGGCACAAGGAAATATGATTAGGAGTAGTCCTGTTTCGTTTTATATCCTGACGCGTTTCGAAGGCAACAGCCCTCTTTCTCAAAGGTCGACGAACTGATTCACAGGATGGTAGCAGGAAGCGCCTTTCATATATATATATTCACTGAAAAAACCATAGGTTTCACACCAGTTATAGGTAGCTGGAAGTTTTACTCGCATAAAACCATTGAAATTCCCACGTTATAGTTAGTTGGACTCACTATAACTTGCACGTGCAATGCACTGCTGATGACGTCACATATTACATCACTCATGACATGGTCAGTGACATAAGCTACCCCCATCAACGTCTAGCCCTCAACATCAAAACAACCCACTCCATCGGGTCAGGGGGCAAGAGACACATTGGCTACTATTCAACCTAAGTTTGCCGATTACAAAATCGTGTGCAAATATTGTAACAAGACACTTTGCTATGGTGAGCAAAGTATCGAACTTATCATGGTTGCTGGTGATAACCATAAGTGTCCAAGAAAACCTTAATTTTTCCTGATTTTTTTTTTGCTCCAGTTGAGCCATTTACAATTCCCTGTTTTTTGTTTCTCCCCATAAAAAATACAAAAAAAATATAAAAGTGTTCAGAAAAGCCAAAAAAAGTACAAAATGTTCAAAAAAACATTAAAAAAATATAAAACAACAAAAAGAAGAAAAAAACTGTTCTTTTTAGAACTACCTTTACTTTATAAAAATAAACCTATATTTTTAAAGAATCTCTGTCAATCTTTATTCTGCAGGGTACGCGTACTGGTACGTGCACCGGGGCGCGCACCCAAAAAAAAAGAAAAAAAAAATTAATGAAGGAGTTAGCATGAGGGAAGAACACAAAGAGAGTAATGTTAAGAGAAAGAGAGCTAGAGGGAGAAACACAAAGGGATTGTTTATTACATAGTAAAAAACAGAGAAGGTGTAATAGGGTGAAAGTGAGAAAAGTAAAATGACTAAAGGAGCGAAAGAAAGGAAGAGAGAGGAAGAAGACTAAGGTAGAGATAGTGGTAGAATGTGAATGGGTGTTGAAAGAAAAAGAAAGGACAGTAAAAAATGGAGAATGAAGGGTATTGGCGGAACCGGGATAAATGAAGAACGGTGAAGGAGGGTGAGAAAAGACCAGTTAGTGTAAGTAAAGAGGGGTGAAAGAGGGTGAAAAATTGAATTAGGATAAGACATGGGGAGTGACAAAGAGAAAGGACAAAGAGAGTAAAGGAAACAGTGCCTGAATGGGTTTGAGTGAAACAGCAAATAAAGGTAAGTAATGCAGTGTGCGTGACTTATAGGGAGTCAGTGGGTGTAGGTCGGGGTATGGGTGTGTAAGGTGTGTCTGTGGGTGTGGGTGTGTGGGGTGTTTCAGTGTGGGTGGAGGTGAGGGTGTGTGAGATATCTGTAAGGGGTGTATGGGTGTGGGGGGTATGTGTGTGGGATGTATGTGTGTGTATGGAATGTGTGTGTGTGTGTGAAGAGTGTGTGCGGGGGGGTGTATATGAGGTGTGTGTGTGGTGTGTGTGTGGGGTGTATGTCAGAGGTGTGTGTATGTGTTGGGAGGGGGATGAGGTGTGTGTGTAGGAGTGAAGTAAATAATTAAGAAAAAGAGAATGAGTGAAGAAGTAAAGGAAGGGAACAGAGGGTAAGTGAAGTAAAGAATGGGAACTGAAAGAAGTTGAATATGAGAGGGGAAATAGGGAAAGGGGAGTAAACATGGAGAATAAGTGAGGGAAGCAGAGTAAAGAAACAGGAGTGAGGTTTGTTGAGAAAATATTAGTGAGGTTAAAGCAAAGGGTGATGACAAACGACATTTTTTTAGTCACACTTACCATATAATAAATGTAACTTTTATTAAATGTTTTTACTACACTTTGTATCTGTGAAAGAGAGAAGAAAAAATAAGTTATAATTAGTAAAATATCTATTTTAAAATAAAAGATACAAATGAAGAGGTTAAAAATCATAACAGTGTATTTAGAAATAAAGTAAGAGTGAAGGACACAGAAAGAGAAATAAAGTAAGGTAGAAGGACAAAAAGAGAGAAAAAGAAATCGAAGGAGAGCAAATTACTAAGAGTAAGGCATATAGATTCACTGACAGAGAGGAAGAGAAGAACAGAGAAATGAACTGAAGGTAAGAAAGACACTAAATGGATGGCGGCTAAGCTTGACTTAAATGTGAGTTAGCAAAACTAAATCAGGAAACAGCAGTAAGTAAGTTTCGGGTAGAATCTCCCCTTCTGCCGCCATTACCTGTGTTGCGAGGGAGCCACGAGACACGCCCACCTCTGCTGGCCACGCCCCCCTCACCAGGTATAAATCGAGCGCGCTGAACGCTAGCGCTGCATTGATTACTTGAGAACCTCCTGAGGCGGAAAGCCGGGAGTTGTAATACCGTATTTTAATCTTTTAATCTTTGACAACTGTGTAATACTCTGTTTTTAAAAACCTGCACTGACACCCTGGCACTAACTTGAATCTTCCTGAGCAGCCGATTTTAACGTTGTTTCGGGTAGAATCTCCCCTTCTGCCGCCATTACCTGTGTTGCGAGGGAGCCACGAGACACGCCCACCTCTGCTGGCCACGCCCCCTTTCAACGCCCAGAACACCTACCATAAATTATGTGTCTCTGCCGGAAGCGCAGCGGGCGCGACGATGGCGCGCCGAAGGCGCGCTTAAGGCAAGCTCGTCTGCGCTCGTCCGCGCCCGGCCGGGCCCAGGGGCCACATCCCCTGGTCGGGACATGGGAAACAGGTGGGTCTACAGCTCGATCATATTACATCAGCTGCGCCCATCAATACTAACTAAATGTGGCCACACTAGCGACCCACTGGAGATCCCTAGTCATTGCTCACACTGTAAGTCTAAGCTCATCCCTACCACCACTGCCAGACCTGAGGTGAAAACTTACTCCATGTTTCTGCTCAACTGCAGATCTCTAGTGAAGCACTGTTTAGAAATGTCCTTGCTCCTAGATGAACACACGCCTGATGTAATCTTTCTTACTGAGACCTGGCTAAACCAGGACTCCCAGCCGGATCTGGCACAGGCTATCATTCCGGGATACCAGATAGCGCGGGCTGACCGACCGCAGGGCAGAGGTGGGGGCCTTGCAATCATTCATAAAGAGAGCTATGTCTGCCGCTGCTTGACGGAGAGAATTAAGGATTGCGAAAGTCTCCCATTTGTGATCGAGTTCTCTGCTAATTCCAGCTTCTCTGGCACTCTCATTTATCACCCTCCGGGACCCATCGGACAATTTGATACCTCTCTTCTGTCGATGGTCTCTCAATCGGTTATCTCCCCCTCAAATTTTACTCTACTCGGAGATTTTAATGTCCACTTCGATTTCCTGTCAGAACACATGGCACGAGAGATGTTGTCAAGCTTAGCCGCCATCCAGTTAGAACAACTAGTCTCCTCTCCCACACATGAAAAAGGTCACCTCCTAGATCCCATCTTTAGTAATTGCAACCAACTTAAAGTGGGCACCATTAGCAGCCTACCATGGTCAGATCACTTCTTGATAGCTTTCACCTGGACCCCAAGCAAACCCCCCCCATCTTTATTCATATCTCGAAAAACTCGTAACAGGTCCAAAATCTCCGTAGATGACTGGACCAAGGCTCTAAACACCACTTGTCCTTCACTCTCCCAGGACCCAATGGTAAACAATAAGAAATATAACGACTGGATCACGGCCTCCCTCGATCAAGTCCTTCCCTCTTATCCATCTGGGTCAAAGAGGCATACCAAATCTGCACCTTGGTACACAGAAGACCTTAGAGAGAAAAAACGCTTCTGCAAGAGACTAGAAAGGAAATGGCGCATGACGTATAACCCTACTGATAAAACCACCTACAGGGACGCGATCAGGGACTACAAATTAGCAATAAAAACCTCACAAGCAGCATGTTACAATGACAAAATCACAATGGCAAAATCCAAACCGAAAGAAATATACCAGATACTGAGCTCCCTGATAAAACCACCCCCGCCCGCCGGAGAGAATAGCAGCTCCCCCTCTAAATGCAATGAGTTGGCTGACTTCTTTTTTAACAAAGTTAATAAAATCTACCTCTCCTTCCCTGATCCAGCTACTGAATCATCCACTCGACACTCCGACTCAGCCTTGGAGATGGTAACTCTCTCTCATAATAAACTAGAGTCCTTTCCACTGCTGAACCTGGAAATGCTGTAATCTTTAGCACAGCAAATCAAGTCCGGCTCACCATGTGACCCGGCCTCCCCGGGCTCGTTGAGGCTGGCTGGCAAGACCATCTCTCCTACTTTGATAGAGTTACTGAACTCCTCCATCATCAGTGGGACGGTACCAATGACATGGAAGCAGGCGATGGTACGGGCCTTGCTAAAAAAACCTGCCCTTGACCCAGCCAACCCCAGCAACTACCGCCCGATCTCTCTGCTCCCATGGGCGTCAAAAATCCTGGAGAAACATGTTAATACCATCTTAACAAAGTTTCTTGAGGAAAACCACCTCCTCGACGTTTCCCAGACGGGTTTCCGCCCAAACCACGGGACGGAGACTGCTCTACTGGCCGTGACCGAGGAAGCGAGACGGATCTTGGATCGAGGGGAATCAGTGGCAGTGATCCTCCTCGATCTGAGTGCCGCCTTTGACACGGTACATCATACTATTCTGATGAACCGTCTCGCCGACCTAGGAGTGTCCGGAGAAGCCCTGGCTTGGTTCAAATCCTTTCTATCAGATAGAACCTTCCAGGTCTTTGACGGCACTTCCGTCTCATCGAGCAGGCCTCTGGGATGTGGAGTCCCCCAGGGTTCGTCTCTGAGCCCCACGCTCTTCAATGTGTACATGAGGCCGCTGGCTGGGATTGTTCGTCCGCATGGTATTGACATCATTTCATATGCGGACGACACCCAGCTGGTGGTCTCCCTTGTGCAGAAGAGCGGCCTCCAATCGCCGCCCAATCTATCGGCGTGCCTGGAGGAAGTGAGGAGCTGGATGATGGATTCATGCTTGAAGCTCAACGACGATAAGACCGAGCTCATGCTCCTAGGCCCGGCGGCCCCCTCCACTCTAGAGCTACTATGGCCAGTGAGCATGGGGGTGGCCCCTGCCCCCAGCGACAACATCAAAAGTCTGGGGGTATGGATAGATAAGTCGTTGAGCTTCAATACCCAGGCTACGAAGGTGGCGGCCACCTGTTTTGGCCTCCTCAGGGTAATCAAAAAAATCCTCCCCCTTCTCCCGTTTGAGGCCAGGCAGAAAATTATACAGGGCCTTGTCCAATCCCGCCTGGATTTTAATAACGCACTGTATCTTGGAGCACCGGACTACACCCTACAGAAACTTCAGCGCGCCCAAAATTGTGCTGCACGTGCGCTACTTGGAGTCCCACGTACGACCTCAATACCTGCTGGCCTAAGAGCGCTGCACTGGCTGCCTGTTAGGAGCAGAGTTAAGTTCGAAGCCCTGTGCATTGCTCACCAGGCTTTCTGGAAAATGGGCCCAGAAATTAACTCCTCCCTCATCTCTCCCTACCTGCCCAACAAGGTGCTTCGATCCTCCTCTGCTTTTCTGGCCAAAGTCCCTAAAATCTCTAGAGCCAGAGCAGGGGGACGCTCCTTCTCCTTCAACGTGTCTAAACTGTGGAACTCCCTCCCCCTCCACATGAGAAGCAATCCAAACCTAACGTGGTTCCGAAAACAACTCAAAACCTTTTTCTTTCAGTAACCTAAAGCTTCCTGTTCTCTTGAGGGCATCTCAGAGTCATAGCGCCTGGACGCCTGAGGGCAACTGTAGCGCTCTATAAATTTTATTTTCATTTCATTTCATAATGACTGAGACGGAAAAGAGTCTAATTAAGGATGCATTTAGAAGAATGAGGAATAGAAGATAACTGAGAGTAAGTGAAGAACAGTCATAGAGTGAAGGGATGAAGGGAGAGAGGATAATATACAATGATTGAGGGAAATGGAGTGAGGAAGTTAGTAGACAGACACACTAAGATAAAAACTGAGTGAGGTGGAGTACAATGAGTAAGCAAAGGAAATGAGTAAGGGAGCAAAAAAAGGAAAGAGAGGAGAAGATGACTAAAACAGTGGTACTGAGAGAAAATAATTTGGTGATGAAAGTAAAGAGAAGGACATTGAAAGAAAGGAAATGAGGGATAGTAATGGAACCAGAGTAAAAGAAATGGGATGAAGAACGATGAGAGAGGAGCAGTGAAGTTGTTGTAAAAGAAATGATATAAGGTAGATAAACACAAGTGAACATAACACAAGGAGAGTGAGGCACTGAGGACATAGAGGTAGTGAACGAAAAATAGAGAGAAGAGGTCAAAAGAAAGGAGCAAACAAAGATAAGCGAGGGAGAGTGGGTGATTTATAGTGATAGAGTGCGATAATACTGCTGAGTGAGTAAACAGGAATTACTAAAAGAACAAAGGAGGAAAATACGGAAAAGGAAAGTAAAGCAGAGAGACTGAAAGCTGAAAAGTTATGCAAGGGAGAGAGGCGATGCAGACAGTTGAAATGAGAATGAAGGGTTGTCAAAGAAGTGGAGTAAAGGAACGGGGGTTACAGAGAGTGAGAGAAAGACATTATAAGTGAGTAAAAAGAGCTGAAAGAGATGGAAAAAGGAAAGTGAGTGTCAGAGAATGGGAATACAATTTAATTTACACCATCCAAAGTATAGAATAAGTTGTACAACATGTTACATAGTTTATTTTTGCTGTTCTCAGAATATATTGAATTTCACTTAAAACAGTGAGTTCAAATTACTCATCATATGACAGCGGGAAAAAAAACACAATCTAAAAGATTGTGTTTTTTTAAAAAACGTAGATACTGACAAATGACAAATGTACACTAAACTTTGATTGACTTACTTTTCCTTGAGGCCAAATAGTATATCATGGAGGTCCTTTTCTCGTTGCAAAATACTCTGCTGTTCACTAAAAAATCCATTTCATCGACTTTCTAGAAGAAAAGCTCCAAGAACATCTGAAATATTTTCATTATTTTCATATACTCCTTTTTTTCAGTCATGACTCTTTACTCATTCCTGTACCTTTCCTTTTGGCCAAATAGTGTCAGATGTATGAGTATATTTTCAAATTAATTGTAAGAAACTCTGAAATTACCTTTTTTCCGTTGTTCGGAAAGAAAGGCTCATACAACATTTTCACAATATTTAAGTATTTGTAAAACCATCTCTGACTCACTCATGTTCATCATTTTGTATAATACTAATATCACTTACTATGAGATCCACTTACAGTACCTATATGACAAGTCAATTTTTTATATTACCTGGATCACTTTTACTCAGAATATATTTTTAAACAGCAAAATAACCTTTATTAACTGCTCCCGTCTTCATAGGCCAATTACCTTTACTTAAATTTTGGTTGTAAAAACACTAGGTATGAATTTTTTAAGCCAAAAGGCAAACGTTGTTTGAAAGTCAAATGAGTGTCGGTACAGTGGGTCCAACCTTTACAACTGTTTAAATAGCATGTGTAATGCCCTGATGTTGTAGAAGGACCGTCTTGAATAATAATAGCTGCAGTTGCAAAGGTTCTTCCTGATATTGATAACTGAGAAGCCACGAAATTTTTAATAGAAGTTGTCAATTTAGTTCCATCAGGTCTACATCGTTGGAACATTAAAATGACATACTGACCATAATTTTGTAGAAATAATGTGGACAGCATTGCAGACTTACATTGGGTACACACCATATTGTGATCCGCTGCTTTAACTAGATTATTAAAAGGCACTGATTTGCAGTCTGGTAAAGTCAAATATATAAATCTTTCAGTGTCTATTCTAGTAGTACTTGATAAAGTACAGTTGTCGCAGTCATGCTGCCATTGATAAGAAAGGCTAAAAAGATTTTTTATATCTACACCTTCATCTTCCAATACATCAAACATATACATTAAAAATTCCTGACAATCCTGCTGAATATTCTGTGAAAATTGATTTTGACCAGAACATATGTCTAGAAGATTTCGAATTTCTGAAACACTTTCTATTTTTGCTCTATCACTGCTACATTTCTCAAACACGGAATTCAACAAACAACAGAATCTTTGATCCCGATTTTCAACAATCTGTTCTTGTATATTTTGAAGAAAAAAAACAACATTAACCACTACATTAGCATAGCAGTTGACACCAGAACTGTTTTCAAACTGAAATCCAACAACATCTTCAACAGAATCCTTTTTCTTTCTCCTTACAATTACAGTTTCATCTACTTTATGTCTTTTTGCTACTACCTCACTGCAATTATTCTCATTTCTTCTTTTTCGGCCTACCACACGTTTTTCAAACAGAGGATATTGAGGCAAATGTGGAGCATACTCTCTTCTTAACCTATTGTATTCTTTAACACAATCTAGATCTGCACAAATCTTTGTTTCATCACACTCAATCAAGTACAATCCTGATAAAGTTCTGACTCGTGATAATGCCACATATGCCATACCCTCTTTAAACACAGAACTTCCAATGTTCACCAAAGCGCTATCTACACTTAAACCTTGAGATTTATGGATTGTCACCGCATATACCAAACAAATTGGAAACTGTTTTCGGCGAACATATAAGTCTTTCACAAGCAAAAATCTAGCTGAACAACGACAAATTTTTTCTATTTCATCAATGCCATCAAATTTAATTTTTAAAATTTCAATTCCATCTCTATTTTTGTAATTCACAAAACCAACAACATGACCCATTGCTCCATTTACGAGACCGCTTTCAACATTTAAATTCCTTCTCAAAATAATACGACAATTTAAACACACATTCAGAGTCTTTTCAAAACCAGCAGATTTAGATATAGTCTTCTCTAATGAATCCAATTTTGATTTCAAATTTTCTGACAAAATAATTGTTGCTCCCATATGCTCTATTCTATCTATAGCTTCCAGTTTCACAATCTCTTCATTTTCTAACTTTAACATTTTGTTGTTGAAGATGGAACATTCTTGCAGAGTTGGCATCAAACATATCCCAGATTTGTTCTCAGTAATTTTCTTAAAGATATTCTCTGGAAGAGTGTTTTCATTTGGATACAAATTTGAAATTAATCGTGCATGTAATGCTTCTTTCCCATGCTCACTTACTTTTCCGATTCTTACATCTTGTAGAATATTTTTATAATCTTCATCCTTTGCCTGTCGCATATTTTGAAGCAGTTCTGCATATTTGAAATTTAATTTTAAAAGTTAATTTATATTAAAAACCACTGGAGACACTTTCACCAAATATAGAATAGGCCCTACTACATACCAATCCCTACCATTTTCCCAAATTTGGTGGAATTCCATTGAGCCATTTGAGCTGTAGCATTGTCTAAATATCCTGAGGTAAATTACATGACAAAAACACATCTGAAGTGTTAGAATTTACAACCAATTAAAATGTTACTTTCATTTTCTACTTTTTTTTCCTGACATTTGATTGGTTATGTACATGAATATAAATGAAAAATGAGAGGGAAACACGGCCATTTTGACTACAACTACCTGAGGTACATCTTGAAAGGATTTTTGCATTTTTTCTTCTTCACCTCTCTGTAAAGTAAGTTGATAATTTGTAAGGAGCACTTTAAGTTAATTTGTAAAAACGTTTTCTGATAGTTATTTACTGCCCCTCTGCTATAGTTATAGATAGAGATAGGCTCCTCTGTTATATTTATGGATTGACTTATGCTTCTCTGCTATAATTATGAATTTACTTACGCTTCTTCACAGGCACTTTTTTATATTTCTACTTCCTGCCTGTTACCATACACTGCCCAAAGTTAACGTCACTGTTAAAAAATCAGAACTACCTGTCTGAACTTAAACCCAACAGTGCCCTAACTCTACTGATATAGTTATTTTTTATGCAATTTACAGCAAGAAAATGGAAGATGCACCACAGACCAACAATATTTCTTTCGAAATAACTGATGAGCAGATTCATTTCGAAATAACTGATGAAGAGATTGTTGAAGAAGATTTATTTGACTTCCTGGATGAGTCTCTTGACCAACAATTCATAGACTGTTTAGATAAAATGGAATCATGCAGTACAAATTTGGAGGAGATTTCGGATAATGAAATGTTGCAAGTGTTATTAAATTATGAAAATTCAGAATAATAAATTAATATTTAATAATTAAAAATTGTTTGAGACATTATTCATTTTTATATCTAATTCATGAAGTACTACCACAATGATTATGTTTATATTATAGTATAAAGTGAAACTTACAGTATACTGTGCAATTTTAAAACATCATAAGGGTGTGTGTGTGTGTGTGTTGGGGGGGTGAGGTGTGTGTGTGGGTGTGTGGGGTGTGTGGGTGTGGGTGTGGGTGGAGGTGTGCGTGTGTAAGGTATGTGTGGGGAGTGTGTGGCTGTGGGGGTTGGGGTTGTGTGCGTGTGGGTGTGTATGGGACGTACTTGTAGGTACCTAAAACAGCCACAGAACCCAAAAGCTCTTTTCAGAGCTACCCTACCTCTAATCACTCAAAATGATTTTTTTACACTACAAATTTCACTATTTTTCACCAAAGTACGCTCCCCAATACGCTCCCCGGTGCGCATACCGGGCGCTCCCCCCGCGGGACCCTTTTATGGCCCCCACATCAAACCTAGGGTGTCAGGGGGGGTCTACCCTGCCCCCTTTTGGTTATTTCCCCCTTTGTTTTTGCCACCTCTTGTGTCTCAATCCTACCGAGACACAAGATGGCGGCCGCTCCGGACTGTTTGGAATGTTTACAGACACCCGAGAGCCAATCAGCTTTCCGCGCGCGAACTCGCATTACGCGCCGGGTGCGCTCCCCGGTACGCGTACCGGAGCGCGCTTGCAGATATACATTTTTTTTAACCTAAATTACTCAAAATCCACTGGAGCACATATCTTGAGACATAGCAAAGGCACATTGGGCTACCAGTCCCTACAATTTTGCCAAGTTTGGTGAAAATCCATTCAGCCGTTCGAGCTAAAAGTGAGTCCGACCGCCCTATAGAAATTAACATGGGGAAAACACGTTTTGGGACCCCCCTTTTATCTTGGCCCCCGCTTGACGGATCCCCCCCAAGCTTTCATGGAAGGACCGGAGCGCCGCGAGGCAAAGTTGAGAAAAATTTCAGGCAGATTCCTCAACCGGCGCCAAAGTTATTCCCAATAGAATGTTGCGATTTCCCTATGGAAAGCAATCCTAACTATAACTACCTACTGGCGACTGCCAGTAGGTAATATATATATATATATATATATATATATATATATTCACTGAAAAAACCATAGGTTATAGACTATATATAGTTAGGAATTTGCATTTACAAAACCTTGAAAATTCACTGAAAAAACCATAGGTTAGAGACCATATATAGTTAGCTGGACATTTTATTGACATAAAACCAATGAAATTCCATATATAGTTAGTTGCACTAACTATATATCGCGCACCCGCAATCCACTGCTGATGATGTCACAGATTACATCATTCATGACATGGTCAGTGACATCACTGATGACATCACTGATGACATCTCAAATGACATCACTGATGACATCACTGATGACATCTCAAATGACATCACTGATGACATCATCTAGTGTCTGTGTGTTTTTGTAAAGTTTAAATATGTTTTACATATTGAAGAATGAGTGGATGTATGGAAGACTGAGTGTGTGTGTGGCTGGCTGGGAGGTGTGTGACTCTGTGCATATCAATGTGTACTTGTATCAGTGATTGTATAAGAGAGTAAGTATGTGTTAGTATATGTGTGAAAAGTATGGTGTTCTGTGTTTAACTGTATAGATGAGGAAATCGAAGTGTGATTGATTCTTCACAGGACTGACTAGGTGTATGAGTGCATATGATAGTGTTGTAATAATGAGTGACTGTATGTATGAGTGATTGTATGGGTGAATGAGTGAATGTGTGTGTAGACATAGGAATCAGTGAGTGCGTATGTAGTAACTGGTATTGGTGTGTCATGATGTCATCAGTGATGTCATTTGAAATGTCATCAGTGATGTCATTTGAGATGTCATCAGTGATGTCATCAGTGATGTCACTGAAGTATGGTGTTCTGTGTTTAACTGTATAGATGAGGAAATGGAAGTGTGATTGATTCTTTACAGGACTGACTAGGTGTGTGAGTAACTCCATGGATGAGTGGCAGTGTGTGAGTGTCTGCATAGGTGTATGAGTGCATATGATAGTGTTGTAATAATGAGTGACTGTATGTATGAGTGATTGTATGGGTGAATGAGTGAATGTGTGTGTAGACGTAGGAATCAGTGAGTGCGTATGTAGTAACTGGTATTGGTGTGTCATGATGTCATCAGTGATGTCATTTGAGATGTCATTTGAGATGTCATCAGTGATGTCATCAGTGATGTCACTGACCATGTCATGAATGATGTAATATGTGACATCATCAGCAGTGGATTGCGGCTGCGCGATATATAGTTAGTGCAACTAACTATATATGGAATTTCATTGGTTTTATGTCAATAAAATGTCCAGCTAACTATATATGGTCTCTAACCTATGGTTTTTTCAGTGAATTTTCAAGGTTTTGTAAATGCAAATTCCTAACTATATATGGTCTATAACCTATGGTTTTTTCAGTGAATTTCATTGGTTTTTTAAAAGCTAATATCTATAGCTGTAAAATATATTCTTTATTACGTGACGTATCACGTAGCCACGTGAGACGCCTCATGACGCGTCGCATAACCGTGACGTATCGGCTCTGCAGCGCAAACAAAACCCGTAACGTAAGCGTGCCGGAGCACGCTTACAGATATATATATATTTTTTTAACCTTAATTAGACAAAATCCACACGTGCACATATCTTGAGGCCTTGCAAAGGCACATCAAACAAACAGTCCCTACAATTTTGCCAAGTTTGCTGGAAATCTATTCCCTTAATTTTTTTTTTACTGTTTCTCTTGGTTTTCCCCTTGTTACGCTTACCGGGACGCTACCCGGTACGTGAACCGGACGCTCCAAAAACACAATATGGCGGACTCCCGTTACGCTGCAGGTTAGCTGCCCGGTTCGCGTACCGGGAAGCGCCTCTACCGCGAAAAATAGCGGGGGACTTTAATATCCCCCTCATCAATCCTAGGGGGTCAGGAGGGGTTTACCTTGCCCCCTTTCCTTCATTTCCCCCTTCTTTTTTCACCACATCTTGTCTCTCGAACCTACCGAGAGACAAGATGGCGGCCTCTCCGGACTGTTTACAATGTTGACAGCTACGCTGCCGGTTAGCTGCCCGGTTAGCTGCCCGGTGAGCTGCCCGGTTCGCGTACCGGGACGCGCCTCTACGGCGTAAAATCGCCCAAAATATTTTTTTTTAATTTTTTGCCCCGCGGGGCACTTTAATATCCCCCTCATCAATCCTAGGGGGTCAGGAGTGGTCTACCTTGCCCCCTTTCCTTCATTTCCCCCTTCGTTTTTCACCACATCTTGTCTCTCGATCGTACCGAGAGACAAGATGGCGGCCGCTCCGGACTGTTTAGAATGTTGACAGACACCGGAGAGCCAATCAGCTTCGCTTCGCGAAGTTCCGTTACGCGTCAGGTACGCGAACCGGGGCGCTAACCGGAGCGCTGTCACAGATATATATATTTTTTTAAACGTTAATTTCTCAAAATCCACTGGAGCACATATATTGAGACATAGCAAAGGCACGTCGGGCAAACCATATCTACAATTTTGCCAAGTTTCATGTAAATCTATTCAGCCGTTCGAGCTAAAAGTGAGTCCAACCGCCCTATGGAAAAATGAATAGGAAAAACGTGTTTTGGGACCCCCCTTTTTTCTCGGCCCCCCCTTGACGAAACCCCCCCAAACTTTTAGGGGCTGCTCAGAAACAAAATGTGCCATTTTCCTGAACATTTCAGCCAATTCCGTCCACAAACGCCAAAGTTATTAGACATAGAATTTTCAGAAATCCCATAGAGAAAAAATCCTAACTATATATACCCACTGGCTATCGCCAGTAGGTAATATACATATATAAACATATATAATCTGCATATCTATATAAATATAAATGCATGCATACATATACATATATGCATACATATGCATGTTATTTACATGAAAGTTTTAAAAACACTAATAAAAGCAAAGCTAAAAAGCCACCTCATTACAAACAGAATGGCTTTAACTTAAACGAGGGCGAGATCTATTGCATTTTCAATGCTTGTTTACTTTGGTTCTATCAAGAAGGCATTCAGATGTGTCACACATTTGCCATAAATTCTGAATGTTAGCACTCTAGTTGCTCATTAGATCACTGTAGTAAAGCTAGTGCTCACCAGGGAAGTCTGCTGCTAATCATGGTTTGCAGCCATTTTCCCGCATTTTTTATCCCTCAGACTTTCAGTCCGCATACCATTATCCCGCAAGGTCATTGACCTCGCATACCATTATCCCGCATTTTTTCAAAACGCATGTGCATTTATCGCGCATGCCTTTACAAAGAATTACGTTTTAAAGGCATGTATGGTAAATGCATTTGCGTTGTGAAAACCACGATGACGAGAGAGGTAAGTGGGTTTGTGTTAATTTTTTCGTGGGTTAGTGATTGTGTAGTGTAGTGTAGTGTTGTGTAGTGTAGTGTTGTGTTAGTGTAGTGTAGAGTTGTGGTGGTTGTTTAGTGTAGGGTCATGCTGGGGGTAGTGTTTTAGGGTTTAGGGTTGTGTTGTAGTGTTTGCGTAGTGTAGGGTCATGCTGGGGGTAGTGTTTTAGGGTTTATGGTAGTGTTGTAGTGTTTGCGTAGTGTAGGGTCATGCTGGGGGTAGTGTTTTAGGGTTTAGGGTTGTGTTGTAGTGTTTGCGTAGTGTAGGGTCATGCTGGGGCTAGTGTTTTAGGGTTTAGGGTAGTGTTGTAGTGTTTGCGTAGTGTAGGGTCATGCTGGGCGTAGTGTTTTAGGGTTTAGGATAGTGTTGTAGTGTTTGCGTAGTGTAGGGTCATGCTGGGGGTAGTGTTTTAGGGTTTTGGGTAGTGTTGTAGTGTTTGCGTAGTGTAGGGTCATGCTGGGGTGTAGTATTTTAGGGTTTAGGGTAGTGTTGTAGTGTTTGCGTAGTGTAGGGTCATGCTGGGGGTAGTGTTTTGGGGTTTTGGGTAGTGTTGTAGTGTTTGCGTAGTGTAGGGTCATGCTGGGGGTAGTGTTTTAGGGTTTTGGGTAGTGTTGTAGTATTTGCGTAGTGTAGGGTCATGCTGGGGTGTAGTGTTTTAGGGTTTTGGGTAGTGTTGTAGTGTTTGCGTAGTGTAGGGTCATGCTGGGGGTAGTGTTTTAGGGTTTTGGGTAGTGTTGTAGTGTTTGCGTAGTGTAGGGTCATGCTGGGGGTAGTGTTTTAGGGTTTTGGGTAGTGTTGTAGTGTTTGCGTAGTGTAGGGTCATGCTGGGGGGTAGTGTTTTAGGGTTTTGGGTAGTGTTGTAGTGTTTGCGTGGTGTAGGGTCATGCTGGGGGTAGTGTTTTAGGGTTTTGGGTAGTGTTGTAGTGTTTGCGTAGTGTAGGGTCATGCTGGGGGTAGTGTTTTAGGGTTTAGGGTAGTGTTGTAGTGTTTGCGTAGTGTGGGGTCATGCTGGGGGTAGTGTTTTAGGGTTTAGGGTAGTGTTGTAGTGTTTGCGTAGTGTAGGGTCATGCTGGGGGTAGTGTTTTAGGGTTTAGGGTAGTGTTGTAGTGTTTGCGTAGTGTAGGGTCATGCTGGGGGTAGTGTTTTGGGGTTTAGGGTAGTGTTGTAGTGTTTGCGTAGTGTAGGGTCATGCTGGGGTGTAGTGTTTTAGGGTTTTGGGTAGTGTTGTAGTGTTTGCGTAGTGTAGGGTCATGCTGGGGGTAGTGTTTTAGGGTTTAGGGTAGTGTTGTAGTGTTTGCGTAGTGTAGGGTCGTGCTGGGGTGTAGTGTTTTAGGGTTTTGGGCAGTGTTGTAGTGTTTGCGTAGTGTAGGGTCATGCTGGGGGTAGTGTTTTAGGGTTTAGGGTAGTGTTGTAGTGTTTGCGTAGTGTAGGGTCATGCTGGGGGTAGTGTTTTAGGGTTTAGGGTTGTGTTGTAGTGTTTGCGTAGTGTAGGGTCATGCTGGGGGTAGTGTTTTAGGGTTTAGGGTAGTGTTGTAGTGTTTGCGTAGTGTAGGGTCATGCTGGGGTGTAGTGTTTTAGGGTTTTGGGTAGTGTTGTAGTGTTTGCGTAGTGTAGGGTCATGCTGGGGGTAGTGTTTTAGGGTTTAGGGTAGTGTTGTAGTGTTTGTGTAGTGTAGGGTCATGCTGGGGGTAGTGTTTTAGGGTTTAGGGTAGTGTTGTACTGTTTGTGTAGTGTAGGGTCATGCTGGGGGTAGTGTTTTAGGGTTTAGGGTAGTTTAGTTGTTTAGTGTATGCTAAAGGCATATTCGTTCTAAAAGTTTTCGTTATTTTAATTTGCGGCCTAATAGTACATGCGGGATTTTTTTTTGTGGACTGATGGTATGCGGGATTTCGTCATATATTCGCTAATCATACTTTCTATGGCAAAATGAACCCCCTCATTTTGTTCCTTTTTAAATTAAATGTTTTAAGAGTTACCACTTTATTCCAATCAAGATGGCTTCAGGTGTGCCATACCTTTGTAATAAGTAGGACTGTTAGCACTCTAGTTGTTCTTTAGAACACTCTGGGACATTCTGTCATTGGGCTATAGTTGGGCTACATCTGGCTGATATTTGGGCTACATTTGTTTTTTTTGTCTCTGGTGGCCATCTTTGGGCTACATTGGGCTACATTGGGCTACATTGGGCTACATTTGGGCTCCAACATATATATAGCCCAATGTAGCCCAATATATATTTTTCAAAGTTAATTTTCGTAAAAACCACTGGAGCCTATATCTTGAGACATAGCAAAGGCACATTGGGCTACCAGTCCCTACAATTTTGCCAAGTTTGGTGTAAATCCATTCAGCCGTTTAGGCTAAAAGTGAGGCCAACCGCCCTATGGAAAATTGCATGGGAAAAACAAGTTTTGGGACCCCCCTTTTTTCTCGGCCCCCCCTTGACGAAACCCCCCCAAATTTTGAGGGGCTGCTCAGAAACAAAATGTTCCATTTTCCTGAAAATTTCAGCCAATTCTGTCCTCAAACGCCAAAGTTATTCGACATAGAATTTTCAAAAATCCCATAGGAAAAAAATCCTAACTATATATACCTACTGGCTATCGCCAGTAGGTAATATATATATATATATATATATATATATGTACATATACCACTGATTCGCACCATAACTTCTGATAGAAAAACAAAGTTATAGCTTCACTTTTTGTTTCTCGTAGCCCATATCACTCAAAACGGACGCTCTACCATGTATTTCAACTGAGCATTCCTTCGAAGTACGATCACCCTTCAAAAGCAGTATTCAAGGTAAACAATTTTGTCCATATATTTTTACACCTGCTGATGCTACTATTTCGAATTTATTAAAATGTATTGGGTGTTTTCCATTGTGTTTTCGACACATTTCAGCCCATCAACTTGCGGGCCTCATCAGGACTAGGGCTTCCGATAACAGAAATTTCTTTATCAATATTAACCCTCCGGTGGGTTATTGAGTTTCCTCTACACACCTATTTTGTGTCATGTATCCCATTGTATTCCCGATATATCCCCCTCCAGTGGGTTTTCTATCTGAGTTATATTTAATCCCAATAATATTTTCTGATAATTATTTCTGGCGTGTCACCCTCCAGTGGGCATTGATAAAGAAATTTCTGTTGTGAATAAGCGAAATACAGTTATGATTTCAAACACATGTAACAAACCACCACACAATTTCAACAATAGAAGGTAACTTTAGTTTATTGTTGCACAAAACCACATGTACCAGAATGCCTAGCTATCACACACAGGATGTGATGTCTCACTATGGTTGTAAAGTTTTTTTATATATTGCACGAAAAAAAGTTGTGGTTCCGTGTCAGTCTCGTGAGCAAGGTCTCAGTAGAGACCGAAACGCGTAGAGTTGTTGCTGGCTGAGCTGTAATGAATTAAAGAAAATCTAACCACGCATTGGGAGTGAATTGTTGTATATATCCTATCCGGAGTGCAAGAGCAAATCTCTGCGGAGAACAGGAATACATGTTGTAGCGGCTTGGCTCTGCAGTAGCTTGTTTGCACCTCCCTGTTGCAGCTCGAGCAAAGTTGTTGGGTGCAAGTTCTTCACATGTCGCTCCATATTTGCTGTGCCAAAGGAGTATTTTTTAGATGGATCACCCCTTGAAAGAGTTGTTTGGCAAATTTTATAGGTTACTTTTGGAGCATTAACTTTTTTTTCCCTTCTGAAAAAGTAAAAAACTGCCAAATTAGAGGTTCTTTCCTCTACTTTGGAGGTTCTTCAGGAATGAAATATTCCTCTGAAGAATGGCTGGAAGATGAGTAAATTGCTGGTATTATGGTAATCTTCCTTCTATTTGACAAGATTCTCAGATGAGATGCTTCTTCTTAGAAAGTCAAAGTAGAGTGATTAAAATGGGACGAACTTTCAACAGTTGGAATAGGAATCTCTTCTTTTAAAGTCACATGGCTTTGCGTGCGCTTACGCTATGCTTACGGTGCTTTTACGATGCAAGTACGCATGACGTTACACCATGATTTGTGTAATTGCTTTTAAAAGTAATATACAATTGTTCAAAGTTAAATAAACCTATTTTAATAACTACCCTATATAATGTATTCTATTAGTATGTTCATTAAATAAATAAATATATGTTTTTAAATAATTAAAAACATTTGCGTCTTTCGCGTACGGGGTGCCGTACATGATGTCACATGGAAGCTTTGATGCGACGCGTAACGTGAAAGCGTATTCGCAGCGTATGCTGAGAATGATTAGCAGTACAAACTATGGTGCGATCACTCTCTCACTGTCAAATCAGAGCACAGGGCGCGCTATGAGAATGGTTACAAGTGGTCACTCATTGGAGATCCGATTCAGCTGTGTGGCTTATCCACGGTATCATAATGTTACCTTTTAGCCTGTTTAAGTTTGAGATTTGCATGAAATAATATGCTATAGGCAGATATGGATCTTTAGGCAGCGCTTATCTCCATGAAGCTTGGTTATTACCATTTACATATAGGTTCCTGATGGAGGGAAAAGAAGTTTATCTGAATGGCGAGGATTGCACAATAGCACCAGATAACTCCTTATTTTGTAGACACATACAATTGCATGGCTCTTGTAATCAAGATGCGCCTAATTTGGCCTGAGTTTTGAAAGGCACTCCGACACCTGCTATCATAACAACGTTGAGTTTACGTTGTATCATAACAACATTGAATAAACGGGAGTTATTTACTTTGAAATAATGCAGATTGTTGTGCGATGTTAGCAGGAATCGCTTACATGATTACGATAACTGAGCGTTTGGTTTGCTATAAAATAGTTGTGTTTACTCCTCTGCATGGGAAGCTGGATGTTTCTATCTGGCTGTCGAATCTGACCTTGAAAGCAGAGTCAACCAAATGAGCTGTATAAGAGCACTATTGTCTCAAAAAGAGGTTGCTCTTACATCTGCTAGAGAAACATTTGTCCTTCATGTAGCAAACACCCGCACAGAAGTGCATGCTTTATTAAATACAGACGTGCCCCTGCATTTTGGGGAGTCAATTCAGATTATCTTTAATGCGTCCTTGACTACGGAGTTACCTTACTATTTTAAAGTTTATAAGCAGTGGCCTTCTGACTAAGTATGGGCGGAAAATCCGTTCCACTCGCGGATTTTCGGTAAGTTCGCAATCCGCGAGATTCGCGAATTTCCCGCAATATCCGCGAGCGGAACGGATTGGGTCAAAAGTTCAAGCTGACTTTTTGTAACTATTTTAGAATGGCGCCGGCAAGCTGCCAGAGCCTCTAAAATAGTTACAAAAGTCAGCTTCAACAGGAAGCACTAATAGATAAAGTAAAGCAGGTGCTAGAGTTGAAGCTCAAATTCAGTTACACAATCATTAATCACCCCAAACTTGGGGTGATTAATGACTGTGTAACTTAATTTGACCTTCAACTTGAGCAACTGCTTTACTTTATCTATTAGTGCTTCCTGTTGAAGCTGACTTATGGCTGAGGGCAGAAGGGCACAAAGTGGGACAGAGGGCATGAGTTAGGCAGAGGGCAGAAGGGCACAGAAACCAGTGGGGCAGAGGGCAAAAGGGCACAAACAAGAGTGGGGCAGAGGGCAGAAAAGCACAAAAACAAGTGGTACAGAGGGCAGAAGGGCAAAAGAAGCGAGAGGGTGGCAGTGATTAACCAGGTAAAAAAAAACGCGAACACGCAAAGCGCTCCGCGAACACGCAAAGCACCCCGCGAACACCCGTGAACACGCAAAAATAAAAAATCCGCAAAATTCGCGAGAGTTTGCGAATTTTGCAGATTGCGAATCCGTAAATACGCAATTTTGCAGATTGCGAATTCGCAAAATTCGCCCATACTTACTTCTGACTTCTTTTCAAACTGGTGACTTCTTTGCATTTTTCCATTCAATTTTTTCCAGCATCTTTGGTGGATTCCCCTTAATACTCGCATTAGTTGCCGGTGTGCTTTTATTAATTTGTTTACTTAAATATGGATGCACATCCTGCAGCACACGACAATCAGCTGCTGCTGGCCCGCAACCGAATGCTTAGTTATTATGGAGCGCATCCTCTGGCTACATTGAGTGCAGCTTATGGATTATCGTTTCGATTTTCCTTTTTCACATGCGTTCAACTTGTCTTCCATTGCCTGAGCTCCGATTTCGACTGGGCCCTGGATTTGTGTCTCTGCAAAACGGTGTCTCCCAACGCGGATTATGACCAGCTGATGAGCACCTTAGTGGTTCATGACTTGCTCTGTTCTGGCCACGGGATTATGGCCTTAGCAGCGATACATGGAATAATGGGATGTTGGAATGTTTTTGCAGTGGCGCATGACTTCTTGGCACGCAGTTACATTGAAGATGACACGAGTATCAACGGTTATATTACGCTGAGAGCAGGTCTGCCACTCTGTCACAATGATGATGTCATCAGTGATGTCGTTTGAGATGTCATCAGTGATGTCATGAGTGATGTCACTGACCATGTCATGAGTGATGTAATATGTGAAGTCATCAGCAGTGCATTGCGGGCGCGCAAGCTATAGTTTGCTGAACTAACTATAATGGGGGAATTTCAAACGTTTTGTATGAGTGAAATGTCCAGCTAACTATAACATGTGTGAAACCTATGTTTTTTTAATGAATTTGCAAGGTTTTTTAAATGCTAATTCTTAACTATAACGTGTGTGAAACCTATGGTTTTTTCAGTGAATATATACATATATATATATATACCGAAATGCTATCCCACTGAATCCTAATTTAAATAAACAAAAAAAAAGAAAAAAATAACAAATCTAATCACCCAGTGAGTGTACCGTCACTCCTTACATTCTATTCATACCAAACAAACAATACATATGATAGTATCATTCTATTCCATACCCAAAATGAAAAATATATTCTGACAATAATATATACATTAAAAATGTATTTTAACCAGTTAGCCACTAACAGTAAGGATTTATGTTTGTATTAAGGCCCACATCTCATCTTTATCATTGAGCCCCTCAGTAGCCGTATGGTATTTCTCTATGAATCTGGCTTCTAATCTATTCAGTTTATTTTGCAATTCCTCTCCCGCAGCATTTACAATTACACTTAGAACTGACCAGTGGATGTCACTTTCCGAATGTCCTACATCAATAAAATATTGTACCAAACGAGCACCTTGTACTTTACATATAATCCTGGATTTGTGTTGTAACACTTGTTTCTTTACAGTTTGCGTGGTCTGCCCTATATAGTATTTTTCACAAGGACATTTTATACAATACAAGATGTTCTCTGAATTACAGTTTGAAAAAACTTTTTGATGGTGTATTTGTCCATTGATGTTTATTTGTTTAGAGTGAACAGTTAATGTATATGCTGTACAGTTTTGACAGCCATAGTGTCCAATAGCAGGTGGTAAACAGAGTAGATTTCTCAGATCTTTTTGTGGAGATACAAGCTGTGTATCTGCTGTGACCAATTGCTGTCTAATGTTTTTACCTTTTTTAAGCGCAAATAGAGGTTTCTCAAGTCCTAATGGTTCAATCAATTTCCAATTGTTTTAAATAATTTTTTGACACGACTAGCTGCCAAAAACTGAGTGTAGAGACGAGTAGTCCTACTTCTATTTTCATGAATTTTGCACTATATGTAATGTAATCTTACAAACGGTTCCTCAGGAGTTTTACTTGCCGCATGTGTAATTAAATTATCACGCCTCAAGGAATTTGGTCTCGAGTGGATTCTTTGTGGACAGTGTAAGAATCACGGCTGGTATATATACATATATATATATATATATATATATATATATATATATATATATATATATATATATATATATATATATATATATATATATATATATTCCATCAAACGCCCTGAAGCAGTGAGAGGGCACACAGCAACATCCTGCCCTCCGGCTCTGTATTGCTGTCCGCATTTGCATCCTCACATTTTCTCCATGCCGACGCGTTTCGAGGCCCTAAGCCTCTTCTTCCTGGGCTGCCACGAACTTCACAAATGACTCGCATTAGCAGTGACGACTTTTATTTAAACAGTGCCTCCCTCAAGGGCGTGTCCTAGTTACAACGTCCAAGATGAATTATGGGGCATGTAGTCTTGTAATGCGACATTGCTTTTCACCTTTGAGTAAGTTCAAATGTGGAGTTCTAAATCTGGCTCAATTTCTCCTTAAGTAGGTAGTAGGGATGTAGATGCGGATTCATATGCATTTAGAACGTTGCGCTGTCAGTGTTCCAGCAGTTGGAACTCCCAGCCACACTCAGCCAGGGATGGGTTCGTCTCCAGCTGATGGCGGTGCTCCTCTCCGCGGCCGGGCAGCCACGTGTAAGTATTTTCCATCAAACGCCCTGAAACAGTGAGAGGGCACACAGCAACATCCTGCCCTCCGGCTCTGTATTGCTGTCCGCATTTGCAACCTCACATTTTCTCCATGCCGACGCGTTTCGAGGCCCTAAGCCTCTTCTTCCTGGGCTGCCACGCACTTCACAAATGACTCGCATTAGCAGTGACGACTTTTATTTAAACAGTGCCTCCCTCAAGGGCGTGTCCTAGTTACAACGTCCAAGATGAATTATGGGGCATGTAGTCTTGTAATGCGACATTGCTTTTCACCTTTGAGTAAGTTCAAATGTGGAGTTCTAAATCTGTCTCAATTTCTCCTTAAGTAGGTAGTAGGGATGTAGATGCGGATTCATATGCATTTAGAACGTTGCGCTGTCAGTGTTCCAGCAGTTGGAACTCCCAGCCACACTCAGCCAGGGATGGGTTCGTCACCAGCTGATGGCGGTGCTCCTCTATGCGGCCGGGGCAGCCGCGTGTAAGTATTTTCCATCAAACGCCCTGAAGCAGTGAGAGGGCACACAGCAACATCCTGCCCTCCGGCTCTGTATTGCTGTCCGCATTTGCATCCTCACATTTTCTCCATGCCGACGCGTTTCGAGGCCCTAAGCTCTTCTTCCTGGGCTGCCACGAACTTCACAAATGACTCGCATTAGTAGTGACGACTTTTATTTAAACAGTGCCTCCCTCAAGGGCGTGTCCTAGTTACAACGTCCAAGATGAATTATGGGGCATGTAGTTTTGTAATGCAACATTGCTTTTCACCTTTGAGTAAGTTCAAATGTGGAGTTCTAAATCTGGCTCAATTTCTCCTTAAGTAGGTAGTAGGGATGTAGATGCGGATTCATATGCATTTAGAACATTGCGCTGTCAGTGTTCCAGCAGTTGGAACTCCCAGCCACACTCAGCCAGAGATGGGTTCGTCTCCAGCTGATGGCGGTGCTCCTCTCTGCGGCCGGGGCAGCCGCGTGTAAGTATTTTCCATCAAACGCCCTGAAGCAGTGAGAGGGCACACAGCAACATCCTGCCCTCCGGCTCTGTATTGATGTCCGCATTTGCATCCTCACATTTTCTCCATGCCGACGCGTTTCGAGGCCCTAAGCCTCTTCTTCCTGGGCTGCCACGAACTTCACAAATGACTCGCATTAGCAGTGACGACTTTTATTTATTTTTATTTAAACAGTGCCTCCCTCAAGGGCGTGTCCTAGTACTAACTAGGACACGCCCTTGAGGGAGGCACTATTTAAATAAAAGTCGTCACTGCTAATAATTCACATTTATTTGTGCAGGAAGCGACCCCTTGGGCAAGGGTCGCTTCCTTGGGGGCTAATAATGGTTCTCAGACTTTTCTGCCCCCCCTGGGGCAGATCGGCCTTTTTTTTGGCCGATCTGCACCCAGGGGGGGGCAGAAAAACCCACTAGACACCAGGGATTGATATTTGGCCATATTTATTTGTCGAGGAAGCGACCCCTTGGGCAAGGGTCGCTTCCTTTTGAGGCATGAATATTTTCAGACTTTTCTGCCCCCCCCTGGGGCAGATCGGCCATTTTTTCGGCCGATCTGCACCCAGGGGTAGCAGAAAAGCCCACTAGTCACCAGGGATTTGTTTTTTATTTGAAAAGGAAGCGACCCCTTGGGGAAGGGTCGCTTCCTAGTGGCCCTAATTTTTTTTTAGACTTTTCTGCCCCCCCTGGGGGCAGATTGGCTGTTTTTTTTTAACCGTTTCTGGACCCGGGGGGGGAATAGAAAAGCCCACTAGACTCCAGGGTTATTTTATTTTATAGAGAGCGACCCCTTGGCCAAGGGTTGCTTCCTTGGGCCCATTTGTTTTCAGTATGTTCTGCTGTGTCTTTATTTGGCCTCTCTGCCCTCCGTAGGGTTGCTTCCAGGGGGCCCACGTTTATAATGATTTATAATCTTCCCCCCTTGGGGACAGACACCCCATTTGTGACATACCCTGTGACATAGCCTGTTGTAATGTGTGTTGTTTTTGTTTCTTCTAATGTGTATTGTTTTTTTTTCTCTTTAGATTGTTGCAGTGTGCGGTTCTGTTACTGGTGGTTCTGTTGTTCTGCTGTTTCTGTAGTTGCATGTGTTTGGTAAGAGACCTTTTTTTTGTTCAATTGTAATGTAATTGTTTATTTTGCAAAGTGTGTAGTAATACGAGTATGTTTTGTTTCTGTTTGTTGTGATTGTAAAACATGTTTTGCATTTGTTTTTGATGTGTCCTTCTGTAGATGTAAGTTTTTTTTTCTTCTTTCTAGTGGGATATCGTTGCCTATTTGCTGTGTCTTTGCAGAGTAGGTGCTGGTGAGTGTAGTTGTGTCTTGTAAGTGAATTGTATATTTTTTCTAAATATAGTTTTTTGTGAAAAAGTCTTACATTTTTTATCTTACTTTGCGCAGTGTTGGGGTTGTTGAGTTGTTTGTGCAGACTCCTTTATTTGTAAGGATAATGGCTAGCCGCCGGATTACTGCTCAGCAAGTTGTTGGAATGCTTTTTGATTCTTCCTCTGACCATGGTCCAGAGTCTGACTCTGATTCTGAGCCAGAGGTGGGAGGTGAAGATTCAGGTAGTGAGTTTTCTCTACACATGGCTTCATCTGATGATGAAGACACTTTGAGTGCTGATGAAGCTACTTTTGGTGTGGATGATGTGCCTGTGGTTGGGGAGGACATTGCTGTGGTTGTGGTTGGGGAGGACATTGTTGTGCCTGTGGTTGAGGAGGACATTGCTGTGCCAATAGTGCGGCAAGAGACATCTGGGCTGCAGCCTGGGGCTGCTAGACTTCCAGTTGGTGTAGTGAGACAAGAGGCAGCTGGGCGGCGGCCTGCGGCTGCAAGACTTGACGATGAAAGTTCTGACCTCTGGGTTGCACCAGGCATGGTGCAGCCGGCATTGCCTGAATTTACTGGTGTTCCAGGGTGTAGGGTGAACACTGAAAACTTTTTGCCTATTGATTTTTTCAAGTTGTTTATGGATGATGTGTTTTTGGCAGAGATTGTAGAGCAGACTAATTTGTATGCTGAAATTTTTTTTGAGGGTGAACAGTGCCAGCCTTAAGCCCCACGCTAGAGCTACCCGGTGGACTCCCACAAATTTTGAGGAGATGAAAAAGTTTTTGGGTTTAACTTTTTTGATGGGCTTGCTTAGGAAACCATCAATGGCTTCATATTGGTCTACTAGTCCCTTGATGGCAACAGCTATATTTCCGGCAGTCATGAGTCGTGATAGGTATTTGCTTCTGCTGCGGATGATGCATTTTGTTGACAATAGTCTTGCTTTGCCACGAGATCACCCTGATTGTGACCGTCTTTTCAAGATTCGGCCTGTCATTGATCATTTGGTTGATCGATTTTCTGAGATCTTTTATCCTGGGAAAGAAATTGCAGTGGATGAGTCTTTGCTGTTGTTTAAGGGCCGCTTGGTATTTCGGCAATACATTCCTAGTAAGAGGGCACGCTATGGAATGAAACTGTATATGCTGTGTGACAGTGAGACTGGAAATGTCTCTAATTTCAGGGTGTACACTGGTAAGGAATCCAGGATTAACCCCCCTGGTTGTCCGTCGACTTTTGGAGTGACTGAGAAAATTTTGTGGGAACTTGGTCGTGGATTGTTTAACAAAGGCCATCATTTGTATGTCGATAACTTCTACACTGGTGTGCGGTTGTTCAGGGAATTGGCCAAAGTGGACACTGTTGCTTGTGGCACAATCCGCTCAAACCGTAAAGGTTTCCCAAAAGAACTTGTTTGTCGAAAGCTTGCTTGGGGACAGTGCAGTGCATTGCGTTGTGAGGAGCTTCTAGCTGTGAAGTTTTTGGACAGGAGAGATGTCTACATGTTGACTACAATACATGATGAAAGCACTGAACCGGTGACTGTTTGGGGTCAGGTTGCAGAAGTCCGCAAACCTGTGTGCATACTGCACTACAATAAGTACATGGGTGGTGTTGACAGAGTAGATCAAAGGTTGGAACCGTATGCTGCTCTTCGTAAGGCTTACATTTGGTACAAGAAGTTGGCTATCCATCTTTTCCACTTGGCAACCTTTAATGCTTTTGTTGTGTTCCAGAAATCTTGTCCCCAGTCAAAGATGACTTTTGTAAAGTTTCAGGAGTCTGTAATAGGCAGCCTTGTTTTAGTGGAACAGGCAAGTGTTCCTAGAGTTGGAGTGGTGGAGGATGTTGCCAGATTGAAAGATCGCCACTTTCCTGATACAATTCCTCCTACAACCTCAAAAGACATTCCCAGTCGGAGATGTAGAGTCTGTTGGCGAAGAGGTTTGCGGAAGGAGGTTCGCATGTACTGCCCCGACTGCCCTTCAAACCCCAGGCTGTGTGTACCTGCTTGTTTTAGATTGTACCACACGCAAAATAATTTTGGGGAGTATCAATGAGTGGTAAAGTGAACTGGTTGGTCTTTATTCTGTAAAACTTATTGTTCAGTTTCAAAGTTTGTATTTGTGTAGTCTTTTTAGATTTAGTTGTCGAGTTAGTAGATTTGTATCAATTTGCAATTTGTTTTTGTTTCTCTTTTATTTAAAAAAAAAACTAAAGTATGATGTTGGTTTGCGTGTAGTGTCCATTGTCTGACTGTGTGCATGGTTTGGCGCTTGGCTGCCGGTGTCTGTGGACTGGTGCTTGTCTGGCGGTGTCTGCGGACTGGTGCTTGACTGGCGGTGTGCGTGGTCTGGTGTTTGGTTGGCGGTGTGCGTGCTCTTGCGCTTGCCTGGTGTTGTGTTTGGATTTGTCTTTGGCTGGTGGTGTTCGTGGAGTGGTGCTTGGCTGGCGGTTTGTGTGGAGTTGTGCTTGGCTGGTGGTGTGTGTTGAGTGGCGCTTGGCTGGTCGTGTGTGTGGAGTGGCGCTTGGCTGGTGGTGTGCGTGGAGTGGTACTTGGCTGTCTGTGCACGGAGTGGTGCTTGGCTGGTGTTGTGTTTGTGGAGTGGTGCTTGGCTGGTGTTGTGTTTGTGGAGTGGTGCTTGGCTGGTGGTGTGTGTGGAGGGGCGCTTGGCTGGTGGTGTGCATGGAGTGGTACTTGGCTGTCTGTGCACGGAGTGGTGCTTTGCTGGCGGTGTGTGTGGAGTGGCGCTTGGCTGGCGGTGTGTGTGGAGTGGTGCTTGGCTGGACGGTGTGCGTGGAGTGGTACTTGGCTGTCTGTGCACGGAGTGGTGCTTGGCTGGTGTTGTGTTTGTGGAGTGGCGCTTGGCTGGTGGTGTGCGTGGAGTGATGCTTGGCTGGTGGTGTGTGTGGAGTGGTACTTGGCTGTCGGTGTGCGCTGAGTGGCGCTTGGCTGGTGGTGTGCGTGGAGTGGTACTTGGCTGTCTGTGCACGGAGTGGTGCTTGGCTTGTGTTTGTGGAGTGGTGCTTGGCTGGTGTTGTGTTTGTGGAGTGGTGCTTGGCTGGTGGTATGTGTGGAGGGGAGCTTGGCTGGTGGTGTGCATGGAGTGGTACTTGGCTGTCTGTGCACGGAGTGGTGCTTCGCTGGCGGTGTGTGTGGAGTGGCGCTTGGCTGGCGGTGTGTGTGGAGTGGCGCTTGGCTGGACGGTGTGCGTGGAGCGGTACTTGGCTGTCTGTGCACGGAGTGGTGCTTGGCTGGTGTTGTGTTTGTGGAGTGGCGCTTGGCTGGTGGTGTGCGTGGAGTGATGCTTGGCTGGTGGTGTGTGTGGAGTGGTACTTGGCTGTCGGTGTGCGCTGAGTGGTGTTTGGCTGGCGGTGTGCATGGTCTGGTGCTTGGATGGTGGTGTGGGTGGACTGGCGCTCGGCAGGCGGTGTGTGAGTAGTTACTTTCTGTTGGTCACTACACACACTGCTAGTTGAGTGACACTCCACACAGTCCATCATTTTGTGTAGTTGCAGTGTCAGAAATGTGGGCGTGTGAAAGTGATGGGCCCTTGAATGGCGCTGTTTGCTGGTGTGAGTGTTTAAATGTGATGGGTCCGCGGCTGGCGGTGTGAATGTTTTGTATGTGTCACGCGTACGAAAGGTGTATGAAT
This sequence comes from Lissotriton helveticus, assembly GCF_964261635.1. Lineage (NCBI taxonomy): Eukaryota > Metazoa > Chordata > Amphibia > Caudata > Salamandridae > Lissotriton > Lissotriton helveticus. The sequence goes on from NC_136067.1 coordinate 748,127,610, forward strand.
GGCCTGTAAAGAGGTTGGTGCCTTGACATGGCTTTACAGCTCACGAGCTGTGAGTCAGTGGTTCAGTTTATCATACTTTCAATTATACGCAGTGTATTTGATTTTTGATGAAATTACTTGCGTATCCAATAGTATGTACTGAATCATCACTCACCCTCGTGCCAAATCCAACCAGTATGTGTGTGTGCTTGCGGATTAGATGGGTGTGCAGTAATAATTGTTTTTTTTCTCTTTCTGCAGTAGGGTGTACCTTGTCCCTTATTGTGATTGTTGTTATGTGTTGCTTTTCCATTCGGATGGTGTCAATGGTCTGGTTTGTATCAGGTATGAAAGGTGCGTGAATGGCCTGTAAAACGGTGGGTACCTTGTCGTGGCTTTACAGCTCACGAGTTGCGAGTCACTGGTTCGGTTTTTATGCATTTATTTATTGACAGAGCATTTCATTTTTTTGAAATATCTTGTTAATAAAATTTTATGTACTGAACCATCACTCGCCCTCGTGCCAAATCCAACCTGTATGTGTGTGTCTTTGAGGAATAGATAGCCGTGCTTGAATGTTTGACTTTTGAGTAACTCTGTTAAGGTGTGGTATCATTTTACTTGGGAGAACAAGGGGAACGCAGGGTGGTAGGACATTTTTGCCGGCACGGCGATCCCACGCCAAAAAGTTTGGAAAAGTGCTATTTTTACCTAATTTTAAGGTTTGCAAGGAGTTCTGGGTAGGAAAACATTGGGGGACCCACGCATGCCATACCTCCCTAGACTCTCCCGGGTGTCTAGTTGTCAGAACTGTTTGGGTTTGCTACTTTCCAAAGAATACCACCCAGCCCCGGGCCAAAAACTCAGGTGCCCCCCCAAAATCAAAGTTATATTGCTTCAGGGTATTTTAAATTCACCACCGTACGATTTGGACCTTTTCCTATTGCAGCCACTATGGCTACCCACCAAGTGAGGTACCGTTTTTATTGGGAGACCTGGGGGAACGCTGGGTGGGAGGTAATTTGTGTGAGCCCAGTGATGCCACGCTTTCCCACACTACAACGTGTGAAAAAATTTATTTTTTTCTGCTAAAATTGAGGTTCGCAAGGGATTCTGGGTAAAGGAACGTTGGAGGATCCATGCAAGCCATACCTCCTTGGAAGCCCCCGGGTGTCTACTTTTAAGAAATGTGTGGGTTTGGTAGGTTTCCATAGATGGCTGTCTCGCACGGGGCCAGAAACCCAGGTAACCCCTCTTGCAAAAGCTGGTGAATTTGACAATGGTGACAATGTCAAGTCCACTAGCTTTTGCAAGAGGGGTTACCTGGGTTTTTGGCCCCGTGCGAGACAGCCATCTAGGGAAACCTACCAAACCCACACATTTCTGAAAAGTAGACATCCGGGGGCTTCCAAGGAGGTATGGCTTGCGTGGATCCTCCAACATTCCTTTACCCAGAATCCCTTGCAAACCTCATTTTTAGCTGGAAAAAATCAATGTTTTCACACGTTTTAGTGTGGGAAAGCGTGGCATCACTGGGCTCACACAAATTACCTCCCACCCAGCGTTCCCCAAGGTCTCCCGATAAAAATGGTACCTCACTTGCGTGGGTAGGCATAATGGCTGCTTTAGGAAAAGGCCCAATTCTTACTGTGGAGACCAAAAAATTTCCTTTAGCCAAACAATCTTATTTTTTGAGGGGGTTACCTGAGCTTTTGGCCCGGGGCTTGGCGGGCATCTTTGCAAACTACTAAACCCAAACAGTTCTGAGAACTAGACACCCAGGGGAGTCCAGGGAGGTATGGCATGTGTGGGTCCCGCAATGTTTTCCTACCCAGAAACCCCTGCAAACCTTAAATTTTGGTCAAAAAACCCACTTTTCTGTACTTTTTTCAGGGGGATCTAGCTGCCGGCACAAATGTCCTACCACCCAGCGTTTCCCTTGTTCTCCCGAGTAAAATGATACCTCACTTGTGTGGGTGGGCCCAAGGCATGTGACTCAGGCTGGGGGGCTTAATTTGTAAAACTTAAATACTACTAAATACTACTTTTTCCAAAATTCATTTTTGGCGTGTTCTGCTTTGGGGCACCCACACAAGTGAGGTATCCTTTTACTCGGGAGAACAAGGGGAACGCTGGGTGGTAGGACATTTTTGCCGGCACGGCGATCCCACGCCCAAAAGTTTGGAAAAGTGCTATTTTTACCTAATTTTAAGGTTTGCAAGGAGTTCTGGTTAGGAAAACATTGGGGGACCCACGCATGCCATACCTCCCTGGACTCCCCCGGGTGTCTAGTTTTCAGAACTGTTTGGGTTTGCTACTTTGCAAAGAATACCACCGAGCCCCGGGCCACAAACTCAGATGCCCCCCCCAAAATCAAGGTAGTTTTGCAATAGGGTAATGTAAATTTACCACCGTACGATTTGAACCGTTTCCTGTTGCAGCCACTATGTCTATCCACGCAAGTGAGGTACCATTTTTTTCAGGAGACCTAGGGGAACGCTGGGTGGGTGGAATTTTGTGGATCCATGCAGATTCCAGAACTTTCCACCACAGAAATGTGACGAAAATGTGTTTTTTTGGTCAAATTTTTCGGTTTGCAAGGGATTCTGGGTAACAGAACCTGGTGGGAGGAAGTCGAGTCACCCCATCCTAAATTCCCCTGGGTGTCTAGGTTTTAAAAATGTATAAGTTTGCTAGGTTTCCCTAGGTGCTGGCAGAGCTACGGCGCAAAAACAAAAGGTAGTCTTTTTGGCCAAAACGTGCTAGATTTCACTGGGAAATTGAGGTACAGCCATGTTGCGTATTGCGCTGTTTCATGTCGCAGCCACTATGCCTACCCACGCAAGTGAGGTACCATTTTTTTCGGGAGACCTGGGGGCACGCTGGGTGGGTGGAAATTTGTTGATCCACACAATTCCAGAACTTTCCACCACAGAAATGTGAGGAAAATGTGTTTTTTTGGTCACATTTTTATGTTTGCAAGGGATTCTGGGTAACAAAACCTGGGGGTAGGCAGACGAGTCACCCCATCCTGAATTCCCCTCGGTGTCTAGTGTTTAAAAATGTATAGGTTTGCTAGGTTTCCCTAGGTGCTGGCAGAGCTACGGCGCAAAAATAAAAGGTAGTCTTTTTGTCCAAATCGTGCTAAATTTCACTGGGAAATTGAGGTGCTACCATGCTGCATTTTGAGCTGTTTCATGTCGCAGCCACTATGCCTACCCACGCAAGTGAGGTACCATTTTTTTTGGGAGACGTGGGGGCACGCTGGGTGGGTGGAAATTTGTTGATCCACACAGATTCCAGAACTTTCCACCACAGAAATGTGAGGAAAATGTGTTTTTTTTGTCAAATTTTTATGTTTGCAAGGGATTCTGGGTAACAAACCCTGGGGGTAGGCAGACGAGTCACCCCATCCTGAATTCCCCTGGGTGTCTAGTTTTCAAAAACGTATAGGTTTGCTAGGTTTCCCTAGGTGCTGGCAGAGCTACGGCGCAAAAACAAAAGGTAGTCTTTTTGTCCAAAACGTGCTAAATTTCACTGGGAAATTGAGGCGCGACCATGCTGCATTTTGCGCTGTTTCATGTCGCAGCCACTATGCCTACCCACGCAAGTGAGGTACCATTTTTTCGGGAGACCTGGGGGCACGCTGAGTGGGTAGAAATTTGTTGATCCACACAGATTCCAGAACTTTTCACCACAGAAATGTGAGGAAAATGTGTTTTTTTTTGTCAAATGTTTATGTTTGTAAGGGATTCTGGGTAACAAGACCTGGGGGTAGGCAGACGAGTTACCCCATCCTAAATTACCCTGGGTGTCTAGTTTTCAAATATGTATAGTTTTGCTAGGTTTCCCTAGGTGCTGGCAGAGCTACGGCGCAAAAACAAAAGGTAGTCTTTTTGTCCAAAACGTGCTAAATTTTACTGGGAAATGGAGGTGCGACCATGCTGCGTTTTGCGCTGTTTCATGTCGCAGCCACTATGCCTACCCATGCAAGTGAGGTACCATTTTTTTCGGGAGACCTGGGGGCACGCTGGGTGGGTAGAAATTTGTTGATCCACACAGATTCCAGAACTTTCCACCACAGAAATGTGAGGAACATGTGTTTTTTTTGTCACATTTTTATGTTTGCAAGGGATTCTGGGTAACAAAACCTGGGGGTCGGCAGACGAGTCACCCCATCCTAAATTCCCCTGGGTGTCTAGTTTTCAAAAATGTATAGGTTTGCTAGGTTTCCCTAGGTGCTGGCAGAGCTACGGCGCAAAAACAAAAGGTAGTCTTTTTGTCCAAAACGTGCTAAATTTCACTAGGAAATTGAGGTGCGACCATGCTGCATTTTGCGCTGTTTCATGTCGCAGCCACTATGCCTACCCATGCAACTGAGGTACCAGTTTTTTTTGGGAGACCTGGGGGCACACTGGGTGGGTGGAAATTTGTTGATCCACGCATATTCCAGAACTTTCCACCACAGAAATGTGAAGAAAATGTGGTTTTTTTGTCAAATGTTTATGTTTGCAAGGGATTCTGGGTAACAAAACCTGGGGGTAGCAGACGAGTCACCCCATCCTGAATTTCCCTGGGTGTCTAGTTTTCAAAAATGTATAGGTTTGCTAGGTTTCCCTAGGTGCTGGCAGAGCTACGACGCAAAAACAAAAGGTAGTCTTTTTGTCCAAAACGTGCTAAATTTCACTGGGAAATTGAGGTGCGACCATGTTGCGTTTTTCGCTGTTTCGTGTCGCAGCCACTATGCCTACCCATGCAAGTGAGGTACCGTTTTTATCGGGAGACCTGGGGGAACGATGGGTGGGTGGAAATTTGTTGATCCACGCAGATTCCAGAACTTTCCACCACAGAAATGTGAGGAAAATGTGTTTTTTTGGTCAAATTCGTAGCTTTGCAAGGGATTCTGGGTAACAAAACCTGGTGATAGGCAGTCGAGTCACCCCATCCTGAATTCCCCTGGGTGTCTACTTTTTCAAAAATATATAGGTTTGCTAGGTTCCCCTAGGTGCCAGCTGAGCTAGGGCTCAAAAACAAAAGGTAGTCTCTTTGTCCAAAGAGCGCAAGATTTCACTGGGAAATTGAGGTGCGACCACATTGCATTTTGTGCCGTTTCCTGTTGTAGGCACAAGGCCGACCCACACAAGTGAGGTACCGTTTTTATCGGGAGACCTGGGGGAACGCTGGGTGGGTGGAAATTTGTTGATCCACGCAGATTCCAGAACTTTCCACCACAGAAATGTGAGGAAAATGGTTTTTTTTTGTCAAAATCTTAGATGTGCAAGGAATTCTGGGTAACAAAACCTGGTGGTAGGCAGTCGAGTCACCCCATCCTGAATTCCCCTGGGTGTCTACTTTTAAAAAATGTATAGGTTTGCTAAGTTTCCCTAGGTGCCGGCAGAGCTAGGGTGCAAAAACTACAGGTAGGCACTTTGCCAAAAAAGGGTCAATTTGTAACTTCAAAATTTAGGTGTGACCACTTTGCATTTTGCGCCGTTTCCTGTCGCAGGCACAAGGCCGACCCACACAAGTGAGGTACCGGGACACTTGGGGTAATTCAGATTTGTAAATCAACTGTTATTACCAATTGAGCTTTCATGCATTTCTCCCTTTCAATGAAAGACATTGTGTAAAAAAAAAATCTTTTTGAAAAATGACCAATAATTCTCATGCTAGTATGAGTATTCCCAATTTTGAAAATGTGCAATTATATACTGTTTCTGAACTCTATAATTTGTACCCAATTCAGAAATACATAGGTGTCTTTCATACAGATTATTCCATGTATACATTTTCCAAGACAAAGTGCTCTATACCCAGTAAATGAAAAAATACTATTCATGGCCAGTTTCATTACGCATATGCTGGATGGCTGGAGCGAGGTCGAGTCGCCCTTCAAAATGCTTGAGGCATTTGTATTGAAATTAATCACACGGCCGGTCCCTGCCGTGGAAGAGGCACCATCTCGAGTGAAGTGAGAGGCGGAGAGCTGAACTTGTCAACTCCAAAAGCACCTCGCTCCGATATGCGTAATGAAACTGGCCATGAATTTTTCCCTTACCTACTAAAGGATATGAATGTTTAATGTACTCAAAATTGGAAAACAGTGACTGAACTTACTCAAAGCACATTTATCTTGCAATGCGGTGCCTACATGTCCTAGAATGCGCTGCGGTGGCACTAATTGGGAGGGGCTGCCGAGAGGACATGTACTGCTAATTAAAACCAGAGAACGAACCTTGCAAGCCTCAGTCATGTTTTTTGAGTTGCCCAGGAAGAAGGGGCCGCTGTGCCCTGAAACGCGTCGGCTCATTTAAATGCAAGGGATGTTTATGGCGAGAAATGCATGATATTGCTGGATGGCTGGAGCGAGGTCGAGTCGCCCTTCAAAATGCTTGGGGCATTTGTATTGAAATATATATATATATATATATATATACTTGAAGATGAAGGATCACAAGAAAACAACAGCCAGCCAGGGAAAAAATCTGGATCCCAAAGGATACAATGAGTCACAAAGAAATAAAATATCCAAGAAAGAAGTGACTCAAACAGATATATTCACCAAAGAACAAAAATATATTTCCACTACAACGTTTCAGCTTCCGCCTTCCTCAGGTAGTTTCAAGATGGTAAGCTCAGTGGCTGCACAGATGACACAGCTGAATTTTCAAAAAGCATCATGAGTGAAGATTCCATTTGGAATGTGGAATCAATGCAGTCCTGAGAGTTCTTGAGATATGCAGTAATCAGGATGTGTTGTCAGTAATGTTCAGTCCATCTGGATGCAATGATTTTAAACGGTACATCCAGAAGTTTTCCTTGGAGTCCAGTAGTTCTTCCTTTGAGACATGTTCCACGGGGAAAATCTTCAAATCTGATAGTGAATGATCCACAAGGTTAAAATGATTGGCTACAGGCTGGTCAATTTTCTTATTGATTATGGCTGATTTGTGGTTCCTGAATCGTGTGCGGAGGTCATTCATTGTTTGGCCTACATATTGTTTTTTACAGCTTTGTCGTTGGCATTCAATCACATAAATAATGCATGTTGAGTGACATGTAAGATGCTGTCTTATTGCATAGGTCCTTCTGGTAACATAACTAGTAACTGATGATGTTTGTAAAAGGTATTCACACGTGATGCACCTTTTAGAGTCACAGCAATGAACCCCTGGATTTGTTACAGCTTGCTTAAGTTCTGCTCTCACAATAAGAGATCGTAAATTTGGAGCTCTGCGGTAAGCAATGACTGGCGGTTTTGGAAAAACCTTTTGCAATTTTTCACAAGTGGACAGTAAGGGAAATGTTTTTTGCATTATATTTCTGTAGTTGGGAGCTGATGGATGATAGTCAACTACAAATGGAGTTCTGTCGCTTTTGTTTCTGGCGTTGGTATTCCAAATAAGTGCTTCTCTGGGTAACTGCAAAGACTTGTCAATTTGTTGCTGTATGATATGCAGAGGATAGCCTCGCCTTCTAAATAATGTAGCAAGTTCCTGTAGATGGTCTTTACAGGTTTCCTCATTGCTGCAGATGCGTCTTATTCTCAGTGCTTGGCTGTAGATGATGCTCAGTTTAGTGTGATGAGGGTGACATGAAGTCCAGTTTAGATACAAATGAGCATCTGTAGGCTTGTGGTACAGATCAGTTGTAATTTTGTGTTCATGAATGGTGACTAGCACATCCAGAAAAGGAAGATGATGTTTCTGTTTGGTATTGCTGCTGGTAAATTTGATGGTAGGATGGATATTGTTGATATTAGCTGTAAATTGTTCCAATGTTCTACTTCCTGCATTCCATATTATAAAAATGTCATCAATGTATCGTAGCCATACCAGTGGTTTGATGCTAGAAGTAGCAAGTATACTGTTCTCTAGTTTGCCCATGAAGATATTTGCATAGGATGGAGCCATCCGAGTACCCATGGAAGTACCTTGTATCTGCAGATAGTGTTTACCATTGAATGTAAAATTGTTGGATTTAAGGATAACTCTAGCAAAGTTGGTAAGCACATTTGTTGATGGTTTTTTCACAGTTCTTTTACTAAGAGCTTCAGATAACGCTATAAGCCCATCCTCATGTGGTATATTGGTGTATAATGATGTAACATCAAATGTAGCTAGAAGAGTATCATCATCAAATGTGTAGGTTTGGTTTAATCTTTCAATAATTTGAAGGAAGTGACTGGTATCTTTAACAAATGATGGAAGTTCCTGTACAATGGGCTGGAGGTGCAGGTCAACAAATAAAGATAGTCTCTCAGTGGCGGTGTCATTGCCAGAGATGATTGGACGGCCAGGATTGTTCATTTTGTGAATTTTGGGAAGCATATAAAATCTCCCGGGTCTTGGTTGGGGATGAACAAGTATATCTGCTGTTGTTTCATCAATGAGGTTTAAGCACCTGTACTTTTACAAACATCATCAGTTACTAGTTATGTTACCAGAAGGACCTATGCAATAAGACAGCATCTTACATGTCACTCAACATGCATTATTTATGTGATTGAATGCCAACGACAAAGCTGTAAAAAACAATATGTAGGCCAAACAATGAATGACCTCCGCACACGATTCAGGAACCACAAATCAGCCATAATCAATAAGAAAATTGACCAGCCTGTAGCCAATCATTTTAACCTTGTGGATCATTCACTATCAGATTTGAAGATTTTCCCCGTGGAACATGTCTCAAAGGAAGAACTACTGGACTCCAAGGAAAACTTCTGGATGTACCGTTTAAAATCATTGCATCCAGATGGACTGAACATTACTGACAACACATCCTGATTACTGCATATCTCAAGAACTCTCAGGACTGCATTGATTCCACATTCCAAATGGAATCTTCACTCATGATGCTTTTTGAAAATTCAGCTGTGTCATCTGTGCAGCCACTGAGCTTACCATCTTGAAACTACCTGAGGAAGGCGGAAGCTGAAACGTTGTAGTGGAAATATATTTTTGTTCTTTGGTGAATATATCTGTTTGAGTCACTTCTTTCTTGGATATATATATATATATATATATATATATATATATATATATATATATATATATATATATATATATATATTTCACAAAACATTGCCCATAGTGAGAAAGCCCTCACGCAAACATGTCCCATTCAGCGAGGTCAGCAGCAGGCAACAGTGCTCCACAAAACAAGGCAAAACTTCACGGGCTGACGCGTTTCGGAGTTAATCCTTCTTCCAGAGCCCCAAACAAGTGAAACAGCAAACAGCATGGTTCAGAACACCTGCATTTTATTTTCACGGAGTCCCGCCCTTCCACGTGATCTCCCGCCCACCTGGGCGTGTACCGCATGGTACCCTGGTCTTTGCAGTCTGAGCCAATGTTCAATATAAACCCCAGTGGGTGCTGTCGCTGTAGACTTGTGAAAAATAAATGCTCAAGTGAGTCCAAGTCTTTGAAGAGTTCTTGTGCCAGCTGCTATAAGTAGAACTCTCGTTTACGAGTGCTTGTCGTCCTTAGTGCGTGCCGAGATGGTCTCAGCCTCGCAGGTCCGCTTAGACAGCAGCGGGGCTTTCTCGCGACTTGAGCTAAGCCGCTGTAAATTTCACAAAACATTGCCCATAGTGAGAAAGCCCTCACGCAAACATGTCCCATTCAGCGAGGTCAGCAGCAGGCAACAGTGCTCCACAAAACAAGGTAAAACTTCACGGGCTAACGCGTTTCGGAGTTAATCCTTCTTCCAGAGCCCCAAACAAGTGAAACAGCAAACAGCATGGTTCAGAACACCTGCATTTTATTTTCACGGAGTCCCGCCCTTCCACGTGATCTCCCGCCCACCTGGGCGTGTACCGCATGGTACCCTGGTCTTTGCAGTCTGAGCCAATGTTCAATATAAACCCCAGTGGGTGCTGTCGCTGTAGACTTGTGAAAAATAAATGCTCAAGTGAGTCTAAGTCTTTGAAGAGTTCTTGTGCCAGCTGCTATAAGTAGAACTCTCGTTTACGAGTGCTTGTCGTCCTTAGTGCGTGCCGAGATGGTCTCAGCCTCGCAGGTCCGCTTAGACAGCAGCGGGGCTTTCTCGCGACTTGAGCTAAGCCGCTGTAAATTTCACAAAACATTGCCCATAGTGAGAAAGCCCTCACGCAAACATGTCCCATTCAGCGAGGTCAGCAGCAGGCAACAGTGCTCCACAAAACAAGGTAAAACTTCACGGGCTGACGCGTTTCGGAGTTAATCCTTCTTCCAGAGCCCCAAACAAGTGAAACAGCAAACAGCATGGTTCAGAACACCTGCATTTTATTTTCACGGAGTCCCGCCCTTCCACGTGATCTCCCGCCCACCTGGGCGTGTACCGCATGGTACCCTGGTCTTTGCAGTCTGAGCCAATGTTCAATATAAACCCCAGTGGGTGCTGTCGCTGTAGACTTGTAAAAAATAAATGCTCAAGTGAGTCCAAGTCTTTGAAGAGTTCTTGTGCCAGCTGCTATAAGTAGAACTCTCGTTTACGAGTGCTTGTCGTCCTTAGTGCGTGCCGAGATGGTCTCAGCCTCGCAGGTCCGCTTAGACAGCAGCGGGGCTTTCTCGCGACTTGAGCTAAGCCGCTGTAAATTTCACAAAACATTGCCCATAGTGAGAAAGCCCTCACGCAAACATGTCCCATTCAGCGAGGTCAGCAGCAGGCAACAGTGCTCCACAAAACAAGGTAAAACTTCACGGGCTGACGCGTTTCGGAGTTAATCCTTCTTCCAGAGCCCCAAACAAGTGAAACAGCAAACAGCATGGTTCAGAACACCTGCATTTTATTTTCACGGAGTCCCGCCCTTCCACGTGATCTCCCGCCCACCTGGGCGTGTACCGCATGGTACCCTGGTCTTTGCAGTCTGAGCCAATGTTCAATATAAACCCCAGTGGGTGCTGTCGCTGTAGACTTGTGAAAAATAAATGCTCAAGTGAGTCCAAGTCTTTGAAGAGTTCTTGTGCCAGCTGCTATAAGTAGAACTCTCGTTTACGAGTGCTTGTCGTCCTTAGTGCGTGCCGAGATGGTCTCAGCCTCGCAGGTCCGCTTAGACAGCAGCGGGGCTTTCTCGCGACTTGAGCTAAGCCGCTGTAAATTTCACAAAACATTGCCCATAGTGAGAAAGCCCTCACGCAAACATGTCCCATTCAGCGAGGTCAGCAGCAGGCAACAGTGCTCCACAAAACAAGGTAAAACTTCACGGGCTAACGCGTTTCGGAGTTAATCCTTCTTCCAGAGCCCCAAACAAGTGAAACAGCAAACAGCATGGTTCAGAACACCTGCATTTTATTTTCACGGAGTCCCGCCCTTCCACGTGATCTCCCGCCCACCTGGGCGGTCTTTGCAGTCTGAGCCAATGTTCAATATAAACCCCAGTGGGTGCTGTCGCTGTAGACTTGTGAAAAATAAATGCTCAAGTGAGTCTAAGTCTTTGAAGAGTTCTTGTGCCAGCTGCTATAAGTAGAACTCTCGTTTACGAGTGCTTGTCGTCCTTAGTGCGTGCCGAGATGGTCTCAGCCTCGCAGGTCCGCTTAGACAGCAGCGGGGCTTTCTCGCGACTTGAGCTAAGCCGCTGTAAATTTCACAAAACATTGCCCATAGTGAGAAAGCCCTCACGCAAACATGTCCCATTCAGCGAGGTCAGCAGCAGGCAACAGTGCTCCACAAAACAAGGTAAAACTTCACGGGCTGACGCGTTTCGGAGTTAATCCTTCTTCCAGAGCCCCAAACAAGTGAAACAGCAAACAGCATGGTTCAGAACACCTGCATTTTATTTTCACGGAGTCCCGCCCTTCCACGTGATCTCCCGCCCACCTGGGCGTGTACCGCATGGTACCCTGGTCTTTGCAGTCTGAGCCAATGTTCAATATAAACCCCAGTGGGTGCTGTCGCTGTAGACTTGTAAAAAATAAATGCTCAAGTGAGTCCAAGTCTTTGAAGAGTTCTTGTGCCAGCTGCTATAAGTAGAACTCTCGTTTACGAGTGCTTGTCGTCCTTAGTGCGTGCCGAGATGGTCTCAGCCTCGCAGGTCCGCTTAGACAGCAGCGGGGCTTTCTCGCGACTTGAGCTAAGCCGCTGTAAATTTCACAAAACATTGCCCATAGTGAGAAAGCCCTCACGCAAACATGTCCCATTCAGCGAGGTCAGCAGCAGGCAACAGTGCTCCACAAAACAAGGTAAAACTTCACGGGCTGACGCGTTTCGGAGTTAATCCTTCTTCCAGAGCCCCAAACAAGTGAAACAGCAAACAGCATGGTTCAGAACACCTGCATTTTATTTTCACGGAGTCCCGCCCTTCCACGTGATCTCCCGCCCACCTGGGCGTGTACCGCATGGTACCCTGGTCTTTGCAGTCTGAGCCAATGTTCAATATAAACCCCAGTGGGTGCTGTCGCTGTAGACTTGTGAAAAATAAATGCTCAAGTGAGTCCAAGTCTTTGAAGAGTTCTTGTGCCAGCTGCTATAAGTAGAACTCTCGTTTACGAGTGCTTGTCGTCCTTAGTGCGTGCCGAGATGGTCTCAGCCTCGCAGGTCCGCTTAGACAGCAGCGGGGCTTTGCAGGTGTTCTGAACCATGCTGTTTGCTGTTTCACTTGTTTGGGGCTCTGGAAGAAGGATTAACTCCGAAACGCGTCAGCCCGTGAAGTTTTACCTTGTTTTGTGGAGCACTTTTGCCTGCTGCTGACCTCGCTGAATGGGACATGTTTGCGTGAGGGCTTTCTCACTATGAGCAATGTTTTGTGAAATATATATATATATATATATATATAAAAAGAAAAGAAAAGCTTTGCATTTATAAACTGAAGGCCCCATTCCAAAAGGACTGCTACATTTCCATCCCAGCCCAGTCAACACAGAAAGGATGACATTTCCTGACTCTGACATGGCCATTGATAATCTGTACATCACACATTAGCGGGAAATATTTGGAACACCCCTGCTTCAGCCACAAGTGTTCTTACTACCCTAGCACTAGCACAATGTTATGAGCCCCTATGTACCCCAATAAAGGCCTCGGTAGCTGCATAACCTTTTACCTAGATGTGTCCTACCTTACTCTACATAACTGTTCATGCACTGACCTTTTCCCTAGTTATGTACTGAATAAATGTCAATAAGTTTTCTCCAAAACTATCCTAATTCATTATTCAAAAGGATTTCTAGTATCATATCTTAATCCCCTGCCCAGGATGTACACGGCAGGATTGCCATCTTCTGTATAATAACTCTGTACTAAAGTCACCACTAATGTCATCCTTGGACGACAGTTTCACTATACATTATGCCAAGCCATTTCATATCGAGGTATAGAACCCCTGAGGGTATTTTGTGGGTATACATGAACCACATCTTCACAGTGTAACAAGAGGAGAAGCTTTCACACTGACACTAGACGCTGAGGACCCATCCTACAGAAGCACCAGCATGCAGTGTTCTGACATATCTTACGAGGTGTCCAACTCAAGACCAAGATGAAGTCCTTCATTTTCTCCCATCAGGTAATGGGGTTTGCTCTTTCCCAGGGAGATTCTTGGCTTTACACCCACATAGATGCTAGGTAACCTTTGGTACACTTAGATAGGGTTTGCATCTTAGGAGTACACCCGATTACTGCCATGTGTCGACATGCCTTGATATATAAACTGGAATTCAACCTTTTATTTACGCTATCAGTGCTTGTAATCTTATATATCTGTTTCTGTCTAATGATTGTCAGAGCAAACATGTTTTCTACTAGAATGACGCTGGTTCAATAAATGCTTATTCAAAATGTCCCCATTTTTTATTCTGTATATCTCTCTGAGACTAAGTAAGCATGATTGACTGAGCGAAAGGTACAGTACTGTTTTCATGATTCCTGAAGGATCATGGATTGTCATGTTAAATAGTTGCCAGAATATATTTGCTCCTTGGTAAGGTTAGGGGGCTTATGGTGACACTGTGAGCTAGCTTGTCTAAAGGCTAAGATATCCTTTGAGGGTGTCTGGAATCAGTCTAGACACCAATCCTTTAGTTTATGTTATGAAAACATGCAGTTCCTATGTATTATTAGGAACTACACAACGCTTACCTTAATCACTCATATGGGTGGTTAAGGCAGTGTACAGTCTAGCTGCTGGCTACTGCTCAGTGGAACTTGGAAGCAGGAAGACCTCGGATGAGAAAGTGGAGGACATGGTGAGTTAAGTAGAGTTGGGGCCGGGTTTTTGGGAGGTTAGTTTTCATGGTTGGGGGGGTCAGGATAGTTTTCAGGGCTGGGTGGTCAGGATAGTTCACAGGGCTATCGTGTGGTCGGCGTCGTTTTCAGGGCTGGGAGGGTCTGGTAGTGTTTAGGGCTGGGGGCAAGATATATTTTAGGTCTAGGGTTCAGGGTAGTTTGTAGGGCTGGGGGTTGCGATAGTTTTTAGGGCATGGGGAAGTTGGGATAGTTTTTTTTAATTAGAGGTTATGATGTTAGGCCTAAGGGCAGTGGAGGGTGGTTGAGGTTCTTTTTTGGGACAGCACAGGGTAGAGGTCAGGGTAGTGTATGTAAAGGGGCAGGGTTTTAGGCCTCAAGGAAGAGGGAGGGGAATGGGTAGTCAGGGACATTTTTAGGACTTAGGGGTGGGCAGATTAGGTATTAGGGCTAAGGAGGGGGGTCAGTAGTTTTTTTCAATTAGGGGTTAGGGTTTTAGGTCTAAGGGCAATGGAAGAGGTTGGGGTAGTTTTAGGGACAGTGTGGGGGTAGGAGGGGGTCAGTGGAATGTTTTGGGTCTTAGAATGGGGCCCTATGGGTTATGTTGCTAAGGGAGGGGGGTCAGAGTAGTGGTGAACTTAGCCATGTATACCCCTTTACCATTCATGCCTTTACCACGAAATTGCCTGGTAAAGGTATGCATGGTAAAGAAGGACCAAGTGGTTAAGGTTCATTTGTGGTTTGGGCTGCATGCATGGTTTAGCCACGCGTGCCTCTATCACACAACCCACATTTGTTAGGGCTGTGGCCCACTTGACACAATTGATCTTCTGAAATGAGTGCAATGTGGGCCATTCTTTCTCCCGCAGGAATTCAAGAAGACCACATCAGAGCTTTGGGTAGCTCACCTGTGCAACTCACCTCTTGAAGCTGTCTTTTTATATTCTGATGTTGTTCAAGAAGCCTCCAAGAGAGGGCGTGATGTAAAGAACTCTCGGACACTTAGGCATGTAGTCACTCATAGCTATTATTTTGCACTAGCTGATCAGTGTTGCTGGTGTCTGATGGCCAACTACTAGGGGTCAAAAATACAAAAACACCTCTAGTCTGACCTGTATGGTTTCGTCCAGTGATTGAATCACAAAATATTTCACAGAGGATGCAATATATAGGAAAATACTTTTATTTTATTTAAACATATTATTTTTTGTATACTTTTCCTTTTTTTCTTTTTTTATCAAAGTCAAAGTCAAAGTCACTGTCAGATTTGAATGATTGTGATTGACTTGAGAGGGCAGACAGCGGTGTTCTTAATGATCTGGCTGAGCAAAATAGAATATATATCACAACAGACGAGGCAATAGGCTCCACAAATGTTATATTCATGTCCAAGGGGAGACTAGCAGATGACATAATTTCTTTAGCAAACACTATGGAATATAAATTTACCGAGACACCTTCTAATTTTTCCACGACGTCTGAGTCTGAAGTGGGTGTTGTCGCATCTAGAGTAAGCCCTAATCTCGAGATTGCTCCCGAGAGAGTAGATGACTCTGATGTAAACTGTCACGAAGGTTTGCTAAATGTAATCGAACAACAACTGTCACATGAAATTGATGTTAACTGTCATGAAGGTTTGCTAAATGTATCGGAACTAAAACTGACAGAGGATAATCATGACATCCCTCTATTGAAGGACCTGAACGGTGTCGTGAACGTTGTGGGGAAACTGTTCTCATGGAACATCGCAGGTCTGTGTTCTAAACTGGACTCTGGAGAGTGGCTTCGATTTGTTAACTCTTTTGATCTATGCATATTTCAGGAGACTTGGTCATGTGAGCCATCCTTTGTGCAGGGATACTTGAACTACTCCATGCCTGCATTGAAAGGCCCAAAGGGGAGACCAATGGGTGGTTTAACGATCTGGGTTCGTCAGTCCCTAAAATTAGACATTACGGTAATAGTGACTAGCCACCGAGACATTCAACTAATCAGATTGAATTCAGATACGCTAGGGTCATTGGACATCTACAATGTTTATGTGAGAAGTACCAGGGGTGGGAGGTCAGAGGTTTTAGCGACCTTGGGTTCCCTCCTTGACACTTACTCTCAAGATAATATTATCGTCATTGCAGGTGATTTTAATAGAACATTTGAACCCCTCGCCTCAAACGACGATTTCCTTGGGAATGAAGAGGATTGGCATTGGAGAGTTCCAAAATTAGAGTTGAAACCAATTACACGTTGGACAGAGGATGTGATTTGTATGAATACTTTATGCTTTGAAAAGGGTTTAAGTGCACTAAATGGAAGGACAGCAAGTGACAAAAACGGGGCTATGACATTTGACAACGGGCGACACAAAAGCAGAATAGATTATGTTCTCTGTAGCTTGAAGCTATGGCCGTTGGTATGTGATATGGAGGTTGTGTGGAGGAGTGAGAGTGACCACAACCCTCTGTGTACTCAGCATAAATGGTGGTCACCTCCCGATAGGCCCAGAGGTTCTATTTCTCTTGTTCCACCCTTAACTGTCCCCGCAAACGATATGCGTAGGTTGAAATGGGTAAAGGTAGCTAGCAACCAGCAGGCCATTGCTAATATTAATATTGAAGCCGATAAAGCGATATTAGCCTTGGAACATATGAATTTTTCTAGTTCTGGGGCTAGTAGCCTGGTTGAAATTCATGATACCCTCTTTTCCACAATTAAAAATCATTTTCTCAGGCCAGTGAAGGGTAAGGTTGAGGGAGTCCATAAGAACGCAAAATGGTATAATGTACATTGTAGAGATGCACGAATTGCCTTAGGTACCGCTTTAAAGAGTCTGGAGACAATGGCTGTCCAATCTGCTAGAAAAGAATACAAAGCCACTATAGCTAATGCAAAGAAAGCCTGGGATGAGTATCACTGGTCCGAATTAAAAAGAGCTAGTGATAAGAAAGACTCGAGATTGTTTTGGAGCATTGTTAAGTGGGGCGGTGAGGGGATACCTGAACCCCCAAATAACAATGTTCCGGAAAAAGAGTGGGTAAAGTTTTTTAGAACACAATATGCCGAGGCAAAAAAGACTACATCCCTAACGGATATATGTCAAACCCACTTCCAAGATAACTCCTTCAGTCTGCAAGAAATTCTGGCGGCTTTGAGCACTGTGAATAGCGGGCGTGCCCCTGGCATAGATGGTGTCCCTGCCGATGTTTTTATTAGCGACAAAGATCGTTGGTGTAAGTACATTCACCTTCTAATTAACAACATAGCTAAGGGTGCAGAGGTACCGCCATCTTGGCAGGGAGCAGTAATTATACCAGTGTTCAAGAAAGGTGACCGATCCCAGCCTGGCAACTACAGGCCGATAAGCCTTATCGATACAATCCAAAAAATAGTAGGGCGTGTTATCGTGAACAGGCTTCTTGATTGGGCAGAGGATAACGAAGCTCTGTCGCCATTTCAGGCGGGATTCCGTAGGTCCACAAGTACTGTGGACCAGGTTTTCCGCTTTAATCTGTTGCAATGGAGGACCGTGGTGCTGGGTGGGGGTAGCCTATATGCGGCTTTTGTCGACTTAAGGGCTGCCTTCGATCTAGTACCACGGTCGAAGCTGTGGTCTGTTCTCAAGAATCTGGGAGTACCAGTCGACCTATTGACATTGATAATGCGGCTCCACGAAGTAACGTTTGCCAGAATTCAGTGGAGGGGGGCAGGGCACGGTGACAGAGGACTTCCCGGTTGAACGGGGCGTCCGGCAAGGTTGCTCAATGGCTCCAACTCTCTTTACACTGTTTATTAACGGTGCTGTATCCCGCATGTTACCTGCAAAGTTGGACGCACCTTCACTAGCCGGTATAAAAATACTTATTTTAATGTTTGCAGACGACACGCTTATTCTATCAAAGACCCCAAGTGGCCTACAGTGTGCTCTGTCTATCTTCGATCAATTTTGCGGGGAGCACGGCCTGGAGGTCAATGTGACCAAATCTAAACTTATGATTTTTAATCCTCACCGTAGTTTTAAATCCAAAATTATCATGAATGGTCGTTCCCTAGAGGTTGTGAATACTTTTACATATCTGGGTATGCACATCTCAAACAAGAGCGGTTGGTGCCAACATATAGATGTTGCTACATTGAGGCATAGGCAACTATCAGGTGCTATTAGTTCTGAGCATAGGAAGTCCCTGACGAAACCTGTTAAGCCTGCATTGCAGGTATATGAAGCAAAGGCTCTTGGCTCCGCACTATACGGTGCTGAGCTATGGGGTTTCGAGCAGGTGGCCGCCCTACAAATCTCAGAAAATAGGTTCTTCCGGGCAATAACTGGTGTCCCTAGAAGTACTCCCTTGCTGCCCCTGAGGTACGATCTGGGCAGAAAAGCGGTCACAGATTTGGTCAGGCTTCGACCGATTCTGTACTGGAGAAGGCTCTGGACCACGCCCGAGCTTTCTCATTACGCTGAGGGGTTTTTAGATATCATTAAAGCGGACATATTCCATAAAAACGGGTGGCTTAAATCGTTGAAAGTAATTTTGACCGAGCTTGGATTGAGTTCGCTTTGGACAGACCCAGCTGGAGCTATATTTCCTACTAAAAGTGCTTTAAAAGAAATCTATTGGGAAAAGGTAGCCTCCCGGGGTTGGAATAGTTGTAGCCCAGGGTCTATGACTGAAGGATTCTTAGAGGCTAAGTTGTACCCGTCTCTGGAACCCTATTGGGATATTATCACCAGACCTGGTGATAGAAAACTTTTTTTCCAATTGAGAGCAGGTTCGCTCCCCCTTAGATTTTTTACAGCCTAATGGGAAGGAGGACTGAGCGATAGTTGCCCTGCTTGTGGGTCCTTTAAAGAAACAATTGGCAATTTTTTATTCTCTTGTAGGGTCTATTCGGACCCAAGATGTGTATGGTTAAAACCGATGTGCAAGAATTTAGGTACTACTAGTAGTTCAGTTGCCTTGCGTATCATTTGCACCAGTAGTGAGATATGGATATCAATAGCCACTGCCAAATATCTTGGATGGGCATGGTCGATCAGACAGAGACTGCTAGTCACTTGACTATTCTCTGTCTGGTTAATTTGTTGCATGTTTTATCTATGCTTTTACTAAAAATTCGTTATATCCAGGTCGTTTTTTTAACTTCTTTCCATATATTACTTTTTAAAAAATGGTTAATTTTGTATTGTATGAACTTTTACAAAATTTGAACTGTATATTGAGTCATAAACTGTAAATGTTATGCTTTAGTTTTTAATATAACTGTCTGTAAATTTAATAGTATTTTTAAAGTTAGCACGCTCCTGCTTTTATGAGTGAAATCTCGAATAAAGCATACTTTTGACTTTGACTCTTTTTTTATCATATTTGGTACACATTCATTTCTTTGTAAAAAAAAAGGATTTTATCAACACTTCATATGGACCAATAATAATAATAATAATAATAATAATAATAATAATAATAATAATAATAATAATAATAATAATAATAAAGTCACCATAAGTTCATCCCACTCATTCCGTCATACATACTACTTCACTCACTACCCAACCTCTAGCAAAACTAAACTAACATATGAAACATATTTCTCAGACGCGTTGGCCATACGCGTCTGAGACCCCTACACAGAGAGTCATAATATAAAAAAGAAAAAGAAGAAAAGAAACAAAGAGAATGGAGAATGTATAAACAAAAAAAGTGAAAGATTATGAATATTTGACTTTGCAAAATCTATAGGGGACCCTCTGCAGCTTTGTTGTATGTACATTTATTTATGTTTCATGTGTTAGTTTAGTTTTTCTAGAGGTTGGGTAGTGAGTGAAGTAGTATGTATGACGGAATGAGTGGGATGAACTTATGGTGAATTTATGGAGTTCTTATCATAAAGAGTTTCCTTACAAAACATATGTCACATAGATTGGTCCATATGAAGTGTTGATAACATCCTTTTTTATACAAAGAAATAAATGTGTACCAAATATAATAAAAAGAAAAAAAGGAAAAGTATAAAAAAAAATATGTTTAAATAAAATAAAAGTCTTTTCCTATATATTGCATCCTCTGTGAAATATTTTGTGATTCAATCACTGGATGAAACCATACAGGTCAGACTAGAGGTATTTTTGTATTTTTGTTGTTTATCTCTCCCCCCTCTAGACCTTAAATTGCATTTGGGAGAACTCTTTATCAGCACAACTACTAGGGGTCAGACATAATCTCTTCCTTCTCCATCAAGGAGCAGCTCTCTTCAGGGGGCTTCATCCAGTTTTATCATACAATTATTACAGTCGAAGGAGCCTCCATGGGCCAGAGCTGCTTTGTGGTGAAACCAGTCTAAAAGGCAGTTATGCAATATTTAGTAAATGACTTAGGGCCATTTTATATATTGACAGAGGGGTAACGGAGTTCCCATCCCTTCAATATAGCGGTCCACCCACCAAATGTTATTGCTTGCAGACCCTAAGCTTGGCCACAGCGGAGACGACTCAGCCTTTACACCCCATTGCCATCAGAGAGATGTCTGCTTGTCTGCCTGCCTAATTTAAATCCCATGTTTTATTTTTTCTTACCAACATGGAGATAAGAAACAGTAAACCCATGTCAATGCTCTCCCCGCCCTGGAAGATGCCTCCCATGCAGAAGAGAGCATTATTATGTTTCTTTTTAAAAAAAAATCTAGTTTCAGGATTTTCTTTTTTAAAAAGAAACATAAAGAATGGTGTTTGCTAAAGGGATGCATCTTTCTGACGCAGGTCTGTAGCCCTGCCTTTATAAATGAGAGACTGCTGGGCAGTCATTTATAAATTAGGTGGGGCGGCCTGTCTACCATCATTACGGAGTAATTTACTCCATCTACATAGCGAAATGGAGGACTGCCCACTTAAATATAAATCAGGCCCATTGTTTCAGAGTCTGTCTCCACCTGCGCATCAGAACAGGACAACAGTCAACAGGACAAGAGCTAGTTTGCTGTACTCCATCATAGGGCAGGCTACCCAGCACCACTGCTTACCCACCAAAAATGGGAATAATGTTGGCGGCATCAGGTAGGGGCATGGTTGCTTATAGTTCGATAACTTTAGGTCACAAAGAGCATGGTGCTCAGGACGTTTGCTTTCATTGAACAACTTCATTCCTTTTATAAGTTGTAGTTCTGGTTTATCTCAGTTGATCCAGTTAAAATTAACACCTCAGAACCCAATGATTTGTAAAAGATTTCCCAGGCCAGGCTCATAGCATCTTGGGTAAGCTTGTGCAATTTGGAAATATTAGTGTATGCGAGTCAGTAACATCTGTCTAGGATGAGAACATGCCCTGGTATACATACCATCTCTCTGGGCTACTTTAACATGTGCATGTGATATTCTTTTGACTTTATGCAGCAGAGCTCTCTTATGTAGCGGTATCTTACAATCCGCCACCACCAAGATGTCAAAATGTATTTGTGAGAACATCATATCTGTGCATTGTAGTGTGAAATTAAAGACTGGAGATAAATAGTTGTAATAGAAACACCCAAAGGGCTAGTGATACTAAACATAGCGATCGCAAACTCTCCCATTTGAAAAATTTGCAACGCCTAAAATATTTACTAAAATTTACTAAACTCATTTTAAGAGTCATTACAGTTTTAACCAATTTTAAAATGGTTTTCCTAATAGATACGTATTTGCAATTTCGATGGAGCAGGTTATCGGAGTCTGTTACAGATTGCAAATCGGAGCCATTTATATTTATGACTTGTGACCACACTTATGGTGCCAAACGATTGAAAAGTTTATATTTTCAAGATAGGTCAGTAACTGATTTTCAAAGACCTCTTGGCCTTTGAGAATCCGGGGTTGTAGCTTTGTGGGGGTAGGCCGTTGTCCCAGGAACACAGCCAAAGTTCACAGAATGTTTGCAAAATGAACGTTTTTTTTAAAGTAGCCCAGTTTTGTTTTCAAACATTGGGTTTCTTAAAAAATATAGCTTTCAATGTTAAAATGCAAAGACAGGCAATGTGATCTGCTATTTGTTGCAGGCCATTATCTATGTATTTGCACCCACTCATAGTGGATCGTATTTTACCACCTGCCTAATTAATATAAATTTGGTAGCTTGATCCAGTTTTATTCTCTATTTATAAATCGGACTTAATATTTTATGGATTAGTTAACAAAATGATGTACCGGTCAAAATAAGTCCAGTGACATATTTCTTTTTTCTTTCCAAAACTTTATTTCGATCACGAGATCATAAAAGTTATACAGATTTATCACATCAATTTTAAAAGATCAAAGTTATCATCGTTTCATTGATAAAAAATGCATTAAAATTTAAGAAAAGATTAGAAAAGTCTATCCAGAGTCTGTCGCCCTCTTTATCAATCGGGCGCGGGCATACCACATTGCAGATAGGAATTTTGCCAGAGCAAACACGATTGCCGGGGATAAATCAGTCTTTAAAACTCTGTATGCTGGTAGGAATGTTCTGAATCCCATGTTTTTAAGAAGGGGGACAAGCCAATATTTCCTGCTTCTCTGATAGGCTTAACAGAAAAAAACCACGTGCACATCATTCTCTTTTGTGTGTGCACATGCAGGGCACATCTCCGCAACCGCCCGACCGGACCAACCTGCGGTTAAAGAGCCCAGCGGAAGAGTCCCGTACCTCAATTGCAGGAATAGTTTTCTGGTTAGCACCGGAGTCATGCCATCTAACACACTTTCGAGATTGTATGAATCTTTGATTTTTATGAAATAACGAGTCAGGGATCCTTCACGGGTGCTGTCCAGGGCTCGGAGGAGCATTTTGTCATAGTATACTCTGGACAGTACTTGTCTTGGTATCTTGTTACTTGTGCTTTCTGGATCTGACCATAATTCTGGTAATTCAAGGGTCTCACAGGTTTTCTTGATATAATTTAACCAGGGCGTTTTAGTGGCATTGGGCAGAGATAAAAATTCCTGTAGCTCATTTCTATAGGTAACAAGATCCTGGCTGCTCCAGTGGCGGCGCCAATAGGTTAGTGGTTTGAGTCCTAGTTCCTCCGTGACGGGCCTCAGGCCCAGATCCAATCTTAAGGGCAGGAGTGGGGTACTTACGGGGAGAGCTGTCAACTGCCTAAGAAATTTATTTTCTGTTGTGAGCAATTTGGGTGATGGAATATGTCCCCACAACTCTCCCCCATAAGTAACTCCTCCCTGCGCCTGGGCTTTGTAGATGTGGATTGACGGGCTAAGTGGGCGATATGGCGACTTACTCGCAATTCTAGTAATACCACCCACCATCTGTGCCAATTTCATGTTTGCTTTTGTTTGATGTGCCGACCACGTTAGGTTTTGATTTAGAGTTATCCCCAAATACTCTATTGTGTCTACCCTTTCCAGACGCACTGAGCCAACCAGGGGATTGGGCCGGTTAAGGGACATGGGATTCAAAATCATAAATTTGGTTTTCTGTGGGTTGATTTCAAGTCCCCTTTCTGTACAGAACTCCGGAAAACCGTCTAACACCCGTTGTATGCCCATCGGGGATTTGGACAGCAGCAGGGTGTCATCCGCAAACATAATTGCGGGCACCCTGCTGCCAGTCAATTTGGGGGCGTCGATGTTAGCAATCCTTGTCAGGTGCGCAATGACCCCATTCACAAAGAGGCAGAACAGGGTCGGTGCCAGCACACAACCCTGTCTCACCCCTCTGCGAACGGGGAATCTTTCAGTTAGGTTACCACTTCTCCCGCACCTGACTCGTGCGAAGGTGTTATGATGCAATCTTATCAGGATTGCCAAGATGTCTTTCGGGACGCCTAGTTCCTCCATAACCTTCCACAATTTTGGTCTAGGCACTAGATCGAAGGCGGCACGTAGATCCACAAAAACCGTGTACAGAGTGCCGCCCTCGATCAATGCCGTCCTCCAATATATGAAGTTTAACCTAAAGATTTGATCAATTGTGGAGACCCCTCTCCTAAATCCTGCCTGATATGGGGTCAGGGTATCCGTCTCCTCCATCCAATTCTGCAGCCGGTCTAGGATTAGCCTACCGAATAGCTTTTGTGATACATCGATAAGGCTTATTGGGCGATAGTTGGCTGGGAGCAGAGGTGATCCCTTTTTGAATATTGGAACCACCTCTGCACCCAGCCAAGTATCCGGGACCTCCATCCCCTCAAGGACCGCGTTGAATATCAACAGAAGATAGGGGGCCCACACCCCTGGTTCCTGCTTAAATAAGTCACCCGGGACCCCATCCAGCCCGGGGGCTTTCTCCGTTGACAACCCCGCAATAGCTGCCCGCACTTCTTTTTCTGTAAAGGGTTCACCTCCCATGATACTCACTAACGTGGAATGGGGGGAACTCAAGGGCTCATCCTCTATTGCATATAATGACTGGAAGTGGTTTTGCCATGTACTCGGGGCAATATTGGGCTCAATTGCCGATGGAAGATCTTCCAGTCCATTGTTTACTACCCACCAGAATTTGCTAGAATCTCTATTGGCTAATGCATTGGAGAGTTTCTCTCAATGTTGCTGGTCCCATTCGGCCTTGGCATTTACCAGCAATTTCTTATATGCCTGTCTCCTACTTTGAATCTCCTCTCTGCTTCTGCACGCCTTAATTGCGAGCAGTAATTCACGTTTGGAGTCCCGGCATGTGGAGTTATACCAGGTCTTCCTGTGTGTTCCATTATTTCTACTGTGCCCCTTTATGAAAAGGTCTGACTCCATGGTGGTTATTAAATCTTCGTGGAGCCGCCCTAGCAGGTCTCTGTTTTCCCCATTGCTAAGTTCCTCGCCAATAGCGAATGCCTTTTCCAGCACTGGGGTAATTCTGGCATTAAGCTTAGCTAACTTATCATCACTTGTAGCCAGTTTTCCCCACCTTACTCTCCTTCAGTTATTTTCCAGGAGTAGCCCTGTCTTTGGGCTTTGTTTGCCCCGTCCCATATCCTCGATACATGGTAGGGCATATTCGAGTTCCAGGACGTTGTGGTCACTATCCCGTCTCTCAATTACCTTGAAGTCCATGATTCGTGGCCAAGATGACAGTTGGACAAGGATGTAATCTATCCTAGATTCGCTTCCAGCCTTGTTAAAGGTGCATTTACTTGGCACATCTGATTTAAAGCGCCCGTTGCAGGCCCTTAGGCCTAGGTTTAGAGTGAGGGCTGTTATCTGCAGAGCGATAGGAGTCCAAGCTCTTGGTGGAGGTGCCACCGTAGCCGGTATCAGCCATCCTGAATCCTACTCTAGGGAGGGTCCATCAAGAAGGCCTGGCAGGTGTTCATAATGCGAATTTGAGTCGCTTCCAACCACGTAGTTGAACTCCCCTGAGATTTCACTCAGAAAAGCAGCGAGTTCCTCGATGGTTTTAGATTCCCGTTGTACGGGTACAGGTCTTGAGTAGACATTTATTATCGCTAATTTGATGGAATTTGGCCATTCTAAAAGGACAGCTAATATATGGTCTGATTCTACCATTAGAGTACTGGCCTGACAGCCCAGATAAGATGCTACCCAGATTGCCAACCCTCCAGACGGCCGTCCCCGACCCCCCCATTTAGCTGGCTTTGAGAATGCTGCAAACCCCTGACATGTATACACCTCTCTCACCCAGGTTTCCTGAAAGAGGCAAATACTTTTTGAATTGATGAAGGAAACCCACTCCTGGGAATCCAATTTATTGCCCAGCCCCGCTACGTTCCATGAGATCAGAGTCAGTGTTTGGGGTCTTATAGGCGGCGACCCTATGTCAGGATAGTTGTTTTCCTTTGTGCTAGCGTTTGCCATCAGGTGTTTTAATAATTCCCCTTGACCAGCCTTTGTATTTCTGTCAATACCAGGTAAATCCGCTCTGGAGTAACCGGATTTTCGCTGGTGTACAGGTTCGATGGAAGGAACTATTTGATCCCGGTAAGCGGGGGCATGGTAGGGGAAGGTGGTTCTGTCCTCACTGTCTGCTAATGAGTAGGAAAGGTGCCGATCCCTCCCTTCCGACTCGGGCTGTCAATCAATCATTTCGAGGGTGCTGTACCTATTGTGGGTAGGGAGGTAAACTGGCTGTTGGATTCTATAGGGCCCAGGGACTGCCCTCATTATTCCCCCATCCACCCCTCCTCCTGGTACTAATTTCCCATCCTTCATCGTCACCATATGGGGGTAAGTTCTCAGGGGCTGCACTTCTGTATCGGTGGGGTTCCCTCCACTCTCTGCGGTTACTCTACCATTCTCCCAAGATACCCTGGTAGTGACCCCATCTCTGATCTTCTAATGTTTGCCTATTCGATGGGTAGAAGTATGAGAGAGGCAGGGTCTGGATGTTGCTCCCTTGATCGTCAGTAGGCCAACTACAAATATAGGAGGCTGTACTTGATTCTCTAAAGGTAACCAAGACACAGTCTCCTGTAATAGTTTTTCTCATGTATCCCACCCAGGTGGCCCGTCTTACCATAAGAACATCGCTGACGGTACCTTGTGGGAGGGGTCTATATGTGGACAACCAACTGATGACTTTATTTTTAAGAGAGAGAGTCGATTCTGTCGCCACGGGTTTTAGCTCAGGGACGCCTGCTAGGATCACTGTATAGGGGGATGCCTCTGGTGGTAGGTTCACAGGTTTAGGTTTCCGAGGGATATTTTGCAAATTGTCTGGGGGTTTCAATTCACTCTGTTGAATCACCGGAAATGTGTCAGTATCTTTAGAATGTGTTATTGTATTTAGGGGTTGAGGCAGTGGGGCCTGGGTTTTTGGGGGAGGAATATTTGTATTAGCGTTAGGCAGGGGTTGAGGAATCTTATTTTGGTTGGGTTTCAGTTGTGTAGTTTGGGAAGTGGCTAATCCATTAATCTTGGTCGTTTTTATTTGCTCAATGCCCTGTTTAGTCCTAGCATCCTGCCCCCCTTTAACTCCCTTGGTGTCTAATTTCAGGTAGTCGGCTAACTGGACTGTTGATTTTTCAATTTTGACTAACCTAGCTTCGATCTTTATCAGGCGAGCCTCAAGGGGGCTTAAGAGAGACCTGAAGAGTGTGCCTATATCTGCCAGTGTGATGGCAGATATAGGATTAGATATTAGAGCGAGATGGTGTATCTATAGGTACTGAGGCTATCAATGGAGCCACTACACTATACTTGGGTGAGTTGGCAGAGTTGGTAACAACGTCCCTGACTTCGTCCCTTGCGGGATTAGCTTTAGGAGTTTTTGGCTTTTTCCCTCCCTTATTTAGCCACCCTTTCTTCTTTTTTTGAATTGCTCCTTCCCTGGCTCCCTTTGTAGGGTCAGAAGCATTCTCACTATTAGTAATCGTATCTGAGTGAGGACCAGAGGATATAAGTGGGGTTTGTATTGTTTGGCCTGTCGGTAAAGTCATTAGGCTCATGTCCTCGAGATCATTCAAGGCCTCCATTGTAAAATCTGGGTTGGTGGGTGATTGGTGAGCCCCCAGAGCCCTATACCCCGATATATTGGCTTCTAGCCTTCGATCAGGAGGAGTCTTGGCTAAAGCCATTGGGCCCATTGATGATCTCCTTACCCAGTCAATTTCCTGCGAAATGCGTCTCTCAAGTACAGCAATATCCTCTATCAGGAGAGATCCTGCTTTGACAAAATAATTATCAATGGTACCTTTGGGATCTCCTACAGCTGCCAGTGTAGATGTACTCCTTGTTTCCCTGGTACACATTTCGGCCTCAATACAGTCAGGGCTTGGTGGCAACTGGGGTGGTGGAATAGTCCGACCAAGGAGGGAAGCCCGGTCCCGGTCTCTTCCGTCCTCGAATGGCCTCAAACGGCCCGCCCTTTGCCCGGGCTTCGCCCCGTGCTCCGTCCCGCGCACGTCCCGTGACGCGGAATAAGCTGTGTCGTTTTATACCACCACGGCGAGTGGGCGTTGCCGCTGCGGGAAGAGGCTGCAGGTGTTTCCTGTTCCTGCCTCGCAGTCCCGCAGCGGAGCAAGCATAGAGAGCGGCACGCCCGTGGAGCGGGAGCCGTGCCCAGCAGAATCCAAAGGTGAGCCTCCTGTAGGTCTTAGCAATCCGCCCAAGGGTCTAGCAATGAGTGGCACCCGCGGAGCGGGTGCCGCAAAAGGTTATCGGCACGCTGGCTGGTGGGCGCTGCCGCTGTGGGAAGAGGCTGCAGGTGTGTCCTGTTCCTGCCACGCAGTCCCGCAGCGGAGCAAGCAGAGAGAGCGGCACGCCCGTGGAGCGGGAGCCGCGCCCAGCAGAATCCGAAGGTGAGCCTCCTGTAGGTCTTAGCAATCCGCCCAAGGGTCTAGCAATGAGTGGCACCCGCCGAGCGGGTGCCGCGAAAGGTCATCGGCACGCTGGCTGGTGGGCGTTGCCGCTGCGGGAAGAGGCTGCAGGTGTGTCCTGTTCCTGCCTCGCAGTCCCGCAGCGGAGCAAGCAGAGAGAGCGGCATGCCCGTGGAGCGGGAGCCGCGCCCAGCAGAATCCGAAGGTGAGCCTCCTGTAGATCTTAGCAATCCGCCCAAGGGTCCAGCAATCAGTGACATATTGCAACTACATTTTGCGACCATTGTCTTAGTATATTAGGCCATTAGTGTCTGAAATGCTCTTGTTTACACAGTAATTGTTTAAAGATGCAGATATTAATGGCATTTGCAAACTGCATCAATAGCTTTGTTGATTTTGCACATGCAAACTGAAAACAAGTTTATGCAAGCAGAGTATATTTCGAGTTAGCAGCACTTTTATCTTGCTCCATAAAAAAAGAAAGAGACACTGTTAGAACATGGCAGAAATTAAAGCATATTAGCAAGCTTTCCTGGGATATGATATGCCGACCTAATAGCAAAGCTTACAGGTCTATCATATAACTGAAAGTGCCTCCTCATTGATTGGTGACTTATTTGTGTTAGAATGGATGGGTACATTGGGTGAATACAATAAAAAGATAATGGGCGGAAAGAAAGGATTGTGTCCATCCAGCCACACAATCACTCTCAGTCATACAATCTGTCATCTTGAATGCATTCATGATGTTATACGGTTTCTGCAAATTCAGTAGGACTTCCTGTGAGTGTAACCGGAAGACCAACAGTTCCAAGCCATCGGTCATCACCATCTCAAGAAATTTGTTGTGATGGGGGCCCGGAAAGCTATTGCCAGGCCACCTCCCCTCTTGTTCACCCTGTCTAAACATATAATGTTGTAATCCTCAGGGAGTGCAAGGACTAACACTGGTGAAGTGTGATTCTGTAACCTGCAGCCAGATTCATCAAAGTAAAATCGTCTCGCAAAGGGCCAGATTCTGAAAATTTGGCCCTTTGCGAGCGCTATTTTTGCATTTGGGATTCATCATCCCAAAAATCGCAATTCTAGAAATCGCTAAATTGCGATTAATTTAATTTAAGGAATCTCAAATTGAGATTCCTTAAATGCAATTCATGAACCTTTTAAAAATTGCGAATTCGCAATCTGGGGCCGCTATTTACCGCGAAGTCTAACTACGTAGTAAATAGCAAAAACTTTGAAAAATGCACTGAAGTGCATTTTTCAAAGTTTCATGTTGCGCACACACATGCCCAATTTGCGAGTCGCAATTAAGGAATTAGTAGTGAGGTTCCGTGATTTTTGACTTCGCTTCGTAGTCAGCCGCCATTTTGTGAAAGCCGCCATTTTGTGTTGCCCTCACTCAGGCGACACGCCGAACATAGTGTTTTTGCCTTTTCAGCTGCTCCCCTCTCCTGTTAAAAAGTAACCCTTTGTCCTTGTTTATGAAACTGGTGTCAGGGACTGGCCGAGTTAGTTAATCCAGGTCTGGACTGATTGATCCTTGTCTTAGTTTACTGTTTGGGTCCCACCATTCTTCTTTTACTTTATCTTGTTTGACTGGCCTTCACTATTCTCTCCGTGTATTCTCTTGTTACACAACTGTCCTTTCAGGCTCGCAAATACGTCCTGCCACCTGCAAATTGAATTACATGCACTAGCATTGATTAACTTGAGGGGAGGGGAGAACACGGGGTCTGAAAGAAGGACGTACACAAGATACTCGATAGCTTGTTTTCGAACTTTTCTCATTTGTCAGTTTTGTATGTTTTGGGAGTGGGTATTGTAAATATGTATGGTATAAAAGACTGTTCGCCACGGAATGAAGTGGCAATCTCCTGAGAACCTACCACTGGTGTACTTCTTGGACAACTGTGCTTAGCTGCAGCTAATAAACCTGATTTTCTACGACTAACGGAGTGTCTCGTGTCTCTGTCTGATAAGGCAGGTGAACCCGGAGATCTCAGGCGTACCCTGCGCCGCTCGGCCCATAAGGCCAAGTTCTCCAATTGGCGTCCCAACGTGGGGCGACTTCAGTGGTAGCGGTTCAGCCCGAAGGTCGTGAGGAGCCTCGCAAGAAAATTCTGGAGGATTCACGAACCACGTCAAGCGACCCCTGTATGTCGAAAGTGGACCGAAGGTCTTTTTCAGCGCGGCTACTCCTTTCCGACGGCTGCAGACGACTGCTGCCCTGACTGTCGCCCTGCCTTGGCACTCTGGTGATGATTGGTATTGCGAGACATTAGACGGACACCTGTTGGCGTGAGAAAATATTTAGTTAAGTATACGTGGGTAGCGCCCACTCTTTTGTTTGGGTTTTTATTCGACAAATGCAGTAGTCGAAGCCAAGGGGTAAGTATGTTCGTACTGTAATAGTTGCCTTAAACCCCTTGAAGTTTGAGAATAGTCCAGTTCGTTACGAAATGCCTGGACTTAGTAAGTTTAAGAGATTTTGCTGTTTTAGTTGTAATAGGGATTCCCAGCTAGAGGACTCTTGTCCAATTCCTCCGGTTGGAACTCCCACTTATGAGCTCTATTCAAAACATGGTCTTGGTCCTATTGTTTTCAATGAAACATGGATTCGATATACAAAGAAAGATGGTGTTCTGAAGTGGCCACAAAATGGTAGCTTTGAGCCTGACATATTAGACAATTTAGAAGCAATTTTATTTAAGCGAAAAGCCCGGCCGGCAATGTTTGACTCTTTCCGCCTCTGTCGTAAGGAAGCCAAACAGAAAGAAATTAAACAAGCAAAAAAGGATAAGAAAGCACAGGATATGACGATCCTACAGGCTGCTCAACAGTTTAAGAATAATGAAATTGAACAAATGATTGACATTTCAGAACGACAGCATCGTATGGCAATTGATAGATGTTAGCCGGTGTTGCCTCCTCCCACAAAGAGTAGAGATCTTGACGATGATCCTTTAATGTCTCATCTGTTGAGATTACCTCCGCCTTATGTATTGGGTGCTAATGCACGCCCATTACAGAATGTTGTTCAGCAACCTGTTGTCCAACATGTTATTCTGGTTCCTCTACAATTGCCTCTTACAGTAATTCCACCCCCACCTCCTTTGTCACCGACTTCTGTACCTCAGTCTCCTTCACCGTCAGTTTCTTTTACCACTGACAGTTCTTCTCCTGCTGTGCTTAACACGTTGTCCCCAGTTTTGTTGTCGGATTCCCCTACGGCTCGTCAACGATTAGTTGATACCGTTTCCAGTCTTTTGTTGCCTTTCTTCGGGTCTCTTAATTTGACTCCTGCTTCGTCTCGAAGACAATCCCGTAGCCAAATTCCGGATACTGACGAATGAATTAAGTTGGACTCTTTCGCTCACAATCGGATCATGAGTGGTCCACAGTATAATGTGCGCGATATCTTGGATACTTTTCTTCAATGGAATGCGCTTACGCAGAGATATGTTTTTAATGTTATGTGTAATACTCTGATTAAAGGATGGGGTGATATGGATTTGGATTTACCTCCTCAGGGTTTGTTTGATATACAGGCTAAATTTGATAGGGTCTTATTGTGGGTTCTGATGTCGAGGATGCTGTTCGAACACTTATCACTTTTCGGTCTTCCTTTTTCTCTCAAGCTTCTCTTGAACCGGATTCTGCGGTAAGGCATAAAGTGAAACACTATCCTATGCGAGAAGTACCTCCGATATGGAGGGAAGGGGATCAGGCTGCTGTTCCGCCTATCCCTGCTCATTTTCAGCATATATGGGTACATGTCCCCTGGAAACGTTCTGAAGTTCGGGCGCTTAAACAGTATCTACCGGACCCTCGTAAGAATCCTGCTGGGGATTACAAAGATTTGTCCCAGACTGATGATGCCTGCGTTATGAATTTGGCAGATATTGATTTATTGATGGGAAATGTAGTCCCTCAAGCATTATGGGCTCAGATTCGTAAGGAAGATCACGATCAAGCTTTGGGAGGTAATTGGGCTGCTTTAACTGCTGCAGATGCGCAACAAGTAGGTGGTGCTAAACCCGATGCTTTGATCACTGAATTGCCTGGTAGAATAATAGCTCTAATGAAAACGATGATGCCTGCCCTCCGAGTTAATTGGGATAAGTTAGCTGCGTGTAAACAGAAGAAAGATGAGAGTGTCTCTGTCTTCTTTACTCGTTTCGAAGAGACGTTCATCAACCACAGTGGTCAAGATATGAGTACGGAGGGTGGACAGCGATTATTTGTGGATAAATTTGTATTGAATTTACTTCCCGAATTATCGCATAAATTGAAAGACTCCGAACGTTTGTGGGCTGTTTCTTCATCTGCACAGATATTAGCCACTGCTCAGTATTACGAGAATAGGGATAAGGAAGAAAAGGATAAAGTAGAGAAAAAGACTAAAGAGTCGAAGACGAAGGTTCTTCCCCTTCGTTCTGCTCAGCATCAATTGCAACAGCCTCCACAGTTTCAGAGATTGTTACAGAGACCTGCACCTTTTGTTCCGCGACCTGCATTGGGTCCTAATCAATGTGCCTATTGTAAAGAGGAAGGTCATTTCAAGAGTAGTTGTCCGGTTTTATTGCAGCGTAATGGTGGACTCTCAAGGCCACGAGGCCGTAGTGGTTTTCAGTCAGCACCTAGGGGTAGAGGGCGAGGTGCACCGTCTCAAGGACAGCGTTCCTTATCCCCTCAGAATACTATGAATTATTTTGATCAGCAGAATATTACAATGACGATTATTGTGTTGAGAACAAAAATTCTGACTTTTCTACTAGCTAGGACAGCCGTAGACAAAGCAAGGGAGTGGTATCAGTTCCAGTGGATCAGAATGGGCCTTATGTTAACGTTGTTGCATTGGGTGTTTCAGAGCCGTTTCTTTTGGATACTGGTGCGATGAGAAGTTCTATTATTCACTCCAAACTCCCTGGGGCACCTTTGTCTGGCTTAACGAATGTTTCTGTAGGATTCTCTGGCCCCCCAGTTAGCAACCCAGTTTCATGTCCTTTACCCATCTCTATTGGTCCTTATGATTTGGAAGCCCCGATCATTTTAACGACTGGTTGCGGTGAGAATTTGTTGGGTTTGGATTTATTGAAATGTCTACATGCAACGTTGTATTGTTCCCCCTCTGGTGTACATCTTACGTTGGGAGATAAATTGATTTCTCCTATGTATTTTTCTAAAGATCAACTACCACTTTAATTGTGTTCACTTCCTGCTATGCTTTGGGCCACGGGTGCGAATGATGTTGGTTTGCTCAAAATTCCACCTTACTTGATCACTGTCAAGCCAGATGTTCAGTTGCCACGTATTCCTCAGTACAAGATTTCTAGCGATGGTGAAAGAGCTCTGTTGGCTATTGTGTATGATTTAGTTCAGAAAGGTGTTGTCGAAGAAACGAAAGGAAATGTTTGCAATAGTCCTGTTTTACCTGTTCTTAAACGTACGGATCCTTCTAAACCACCTGTGTATCGTTTTGTGATTGATCTTCGAAAGGTCAACAAAATTGTTGTCCCTCAGTTTCCTGTTGTCCCAGATATTACTGCTTTGCTCACAATGATACCTGCTTCGGCTGCTTGGTTCTCAGTTATCGATCTCAAGAATGCTTTCTTTAGTATTCCTATTGCAGAGGAAAGTAGGGATCTCTTTGGTTTCTCTCTCGGAGGCCGAAGCTTTAGATTTCAACGTGCACCTCAAGGCTATTGTGAAAGTCCTTCCATTTATAGCCAAGCTTTGAAATCCCAACTGGATGCTTTCTCTTTGCCTCCTGGTGCTACTCTTATTCAGTACGTGGATGATTTGTTAGTGGCTGCTGATTCAGAAGATGTCTGTAAAAATGCGACTGTTTTGCTTTTGCGTCATTTGTCTGATTTACAGCATAAGGTGTCACCTTCTAAGTTACAATATTGCCGCCAAGAGGTTACCTATTTAGGTAATCTCTTGTCGAAGGAGGGAAGGCGATTGACACCAGAACTTATTCATGCAATTTCACGAATGTCTGTACCATCCACGCAAAAGGAAGTGCGTGCCTTTTAGGGCATTACCGCTTATTGCAGACAGTGGATTCCAAATTTTTCATTATTGGCTAAACCTCTGTTGGCACTTACTCTGAAAGACACACCCCACCCTCTTCCTTGGACTGACGAATGTCAGAAGAGTTTTTCTGATTTACGTACTGCTTTGTATTCTGCTCCTGTATTGGGTACTCCAGATTACAGTAAGCCTTTTACACTCTACGTGCATGAACGAGAAGGTTGTGCATTGTCAGTTTTACCACAACAATTTGGAGACAAACAAAGGCCATGTGCCTATTTTTCGATTACTTTGGATCCAGTAGCCAAGGCATTGCCCAGTTGTCTCAGAGCAACAGCAGCAGCGGCGATCTCTATTCGCCAATCTGCTGGATTGGTATTGGATCACACTCTTGTTGTTATGGTACCACATGCAGTAGATACTTTTTTGAACAGAACGAAAACGCAACATCTCACGAGTGCTCGCTTGTCTGGGTATGAGTTGACGCTTTTAGCTAGCCACATACACATCAAGCGATGTAATGTTTTGAATCCAGCAACATTGTTACCTACTCCAGAAGAGGAGGGTACACAAGATCAGCATGATTGTTTTCTTCGTACAGAGGAGGAAACTAGAGGCAGAATAGATTTAAAGGACACACCACTTGTGGATCCGGATGGGATCCTATGGGTAGATGGGTCTTGTTTTAAGCTTCCTAATGGTGATACGACTGCAGCCTATGCTGTTACCACTTTGCATACAGTAGTAGAAACTGCACGTATTACACACAATTCAGCACAAGCAGCTGAGTTGATTGCACTGACGAGAGCATGTGTGTTGCGAAAGGAAAGAGAGTGGCTGTTTACACGGATAGCCAAAACACCTTTGGCGTGGCTCACAGTTTCGGTCGCTTGTGGAAGGAAAGAGCATTCTTTACTTCCCATGGGACTAAGATACAGCATGGTCAGTTGGTTACGGACCTTCTGGAATCACTTGCCTTGCCTACTCAAATAGCGATTGTGAAGTGCAGTGCGCATAAAAGGATCACTGATGATGTGGGTCATGGGAATGCATTTGCAGACGAAGTAGCGAAAGAAACAGCGAGAAATGTTAAGAGCCATATGTATGTTGCAGGCCCTGCAAACTGGGTCAAAGAAGGAGGTATGTGTGAGGACACAGTGGAAAGTGTGAAAATGATTCAAGCAGAAGCAACTGAGAAGGAATTAAGTAAGTGGAGAGAAAGTATGGGAATGTTGGATGAGACAGGATGTTGGACGGAATTGTCGGAACACCAACGATGGTTGTTACCAGATGCCTATGTACTACCTGTAGTTACTATGGTGCATGGTCCAGCTCATATCAGTGCAAAAGGAATATGCAAGCTTCTGGCCCCAGTATGGCAGAAT
The DNA here is from genome assembly GCF_964261635.1 of Lissotriton helveticus. NCBI lineage: Eukaryota > Metazoa > Chordata > Amphibia > Caudata > Salamandridae > Lissotriton > Lissotriton helveticus. The sequence continues at coordinate 748,163,408 of NC_136067.1, forward strand.
GAAGGTACTCCTAAATGTGCGGAAAATGTGGTGAAGCATTGTATTGTTTGTTTAATGCATAATCTAGGAAAGGAAACCCCCAACTCCGGCAGGTCATTTTTCTCCCCCTACGTATCCTTTTGAGGTTTTACAAATAGATTACATCCATATGGAACGTTCCAACAACCTCAAGTATGTCCTTTTGGTGGTTTGTGCCTTTTCCAGATGGATAGAGGATTACCCCCTAAAGGATAATACTGCCTTGTCCACTGCCAAAGTCATCTTGAATGAATTTTTTCCAAGGTTTGGTTTGCCGCGCATTGTCTGGAGTGACAATGGAAGTGAATTTGTGGGTCAAATTATGCAGAAGGTGTGTGTGGGTCTTGGGATTAGACAGAAGTTCCATACGGCAAACCATCCTCAGTCAGCCGGTTTGGTAGAGTGCTATAATGGCACTCTCAAGCTCAAATTAGCGAAGATTCAGGCCAGCACAGGCCTCGCTTGGCCTGACGCTTTACCTTTGGCACTTCTCGCTACGAGAACAACTGTGCATTCTCGTTTAGGACTTAGTCCTTATGAGGTCGTTTTTGGACGCCAGCCAATGTTTGGGAGTCCTTCGACCAAAAAGATACTCTGATATTCCATATCCATTGTTGGTTGACTACTTGCATGACCTCACCACTAAATTACGTGTTATTCATCAACAGGTCCAAAATGCTTTGCCGGAGGCCTCCACAGATCCAGGTCACTCCATTCAACCTGGTGATTTCGTCTGCGTCAAAAATTTCCAGAGGAAGAAGAATATGGAACCTCGTTGGGGGCCGCCGCGACAAGTGCTTTTGACGACACGTACAGCTGTGAAAGTCGTTGGGAAGAAAAACTGGGTCCACGGCGTGCACTGTAAGAGGGTACCCCTGCCTTTACCTTATGATCAGTGGGTTCAAGAAGGTATTGGTGATAGTGAATGTGAGAAAGTACCCCGATTTGTACCTTTTAGTAGTGCACGCCTGGACTGGACAAGTTCTTAGAAAGAAGATGATGATGTACTGCAAGAATATGTACCACCACACCTAAGATTGGATACGACTAACCCAGAGACTTTGTTTCGGGACCAAACGATACCTGGCAAAACACGGTACAACCTAAGGTCCAGGTTGTCTAAAGACAATTGAACACTAATCGAACACTTTTTTTTCTCTTTTTTCCTTTGATTACTTTTTTTTTAAAGACATTTCCTTTCCACTATCCATCAAGTTGCAGGGTCACGGTAGGAGTCTTAGGCTGTGACCTGAATAGTGACTAGGTCAACAGGACTTGCAGTGTCATAGGACGGCTAATAATCACACCTAAGTGATCTAGGAAGATTACAGTGAGCAACGCCTTTAGAGAAATGGATACTGAGATGGAAGGGAATTATGTTATGATTGTAAAAAGAAAGAAGTGCAAGAAACTGATGTGGCGTAGCATTATATATTTTAGTGTGTTTATGTAGTTTATTAGCTTGTGTGGGATGGGTTATCCACACTATGCAGCAAGCACCTGTTCCAACTTCTGTTCCTTTGCTCACTTCTTCTACTAACTCTCCGCATAAGTTCTACACACTCCCAGACCATGAACAAGTTAGGAGAACAGAATATTTTAACAATTCATTCATCCAGTTGTTACACCAGCATCAACTGGTAGTTAACACTACTGACTGTTGGGTCTGCGGGCTCATGCCCCATGACGCTGAGAAAGGGATGCCATATTTAGTTCTCCCGTTTTCATATGAAGGTTCTGCTTGGGCTTATTTGGCTATGTTTTTCAATGTATATCAGAACCAACTTCGATATCCTCCTGGTGATATATATACTGGTGGAACAGACTATAGTCATAGTCCTTTGATAAAGGGAATAGTGACTATGGCCAAAATTGCCGACATTAGTAAGATTCCCGTGGATGAGAAACGAGCATATGATGGTTGATGTGACTCATTACATTACTATCCTCACTGACAGGGCTAAAGAAAGAAGATCCTTACCAATTTGGACTGTAACTCATAAAGGTATTCTATGTTTGCAAGTAAACGGTCAGAATAATAAGAATAAACAGGAAAAGAGTGTTTGTTCTCATACCTATGTCTATTCCCCCTTGATTTCTTCTCCGTTAGTACCATCTCAGGGTACATATTTTGTTTGTCACGATATGGCCTATACATGACTTCCTGCTTATTTTTCAGGAACATGCTATATAGCTTTTCTTCTTCCCCCTACATACACTGCTCCTTCAGGACATCACAGGAAAAGATATGGTAGAGGGGTTATTGATCCTGGAGACACAGCTGGACAAGAGGGAGGAGACTTTATTAAAGGGTTTCTTCCCTTTTGGGGCCCAATGGTCAATAGAAGAAACATTAGACAGTTGGTTCGTGTTGTCGAGGCTACGATAAATGTAACTTCCGGAGCCTTGAGTAACTTGACGGCTGAGCTTCAGGCGGATCGTCTCATGACTTTACAAAACTGAATGGTTTTGGACATTGTCCTGGCTGATAGAGGAGGAGTTTGTAAACTGATTGGGCCTAGTTGCTGCATTTACATTCCTGATAATGCCCCTACAGTATACCAAGCCATTTCTAAGTTACATGTGATTTCCGAGTCTATTCATCAGGACTCAGGAGATTGGTCTGTGATGGGATGGTTTTGGGGACTACTGTCCACGTGGGTGTGGAAAAGTAAATTTTGCCATGTTGTATGTGCCTACGTGTTCCCCATCTTATGTTATATGTGTATGATCGATATGCATGTATTCCCCTCTGATCGATTAAAGACGCAATTACAGTTGTGTCCATCTCTAGTATGCCAGTTTCCAGTCTTCGTGAAAGCAACGAATATTAGGCCTATGTAAACCTACGTTGCCACATTTTACAGTGTGCACGTTAATTCATTGAATTGTCCCCGTTTCTAGGCCTCAAAAGGGCCCGGACTCAGATTCAGCTCCTGTCTCCTGAACCCTCTCCGAGGAGCGATACAGCCCCCACCTGTATCCCTGACCCTTCGCTTACTTCTTGCCACGCAGTGCCCGGCTCGGCCTGGCTCTGCCTCCCAGTCTGCCAAGAGTATGTTATGTTTCTAGTTATCAGTTCAGCCCTCCTTCTCTGCATTCCTAAGCTACTGAATCGCATCAATAGTTTCCGTCATGGTCTAGCCTTTATGTCTCCATATAAGAGAAATACTGTATTAATATTCATAGAATATTCCTCGCACATGCAATACATTTAGAATAATGCATGCACCAGTCTTAATGTCTGTTAGCCTTTGCCCTGATAACTTTTGGATTCTATCAACATGTACTCTAAACACCAGATACTAGATATGCCTGGGTACATGTCGCTCTGACCCTCCAGACTTTCGTCTCCTCTTCTAGTGCAGAAGTCATAGCCCCCAGTTCTCCCTGGTAACACGTCACTGCCAGTTTGCGCGCACCACTAGGTTAAAGGTCCCAGCTGCTCAGGTAGCCCCCTCCATGTTTCCGCCCCGTTTATGACATATTCTGTTACGTTTGCATCACATGTCTATGTATACGCCCTGTACACACCTCTTGTTACACTTTATGCCTTATCTTTCGCGACTGCTACAAACTCCGCCTACTGTATTGAATGCAATGTATTTTGTTTAACTATATATACTAATGTACTGTTATTAAAAGCTAGCCTATTCCTGCCCCCGGCAGCTGCCATCCCATTCCCATGCAGGCTGTCCTGTTCCTGTCCTTTTATGCCTGATTAAAGCCTGTACACTCCAGCTACCTCGAATCTTGACTCTTATTTATTGAGCTATCTGTTTATATGAGTATCCCGAAAAATAGATCCGGTAATTAATTATTTATTTACCACATAATGGCGCCCGAATAGGGACTTGCCCTTTCCCCACGCGCCGGAGAAGCCACGCAGGCCCCCTGATCCTCTGCAGCCGTGACGGAACCATACCGTGCACGTGCAGATATTTCTGCTTCAAGTATCCCTCAGGCCCACGGAGGAGACGGAGGTTGCGGTCCAGCGTCCAGACGAGGCGGTGGAGGAACGCGGCAAGTCCCGACCAGAGCCCAAGCCGAGAGTCCAAGGTCCGAGGTATCCGGAGGCCCACCTGTAACTGAAGTCCGAAGTTCGTCCGTCCGTCGTCGTAGCAGTCCAGTCCAGTCCGAGGCCTTCCGTTCTTGCTGCCCGGTGAGTACCGTTGCTGGGGTAGTATCTAGACAGGGTCAATCAATTTGTCTCTGGTCCGTGGGTTTGGGTACGCAAATCCAACACGAAGTGTTCACTTAGGTGGGCGCGGGTCCTGACGTGTCTCTTTATGGGACCGGTAAGTTTCGTACTGTTTTAGCAGTGCATCTAGTCATTCTAGTAAGTTTCTGTTCCAGTAAGTTCTGTTCTCGAGAAATTCATGTGTTCTGTTTTCAGTATTCCAGGTAATATTCTGTCCGAACTGTTATTTTAAATGTTATTTCATGTGTTTTCAATGTCGTGGTATGAGTGATTTGTTTTCTTAAAGTTATTATTGTGTTTATCGTGTATTGTATTGTGTCCAGATTCCAGTCTTAGTTATGCCTCTGTTCACGAAGTTACGCCAGTTAAGAACTAGAAAAGGTCTGCTCGAAGAAGCAGTTCCTGTCCCGCCCAGGGACAGTCCAGGTCATTTTATGTATCATAAGCATGGCATAAGTGCCATATTATATCTAGACTTATGGGTGGAGTACACCAAAGAATTAGAAGAAAAGTATAGATGGCCCGTATCAGGTACGTGGGATGCCGAGTGCATCATGCGAGTAGAAGAAGCATTATGGAAAAAGAAAGCCAGACAGTCCCAGAAAGATGCCATCGAGTTATGGCGCAAAGAATCTCATAAAAGAACCGAAAAAGAAATCAGAAAGTCAGAATTAAGTAGAGAATCCTCAGAAAAAGCCCAAGAAAGGGAATTGATCGAAGTAGGTGAACGAGTTAAAGCCGAACAGTCAGACAGACAGAGAAATGCCCTTATTAAGGGTATGTATCCTCTTCTTGCCGAGGGCTTGCCGAAAGCAACCCCGGAAGCACCATGTAATTTTCCGCCGCCATTAGTTCCGATTAAGTTACGTCACAAACCGACCGCAGCTGATATTTTTCTCTCGTCCTATTTGGACGACACAGTCCCAGAATATGCAAATCCTGTTCCGCCAGCCACCGTAAATAATGTAATTCCTGTTCCTCCAGCCACCGGGGCACCCGTTACAGCACCTGTTACGGTACCCCCGGTCCAGCCCACAGTACAAGTACCCGCTACATCAGTCACTCTGCCAGCCCGTACGATACCCGTCGATGATTCCAGTTTAGGGGCCTCGGGGGGGAGTCCTCCTTGTACCCCGCCGCAACACAGACGTGTGACATTACTCGAGCTACATGCCCGAGCGTTACAGCGGTCGCCCAAAAATCAGTCAGTTGCAGATATCAAACGAGCTCTTACCGAATGCCGTTATGATCCAGTCCCAGGCGATGATGGTATGGTCCTGTATTCATTGCGTGTAAGAAGGGTGACCGAATATTTGGACACCCTACCGAATATGAAAGAATATCTAGACAGAATATATTGTTTCATCCGTACAGGAGTAGATCCAGAAAGTATTGGCGAGGCCATGTCTCAAAGAAAAGTCGAGATCCATCTCATGCTTTTAAAGTTTCTAATTAATTGTTTGATAAGAGAACAAGATTATCCGGATAAAGATCCGGAAGAAATGAAAGTCCTGACAAGGTGGAGTGACCACATAGCCGAGGGAAGACACAAGACACTAGCTAGTATAGAGAGTATGTACAAGAAAATTCGTAAAGAAATAATAAAGTTACACGAGAAACGAAAAGCAGCACAAGTAAGCGAGAAAGAAGACAACTCTTCTACTGAAGAGGTAGACGACGAGAATCCCACCAGAATAGCGTATGTAGGTAGAATTAGACTTCCCGACCGACATTCACGCCTAGATCACAAGAAAGTTTTTCCTCCTCCAGCACCAGAACAAGGTTCTCTCGAGCAAGTATTTCAAGCTACCGATCACATTCTGAAATCACGAATCGGTTATAGTGAACTTAGTACCATGCATGAACAAGAATTAGCCCGATCAGCAGTCCGATGGATTACTGATTCTACCACTTTTCCAGATGAAATAGTGGCACAAATGTTTCTGAAACTGCCCCCAGCCGAACAGCGACTGGTGGGTATGTATATGATCCAGCACCTCATTACACTGTATGAGGGACAACATTCTGATCCAGGTCCGTTACATGATGTTCTGAACGAGTTGCTCCAGTATAAATGGAAAGGTTTAGGTACTGATTTAATTAGTATCATTCTAGAACAGCGCCACAAATATAGAACGTTTCTGAATCCGCATTTTGTTCATGTCTCACCCCCAGAAAGTAAATCATTTTACATAGATAGACAGCATCCGTTACGAGAAGTACACCCAGTTAGGACAGCGGGTGGTGAAATGCAACGAGTATTTGTTTACACCCCTATCACCAAGATGGAACTCTTAGAGATGAAGAAGTTAATTCCCTGTCACGACAAAGATCCAGCAGGGTTCCATCGCGAATTAAAAGACATGCTCCGTATGGGAGAATACACGTATCCAGATATCATTAAAATGTTAAAGGTCCTGTTGCCCGCAGGGGTATATGAAAAACTCAAGGAAAAAGAATGGGAGGTGGGAGAGAAAAAGATTGATTGGACAGCTCTAGAAGCTGAAGATAAAATACGAGTACCAGGTACCGGTCTTGGGGACAAATGTAAAGAATTGCCCGAGTTATTGATACAAGTTTTGCCAAGGTTACTAGCCACGAAAAAGGAAGATTGGGATGCAATCTCAGCATGTAAACAGAAACAGGATGAAGACACTAGTGATTTTTATTCTAGATTTGAAAAATGTTTTATAATTAACAGTGGTTTGAAGACAAGTAGTGAGTCATACCCTCATCTTTTTGTTACTAAATTAGTCGAGAATTCAAGCCCACAAGTTAAAAATCGAGTATTGAAAGTCGAAAGTACCTGGCAAGCTAGTACCCCGTCACAAATGCTCCAGATGCTCCAGTATCACCAGAATAGAATCAGGGAAGAGCAAGAACACGAAAGGAGACGTATGAAAGACACGAAAATGAAAGTATTAGTTGCACAATCTGTTCCACAAGACAGTCAGAAGAGGGGTCCGAATCAAGCCAGTCATCCTGCAGCTCCCGTTAAAGGGACTTGCAATTATTGTAAACAGCCAGGTCATTTTATAAACGAGTGTGCAGTTCTGAAGCACAACATAGCTACTGGTAAGACTAAAGAAAGACCACGTCCGCCTAGACAAGAACAAGTTTCACAGACTTCTCAGTCACCACAGAATGCACAACAGACAGTTCCAGCACCGCAGCCTATCGCTGCAACACAGCATGTTACACAGCAAATGTACCAGTATGCTCAGTCAGAGTATCCAGAGTATCAACAGTATTCATGAAACAGCCTAGAGAGGGAGGTAGGCTTGCCTCTCATCGAGATACCTGTAGATCAAGAGGGTCCCTATGTACACAGTCAAGTATTAGGGAAAGACAGAAAGTTTCTGATTGATACAGGGGCAAGTAGGACTACTATCAGTCATGACGAGGTTCCAGGGGCTCCGCTCTCAGGCTCTAAAAATGTTTCCCTTGGATTTTCAGGAAAGCCAATTGTTAACGAGATTTCAAAACCAGTTTCCCTAGAAGTTGGTCCATTGTCCCGAACTACTGATTTGTTACTTACGAAATCATGTCCAGAAAATCTGTTAGGCATTAAAACACTGAAGGAATTAGGTGCAGTAATTTGCTGCTCCCCAGAAGGAGTCCGATTGTTTTTGAGAGACTTTAAAGGTCACTATGTATTACGTGATTTTGATCCAAGACTCTTGAATGTCCCGCAGCATTTATGGGCGCAAGGTCCAACTGATGTAGGATTTATGCAAATCACACCCCATCGTGTGACCCTCAAGCAAGGTATAGTCTTGCCAAGAATCAGACAGTACAGATTGCCGCCTGAGGCTGTAGCAGCCTTATCCAAAATTATTGACGAGCTCATTGCTCAAGGAGTGGTTGTAGAAACTGACTCCAATGTATGTAATTCTCCTATCATTCCAGTCATGAAACGTACTGATCCAAATGCACCTCCAGTATATCGATTAGTGATTGACCTTCGAGAACTTAATAAATGTATCATACCTCAGCATCCAGTAGTCCCAGATATTTCATCCCTATTGACAGCCATTGATTCTGAAGCTACATTTTTCACTGTTATAGACCTCAAGAATGCATTTTTCAGTGTTCCCATTCATCCAGACAGCCAGTACCTTTTCGGTTTTTGTTTAAATGGAAGGAGCTATAAATTCACACGAGCTCCTCAAGGTTTCACAGAAAGTCCTAGTATTTACAGTCAAGCACTTAAGAGACAACTAGACAATATTCACATGCCAACTGACACTGCCCTGCTCCAGTATGTAGATGATCTACTGATCACAGCCCGTTCTGAACGTGACTGCGAACGAGCGTCACTTAAAGTTCTGTATTTCCTGGCCGAGCAGGGGCACAAGGTGTCCCCTTCAAAGCTCCAGTTCTGTGTCCAGCAAGTGATCTACTTAGGCCACTTACTGTCCAAGTGGGGTAGGCAGTTGACACCAGATCGTATCCAGTTAATAGCGAGTCTTCCACAGCCCAAGACACAGAAGGAGGTACGTGCTTTTATTGGCCTCACTTCTTATTGCAGACAATGGATTCCTCAGTATGCATTTCTAGCCAAGTCACTGATACAGTTAACGACACAGGAGGCAGCCGTATCGACTGTCCTCCCTTGGACCCAGGAACATACACTTGTTTTTAATGAATTAAAGAAAGCCTTATGCCAAGCACCTGTTCTAGCTACACCGAACTACAGTAAGCCTTTTACACTTTTTGTCACAGAACGTGATGGTACTGCATTATCTGTTCTCACACAAGATCAAGCAGGACAGTACAAGCCCTGTGCTTATTTTTCGAGCACATTAGATCCAGTAGCCCAGGCTCTGCCTGCATGCCTCAAGTCAGTTGCAGCCACAGCTCTAGCAATCAGACAAAGTGATTCCATAGTATTAGGACACTCCTTGACAGTACAAGTTCCACACTCCGTGGAAGTTCTTTTAAACCGAACACAGACTCAGCACTTGACCATTGCACGTTTAACAGGTTATGAACTGACACTGTTCCAGCCACACGTAGAAATCAGACGCTGCAACGTTCTAAATCCTGCTACACTGTTACCGTCAGTTACTCCAAATCCTGCCACACATGACTGTGTGGAAGTTGTTAACACTATGACAAAGCCAAGACAAGACCTGACAGACATTGCATTACCTAATCCCGACCTGACACTTTATGTGGATGGTTCATGTATGAGAACAAGTACAGGAGATCTAGTAGCCGCGTATGCAGTGACTACTGAAACTGAAGTTATAGAAACACATCGTATTGACACCCTGTCTGCTCAAGCAGCAGAGCTAGTTGCTCTGACCCAAGCCTGCATACGTGCCAAGAACTTGAAAGTAAACATATATACAGATTCACGTTACGCATTCGGAGTTGTACACGACTTCGGAGTGCTCTGGCAGGAGAGAGGTTTCATGACTTCTCATGGAACCAAGATTCAGCATGGTCTCCTCATTCAAGCTCTGTTAGATGCAATACATTTACCGACAGCTATCGCTATCATGAAGTGCAAGGCACATACGAAAGTTACTGACATCATTTCCCAAGGTAACGATCTAGCAGATCGAACAGCCAAGCTTACAGCTCAGACTCTAGACATTCCAGTTAACACAACACAGACATTCAATCCAGATCAGACTACTTGTATGACAGTTAAGGACCCTACACAAGATGTCATAGACATACAGTTACATGCTACTCCTGAAGAAATCAAGAAATGGTCCGAACAAGGAGGGGTCCAGACAGATCAGGGATGGGTGACAAAGGGAAAAGCCACATGGTTTCTCCCCGACTCTATGGTTCAAGTCATTATCAATACCGCACATAGTCCAGCACATCTAGGAGAAAAAGCCATGTTAGATAGTATACAGAACCTTTGGTTTAACAAGCACTTACGAGCTGCAGTCAAGCAGAAAGTCCGTACTTGTATGATATGTTGTCAATTCAATCCAGGTAAAAGTGTCCCGGTGGAACAAGGTGGATTCCAACCTCCTGACCACCCTTTCGAAGTCCTCCAGATGGATTATATTCAGATGGAGCGATGTCGAGGTTTCAAGTATGTCCTTGTAGTTGTATGCGCTTTGTCCAGGTGGACAGAAGCATATCCAGTTCCAGATTACACAGCCGCGACCACTGCCAAGCAGTTGGTTCGTGAATTCTTTCCCCGCTATGGACTCCCTAGGGTCGTGTATTCTGATAACGGCCAGCCATTCTCATCTGAGCTTATGAGACATGTTTCCCTTCTGTTAGGGTACCAGTGGAAGTTCCATTGTGTGCGCCATCCTGAAGCAGCCGGTCTCGTAGAGAGACATAATCAGACCCTGAAAATCCGTATTGCCAAGATATGTCAAGAGAAAGGTGTAGACTGGCTAGTTGCCCTGCCAGTTGCTTTATTCTTTATGCGCATGGTCGCACATTCCAGATCAGGTCTGTCCCCTTATGAGGTCGTATTCGGCCGCCCCCCAAACATGTGGGGTACACCTAGACCCCGCAGTATTACAGATGTTTCCAGTAATATGTTGACAGATTACCTAGCTTCCTTGATGTCTGCCCTACACTCTTGTCGTTCCCAGGTTGCCGCTGCATTTCCAGACAATACCGAGGTGAAACCGCATGAAATCGTTCCAGGAAGCCTCGTATTGGTCAGGAACTTTGATCGTTCAAGTCCGCTGGAGCCTCGTTGGAAGGAGCCGCGACTTGTCCTCCTGACCACCCGCACGGCCGTGAAGTTGGAAGGCCGCAAGGGTTGGGTCCATCTGTCCCATGTAAAGAAATTCCATGGAGTCCGATCCAAGACATTTTTAAAGGACACTTCTAAGGACTGTTCCATTTCTAAAGACTGCCTGAAACCAGACATTGATCTAAATCCTGAACTGAAAGTTCCTCTGTTAGAGAAAACTCCACAGCAGGAGTATAAATTAAAACTCCGGTCTAGTAAAATAAGTCAGCCAGTTTAATTGTCTAAGTCCCTCTCGGGTGAAACGGTTAGACAGGTACCTGACATGTATGCGATAGACCCCCATAGTGAGAGAGTTAGTCAAAACTCTATCCGATGTATCGTTTTTCTAAGTTTCTTATTGTTTCTAAGTTTGATGGTTACCTGCACAAGTTATGCATTGCATTTATGTTTCCCAATTCCTCATGTAAATAAGTTTGCTAATGCTACAGTAGAGCACACATTTAGTGATCTGCCTCCTCACGAGCTATCCTATCGTCTTGCTATGCGTAATAATACATTCATCCGAATGTTACACTATTCACACCAGACCAGCAATGCCACTAATTGTTGGGTGTGTGGTCGACTCCCCCCTTTCCAGACACCGAAGGGAGTTCTGCCACTCTTTCCTTATCCGTTTTCACATAATGGTTCGTGTGGAGCATGGTCCATGTTAACGTCATCCTCAAATGATATGTCCCTTCTGAATAGAACATGTTTTCCAGACAAGCAAGGTCTCCCCCATAGAACAGGGTTAGATCTAGAAAATGAAGTTTATAATTTAGGTAATTATTCTTCGAATTTTATGGTCCTGAATGTTCAGTCCGATACTACTCCAGACTTACCTGCTATTTCAGTATTACCAGTCAAAGGCGAATTATGTGTCAGAAAGAATGGTTCCGCACATGTAGGACATAGTGATTGTACTACTATTGTCGAGTATAGTGACAGTGGGAAATCTATTTTCAAAGCCTCACGTCATTCATATTTTGTTTGTGGTCAGACCGCATATGTTCGTCTGCCCCTCGATTGGGATGGAACATGTTACATTGCCTTCCTACTGCCACCAGTTTTTCTAGCCCCATCTGATTATCATAGAAACACACATCTAGTACAGGTCAGACATAGAAGGGAGATTGAGTCCCCAATTGTCGATCAAACTGAAACTGCTCTAGAACAGTATACAGACTTTAATAAAGGTTTCTTCTTCTTTATAGGACCTATCCAGAATAGTAAGTTAATCCGTAGGTTAACCAGAACCCTTGAAGCAGTAGTGAATGAGACTACTTCTGCTCTAGGTAACTTAACCGAAGAGCAATCTGCTATGAGATTTGTCGTGCTCCAAAATCGTCTCGTTCTTGACGTCATACTGGCCGATAGAGGAGGAGCATGTAGAGTCATCGGATCTAGTTGCTGCATTTTCATTCCTAATAACGCGCCGTCTGTTTATTCAGCTATAACCAGACTTCACAAAATTGCCCATCAGTTACACCAGAATCCAGGCACCTGGACATGGTCCGGTTGGCTCTGGAGTATTATATCTGCTTGGGGATGGAAAGTATTGTCATTTCTAGGTATTGCAGTAATGATCATATTCAGTTGCTGCCTCTGTATACAATGTGGCCCTGCGATTTGCGGCATTTGTGCTACCTCTTGTATTCCTAGTCCTAAATCCCGTTCCAAGACAATTCGAGACGAGCAAATGATGCTATATGAAATGATAGATGGTATCATGAATATAGATGTTTCCTGATGGAAACGTAGGGCACAAGGAGGGAATGTGGAAAAGTAAATTTTGCCATGTTGTATGTGCCTACGTGTTCCCCATCTTATGTTATATGTGTATGATCGATATGCATGTATTCCCCTCTGATCGATTAAAGACGCAATTACAGTTGTGTCCATCTCTAGTATGCCAGTTTCCAGTCTTCGTGAAAGCAATGAATATTAGGCCTATGTAAACCTACGTTGCCACATTTTACAGTGTGCACGTTAATTCATTGAATTGTCCCCGTTTCTAGGCCTCAAAAGGGCCCGGACTCAGATTCAGCTCCTGTCTCCTGAACCCTCTCCGAGGAGCGATACAGCCCCCACCTGTATCCCTGACCCTTCGCTTACTTCTTGCCACGCAGTGCCCGGCTCGGCCTGGCTCTGCCTCCCAGTCTGCCAAGAGTATGTTATGTTTCTAGTTATCAGTTCAGCCCTCCTTCTCTGCATTCCTAAGCTACTGAATCGCATCAATAGTTTCCGTCATGGTCTAGCCTTTATGTCTCCATATAAGAGAAATACTGTATTAATATTCATAGAATATTCCTCGCACATGCAATACATTTAGAATAATGCATGCACCAGTCTTAATGTCTGTTAGCCTTTGCCCTGATAACTTTTGGATTCTATCAACATGTACTCTAAACACCAGATACTAGATATGCCTGGGTACATGTCGCTCTGACCCTCCAGACCTTCGTCTCCTCTTCTAGTGCAGAAGTCATAGCCCCCAGTTCTCCCTGGTAACACGTCACTGCCAGTTTGCGCGCACCACTAGGTTAAAGGTCCCAGCTGCTCAGGTAGCCCCCTCCATGTTTCCGCCCCGTTTATGACATATTCTGTTACGTTTGCATCACATGTCTATGTATACGCCCTGTACACACCTCTTGTTACACCCACTTTATGCCTTATCTTTCGCGACTGCTACAAACTCCGCCTACTGTATTGAATGCAATGTATTTTGTTTAACTATATATACTAATGTACTGTTATTAAAAGCTAGCCTATTCCTGCCCCCGGCAGCTGCCATCCCATTCCCATGCAGGCTGTCCTGTTCCCGTCCTTTTATGCCTGATTAAAGCCTGTACACTCCAGCTACCTCGAATCTTGACTCTTATTTATTGAGCTATCTGTTTATATGAGTATCCCGAAAAATAGATCCGGTAATTAATTATTTATTTACCACATGGGGATGGAAAGTGTTAACTTTCCTTGGAATGATTTTAGCCATCATTTTCTCTTGTTGTCTCTGTTTGCAATGTGGTCATGCCATCTGTGGTCTTTGTGCCACCTTGTGTGTTCCAAAGCCTGTGTCACAGCGAACAGAGAACATTAAAATGATGTTGCAGCAACAGCTCAATGACCTCATGACCATTGACATTGACTCAGACTAGCGTGAGTCCTTTGTGTTTTGCCTGAGTAATGGCAAAAGGAGGGGCTGAGGTTCCGTGATTTTCGACTTCGCTTCGTAGTCAGCCGCCATTTTGTGACAGCCGCCATTTTGTGTTGCCCTCACTCAGGCGACACGGCGAACATAGTGTTTTTGCCTTTTAAGCTGCTCGCCTCTCCTGTTAAAAAGTAACCCTTTGTCCTTGTTTATGAAACTAGTTTCAGGGACTGGCCGAGTTAGTTAATCCATGTCTAGACTGATTGATCCTTGTCTCAGTTTACTGTTGGGGTCTCACCATTCTTCTTTTACTTTATCTTGTTTGACTAGCCTTCACTATTCTCTCCGTGTATTCTCTTGTTACACAACTGTCCTTTGAGGCTCGCAAATACATCCTGCCACCTGCAAATTGAATTACATGCACTAGCATTGATTAACTTGAGGGGAGGGGAGAACACAGGGTCTGAAAGAAGGGCGTACACGAGATACTCGATAGCTTGTTTTCGAACTTTTCTCATTTGTCAGTTTTGTATGTTTTGGGAGTGGGTATTGTAAATATGTATGGTATAAAAGACGGTTCGCCACGGAATGAAGTGGCAGTCTCCTGAGAACCTACCACTGGTGTACTTCTTGGACAACTGTGCTTAGCTGCAGCTAATAAACCTGATTTTCTACGACTAACGGAGTGTCTCGTGTCTCTGTCTGATAAGGCAGGTGAACCCGGAGATCTCAGGTGTACCCTGCGCCGCTCGGCCCATAAGGCCAAGTTCTCCATTAGAAATCGCTATTTGTTTGGTGATTTCTTGATGAATAGCATTTTGCTATTCCTTAATAGCAAATCGGTATTTTTCGCTATTAAGGAATCTCAAATTGCTTTGTTGATGAATCTGGGGGCTGGTCTCTAAAATAAAGCATATGTCTGGCTTTATATCTTCTAATAAATCCCAGACTTCTGCAAAGTGCTTAGGGATAGATCTTGCATTAAAATACAAAGCTTGGAAGGGCTCATGTTTTGCTTGGGGATGGGGGTCGGGTAGATCAGTTCTTTGCCTGTATTGTGTACCTGTCCACCCACAATGGCCGCATCTCTTGTCTAGTATTCCAGTACTCCCTGAAAGGTCTCTCTTACTGCACCTTCATTGTTCTAAGCATTATTAGAATGGTTAAAATACCAATAATCCAACCGTGTTAATTATTTCTAATATTACTGATGTCTATCACAAATATTCCTTTACTAGCGAGAGTGTTGTGGGAGTACCCTTCTGTCAGACACAATTGGAATGATCTGATGCCATACCTTGGTGTAATGTCTCAGGAAGATGGCCTCAGTGTACTAACAAATATTTTGCACCTCAGTATGCCAGCCTGCATACATTTCTAGCTGCGTAACTATCTTCCTTCTTAGAATGTATAATGGGGCCTGGTGAGCTGCAGTTCATTCACAGCTCCCCATAGCTTCCATGATAATTTCAGTGTGAAGTGCCTGTTTAAATATCCTAAAATACTGGCCTTATCTCATTCTGTAAGAGATGCAGAAAAGCAGAAAAACATCTTTACTTAGTCTGGGTAAAAGAGTCCTCTCCTACGAGCACAAAGTACAGCAAGGACATTACTTCTAGCATGTGTCCTTGGAACAGTGTAGAATACAGAACAATAATGTCTAAATGTCTAGATGCTAAATTAAAGGAGAAAACTAAAATGAAGACTTAATATGATCCTCATAACAATGCATCCTTTCCTATTTTTATTGACTCATTCTTGCATTTACCCTCTCAGCCTATTCTCAACAACACCCACACACAATGATCAAACAATAAACATGGGCATTCACTTAAAAATAAACACAACAAATGCAGTGAAGAATTATTCAACGGGGGCTATTGTCTCCCTACAAAACAGCTATCGACCGAGGTGACAAGATCTTAATAAATAAATGAATGAGGTAGTCTAACCCACACAATGTGGAATGTTTCATCATTGGTCACCTCATCTCATCCTGGTAAAAATGTCCTACCGGGGGGGACTCAACCTCAACACTGTTAAGGGAGTTCTTAACATATTCTGATCTTCTAGCAAAAACAGGCGTCCAATTATTCTACAAATAACTTAAGATATACCACAAGGATTTTCTTTAATAGGTAGAACATCAGGTATGATTAAAAATACTATAATGTGTAGTCATCGGTTGCTTTCTGGGTACAATGTCTATGGCAGTGTGTGCCTACAGGAGTCCCCTCCTCACTGCAGACCAAGGAGCTTAATAATTTCCTGATAAGGGTAAGGCACCAAAGCACTCCTAAGTATTTGCATGTAGAATTCCTGAGTTTCATGTCACTACGATTGCATGTCATAAATCTGTATTTGTAGTGCCACTACATCCAAGCGGGTCCCGGGATTCGAATGTGTGCTTATAGATAGATGGCAATTAATGGAGTAAGATGACGTTCAGAATCCTAACTATTTTGTTTCTACACCCTCTGTACAATTCTTGTTAACAGAGTAGGTGGTAATTTCCTTCTCACGTTGCTTTGTGTTTACCCATGCACAATTGGTAAAGGGGATCAACTAGAGCCCTGAAGAATGCCCCCGACCTGGATAGACTGATACAGAAGGGCAGAAACATGTTGGCAGAATATTTGAATGCAGTGGACATTGCTTAGCTGTGTTTGATGGATCACCAGAGCTAATGAAGAATCAACAATTGTTTGGAGCGAAGCTCCTTGGATAGTTAGCTTGTCTAGGCCTCTGACCTTGCCTGAAGAATGTTTTGGTATGAGTGCACCAGGAGCCATATCCATAGAAGACAGAACAGAAGTAAGCAAAGATAGTTGTGGTTATTGGCTATGTACATTTGGTGCACGAAAATCGATTTGCATAAACCTCTGACTTATGGAAGTCATAGCATTGCTCTAACAGGATAGCTACAGTTAAACAAGTGTGCACACAATCATCAATCAGGGGTTTGTAAAGCGCACTGCTCACCTGTTAAGGTCTCAAGGCGCTGGGTGTGTGTGTGCAGCTCCGTTGGGGTCATCTGAAGAGCCATGTCTTGAGGTCTTTCCTGAACTAGAGCAGTGTAGGGCTTTTCCCAGAGGTGGAGGGGGAGGTCGGTCCAGGTCTTGGCTGCGAGGTAGGAGAAGACTTTCCACCCGCTCTGTTCCTGTAGAAGAGTGAGATGGTGGCCAGGGAGAGGTTGAATGAACAGAGATTTCTCTTGGGGGGGTGGAAGGAGAGACGGTTGTTAAGGTATTGTGGTCCGATGTTGTGGAGGGCCTTGTACGCGTGCATGTGCAGTTTGAAAGTTCTCCTTCTTTCGACGGGGAGCCAGTGGCGTGGAGGTGCACACATGTTTGCACAGATTGCAACTACTGCAGCATTTTTGATGCACCATAATCTATAAAATATTGCATGAGGAATCTAACTAGGGTAATATTTCCAATCATTACTTGAGTAAATGTATCTACTGTAAATATTTTCCTAATTAGGTTTGACAACTGACCAACTATTATTTACCTTAAATTTTATTTTATTCCAGACATTATTACGATATGTTGGTTGCATGTTACCATTTTGGAAACACTTTACAAATATCAGTTATTGTTGAAGAAGAAACACAAAAAATATCTTTAGAGAAATATGTCTGTGAAATGAAGAGTAACTTAAAATAATGTTTGTGTTGAAGTTGCATATATTACAGGATTAAAAATAATGCGTTAATTTATATCCATCACAAAGTGTGAAAAATGCAGTTTGTTAAACATGTAATTATCTTCTAAAGTGCTTCTTTGAAATGTAAATGTCAAAATGACTCTTGTATGCACTTCCCATACTAAGTGAGATATTTTAAGTATTTTTCAAATTGTAGCTTTCTTGGATTGACTGTGAACGAGCAACTGGCTGACGCGGCCCTCTATGGGAATAACTATTTTGACAGAGCTATATCTGGCTACTGTCTTTTTCAGCCAATAAAACCTGTCTGCAAGGGAAAACAGAAAAAAAGCAGCACAGATCTTTTATGTTTGTTGCTATGGTTAAATTTCCTAGCAACAAGGCTTAGGACACTGGCCTATATTCAATAAAGTTAAAACGATGCCCCAAGCAGAAACTGGCTATTTCATATCCACGACAGAAACACGATGTCCTAATTATTTGCCAAACCATCCGAAAAAAGATTTTTTTTGTTAATGGATATAAATCAATATAAGTGGAAAACACCTGTCCAGTAGTTGCTTTCTTTAAAATCATGAATAAAAGTCAATGTTGTTTGTGAGGTATTAATACATGAAACTGTTTTCAATTCATGAAAAATATTATCATCCAACAGCGCTTTCATAAAAGCGACCTATGTTCCAGATTTTATGCTGAAAAAATATATTTCGACAACTGGAACTGAATGTGACGTCGACAAGGAAATGTATACATACTCTGAACAATTCTCCCATTCAGTACTGGAAGCAGCACGCTATTTCAGGACATGAGACGAAACTTAAATTGTAATTCCCACTGCCTTCTCTATTAAGTGCCTAATTCTGAAATAATGGTTTGATCCGAAGTCCAGCACGTTAGAAGTTTGTGTCGAGTATTAAAACATTCTATGGGACGTCATCGTGAGATAATTGCACGCCAGTAAGTCTTCACGTCCAAAATAGGAGCACAAGGTGCACTCTGGAGCTATCTTTAACGTTACTGTAACATGTTCAGAAGGAACTGAAGCATGTCAGAAAACTGAGTCTGAGGCTCATATGAACTCAACGCTTCTACATAATGCAATTGCCAAGCAAGCAGCTACGGCCAGTAGTAGGTGTAACTGCAGGGCGGTGATGTGGGGAGGGGGAGGGGCAGGTTGGGGGGGTAGTAATGTATGGATTACGGACTTTAACAGGTAAGTAAACATTTAAATAAATAAAACGAATTTCGTTGCGCGCACTGCATCACATTTGGTGATGCAGTGCACACAACGAAATTAGTTTTATTTATTTATATGTTTACTTACCTGTTAAAGTCCGTAATCCATACATTACTACCCACCCTGCCCCTCCCCCTCCCCACGTCACCGCCCTGCAGTTACAACTACTACCGGCCGCGGCTGCAAGCAAGGTCGATGGACCTTGTTTTGTCAGTTCATAATAAGCACCTTGAGAAGAATATTGAGTTAAACTTTTTGCAGCGGTGCAAATTCTACCGTGGGCGGGTGGGGCAAGGGGGTGGCGTGGCGCTCCCGTACTTATGACGTTTCCAAGCCGTCATGAGTCATGGCTGTAGTGTCCTTCATGCACAGATACACGGACACATGGTATTAGGTGGGAGGTTGTTTATTGCACGTCCTTCTTCCTTCTGGTTCATCGGCTAACTGCCGTCCCCAGCCCCTGGCTCCTCCCTATCCGCCCGCCCTCGTTCTCCCTCGGGCAGGTCCTAGTGCTCCATGCTTGTGCACCCATCATTACATTTCCCCCTTCTGTAAATAAAACAAAACACAGCAATCTATCAACACCCTTTGCTTTCACGTCGCAGACGATCGCCACTTAAAGTTCTTCAATGAGGCGAGACGGTTTTCTAATGGTCCGTCTGGGGCGCGATTGAGGATCAGGGATATCTCGCACATGTTCATCAGTAGTCCCCATCAGTACCTGACTGCTGCTGAGTGGTGTCTCATGTTCAATTTTTTTTTGACTAGCAATTCAGTCAATAGTTCTTTGACGTTAGGGCTGCACTTCTTAAAGCGTGTCACATTCCTGGTGACTCGTCTTCCATCTGTTTCCGCGGTGATCATAGTTCCTTTCTGTTGCACCACTTTCAACGGAGTCTAGTGATATTTGCAGTCAGTCTTTCTGTGTTGCTCTTGCCCCACCAAAACCCAGTCTCCTTCCCGAATTTCAGCTTGAGAGGCATGTCGACGTTCATCCGCATAGCCTTTCATTTTTTCTTTCTTCAGATTGTCCACGGCCGCAATTTCCTCATGGTCAGAATCGGGATACTGTTCACTCACCGGAACATTTATCATGGGCAGTCTGGTGCGCACTGACCAGCCTAGCATGAGGGTGGCCGGACATTTGCCCGTGGTGGAGTGGGGTGTGTTTTGGTAGGCACGTAGTACTTCATTTAGCACTGTCTGTATATTCTTTCGAGTGAGCTCCGCCTGCTGAATGGCTTTCTTGACTGTGGCCATGAAGCGTTCAACCATTCTATTCGCCTGCGGCCAGAGTGGTGTGATTTTCCGGTGTTTAAAGTTTAGGTGTTGAGCGAACTCCGCGAAGTCGTGGCTGTTGAATGGGGGCCCATTGTCAGATTATACCACTTGAGGAATGCCCCAAGCAGCGAAGACTTCATCTAGAATTGGTATGGCGCTGGAGGCTTTGGTGGATGTGCAGAGATGTGCAATGGGGAATCTGAAATATTCGTCCATGATGACTAGGACATATTGCCCCGACTTGAACGGCCCAAAGAAATCAATGGCAATGTGTTGCCAGATGACATCCGGCAGTGGAGACATTTGCAGTGGTGCAGGGGGATCAGGACGACTCACTAGCTGACACTGTGAGCAGTCCTTCAACGTTGTTTCCACCATTAGATCCATTGTTGGAAACCAGACCCGCTCGCGGAGTGCTCTTTTCGTGGCTACTATGCCCCGGTGTCCTTCATGTGCTAAATTGATGACCCCTTGTCTTAGCTGTCTTGGGATCACAATTCGAGTGTCTCTTAGGATCAGACCATTTGTCGCTATTGACAGTTCATCATGGACGTGTTTGAATGCGGACATCCCTTGGTCACTTTGTCTCTTAGTTTCTGAATGTCTCCAGCTGTTGGTCTGTATGCGGCGTTTTACTTCCTGCAGGGTGACGTCTGACTGAGTTGCCTCACAGATGGCTTCCAGAGGAACCGCAGGGGGTTTGGCCTGATCTACCATGAAGTGGATATATTCGTCCGCAATCAACCGTTTGGATTTACTGGTCCGGGTGGGGTGTCTGGACATGTAGTCGGCAGGGTTTGCAGCTTTCCCTGGCTTGTGTACAATGGTGTACGTGTATTCCTGTAACCTACGCTACGATGTGACGTTGATCTTCATCTCTGTCATACTGTGCTAGAATGGCCCCTAGCCCCACAGGGCTGGCATCCACGGTTATTTCTGTCTTGTTTTTTGGGTTGAAGTAGGCTATGTTTTCAGCAGACTCCACAGCTTCCTTGATATCTCTGAACGCACGTTCACATTGAGTGGACCACTGAAATGGCTGCCCCTGTTTGGTGAGAGTTCTCAGGGGGTGAATTATTGTGGCGTTGTCTTGTATGTACCTGGAGCAGTAGCTGGCCATGCCCAGGAACGAGCACATATCTCCAACATCACCTGGGCTCGGTGTATCATTTAGGTCCGGTTTCATTTAATTTCCAGAGAAAACGTGGCCAAAGAATTTCAGCGTTGGCTTATGAAATCCACACTTTTCATGATTGAGCGTGAGGTTGGTTTCTGTCAGGGCATGGCAGACCCGATCTAGCGCGGTGTCATGTTCTTGAGCGGTGGCTCCATACACCAGGATGTCATCACTATAGTTCAGTTGCTTCCTGAAAAATTTCCGCAGCTGAGGACACCCCAAAACTGAGTCTTTTGTACCTGAACAGCCCAAGATGTGTTGAGAATGTCGTGATGTATCGGGACCGCTTATTTAACTCCAGTTGGTGGTACCCTTTGTTAAGGTCTAATTTTGAAAATATTTTGGCTCCATTGAGTGACGTGATAATGTCACTGATGTGGGGGCCTGGGTGCCTCTCCCTCTCTATCGCGGTGTTAGGTGCTCTCATGTCCACACATAGACGGACTCGGTCCGTCTCTCCTTTCTTTGGAACCACTACAACCGGGGAGACCCAGGGTGTTGGTCCATCAGTTCTTTCTATGATGTCAGCCTCGAGTAGGTCTTGGAGCTCCTTCTCCACGGCCTCCTGTAGATGAATTACATTTTTCGGTGATGTTGTGCCACTGGTGTGATTTGCTCATTGATGTGGAGTCTAATTTGGCAGTTTCTCATCTTCCCGAGACCTTGGAAGAGCTTAGGGAACTGCTGAGTAATGTCTGGTTTGTCATCCACTTTGTATAGTATGTCCACCAGCCTTAGTCATTCTGCGGTGGGCAGGCTCAGTAAGCAGTCCGCCTCAGGCCCATCAATGACGTGGATGTAGGCTTGGATGGTGCGATCTTGATATGATAGATCAGTCGCAAACTTCCCAAGACAGGGGAGTGTTTTTTTTTACATCCACGTATATACTCGCACGTGGGCGGTGATCAATTTGGGAGGTGTCTTCAATCTTTGATATTCCGCTACAGGTAAATAATTTAGCGACGCCCCACTGTCCATCACAAACTTGCCGTGGTGAGAACCAATTCTGATGTCTAGCCGTGGATATTCCTTTGGAGGATCAGGATCTGCTACAAAACATATGTATTTGTCGCGGTCCTGTGAGACGGATTATAGGGATCTTGACCATCTTGATGACGACCGTCGAGATGGATGTGTTCCGCAGGAGTGACAGCTGGATTGTGACGACCCAGTGGATGAGTCTCGTCTATCTTGTACTGCTCTGACATGGTGACGACTGCTTGCATGGTGACGGCTGCTTGAGGGACGATGTTGTCGGGTAGGTTCTCGTGGATCATCCTTGTGGGAAGTCCCACACATGCTTTCAAAATGGTTGCCTCTACCACACTTCCGGCATCGTTGACCTAGTGCTGGGCATGTGTCTGCATGTGGGAAATCGTAGCCGCATCTGTAGCACTTTAGTTGTCGTTCTAATCTTTTCTTGGTGCGACTTGTGCTTCTGCGCCGACGACTTGAAGGGTGGTACTGCTTTTTTGACCTGGAGGATCGTGCTTGTGGTGGGGACCGTCCATGCACTTGTCGAGACTGCATTCTGAACGCCTGCTCACGTTTCTCACTTCTCCCGGCCTCCATCTTTTTTGCATGCTCGTCGGCTTGATCATCAACTCTTGTTATTTCCTCAATCTCATCTAGAGGTTAGCTTTTCTTGAGCAGTTTGCGCCTCAGGGACTCTGACAGACAGCCTTCTATAATTCTCAATCGGAGGGCATCCTCCGTGGAAAAATGATCAAAGTCACAATATCTTGCTAGGCGTCTCAGACGTGTGATGAATACATTAATTTGCTCACCTTTCTCTTGGGATGCCAGGTTAAATGTATATCACTCATAATCAACATTCTTTTTGTGCAAGAACTTGCGATTGAGTGCTTCACAGACACTAGCGTATGAGGCAGCAGGGGCAGCAGGCAACTCTTTTATGATGTGTCCGACTTCCTTGCCTACCAGGTTCCTTAGAGCGATCAATTGCTGTCCAGCATCAGTTACATGGGATCCTTTCATGTAGTCGGTGAAATCTTCTAGCCATTCTTGCCATCGCAAACCCATGCCCCCACCAGATTCAAGAGTGAGGGGCTCCGGAGGGCGCAGGAACGATACTCCCAACACACCCATGGGACCGGGTTCAGCATTTTCCTGACGCGATCCAGACATCGCGGGATCCCGTTAGTCAGCCAAGTACTGACAAAAGTCCTTTCTGTCGGGTTTCTTTTTTTTTCTTTTCAATCTTGCTTCTTGCACTCACCAAAGGTTGTTTACTTGTTTCCTTGCACTCACCAGTGCTTGTTTGCTTTTCCGTTACACACGCCAATGCTTGTTGATTATTTTCATTACACTCGCCAATGCTTGTTGATTTGCTTCTTGCACTCACCAATGCTTGTTTATTTGTTTCCTTGCACTTGCCAGTGCTTGTTTACTTTTCCGTTACACACGCCAATGCTTGTTGATTATTTTCATTACACTCGCCAATGCTTGTTGACTTGCTTCTTGCACTCACCAATGCTTGTTTACTTGTTTCTTACGCTCGCCAAATGCTTGTTTATTTTCTTCTTGCACTCGCCAATGCTTGTTTATGTGTTTCTTACACTTGCCAATGCTTGTTTCTTTTGTGCACCATGCATTTACCAGTGCTTGATGACATTCGGGGTCTCTGCCTGACCCCAAGATGGCCGCCCAGGATCCCTGACAGGGGATTGGAAGACACGCCTGACTCCAAGATGGCCGCCGCGAGAATCTCGTGTGCAACGAGATTTGGCCTTCTACAACCGGAGACACAATGCTTTCACTCTCCCCGATCGTCGGTGCCAGCCATCACTCACCCTCTCAGACGGGCGTCGTTGCGGGCGCATTAGGTGAGGCAGCCTTCATTTTTTTTCTTATACCGCCGGGGTGGGCTCCCGGCGAGCAGGCAAATTTCACGCTCTAACCCCCAGGACGTGACACACACCCACACGGTGCAGCGGGGTGAGCTCAGGGCAAGTGGACGCACCTGACACACTTCCGTATAGCTAGGGTGGGCTCCCAGCGCGCGCCGTGACTCCGCTACCACGCGGTCACCGGCCCACCTTCTGGATGCTTGCACAACGGCTGGGCTTCCAGGGACCGAGTTAGCCATTCTCCTCACGCCACAGGTTCCTTGGCCACCCTCGTCGCCAGATGTAGTGTCCTTCAGGCACAGATACACGGACACATGGTATTAGGTGGGAGGTTGTTTATTGCATGTCCTTCTTCCTTCTGGTTCATCGGCTAACTGCCGTCCCCAGCCCCTGGCTCCTCCCTATCCGCCCAACCTCAGTCTCCCTCGGGCAGGTCCTAGCGCCCCATGCTTGTGCACCCATCATTACATCGGCGGCATGTGACGGAGTGGAGCCTTCATGACCCCGCCCACTCACTAATTCACCTGCACAGGCGGGGAATCAGTGCCACGTGGGCGGAGCGGCACTTACATGACGGCTCCACGCCGTCATGAGCACACGCTGCCCGTGACTCATGACGGCGTGGAGTTGTCATGAGCACGGAAGCGGTTACAAAGTCGTATCCCAGTAGAGGGTAGCTGACTGATATTCAATCAGGACTGAAAGAGGGTATATATGTTTTTTTGTTGGCATACGGAAAACAAAGGCAGGATGGACATACTACAGAACACTATCAGGAGGTTACTAGATTCACTGTTTGTGCGCTTTATAATGCTATTTTGGGAAGATGTTCGTTGGAGGAATATTTCGTGGTGCCTTTCTTACTTTATGTACCAACTCTGGCAAGGATGTTACAAGATGTGCTAGTGTGAAGCAATCTGCCAACTTTATGTGGATTTAAAGATTCTGTCCATGACTTACACTTCAGTTGAAAAGATGATGCCAGAACGCATAAATCAGTAGCAGACAGGCTCCATTACAGGCCAGTTTGTGGATAAAAACATTTGGGATATGACTGATTTAACTGATGATGAGACAGAAAATAGGGTATCTGTAGTTGGCATTTGCACAAATGCAGAGAAAAGTTTGGTCAGGTAAGTTGGATTTATTTGAAAATACTAATGTTCTATCCGTTCTATCACCTATATAATGATGCTAATGTAGCACTGCCAGTGAATGGAAGAAAATTGACCTTTCTCACCTCTAAACCTCATCTTTTCAACATTACCAGCAATCCAGTGCAAACCACCCACACCTATATATGGGAACGACCACCTCCTCATTTCTTGTTACTTATTCAACTTCCAATGAACAAACCAAGGCCAGCCTAAAAAAGAACACTACCTTCAGATCTTTTAAAGATTTCTCCATCGACAAGCTAATACTTGAATTTAGCTATATATACATCCGCCGCAACTAACCTGTGCATCCTGGTATTAAAGTGCCTCTGAAGGAACCCCCTCTGGCCTCCGCTGTTTCTCTTTTGGGGAAGTAGGTTCTGGGATATATTCTGCGCCAATTCAGGAGCGCAGTATGGATGGCCCTGCTGTGCAAGTGACCCGGACAGACTGACAAGTCTGTCCGGGTCACTTGCACAGCGGTGTGAAAAGTGCGGTGTGAGGTATTTCACCCCCGTTAGGGCGTTGTGTAGCTGCATAGCTGCCACCGCACATTGACTTTCCTGTTTGGCTGCAGCAGTTCGAGGGGACCCGAGGAGGCGCTTTGGGAATTTGGTGCATTTTAATGAGTCACGCCATCCGAACCTGCAAAGGACATTTGAGCCGGTATTGTTATCAAATTGCCCCCCACACCACCGGCCCAGCTGCATGAACATGTTACATGCTGGGAGTTGGAATTTACTCATTGCTACGTGATCTCCAACAGGTGAGCAGATTGAACTAGGGGAGGAGCTCAGTGACGCCCGCACTATGTTAAAGAGAAGCAGGATTGCTGGAATAATTGCAAGACTCTTGTTGCTGTAGGGCGCTAAGGAAGGCAACATACACGCCGAAATGCATCAGCCGCCACTAACCTGTGCATCCTGGTATTAAAGTGCCTCTGAAGGAACCCCCTCTGGCCTCCGCTGTTTCTCTTTTGGGAAAGTAGGTTCTGGGATATATTCTGCGCCAAACCAGGAGCGCAGTACGGATGGCCCTGCTGTGCAAGTGACCCGGACAGACTGGCAACGCACTGCATGCAGTGATTGGTTGGCTCGAGGGATCGAGAGGTCCGTTGTCCGCCGAAACTACTGGGAGAAAAGTGCAGTGTGAGGGATTTTACCCCTGTTAGGGCGTTGTGTAGCTGCATTGCTGCCCCTGCACGTTGACTTTCCTGTTTGTTTGGCTGCAGCAGTTCGAGGGTACCCAAGGAGGCGTTTTGGGACTTTGGTGCATTTTAATGAGTCACGCCATCCGAACATGCAAAGGACATTTGAGCCGGTATTGTTATCAAATTACACCGCACACCACCGGCCCACCTGCATGAACATGTTGCATGCTGGGAGTTGGAGTTTACTCATTGCTACGTGATCTCCAACAGGTGAGCAGATTGAACTAGGGGAGGAGCTCAGTGACGCCCGCACTATGTTAAAGCAAAGCAGGATTGCCGGAATAATTGCAAGACTCTTGTTGGTGTAGGGC
Organism: Lissotriton helveticus; assembly: GCF_964261635.1. NCBI lineage: Eukaryota > Metazoa > Chordata > Amphibia > Caudata > Salamandridae > Lissotriton > Lissotriton helveticus. The sequence goes on from NC_136067.1 coordinate 748,190,414, forward strand.
GCTGGGGAAGGCAACATACACGCAGAAATGCATCCACCGCCACTAACCTGTGCATCCTGGTATTAAAGTGCCTCTGAAGGAACCCCCTCTGGCCTCCGTGGTTTCTCTTTTGGGGAAGTAGGTTCTGGGATATATATATATATATATATATATATATATATATATATATATATATATATATATATATATATATATTCACTGAAAAAACCATAGGTTATAGACCATATATAGTTAGGAATTAGCATTTAGAAAACCTTATTTTACTCACGCAAAACCATTGAAATTCCATATATAGTTAGTTGCACTAACTATATATCGCGCACCCGCAATCCACTGCTGATGATGTCACATATTACATCATTCATGACATGGTCAGTGACATCACTGATGACATCACTGATGACATCTCAAATGACATCACTGATGACATCATCTAGTGTCTGTGTGTTTTTGTAAAGTTTAAATACGTTTTACATATTGAAGAATGACTGGATGTATGGAAGACTGAGTGTGTGTGTGGCTGGCTGGGAGGTGTGTGACTCTGTGCATATCAATGTGTACTTGTATCAGTGATTGTATAAGAGAGTAAGTATGTGTTAGTATATGTGTGAAAAGTATGGTGTTCTGTGTTTAACTATAGATGAGGAAATCGAAGTGTGATTGATTCTTCACAGGACTGACTAGGTGTATGAGTGCATATGATAGTGTTCTAATAATAACTGACTGTATGTATAAGTAATTGTATGGGTGAATGAGTGAATGTGTGTGTAGACGTACGAATCAGTGAGTGCGTATGTAGTAACTGGTATTGGTGTGTCATGATGTCATCAGTGATGTCATTTGAGATGTCATCAGTGATGTCATTTCAGATGTCATTAGTGATGTCATCAGTGATGTCACTGAAGTATGGTGTTCTGTGTTTAACTGTATAGATGAAGAAATGGAAGTGTGATTGATTCTTTACAGGACTGACTTGGTGTGTGAGTAACTCCATGGATGAGTGGCAGTGTGTGACTGTCTGCATAGGTGTATGAGTGCATATGATAGTGTTGTAATAATAAGTGACTGTATGTATGAGTTATTGTATGGGTGAATGAGTGAATGTGTGTGTAGACGTAGGAATCAGTGAGTGCGTATGTAGTAACTGGTATTGGTGTGTCATGATGTCATCAGTGATGTCATTTGAGATGTCATCAGTGATGTCATCAGTGATGTCATTTGAGATGTCATCAGTGATGTCATCAGTGATGTCACTGACCATGTCATGAATGATGTAATATGTGACATCATCAGCAGTGGATTGCAGGTGCGCGATATCTAGTTAGTGCAACTAACTATATATGGAATTTCAATGGTTTTGTGTGAGTAAAATAAGGTTTTCTAAATGCTAATTCCTAACTATATATGGTCTATAACCTATGGTTTTTTCAGTGAATTTTCAAGGTTTTGTAAATGCTATTTCCTAACTATATATGGTCTATAACCTATGGTTTTTTCAGTGAATTTCATTGGTTTTTTAACAGCTAATATCTGTAGCTGTAAAATGTATTCTTCTTTAAATCCAAAAATATATTTTATATGTTTATGAATAATTTTTAAAAAAAAAAAAAATTTTTCTTCGTTCCCGCTTCGCGAATCGGGAAGCTTCCCGTTAGCTGACCTTGATGCCGCGAAATAGACCGCGAGCCGGTAAACGTTTCTTTACCGCAAGTGCCGCGTTAGAAAACAACATCGTGACGCCTCCCGTCCGCATGACGTTTCACGTTGTCGCGTGATACGTCATATGACGTGCTACGTTAGCGAACTGGTACTCGAAGCGAGTCGCAAAGCGCAGGTTTCTGGAAGCAAACCGGGAGGCCCTGCAAAGCGCTTAACGTAAACACAGCAAGTCATGTGACTTGGTAATAACACTTTTCATTGGTTCATTTCACTTTTGGTTTCCTAATGATGTAAGACTAGGTCATATAATCTAAAATGAACACTTTTGATTGGTTGAGAACTCTTGTTTTTCCCAAATGATGAAAATCCCTCCTTCTTTCCTCACTCTGACTTTCATCATTGTGAGAGAAAGACCCTTTGTGATCACTGAGCAATGGCTTCTTTAGTAGCTTCAGCTGGTGCTTCCCCACCACCTCCACCACATCCAAGGAAGAGTGGACCACCTGCTCAAGTTATAATTCAGCAAGAAGAGGAAGAAGAGGAAGACGAGGAAGAGCAGGAAGAGAGGCAGTTTTTGCCTGAGGAACCCAGGACGTCTCACCGGAAAGAAAACTTCATTTGGCAATTTTTTAAAATTCCCAAAGGTCAGAAAAAAGTAAATGCAAGATACGTAACTTGCCTTATATGTCAAGATAGACTGTCCAGAGGAACCGAGAAAAAATACAGTTTCGGAAACTACACAATGCATCGCCATATGACTAGGTGGCATCCTAACAACTACAGTGCTGCACAGTTTCGGAACGACCTAGATAATCTCCCTATTATGGCCAGAAGATCTGTTGTACCGGAAGTAACGGGACCAGAGGGCAGGGAGATGGTGCCAAATATACAAATGAGATTTGGTGAAGTAAAACACATCTGCGTATTTTGCGATGGATTCATTTGCTACGGAGAAAGAAGCATCACTCTGATCAACAGAGCTATTGACTATCATATGCAAGTTTGTACGAAACGCCCAAAATAATAAATACTTTTTTTTTGTTTTGTTGCTCCTGTTGAGCCCTTTACAATGAATCGTTTTCATTGCCCCCTCCAAGAAAAACCCCAAAAAATATAAAACTGTTCAGAAAAATTCAAAAAAAGTAAAAAAATGTTCTGAAAAATAATAAAAAAAATATAAAACAACAAAAACAATAAAAAAAGTTCTTTTCAGAACTACCTCCCCGTTATTAAAAAATTGGTACAATATTTGGAACTGTGCCAACCTCTATTTCTCTTAGTTCGCTTCCCAGTTCGCTCGCCGGTACGCGAACCGGAAGCGAACCAAAAACAGTAAGTATAAGGGAAGGAAACAGACACTTATGTTAAAAGAAAGACAGCTATAGGGGAGTAAACTAGAGATACTATTACCCGTAATCCACTGCTGATGATGTCACATATTACATCATTCATGACATGCTCAGTGACATCATCAGCAGAGGATTGCGGGTTTTTTGGCAACGTGCCTTATCCACGGTTTAATAACGCTGCCTTTTGCTTTATATAAGTTTTCAAATTGTATGAAATATATACCAATAGGTCGTTATGAACCTTTAGGTAGTGCTTTTCTTCATGAGGTCTGGTCGCTTCCATACACATACAGATGTTTCAAAGATGATCAAGAAGTTTATCTGAATGGAGAGGAATGCACTGAGACGCCAGATCATTCACTAATGTGTAGGCACATACAGTTACACGGTTCATGCAACAAACACCGACCAAATATGGCTTGCGTGTTGCAAGGCACGCCAGTTCCTGCTATCATCCCCACGTTCAAGTTGTTGGAAAATGGTAGTTATTTGATGCTCAATAATGAAGATTGTTCTGAGTTAATTAAAAGTATTCCTTTTATCGTAACAGTAAGTGAACGGGTTATTTGCTGCAGAAATGTTCTATTTTCTCCCACACATGAACATAGGGAGTTTTCAATCTGGCCACAAATACCAACCTTGGGAGAGATTTCAACGGCATGGCAAGAATAAGAGCTCTTTTGTCTCAGAGAGAGGTGGCCTTGAGTTCGGCCCGTGAAACTTTCGTGCTTCACATAGCGAACACCCGTACAGAGGTGCAGACCCTTTTCAATTCAGATTTGCCTTTCAATTTCAGCAAGATGGTTCGGACTATCTTTAACGCATCCTCCACAAAGACCCTGGCGCACTTTTTTAAAGTTGTTACCAGTGATCTCGTGACTTCATTTGAGAAAATCTTTGGAGTCATCCCTGCTTTCTTTCATTCTATTTTCTCCACTCTGCTTCGTGGATTGGCATTTTTACTTGCATTACCAGCGGACGCTCTTGTGCTTTTTTACATTTTTAAATATGGATGTCCCTCCTATGCAACCTCCCACCCTGCAGCTGCTGACACTGTTCCGCAATCGCATGCTAGAATATTATGGCACAATGCCGTTGGCGATATTAAGCACGGCATATGGATTATCTTTTCGATTCTCCTACTTCACCTGTGTCCAGCCTGTATTTCACTGCCTGACCTGTGATTTCGATTGGGCCATTGATTTGTGTCTCTGCGGACCGGTTTCTCCTGACGTCGACTTTAATCAGCTGATGACTCCTATCATTACTCACGAGTTGGTTTGTCCTGGCGAAAGGATTATGGCTGTGGCATTGATGCATGGACTAATTGGTCCCTGGAATTTATTGGCGGCAGCACAGTCTTTCTTGGAACAGAGCTTTCTTGAAAACCCACCGAGCTGTCCTCTGATGGTGATAGAGGATCCGGTGCTGGGAGAGCACGTATGTTCTTTTCCGCTTTTAAATTGGATGGCTGAACTGTTTTCGGATGAAGACGGTGACTTCCTATTGGAGGCTGTTGCAGCTTATTTTGCATACACAGTTATGTCATAGACCTTTTTCATGTTTGATATGCTGAGTACTAGCATTTCATTGACAATTCATTGACTTATTTGTCAAGTTTTTATTATTTACCTTGCCTATTGGCTTAAGACTCGATAAAGTACTTGGCTGTTTTATTTTTCTTTAGCATTAAATTTTCCTAGTTTTTAATGCTTTACCTTGCGGACCGTCCACATATAAACTTGCAATCTGCTCTCATGAGATGGCACTTCTATTATCTTATTCAGTTCGTTTCCGGATCACGGGGAGGTGTCATCTAGGTCCTGGATATCTTTACACCGTGTTAAGTTAGCATGGGCTCATTACCGGTTTAAACGCCATTTTTCCTTTTTTGCAACTTCTGCACACGACACTTAGTTGTTGCTTTAGCTTTCCACCTAGTAGTTCATCGTGGTTTACATGAGAATAATATGTTATTGCTCTACTATCTGCTTTGCTTGTTAAACTATATCTGTACAGCGAGTGCTAAAGTTTCAAGAACAACACGATACAGAATTGTTATGAGGTCTGATCTCCACGACTTCATACTCATAACATAAGTGCAACTTCTGCCAATTCTGGGCATGAGGCGGGTTTTATATTGCTTTGCCGAACACACATACACAACAGTTGATGCGGTTCACATGAAGAGAGAGCTGGTGTATGCTGATGTGATTCCTTCAAATCTAAGACACTAAAGTATGGGCACGCCCTAAACCAACACAAAGAGACCTTCTTAGCAAATAATATAATATGTGTATTAGGGAGGGTGAGATATAAGCAGCCGCGGGCCGTGGAGGGAGTTACGGTGAGGCAGGGAGGCGGGGAGGGGGAGAAGCAGGGTGGAGCCCTCTCTACCCTGCCCCTCCCCCTCCCCGCCTCCCTGCCCCACCGTAACTCCCTCCACGGCCCGCGGCTGCTTATAAGTGTTGCTAACTCTTATTCATTTACAGCATGTTAACATACTGTCACCATTCGCTTTTTATGTACTAGTAACTATGCTGGTAATTTTGCTACTGATAATATGTGTACTTGTATTCTCCACCCTGCTTCTCCCCCTCCCCGCCTCCCTGCCTCACCGTAACTCCCTCCACGGCCCGCGGCTGCTTATAAGTGTTGCTAACTCTTATTCATTTACAGCATGTTAACATACTATCACCATTCGCTTTTTATGTACTAGTAACTATGCTGGTAATTTTGCTACTGATAATATGTGTACTTGTATTATCTAAGATACTACGCCTGAGAAGACGGCATTAGTAAATAAACATTTCATATACACATGTGTTCTTCTTAACTCCATGTTCTGGTTTCTAAGAAATATATAACGACCGACTGTTCATGAGTTCCACGTATCCTGAGGTACTATAAGTTCATATTCTGGATTGTCTAAACATTGAGAGTTTGTTATATCCAATGTGACACTGTACCTAGCTTGCTAAGGAGTTTTTGATTACTAACGTGAGTTTTGGGACACCCTAATTCGCCGAGGTTCCAATCCTCTGTCCACAGTTCTGTGTGAGAACAGAAACCCTGCGACAGGGGCACCCCCGACCCTTGCTGGAGCTTCATCACACTTGCGATACAACTCCAGCAATGCGCCACCTTTACGGCACAGATACATCACGCATCTGTGCTGTTTTTGCCCCATGATGCGCCGCATTGTAAATGCAGCACACCATAGGTGACGGAACAGCGGCACAGAATGACTAACACATCCCTGGTGATGCGCCAGTCATCATAAATGTATCCCTATGCTTCTTATCTTGTTAGAGATGAACCGCCATATGTATCATCAAAGTTTTTTGCATTTCCTAAATAGCGAACTTTAAGGAATAAATAGCGATTCTTTACCATTCCTAGTTTGCGATTAGCTATTTGCTAATTACAAATTACCCATTCATTTCCTTCATTTCCATAGGGCGGTTGGACTCACTTTTAGCTCGAACGGCTGAATGGATTTCCACGAAACTTGGCAAAATTGTAGGGACTGGTAGCCCGATGTGCCTTTGCTATGTCTCAAGATATATGCTCCAGTGGTTTTTACGAAAATTAACTTTGAAAAATATATATTGGGCTACATTGGCCTATATATATGTTGGAGCCCAAATGTAGCCCAATGTAGCCCAATGAAGCCCAATGTAGCCCAATGTAGCCCAAAGATGGCCGCCAGACACACAAAAAAACAAATGTAGCCCAAATATCAGCCAGATGTAGCCCAACTATAGCCCACTGACAGAATGACCAATCAGCTTCGCAAACCTCCGTTACGCGAAGCGGAGCGCTGTTACAGATATATATCTTTTTTTGAACGTTAATTTCTCAAAATCCACTGGAGCACATATATTGAGACCTAGCAAAGGCACATCGGGCTACCAGTCCCTAATATTTTGCCAAGTTTCGTGCAAATCCATTCAGCCGTTCGATTATTATTATTATTATTTTTTTTGCCCCGCGGGGCCCTTTTAAAACCTCCACATCAAACCTAGGGGGTCAGCGAGGATCTACTATGCCCCCTTATGGTTATTTCCCCCTTTGTTTTGGCCTCCTCTTGTCTCTCGATCCTACCGAGAGACAAGATGGCGGCCGCTACGGACTTTTTGGAATGTTGACAGACGCCAGAGAACCAATCAGCTTCGCTTCACAAAGCTCCGTTGCGCGAAAAGTACGCGTCCTGGGACGCTGCCCGGTCCGCTGTTACAGATATATATCTTTTTTTAAACGTTAATTTCTCAAAATCCACTGGAGCACATATATTGAGACCTACAAAAGCCACATCGGGCTACCAGTCCCTACAATTTTGCCAAGTTTCGTGCAAATCCATTCAGCCGTTCGGGCTAAAAGTGAGGCCAACAGCCCTATGGAAAACTCAATGTTAAAAACACGTTTTGGGACCCCCCTTTTTTCTCGGCCCCCCCTTGACGAACCCCCCCCAAATTTTCAAGGGCTGCTCAGAAACAAAATGTGCCATTTTCCTGAAAATTTCAGCCAATTCCGTCCACAAACGCCAAAGTTATTAGACATAGAATTTTCAAAAATCCCATAGAGAAAAAATCCTAACTATATATACCTACTGGCGACCGCCAGTAGGTAATATATATGTATATATATATATATATATATATATATATATATATATATATATATATATATATATATATATATATATTCACTGAAAAAATTCATAGGTTTCAGACATGTTATAGTTAGGAATTAGCATTTGAAAAACCTTAGAAATTCACTTAAAAAACAATAGGTTTTAGGGGTGTTATATTTAGGTAGACATTTCACTCATACAAAACCATTGAAATTCCCCCGTTATAGTTAGTTGTACTATCTATAACTCGCGCGCCCACAGTCCACTTTTGATGATGTCACATATTACATCATTCATGACATGGTCAGTGACATCACTGATGACATCTCAAATGATATCACTGATGACATCACTAATGACATCATCCATGTGACAATCTGATATACTTAGTAGAGTGAACTAGTGCACAGCGCGTTTATGTTGAAGTTGATACTAATTTTGCAAAAATGCGTAGGTAGGTGCTCCCAAGGTATCGTCTCCTGTCCTCGTGACGATTTGGATAACAAAGTATTAGAAGTGCATTCAAGTGTTAGTTGTTTGCATCCCCTGAGGCACACTGAAGATAATGTTCAGAAAGGTATATAATAAATCTCTTGTGAAAAAAGTTCAGGTTGTCGAATTGATTTATTTTGATCTCATTTATGCTCGTTTCAAAATCATCAATCCATATTCATCAATGTACATATTTATTGCACAAGTGGTTTGTGTGTGCTCCTATGCATTTCGGGCAATGGCCCTTCGTCCGGGAGCATGTCTACAAACAAAAATGATAAAGCCCATTCAGTCTATTGTATTCATAAACTTCTATATCACGGTATATAAATCACAATGTCAATACCAGTGGTAAAAAGGGGGGGGGTGGCATGAAGGAGTGTAAAAAGCATGCAACTGTGTATAGTGCTTGTGCTGAGTGAAGTGAAACCGGAATTCAATCCGAAGAAAACTTACTGACCTTTTATACCTATAAACCGGCCAATTTATGAGGTTCCTACGCAAAATCGATATCAAGCCCTAAGTTCTTTGGATTCTAATGATTGACTTACCCTGGTCTGTCGGTCCCCCCTGTGTGAGAATCTAGATAGTCTGGAGATTGAAATATGTGAAAAGTGTATAGATCCAGTATTAGCTATAAGGGTTGATCCAAATTTTATAAACGACAATGGGGATATAACAAATGGAAACACCAATGCGGGTGATGGCCTGAATGATATAATCAATCTGGTTGATAACCAAATAAGTGGCACTAAAGGTGTTACAATTGTTAGCTGGAATATTGCCGGAGAAATCCAAGGGGAATGTCCTGGGGTGGAAGAACTTTATTGACTCCTATGACAGTTTTTGCTTTCAGGAAACCTGGTGTAGAGAAGAAGTTAATTATGATGGGTTTGTTTCCTATAACCTGTTGGCGCAAAGATCTACTTCGGGGAGAGCTAAAGGAGGCCTTTTAATTTTAGTTTCAATTAAACGGCCAATTATAGTAAAAAGGTATCTAACTGTGGGAGCTTATGTTCAGATTCTATGGCTCCAGGAGGACCATGTACGTAATATCTTATTAGTAAATTACTATAACAATGTTTTTGATAATTCTAGGACATCAATCATAAATGAGTTGGCTAACGCTATTGATAATCTGAATACAGAAACTAATATTATTTTTTATTTTATTTGGGTGGGTGATTTTAGCATCCCGCTATGCGAATTGTCTAGCCAAAAAGTCTGTGGAGTTATTAATAATGCTGGTTCAGATGATCTGCATTTTCAACATAACAACTATGAAGAATCATTACATAGATTTATGGGTTGCCACGATTTGGAAATCTTGGATTTCTCCGGAGATGAAAGTGGTCAAATCATTCCTACTTGTAAGAACCGGCAGACTAGCTCAGTCATTGACCATGTGATTGTTTCTTCTAACATTATCTCCCATTGCATTCCCCCAGGATAAAAGTCACTTCTTTTTAAGCGACCACAATTGTATCATTTTAGAATGTACCTTCTGGGGTGGAAGCTCTGTTGGAATAGGAACAATAGTTTCCAATGTGGAGCCACCCAGACCAAATGGTGTGAGACTAAGATGGGTAGGGGAGAAAGCTGAAGAAATAATACATTCTATCGTTAAAGAATGCTACTCAGAGATTACCCTTATCCTTGATAACAGTGCTGATTTTGAGCGGGTTTTATTTGCTTTTAGTGGTATTAATAAATCTATTAATGCCAGGTTCACTACAACGTAGAAATGGATCGGGTTGGTTCGACAATATGTGTACTACTCTATTAGCAGACTTAAAATATACCCTTGCTAAAAAGCCCAGGGACACAAATCTTATATCTGTATTAAGACCAGATTACAAGCAAGCTCTGAAACGGAGGAAGGGTGAGTTACAGCAGCAGGCATGAGATTCTCTCAACCAAGCCGCTGTGCTATCGAATAACATGTTATTTTGGGCCACAATAACCTCCCCTTTCCTCAAAGAGGATAACATTCCAGAGCTAACCTCAAATATCCCTAGCGCTGGGTGGGTCTCACACCTTTCTGAAATGTTTAATTCAGATAGTTGTGTAGACACCTTGCCGGGGAGGTGGGCTGTTCTACCACTGGACATTACTGTCAGCGAGGTTGAGCTTGGCATATTTTCTAGTAAGGGGGGAAAAGCCCAGGGACCTGATGGTGTACCTATCGACGTCTATAAAGCAGCCCCAGAGATGTGGAGTCCCATCCTGACCATTGTTTTTAATGCAGCAGTATGTACTGAGGCACCTGAAACCTGGGGGGAATCTACTATAATCCTGATATATAAAAGTGCAGCAGGTCAGAGGTCAAAAATTACCGCCCCATCTGTGGAAAATGACAATGTATATGTACATAAGCGGCGTTCATTTGTGTTCACCCTCGCCACTGTTGATAGTAAAGCGAAAGTCACGAAACAGTGGCCCCACCATCTTGTCCCCTTTTAGGCCCCATCACGAACATAGATAGTAGCCATTTTGTGTCATGACCTCTCTGCCCTCTGCCAATAGCCTGCGTCTCTCTCTCTCTCTCTCCCTCTCCCACTCCCCAGCCTCGCGAGTATTCCCCCGCGCCCTGACAGCCCCCGGTCTCTCCTGTGCAGGCCATAAACGCACCTCTAAACACGACCCTGCCTCCGTGCAGAACCCCTGCCCCCTCGCTCTTTCATCCCACCCATAGAACAGACCCTTTCGGCAACCTCTTCCTCCCTGCCCGATTGCCCGGCCTGATCCCAGGCCATCACCTAGCCCAACAGATGCAGTTTATTGCTTCCTACAGTAGGACCTCGCCTCACATCAGAGGAGCGGTGATTAATAAAGGCCTTCACACCCCTAGATCTGACCGACACCCCTGCATTCCTCCCAGGAACACCCTTCCTCTCTTCTGATGACCCCCCCCCCGGCTACACCTGGCCTCTCGACCCAGTCCCAAGTCATAAAACTAGGTCTCGTGGATATACCCCCCCGGCCCCGCATAGCAAGACGTGATCTTATCGCCTGCCCAACCTTAGATCAGACTACCCCCTCCTGCCCTCGTGTCCTGTTGGAATGTCCGGCTGCAGATTGCAATCACATGTTACATTTGGGAGGGGAAAACAACATCAGAGCGGCCGGTATGGGAATAGGCCTGGAGCTGGGATCCCAAACATGCCCTTTTTGTACTTCAAAGTGTCTTTATTGCAATAAGGAATGTTTGTGCATCATAAACCTGTGTATAAAAGACGGAGCCGTAGAGAAACTTGTTAGAGCACCTCGAGAAGATACCCTGTTGTCTGATTTGACGTGTTCTGTTCCGTCGGAAATAAACTCCTGTTTCCTGCCTTCCAGTCTCCAGCGCCTGCCTCTTTATTTGGTAATCATGAGTTGGGTGAGAAGCGGCTAACGCCGGGCAAATATGGAAAAAGGGGTAATAGACCTGACCTGCCTGAACCCTTTTGTTTAACAATTGGCGTCCCAAACGTGGGGCCCATCAGCGACACGTGGATCCAGTGGGAGAGGTCCCAACGACAGAGTGAACGACTGCAACGATCGTGAAGAGCTCCTGCCTGATAGACCCTTGTCTGGCAGCCGATCATCCGAACTTCACTGGTTCCGAGCAGACCTCTCTCGAGTGATCTACGGTCCTGACTGGGAACCATCAGGAGTGCCACAGCAATTACGGAGAATAGAGGACGATCGGGCGCTGGAAACGGAAGACGAGAAACTGTCCATGCGGTCCGAGTAAGGTCGTGTAACACGACAAATTGCGAATTGATTGTTTGATTGTCATTGGAAAATACTAGTATTACGCATTTGATTGTTGTGTTCTGAGAGATTCCCTGTCTGCAAACGGGGAAGGATAGGAGTATTCTCCCTTTGCAGATAGTGAAGGGTGGGTAGCGCAGGCTTTTGCCCCCGTTGTAACCTGTCGCGCCTACTTCCCTCTCCATTCGATTGATTGTTACCCAAACATTTATTGTTTTGGGATTGGTTCTCTTTGGATCATTCTCTATTTGCAAACAAGCACGGAGTCGCCATACTCTGTTTAGTCTTTGCAGATAGTGAAGGGTAGGTAACGCAGGCTTTTGCCCCCGTTGTAATCCGTCGTGCCTATTTTTATCCCCCACTGATTGATTGTTTGACCGGACATTAATCGTTCGGAATTGGTTCTCTGAAAGGATCTTCTCTGCCTACAAACAGGGAGGAACAGGAAGATCTCTCTCTTTGCGGATAGTGAAGGGTAGGTAACGCAGGCTTTTGCCCCCGTTGTAACCCGTCGCGCCTATTTTTATTCCTCATTTGATTGATTGATTGTTTGTCCGAACACTGATTGTTTGGAATTGGTTCTCTCTTTGGGTATTCCCTATTTGCGAATACTGTAGAATAGAAATATTCTATCTAGTCTCCGCAAAGTAGTGAAGGATAGGTAGTGCAGACTTTTGTCCCCGCTGTAACCCGTCATGCCTATCTTCTCCCCATTGTTCAGTAGTTGGTTCAGCCCGGACCATTTATTAGAGGTAGACCATCTGGCTCCACCGGAGGATACCCCTAATAAAAAGGACATATATAAAGAAAAATGCGGATTAGCCGCTGTATCATGCTAGCAAATTAAAAGAACATAAAAATTGTTAGGAAAAGCAAAAGGAATCAAGCAACATCAGTAGGCCACTGATGGGATCTCTTTTCGACCTCGCTGAAATGGAAACATTAGGAACAACCCCTCAGGAAATATGAAACTAGTGAGAAGAGCCGAACTCGACGCTATGACTGCAAGACAGCTCGGCTCCACCGCCCACCCCGCCCAAATAACGACAAACCCTAGGCAAATATTAGAAATATACAACACTCCAGCAAGGGAACATGTTAAAACGTTTTATTTTACAACTGTATATTAAACAACTATTTACATGGCAAACGGCTGCAACACCAAACCCACAATGCAATTCGCCGCCTGCTTGACGCCGTTCCTGTCCCTCCTTCCTCAAAGTAGCAATGTTGGGCTACTTTGGGCTACTTTTAGTAGGGTTTTGGGCGTTAGAAAGTCTACAAAGCCATCAGCTGGCGAGGTAGCGTCGGTGGCGGCCTGGGGTGGAGGGCCATTGCGCGAACAGCCCGGAGGCGACACCACGCGCCGAGGCCTCCCCCCAGGATGTATCAGCGTTCCGCTCGATGAACCCTGCGGTTGGCTGACCGGGGGACCCGCTCCTGTGGCCATGGTAAAGAGCGGCTGGCCACCATCGGCCGGAGAAGTCGTGGGGTGAATGGCCCGGCCCGGAATGTACTGGTGCTCCCATTCCCTTCTTCTCCCGGTGCCTTGCAGGCCACGGGGGGGATGTCTTGCATATGCCTCCGACCCCCCCCTCTTTCATCGCCTGGTCCAGCCATAACAAATGTCAGCGAGACGGCGTGGGGTGCACTGGGAGGGAGAGGCGGTGCAGACGAGCCTCTCCCACCTCCCCAGGTGGAGGCTCCTCAGCTGCACCCCCAACGCTCCACGCACCCGGCAAAGGATTCGTCCACTCTTGCGGTGCAGCGACACTCCACTCACCCAGCAGGGTCTCGTCCACTGCGGCGGTGCAACGACACCTCGCCCGGCAGGCTGGAATCCGTCTGCTTTTTCGACCCAGTGACTGCCGGTAGCTGCAGAACTCCTAAAAATGGCGGTCGACTCTGCAGGAATGAGCCTGGCGTGCAAGGATGGCCTGGTCGCTGGCCAGCTAGAAAACGAGTCCCCCGTCCAAAAGCGTTCTCCTCAGCTTTGAAGATTCTACGAGAACTGCAGGGGCCCCAGGCCCCCGATAGGGAACTACTGCCATGATTGCCCGCAGAACGACTAAGACGTAGCCACGAGACGTTGGCGCCCTCATGCTGGCGCCAGCCTCAGTTTTGAATGACCAAAAATACTGCAGACTACCGATTTGATCAGTTCCGGTGGAACATCAGTATGACCCGGTAGGAAAGATTGTTGCCCCCTCCCTTTTCTTTGATTGATGGTTCATGTCACCGGTCCCTTCTGTTGCCCCTTAACGAAACTTCTGGACTGCCGAAAGAGGTTCTGGTCCGACCACGAGTTGGTGGAGACATTTTGACTATACTTGGACCCACCTGACCCCACCCAAAATGGCGCCGGTACAAGCGAAACCCGCAACTCCCTGTTGTGTTCCGGATGCTCAGATTTCATATCATGAGATATGTATGCAGTTTTTTTGAAGCACATGGCAGGAAGGGATGAGTATTGATCGAACATTCGGACAATGATTTGATATTAAGTTCTGACGCGTCATTGATTACAGTATTATTGAAAGTTCGAATTTTCAACACTTATGGTACTTGCCCACAATGAATTTTCGATATAATTTTATTGCACTTATCGTACCTTGATGAAATAAAACGACCACCAACTCAGTTACGTTTTCCTCAAATAAATATGCCCTCAGGTACAGTTCCAGTCTGCTCCGTGGCCGGCCCACGTGGTTGTAGGCCTGCATTTGTACGTCAGCATTTTTTTTTAAATAAAAGTTTTGTGAAAAGCAAAAATAGTCGTAGCTCTTGGATTGGTAAGTTCGAATACATGACCATTGTTTCCGATATACGTAAAATACCGGCAAAATAAGGCAATTCGATCACTTAAAGGTTAAAAAGCAAAGTACCCAGAAGTATTGCAAATATGAATGGTCCAAGTTCGTTGCGTGTGTTGTTTTTTATTTTATTTTACTTTTGTGCAACATAAAGCAATCGACAAAGGTCCCGATGTTTTGTTTTTCTTTATATGCCACATATCTCAGGGAAATTGTTTTAGATGCCCATAAGCCAGACCCGGTACCACTGTAGACCACCCCTCCTCCTCGAAGGAAGAACACGAGTTCACCCCCACTTTACACTGACTGCCCTTTTTGTTTCGACCCCCCCCCACACAAGATCCGCAATACCACATGTGGGCGATCTATGCAATATACAGTCCATCAATGATTATGCCTCCCGCACCACCAGTCCCTCTGGGCTTAAAACGCCGAGATGGAAGGGACTGCACCCCGCGGAGATAGGTCGAATATGTGGTAAGTAAAAGCCTTTTTGGTTTATGTGCGCGGATGTGTTTTAAACGCTGCCCCCACCCCTTCTTCTTCCCCTTCTTTCTGCAGGTCGCATCGGAACATCGATTAAAGTGTGGAGAAGACCTAAGCAACGCAAATTTGGGTGATATGAATGCACGCGTGTATGACCGGATGTGCGTAACTCGACTGGATATACGTTGCACGCGTTGACCTGATAAGAGAGATGTTTTTGTACGACTTGAGTGATGAGTGAACGGCCAATGGAATGGGGAAAAAGGGGTGGCCTGAAGCAGAAACTCGGCGGGTTATTGCAGTATGACAAAAATATGACTCCAACCGGCCCCCGAATAATGCAACCAAGAATGACGTGCACCTACGAGTAGATTCTTACGACATAAAACTCGAAGCTGCCCATTGTTCCCCCAACTGACACCCTCCGTTGCCTCAGCCTGGATACCCATTCGCTAAAAACGATTCAAAGATCCCACCGTAAGTACTAGCCCGACCAGGTTAGTTCCCGAACAATTGACGAAAGTGTAAGTATTTGCAACAGAGACCAACAGCAAAAGACAGCCAGGCGAATTAAATAGGAAACTAAGGATGCGCAGCATGCAGGAGGAAATATCTTTGGCCAAGTACTGTTCTATGTTTTGTCTTGAGTTCTGTATGTAAATACATGTACCCCCCCCCCCCGCCTGAATTCATGTGTACGTAGTATATGGATTTACTGTTTTGTGTCGTGTGCGCACTAAAATGGCCTATTATTGTACACGTTTCTCTCTTTCTCTCCATGTCGTACGTGTACCGAATAGTTCATTTAAAATGCGGACGACTCTCTCTCCGAGGGTCCCCCTGTTCCCTCTTCCTTTGCGTGGTAACGTTGTGCCCCACCGGCATGAGCCTAATTGGTTTTCCGAACACAAAGGTGTTCGACAAATTGCCAGAAACTAAAACAATTGTAATTTGCCATATTACTACCTCTCCTTTCTGTAAAAATGATAGAACTTGAATTGGCTATGAAGGAAAGGACAGGTAAGACGACTGATGTCCCCTAATCTGGCCCTTTTTATAGGAGGATTATACGTCAGTGGCCTTCTATTCTCAGCTCGTTAGAAACACAATCTCCTATGCCCAGATTGCCCCACCCCTCCGCACCCAAGTACGGACGTCCAAAACGTCCCCGTTCCTCCCGCTTGACCCCAGCTCCGTAAACTCGAAGTATAACTGATGACCCTGATTAACTGTTGCTCCCCGAGAAAAGAGTGTTTAGCCTCTACCTCTCTCTCATGATGATAGAAGACTGCCAGGGCTTGGGGTAGAAAAACGAGTCTCTACCGAAGGGTCCGATTTCGAGTCTGATGAAGTACACAGTCAATAAGAGTCGGATCTCTCCCTGTACGTCATGAATGAGCGCCAAATAGGCTTAGCACATACTCAGTAGACATGCCTGTATACATGCTCCACAGTGATAACTTCTGACCGTGACCGATGAATGAACCCCCAACTACTTAGATTTGGGACGGAATTGAAATGTATAAATATCTTCTCTTGTCAGTTCTCTAAAACCTGTTTTGTACCCATTCAAGGACACACAGTCACCGGAAGAGAGGGGCCGGACGTGACGCACAGCCTGGCCACAGATCATGAGGCACGTGTGACCTCGACCTAAGATGGAGCCACAGAGCAACGGGACGCGGGACGATGCACCACTCTCAAACGCAGAAAATGAAGGAATGGAGGTCTGCCTTGAAGCCCTCTACTTGTTGACCAACGTGTGCCAGAAGTCCCCGCCCCTTTGAGCCCGATTGATGGACCTGCCTGCGCATCACCCTTTGCTCCCTTGGTTTGTCTCAAAGATCTGGTCCCACTCCGCCCTCTCTTCCCTCGATTATCCGACAAAACCCCCCCCCTCTTTCCCTTTCACATGGATTTTTGACTCAGAGAAAAAGAACAGCATTTAGGTAGAATAGGGTTTGCCACGGAAAGAGAAAAGAAATGCGGGTGCCCAGCATGAGGCGCCCTTAAAAAGATTAGTTAGGAAACAGGACTGTGGTCTAACAGCAGAAGACAGATCGCACCCTGCGACGTGTAAAGAAGGATCCGAGCTGGACCTATAGCTCCACCCCCGGTGCTCAACAGCGCCAACGGAAGAAAACGAACTACCAGAGCCTACCAGTGATGGCTCGCTACTAAAAAGAACACTGTGGCGAAGACCACCCCCCCCTTTTTTTCTGAACTTTCTACACCCCTTGACTAATTGCTTGTATTGGACTAAATTCCTCCCTCAACCACTTTTGCCTGAAAAATGTTTCATCGGTCACTTTTTAAATACGACAAATGTAAATTTATATGTATTCCACCTCGTATGTCGCATCAATTGCACACGGTTATATGCAAGTCCACCAGTATTGACAAACGCTATTTCATTGACAACACACGTCTATATGTACACCCCGTCAGTTATGATAAACACGGAAATGATCTAACTTATGTTAAAAAGCGGCGACTGTGGAAAATGACAATGTATATGTACATAAGCGGCGTTCATTTGTATTCACCCTCGCCACTGTTGATAGTAAAGCGAAAGTCACGAAACAGTGGCCCCACCATCTTGTCCCCTTTTAGGCCCCATCACGAACATAGATAGTAGCCATTTTGTGTCATGACCTCTCTGCCCTCTGCCAATAGCCTGCGTCTCTCTCTCTCTCTCTCTCTCCCACTCCCCAGCCTCGTGAGTATTCCCCCGTGCCCTGACAGCCCCCGGTCTCTCCTGTGCAGGCCATAAACGCACCTCTAAACACGACCCTGCCTCCGTGCAGAACCCCTGCCCCCTCGCTCTTTCATCCCACCCATAGAACAGACCCTTTCGGCAACCTCTTCCTCCCTGCCCGATTGCCCGGCCTGATCCCAGGCCATCACATAGCCCAACAGATGCAGTTTATTGCTTCCTACAGTAGGACCTCGCCTCACATCAGAGGAGCGGTGATTAATAAAGGCCTTCACACCCCTAGATCTGACCGACACCCCTGCATTCCTCCCAGGAACACCCTTCCTCTCTTCTGATGAACCCCCCCCCCGGCTACACCTGGCCTCTCGACCCAGTCCCAAGTCATAAAACTAGGTCTCGTGGATATACCCCCCCGGCCCCGCATAGCAAGACGTGATCTTATCGCCTGCCCAACCTTAGATCAGACTACCCCCTCCTGCCCTCGTGTCCTGTTGGAATGTCCGGCTGCAGATTGCAATCACATGTTACATTTGGGAGGGGAAAACAACATCAGAGCGGCCGGTATGGGAATAGGCCTGGAGCTGGGATCCCAAACATGCCCTTTTTGTACTTCAAAGTGTCTTTATTGCAATAAGGAATGTTTGTGCATCATAAACCTGTGTATAAAAGACGGAGCCGTAGAGAAACTTGTTAGAGCACCTCGAGAAGATACCCTGTTGTCTGATTTGACATGTTCTGTTCCGTCGGAAATAAACTCCTGTTTCCTGCCTTCCAGTCTCCAGCGCCTGCCTCTTTATTTGGTAATCATGAGTTGGGTGAGAAGCGGCTAACGCCGGGCAAATATGGAAAAAAGGGTAATCGACCTGACCTGCCTGAACCCTTTTGTTTAACACATCTCCCTTCTAGACTCCTCAGTCAAGATCATGAGTAGAGTTATGTTGGTTAGACTAGAAGAATGGGTAGAGAAAGAAGACATTTTGGCCGCTAGCCAGTACAGTTTCAGGAAGGGTCGGGGTACACTCGATCAGTGTATAAACCTCGATTTATTGATAGGCAAATACACTGAAGCTAAACATGGATCATTATATCTCTGCTTTGCAGATTTAAGTAGTGCTTTTGATATGGTTGACCATACTTTACCATGGCCAGCTTTGTTACAGCTAGGAGCACCAGAGGGTATCATCTTCTTCCTTACCAGGCTGTATGAGAAATTACAAACTTGTGTGCGCTATGGCACTAAAGGCGAATTTACCCCCAAATTCAATGTTAAACGAGGGATTAGACAGGGTTGTGTTTTGGCCCCCCTACTTTTTATATAATTTATTAATGAAATCGACGTAATTTAAAAAAATGAAATTGCTCATGCCCCAATAGTCAAAGGTGTCTCTATACCGGTGTTGTTACATGCCGATGACGCCGTACTGCTTTCCAGAACACCCATTGGACTTCAGCGTCTAATTAATAGATTTTCCACCTTCATTAAAGATAGAAAGCTGATGATTAATAAGGGGAAAACGTACACCATGACTTGTGGGTCGAAAAGCAAATCTTCCAATGCCTTTTTATCGACTGTGAAAAGGTGCAACAGGTAGACAAATTTTGTTATCTTGGGATTACCTTCGCCAAAGATAGAAAATGGAATAGTGAGTTTAACAATATCCGTAATAAAATGGCGAAAAATGCCCACAGTGTTTTTAGATTTGCAGGAAAAGTTGGGGACAGACTCACTAGAGATATGCTCAAGATCTACCAAGAAAGATGTGTTACAACGGCATTATATGGGGCAGGTGTTTGGGCCATAGTTGTGAAAATAATTTGCAGGTCGAGAAAAACTCATTTTTAAAGAAGCTCTTGTGTTTACCCCCTAGTGCCCCCACTGAGCTGATTCACCGGGAATTAGATATTAATTTCCTAATTGATCTGTTATCCTTAAGGCCACTTATGATATGGCGTTCCATTTGGCTCCAAGATGAAAAGTTTTTTAACAGGTCTATTATTGAGGATTGTTTAGCACTGGATAAATATCTAAAAATCCCTTGGTTGAAATATGTTGTAGATTGATTCTCTAAAACATTTAATATTAACGTTGCGCCTGACCCAAATGCCGCATCTCTGATACCTAAAGTAGAGATGAAAACTAAATTGTTAGCTTTCGGTGGGCATTAACTAACAGTTCTATGTCCACTGTCATGTTCTATAGTAGATATAATATCACCAAAGGTTTGCCTTCTTATCTAGTTATGGTGACCAGGCCATCCCATAAGTACGTGCTAACCAGACTAAGATTTGGTATAGCTCATCATTTGGTGGCTCTACCAAACCTTATAAAACATCCGTTGGGGCCATGCTTGTGTGTAAACAGAGCACCCTGCACTTTTTATTATTCTGTAAACTGTATAAGAACCTTCGTATTGCATATTTGAAACCTATGTTTGTGAAATATGGCGTACGTACAGTTAAACAGGCATTGAATTTAATAATTAATTTGGAATTTGTCGATATCTGTTTTTATACTGCTATATTTTGAAATCAGGCTATTTATGTTCGGAAAAGTATTTCATTTTAAAGAATTTACGTCTGTATTCTATTCCCCCTATCTATATTTTGCACATTTGTTATTTCATGGGTTTTACTTTGTGCTTTTATGGTCATTATATATGTACCGAACAAAGCTTCATGAATGAATGAATGGACTCACAGTGTGATTCCAGACAAGCATGACTATTACCTGGACATTTGCAGGACTGAACCAGTAGTCTGCAAGGGGTTAAGGGACCGCAGACATTTTAAACATTTCAATGTACCACTGGTTGACTCAATGCCTGAGTCATTCTGCAAGTGCATACACAATGACTGTGTTCCTAGAGTGCTAGTAGTTGTCTGCAGGATAAGTTTATAAGCGCTTATGTTCCAGCAGAGTGATTAGATAAGGACATGCTTCTGTCAGGATAATTGTAGGAGTGGACACAGACTCACAGTGTGATTCCAGAAAAGCATGACTACTACCTTGACTTTTGCAGGACTGACTCAGAAGTCTGCAAGGGGTTAAGGGACTGAATACATTGTGCACATTTGACTGTACCACTGCTTGTACTGCTTGTCTCAATGCCTGAGTCATTCTGCAAGTGCATAGTCAGTGACTGGGTTCCTAGAGTGCTAGTAGTTGACAGCAGGATAAGTTTAGAAGTGCTTATGTTTCGGCAGAGTGATTAGATAAGGACATGCTTCTGTCAGGATGATTGTAGTAGTGACACAGACTCAGAGTGTGATTCCAGACAAGCATGACTATTACCTGGACGTTTGCAGGACTGACTCAGTTGTCTGCAGGGGGTTAAGAGACCACAGACATTGTGCACATTTGACTGTACCACTGCTTGTCCTAATGCCTGAGTCATTCTGCAAGTAAATAGACAGTGACTGTGTTCCAATAGTGCTAATAGTTGACAACAGGATAAGTTTATAAGCGCTTATGTTTCAGTAGAAACCTTTCACATTTCTCTACTATAAGTCATCACTGACAAACATAAATGAGTATCTCTCTACAGTACACTATCTACACCACATAAATTCACAATACAAGCTTCAAATTGAAACCAAACACCAAAAATGATGTTGCATATTCTAACTATACCTCTGTAGACACTTATAAAAACTACTCTCATCCCTTAGGGCCCGATTCACAGAATGAACTTAAGACTCAATCCTAAACTTACTACTATTTTGGTATTCACAGAATGCACTTACTACTTTTGACATTCACGGAATGAACTTACTACTTTCAGGATTCACAGAATGAACTTACTACTTTCGGTATTCACAGAATAAACTTATGACTACTAACTTTACGTCTGCTGCCGGGCCGTAATTTCCGCTGCCGGGCCGGAATTTACGGCTCTCCGGCGGAATGTACGATTCCGGCCCGCAATTTCCGAAATAGTGCCGTAATTTACAATTCCAGGCCGGAAACTCCAATTCCGGGCTGTAAGATACCAATTTTGGCAGTTCGTCATGTTAGCCAAGGGTAAACACCTGTTCAAGTGCCTACTATCCCCGACCATTGATCAGCTGACACACTGCAGCCAATCCCAGCCCACCAACATGGATAAATGCAGAGCAGACACAAACAAACCCTTTCAGGATGTCACTGAATGTGTTCGTAGCACTGCCCCTTGCCATGCGGCAAAACTACTTGAGGAGGAGGAGGAAAGCAGAGAGGATTTTCAGGCAGAGGATCAACCTATTTGGAATGATCAGCCAAGATGTAAAGGCCAGATACCGTTTCCCACCAGAAGTCATCTTGGATATGGTCTGTGAGTGGGAGCAGGAACTTGATTCTGTGACCTGCTGCTCACATGCAATACCAGCATATCTCAAGATCCTTTCTGCTCTTTACTTCTTTGACACTGGGTCTTTCCAAAGGGTCACCAGTGACCTTGTGGGCATTTCCCAGGCGAGCCAGTTGCGCTGCCTGCATCAGGTACTGAGATGCATCACTGCTAGAGCCCCCAACTACATACAAATGCCACATACACTGGCCATGAGACAAACAGCAGCAAAAAAGTTTTATCTCCTTGCACAATTCCCACATGTGCTGGGTGCAATTTACTTCAGCCACCCCGTTACATTGCACACATCTTCTGCAACAGACACAGATGGTATTCCATCAATGTGCAAGCTGTCTGTGATGCCAGTGGGAGGTTCATCAATGTGCATGCAGTGTTCCCAGGCAGTACACATGACAGCTTCATATTCCGCATGTCACCTGTTGCCCGGCGTATTGCTGCAGGAGAATTTGGCAACATGTGGCTACTGGGTAAGTACCAATCACTAAAAATGTGTGATATGTGCCATTGAAATGTCTGAATGCCCCCCAATATTAACCATTGTACAATGAGAATCATGGCCCAACAGACATTGCATGTATGAACGTATAGATCATGTTCTGTGCAAGCCAAAGAGGGAATTGTTAACAACTGCCCTTTCTTCCCTCCTCAGGAGACGCTGGCTATGCACTCTCCCCACATCTCCTCACCCCTTACAGGCGTGCAAACACTGTACTTCAGAGTAGGTACAATAGGGCACACATACGGACTCGAGCCATCATAGAGCGCACTTTTGGGCTGTTGAAGTCGCGATTCAGATGTCTCCACCGTACAGGGAGTATCCTGCAGTACTCCCCTGAAGTCGTGTGCAAAATTATATTAGCCTGTTGTGTTTTGCACAACATTGCTTTAACGCATGGCTTACACATGCCTCTGGAACCTCGGCTAGCTCTGAATCTGGGAAACCGGGCCATTGCACATGACCGACGGCAGGGCGTGCAAGTCCGTGATCAGCTCCTTGTCCCGTTTTTCACATGAGCAACCTTTAGTGTCATGGACAAAATGTGGTTTGCTGTCTGTTGTCAATGATGAAACTTGGATAGATGCAACAGTGTCAATAAATCCCACCCTGAGACGACTTTGCAAGCCACACTAACTACATGCAAATCACAGCCTCTGACAGTAGTCAAAAGGTGGAGTGTGCCTCAGGTCATGTGCCCATATCAGCGATCAGTGTAGTGGACATCCCTAAAACCAACTATTCACGCTGATGACAAACAATGCATGTCCTGAGAGACATACTTGGACCTCATAAGGATGGGTCACCAATTCACAAAAGGTTGCATACTTAGGCCTGTGACCTCAACAGATTTGACTCCACCACAAATGTTGGGCCCTGAATGTGAGTGATGATGTCATGGGAGAATCGGGCACCATGTGGCAAATTTACAATAACTGGTGCATCCCTGTATATCAGCAGGGTTGCCCCAGTTATTGTGCCTCACAGCAGACTCCCCTAGTGCCATCATGGATGCGCTGGATTTACAATGCGGCGCGCCATGGGGCAAGTATAGACAGAAGCGTGACGCATATGCTGCCATAAAGGTGAAGCACTGCTGGAGTTGCAGCTTCAGTAAGGCAAGTGGTGACCCTATGCCTAACATGCTGCGTCAATCCTTAAGCCTTCAACAAGCAGGCACAGGGTTCTGACGCAGCATGGCCATTAAAGTGACTGAGTGAAATCTTTTAGATTTCACTCAGCCACTTTCAGGAGGCGTTCCTGTGCTGGAACATCTCCTGTATGATATAATGTGTTCCGGGTCATTTTCGGAGGTTATGGCGCAAAATCGTAAGTTCCGGTGACGCAGCGTAATGCGCGTGCGCATAAACGACGCTCCAGATCCGGAAACTATGTTTTTGGGCCGCAAATTCTGAAAATAGACTGGAACACATCATTTCATACAGGCAATGTTATACAGGAAGTGGGAGACAGGAAATACATCATAGGAAGTAGTTGGCAGCCATTTTGTGTTCATTGTGAGTCATCCTCTATCACTGATCAGTTCCTCAGGCATCCTGCTGCTCTCATAAAACATATTTCCCCATAATGGCTGAGGAGTATGAGGAGAGGGCACCCTCTTTCTCAGCAAGGGAATTGGACATCTTGGTGGAGGGGGTGCAGGAGAAATTTCCTCACCTATATGGGTACCCTGAGCTCCAGCTGAGCACTGCAGCCCGGGGCAGGCTATGGGCCAACATCACCGAGTGGTGCAGTACAGTGGGAGTGTCCACCAGGAGTGCTAGGGCGTGCCGCAAGCCCTGGGAGGACATAAAGCGCTGGGCCCGTCACAAGGCTACGGAGCTGGCTGGCCTGTATTTCCAGCACCACGTGCATCGTCCTCGCCTCTCCCCACTGTACAGGAGGGTCCTGCGAGCAGCTTGGCTAACCCTCCATGCTCAGCTGGAGGAGCATGAGCAGCAGGGACCTAGTAAGTGCATCATATGCAATATGTGTCTGGGAGTAGTATGTGAGTGAAACAGTGCTGTACCATTGTGTGTCCCATGCCTATATTCACCAATTCCGTGTCCAAGCAGCAGTCACCAAGATTAAAGAAGCACATTGTGGAATATGGACTGTACAGGGCAGAGTGCATTTTGGGAGTTGTAGTTACTTCATGACAACTGGGTATATGAGCCACACTCATGCATTCATATTGAATTCTGCTCTGCCAGCACCACTACCATTGAACCAAGTAAATCATAACTGAAGTGTGCATTGGATGAGCTATGGTACAGAGACTGTCAAGTGTGCACATGGCAGGCCATAGGGTATTGGATTTTGTGATTCGCATTGCACCTGTAGAGTTGGGTTCCAATTGAGACAGATCATCATGTGCCATGGAGTCAAGACAGACTTTGAGAGGGAAACATCCTTTTCAACGCAACTTTTACCACGCAGTGCCTTTACGACGCAACTATTACAACGCATGCCATTACAACGCATTGCGCTGGGGGGCGCACTAGGATAGGGAATAGTTTTAATTTACTATCCAACACCTTCCCTACTATCCACGGGGACTGGAGTTGGAATAGTAAATTAAACTATTCACTATCCAGCACCCCTTAACGCTATGCTTTGTAACAGCATGCGTTGTAAAAACTGCGATGTAAAGGCATGCGTGGTAAAAGCATGCGTTGTAATGTCATAAGTCCCTTTGAGATCCTTGCAACACTCGTCAGTGTTCCTAAATTTGCAAGGTGTGTCCACTGACAGACGTCTCACCCTCAGTGGCCTGTATGACATTTTACATGTACAGGTAGCTGTCACAACCACCCATCACTGTTCACCGGTATACTGCACTACCTATTAAGTCAACAAAGCCAATATGTGGCACTGGATTGTACGATGATGTGTGGGGACGGTAAAAGGCTAGACTCATAATGTAGCTAGAGGAGTAGTCCAGACCCTATGTGGATGTGTGACCCAGATTTGGCTTGTCCCATACAATGCTCCAAAGCAGATGACACTTGTCCAGACGTTAAATAGCTGCAAATCCATATAAATGACAAGAATCTGTTAAATCTGGACTCTTCATGTTCTCGTTTGGTGGACTAGTTTTTGAACTGGCACATGTAGCAGTGACAGGGCACACAGATTACAAGAATGCCAGGGTTGAGGCAGTTGCGTAAGCCACAATAATACACATGAGATGTCCATGTCAAACTCAGTTCAGTATATGACAGTGAACATACATGTAATGTAAGTTCATAAACAGAATGGGTGTTGGGAGCACACTGCCTCACAGTCCCATCACAGTTTGCCCCTTTGCATCCTGGTAAATGCAGTACACAGTTCAAACTTACTTCTATATTATCTGGAGTCATTCACCAAAGTTGGTGCGATAATTGCTGTATATCTCTAGACAAGTGTTTCTGTATTGAGCGCTTCATCAGTAGAGAGCAGCAGTTTTAGAGAGCAAAGAAAAATCATCTGGGGTTGCTGTGTGCCTGTGAGTGGTACTGTGACCTGAGAGGAACTTGGCAGCATTTCCAGCAACCACAGATGATTTTGAAGTAAGTTTGAACTGTGTACTGCATTTACCAGGATGCAAAGGGGCGAATAGTGCTGGGACTGTGAGGCAGTGTGCTCCCAACCCCCATTAAGGCCTTAAATACTGAGGGGCAGATTTACAAGGCAGTAGTGCCTCTAATACACCGCCATTGGGTCACTTTTGTGATGCAGCGGTGGAGCAAACAAAGCGCCATGCTGCTGGGTAATTCCGGTGTAGGAACGCCTCCTTAAAGTGGCAGAGTGAAATCTACAAGATTTCACTCAGTCACTTTTAGGGCCATGCTGCGTCAAAACTCTGCGCCTGCTTGAAGCAGGTGTAAGGATTGACGCAGCATGTTAGCGATCGTGCACCCCCAAGCCTTGCTGGAGTGGGGTCGCACTTGCCACACCACTCCAGCAAAGCTCCGCTATTCCACCGGGGATGCATCGCGCATCTGCCCACCCAAGCGCCACGGTGTGTCGCATTGTAAATGTGGCGCATCAGGGGTGGCGCACGGGTGGGCAGATGCATCCCAACTCTTCTGGCACACCACTGCTGATTAGCACAGAGGCGCCAAAAGTTGTAAATCGGCCCCTGACAACTGTAGAGTGTGATCAGAGGAGAACAAAATCTGACCTTGGCTCATCTATGTATGTGTATCGTCCTGCATGAAACAACCACCACATCAGGATTTTGCTTACACTTCTGCAGGCACGGCGGGTGAGACAGGAGATACCCAGGAACAAGTCCGGAGCAGGAGGACATCAGTTTGCCAGCAGCTACACCCTCTTTCCACCAGCAAGGAAGAAGAGGAGGAGGAGGGGACCTGAGGATCTACAGGCCCCGGGGGTTACGCCCACCCGGTATGAGGAAGAACACAACTCTGGTACTAGTGGAGAAGTGTGGCTCACTGGTTAGAGGAGGCAGACCCGGAAGCAGAGGTCAGCCCGGGACCAGGGTTCAATTCCCGGCTCGGCGGGGTCTTGAGTCCTAAAATGTCCATGGACTCGACAATTCTCGCTCTGGTGCCTATTCGATTCACGGGTTCACACTCTGCGACTCTGGGCAATAGCTTGCTTAATCTCCACAACGGCCCCTCGCGGCGGGATGCCTGGCTTTCACCTTGCGGATACCCTGCCGGGGCTATCTCACAGGGGAATACCAGGAAGGGTTCCCTAAGCAAGCGCTTAGAAACCGCTTGGTGATTTGCGCTATATAAATTCCTGTACATTTACATTTATGTCCCGGGTGGAGGCTGTGGACATTGTAGGGGGGAAGGACTGGATACCTTCGACCATGATGTGGTGGAGAGCTACTCACCCTCACACTCATCACCAGTGGCTCACGAAGAGGTGTCCCCGGAGCAGGCCAACATTCAATCTGGGCCTGCCACCTGCCCCTCCCTACCCCTAGAATCCCCCATGCCATCGGGGGCTCCAGCTCAATCCCCTGAAACCTCCTCATAGCCGCCAAGCCGAACAAATCAGCTCCGGACCAGAGGTACCATATCCCTTCTGTCCCCCCCTGACCCCTCCCGGTGTTGTTCCTCCTGTGGCTGTGCCAGGGGACTTGACTTGGATGATCGAGGGTCAACCTGACAGGTCTGCTTGCATGTTGCTACAAGTGTGTCTGGAGATACGCTCGATGCGAGCGGACCTTGTCCGATCAATGGACAACATCGGCACCCACATCCAGTCCCTGAGCACAGCCATGTCGTCTTTTGTCTCTCAAATCCCTTCCAATACCACCATCAATGTGTACCCCTGTCCTTTGCCCCACACTGTTTCCACACTGTTTCCCCCGTTCTCCTCGTGTGTCACGTCCCCATGTGGCGCCTGTTCCTGCACAAGCCAGCCGTGTGGATGTGTCCAACCCTGAGGATCTAGACATTGTGGTCCTGGAGGATGACCAGAAAGACACTTGACTTTTGGACTGAGACATAGTTCTGGACGAAGATTTCTTTTTCCCCTTGTAAATAGACTGGTTTCCCTGACGCTCCCTGGTGTATTATATTTGTTTTGCCCCACCCCATTCCAAGTTCCCTTGTCCTTCTGCATTAAGATCATTATTTGATTTCCATTCTCCCTTCCAAACGGACGGTCAATTTTTGTTCCTACATAAATATCTTTGAGTAATTCTGCTTTGTTTAACTTGTTTGACTTCATTTTGAATGTCTGTTACCAAAGATGGACACATATTTAGTGAGTCATATGCTATGCACATAATAACGTGTTGCTATGATGTGTTACATTTGTAACTGTCTCACACACACACATGCCTACATGGTTAGACAGGACATGATACACAACAGGATATTACTTTTGTAGATCTTTATTTTCACTATACACCTTAGGACCCCAAGACAAATTGGCCACGTGAATGTCCCTGGCGATCGTGTTTATGTTTCCGCAATAGTGGGGGTGATGAACGCGGTGAGTGGTGAGGTTGAGCTTGTCGCCATCGTGTATGTGGGTGTTGTACAGGGTGATCAAGAGGTGCAGGTGCAGATGGTGTCTGCACATTGGGTGTCTGTACCTGGACAAGGGCTGGTTGTGCAGGTGGTGAAAGTGACTGTCCAGAGGTTGGTGGTGTTTTTGCAGGTGTTGGGGGTGGTAGGAGTGACTGTCCAGAGGTTGGTGGTGTTTGTG
The DNA here is from genome assembly GCF_964261635.1 of Lissotriton helveticus. NCBI lineage: Eukaryota > Metazoa > Chordata > Amphibia > Caudata > Salamandridae > Lissotriton > Lissotriton helveticus. The sequence continues at coordinate 748,219,346 of NC_136067.1, forward strand.
CAGGTGGTGGGGGTGGTGGGAGTGACTGTCCAGAGGTTGGTGGTGTTTGTGCAGGTGGTGGGGGGTGGTGGGGGTGACTGTCCAGAGGTTGGTGGTGTTTGTGTAGGTGGTGGGGGTGGTGGGAGTGACTGTCCAGAGGTTGGTGGTATTTGTGCAGGTGGTGGGGATGGCGGGAGTGACTGTCCAGAGGTTGGTGGTGTTTGTGCAGGTGGTGGGAGTGCCTGTTCAGGGTGCTGGTGTGTTTGTGTACCTTGGCTGTGGTGCTGTACAGTTGGTGTTACCGATGTGTGGATGTGCTGTCCTGCAGGCCAATATGATTGTTCCCCTCCCTGGGTTGGCCGTGAAGGGAGACTTTGGATCACTCTCACCATGCCCTGCATCATGAAATGAAAAATTACACCTATAGAGCGCATAGACTACCCGAAGGCCTCGCAGCGCTTTAACAGAAATCCAGGCAGCCGACTAGGGTGAATAACCGGCACTACTGAACAAGTGAGTCTTTAGGAGCTTCCTGAATGCCATCCGGTTGTTGTTCTCTCTGAGATTAAGTGGAAGAGAATTCCAAATTCTCGCGGCATTATGAGAGAATGAACGGCCGCCCCAGCGAGCTTTGTTTATCTTGGTCGTAGTGGCCAGTTGCAACGAACTGGAGCGCAAAGCTCTAAAGGGAAGGTAGGGAGTAGCTAAAGGGTGCATTATGGCTGGGCCAGTTCTACGGATTGCTTTTTGGACAAGGCACATAGCCTTAAATTGTACCCTAGCTGCCACAGGAAGCCAGTGTAGCTTTTTTAAAGCGTGCTTAGCCGACTGCCAGCGTGGAATTTGAAAAAGCAGCCGGGCTGCACAGTTTTGGGTGACCTGAAGTTTATTAATCACTGCTACCGGGGCTCCCAGGTAGAGAGCATTACCATAATCCAGGCGGGAGAGTATCAGGGCCTGGACCATGATACTCCTCGCCTGGAATGGGAGCAGGGGGAGCACCTTCCGGAGCATTCTCATCAACACAAAACAAATGGATGCGGTTTTGGCGGCCTGAAAAGTGAAGTCCAGTGATTTATAGAGCCACACTCCCAGGCTATTTATCTCAGATTTGGGGAGGGGAGGGGGTCCTAAACACGTGGGCCAGATGGAGGCCAGACTGGTGGGTGAAGGGTTGCCCAGCAGCATGACCTCCGTCTTCTCTCCATTCAATCTGAGGTAGGAAGATTTAATCCATTTGTCCACTGCTTCTAAGCATAGGCTCAGCGTGCTGGAGGACCTCTCAGGGTGGGCTAATGAGACCACCAACTGAGTGTCGTCTGTGTAGGTGAAAATACGGACGCCAAATGGATGAACTATCTCTGCTAAGGGCCTCATATAGACGTTAAAAAGTGTGGGGCTCAGGGCAGAGCCCTGAGGAACCCCACAACTGAGTGGCTGTTTGGTGGATACAGCTTCGCCCTCAAACACCTGGAAAAAGCGTTCATCCAGGAAAGATGCAAGCCATGCCAGGGCCGCGCCCGACACTCCCATGCCTTCCAAACGATGTAATAGGGTAGCATGGTTAACCGTGTCGAACGCGGTGCTGAGATCTAACAATATAATGGCTGCCTTCCCACCCCGGTCCAGCACAGTACGTGTTTCTTCAGTTACTGCCAACAAAGCTGTCTCAGTCCCGTGTTGAGGACGGAATCCCGTCTGAGAGACACAAAGCAGACTATTAGATTCCAAATAGTCCACAAGGATGTTATTAATGTGCTTTTCTAGCAGTTTGCTCGTCCAAGGTAGTAACGAGATGGGGCGGAAATTGGCTAGATTGTTTTGGTCCAAAGTGGGCTTTTTTAAAAGAGCCTTGACCATTGCACATTTCCACCCAATCGGGACCATGCATGTAGCGATTGAGGTGTTAAGAACATCTAGAACAACTGGTTGGATAACATCCATGACCAAAGTGAGGAACTGGGGGGGTGCTGGATCGCTAGGGGATCCTGATGTGAGTTTGGAGATTATTTCATTTAGAGAGGTAGGGTCCAGAAAAGAAAATCTTTCCAACGTACAAGGAGCCGAGATGTTGGGGCAGGCTGTGGTAGCAACCTCTGATTCGATTCCGTCAGTGGAAAAAGAGGAGTAGATGGTCTGAATCTTCTGGAAGAAGAAAGTTGCTAAGTTGTTGCAGCGAGCTAATGCCCCATCTGATGACATTCGCTCTGGAGGACGAGAGACCAAAGATTTGGCTATTTTAAAGATTTCTCTGGGAGCATTTGCTGCCAGATTGATTTTTAAATCATAGAACTGGGCCTGGGCAGATTTAATTTCCTTTTTATATAGCCTAATTGCGGCTCTATAGTCCAATTTTTTGATCTGGGAACGATCTTGTCTCCATGCTCTTTCAAGTTTGTGGCATGATAGTTTCATTTCTCTTAATCCGGGAGTGTACCACGGAGCTACTTTTAACCTCTTTATAGAATACAGAGGTTCATTCGGGAGTACTAAATTGAGGGAGTTAGTAATCCAGTCATTGAAAGTAGTGTTAGCTAGGTTAGGATTTGTAACCACCGAAGGTTTAGACTCAGCGAGCGCTGATTCCCAATTGGAGAGGGTGAGTGTGGCCCACTTCCTGCCCCAGTGTTTTTTTGGCTCTTGTATAGGGAGGGGATTTGTAGAGGTCCATAGAAATGGTATTAAATAATGATCAGTCCGGGCAGTGGTACAGTGGACTCAGTGTTTAAATTATCAAGGGTACTGTAAATGTGATCTAAAAGATGACCTTTAGTGTGAGTGGGAAGAAATCCTTTTTGTGTCAAGCCAATTGCGTGAAAGTTCAGTCGAAGATTGTTAGCTGCCGAATCAAGCGGGTCATCCAAATGAAGATTTAGATCACCCGGCACAGTGAAATTAGCCGAGGTAATCACTAGATTGGCAGCTAGATCAGTCAATTTCGAAACAAACTGACTGAGCGTTCCAGGCGGTCGGTAAACCAAAAGACCTGAGAGGGAATTGGTAGGGGATAATTCCAAAGTGAACAGTAGGCTCTCACAGGCAGATGAAGTAGAGGGGGTGGTACGACATTTGTATTGTTCTTTATAAATAATGGCTAGCCCTCCTCCTCTACCCGTGATGCGATCAGATCTCTTCATTGTGTAGCCTGATGGAATAGCCCACACTATAGTAGGATCAGCATCCAGCTGGAGCCAGCTTTCTGTTAAAAAGAGGGCATCAGGCTTATAATATTCAATTAACATGGCCAGCTCTCTGTAGTGTTTGGGCATTGATCTGCAGTTAAGAAGAAGCAGTTTCCAACTGCGATGAGTAGCACAATTCCCTGTAATTTTAAAAGATGCTTTCCAGTCGCAATACTTGCAGTGAAGCTTGCTGCCTACATGGTGTACTGAATGCAGACAATTAGAGTTAGTAGTTGGTCTTAAGGCATTCATGGCCAAGGCATTCATCTTCATGGCCAAGGCATGGCGTCTTGCACTCTCTTCCCTTTGGATGGATATCAGGTCAGTCATATTCCTAGACATTTCCTGCCAAGTGCTATCCATCCTATCCAAAGCTTGGCACATCCTGCCCACCCCTTGAGGGAATTGGACCATGTCCTGCATGGACCCTGACATGACTGACAGGGAAGCCCCTATGGCACGAATGTCCTGCCTCACATCTGCCTGCTATTGATAGAAGTCCTGCTCCCGCTGGCCACCGTCACCACGTTCAGGTCCCCTCTGCAGGTGTCTGCCAGGGATGAGATGAGCAGGTCGAACAACAGGGGGGGGTGGCAAGTGGAAGACTGTGGGCAGGAGAAGGGTGCCCAGGGGATACCTGCACTACAACAGGGCTGGTACTTCCCACAGATGGTGGAGAGGATTGCAGGGATACACTGCATAGGGAAGAGCGGGTAGGGGAACCACCATGTCGGTCCCGGACGTGAGGGTTGTGAGGGAGTGATGTCTGTGATTGGATGTGTGGGAGCCATGGCTGGTTTGATCTATGCCGAGGACATGGAAGTGTTTGTTTGAGAGGAGGCAGACGATCGATGCTTGGCAGAGGATGTGATGCCGCGACATCGGTATCCTCATCCCGGGAGTCAATGGATATGTGCTCATCATCCTCCTCAAAGTCAATGTCCTCAAGATCTTGATCCTCCTCTTGGGCATGAGTTGCTGCTGACATTACTGCCTGGAGGATCAGGGGATTCTCCCCTCTGATTCCCCGTCGGCCAGCACTGGTTGTCGGTCTGTCAGCCTCTCCCTCAGCATCATCTGAAACAAAGAGGTGGCAACCGTATTAGTGATTGACTAGGTATTACATGTGCTGCAACACCAGGGTTGTATTAACAGTACTTTGCATCAGCAGATGAGGATGATGCGATCTCGTTAGGGTACCACCACAAATGACCGCTCACACCATAGCACTGAAGTGTTACACAGAGATGTACATAATACTAGCAAACTTACCAGCTCCAGCCACAACTCTCTGTCCCTTCGCGTTCCCCCCTGGTGTATCCTGCTGCACCTTCTCCTCATAGTTGTTGTAGACATAGCTGTAGAGGGTAGAAACTACATTCTCAATGATCTGCATCACCAATTGACAGACAGGCATATGTGACACTCCTGGTGTGTATTTCATTTTTGTAAACAATAACTGTTGATTCCATGCAGAAGGGGATCTTGATCTCTGTCATGGCTTAGTAATCTAAGCTGGTAACACACCTAATGCCCGATTTACCTGAAGGACAGGTGCGTGACGGTTTCACAGCTGCAGTCAGGATGTCATGCATCCCCCTGGATGTTGTCCGCTGCAGTGGTCTCATCCTGTCAGCACCTGTGATGAGAAATACATGTCCATATTTTAGTACAACAGATTGTAGCTATGAGCCAACATGTCATTCTCATTAACCATTTGCGGATAAGCAAGGACGATGTGCAGCATGTTTACCTCTTTGACTTTACATGTGGGCACCTGCTCACAAGCAGCATTTAACAGCTGTTACATCCATGCAGCACTGACATCAATAAGATGACACATCAACTGACAAACTTGTATGAGAAGGTTACTGATATTTCAAGGAAGGGGATAATGACCCTGACTCATCTGCATCACACTGATTTCACTTTTACCATTGAGACTAACTGTTCATGGGTGTAATGTTGTCTGTTAACAAGTCAGAAAGGAGTTCATGTGTGAGATGTGCAGTTGTCAGGGACATGATGTTGCCCATTTGTGCTTCCCTACCCATGAGGTCACACAGCTAATTTTTGAATTAGAGGACACAGATTACTAATGTCCATCCTTTGAGTGTTCTCTGTTCCCATACTCCATTTCCAACATCATGGTACTACTTACATGACAACGGGTGGTGTCTTGTGCAGCAGACATCCAACCCTCATATGTCAAACACTCACCTATACATGTGAATATGATAGAAGGGAGGCAAGCAGAAAACAACATTTGGTTATGATACCACATTGCAGATGAGGTGAGAAGCTTTGAGGCTTCCCGCCTGCACTGGATTATCGCGTTGCTCATCAGCCAATTCATTTTGCAGGTGTAACTGCATGAAGAGTCACCTTAGCAGCCCCTACAACCATCTGAAAGGTACGCAACTGGCACCAGTGTGTGCCTCAGCCATACCAATTTCATTTTGATTTAACCATGTACAGTTTTCAAGGGATTCATCCTATCAATGAATTGCAAGCCTGTTGTGTTTTGGTCAGTTCATATGACACATTGTTCTATTGTATGTCCATTCTGCACACACTGGCATAAATTTTGTGTCAGCCTCTCTTTTGCCACCAGGGTCTGATCGGCCATGTGTTCAAATGCCCTATGTGAGCATATTGTGATGTAGGACAACAGTGTTGTACAACACATACGGTGGAGGTGAAAGTCACAATTAATGAGCATTCAGCCAGGTTGACTTACCTGGGCCCAGCACCGGAGCAGTGTGTGGTCCCTGGACAGATGTCAAGTCCTACCTAGTAGCAGAAGTCAGTGTGCGTCTTTGATTCTGGGAGGACCGCATTGTACCTACAATGATAAGTGTGTTTTGCAGCTTTACATTCCTGCTGCCACATGTGAGGCATTCAATTTCTGGCACAGAGGACGAGCACAAGCAGTTGTGGGCACCACCGCTGCAGAAGTCTGTCATACATAATGTAAGGAGTGATCCCACATATCACTTAGAATGGGCCCACTACCTTGATGTTACCTATATCACAATGACATGCCTATGAATCCAGAGCTAAGGTCCACTATCGTGTTTTGTTGATTCCCAGAAACATATCCATCCAATGTACGCAGTACATGACCACTGTGTGGACTGTGCAATTTAATGTATGTTGGAAAGATTTGAAGTTGGACAGTGTATGCATTGTCAATACTACAGAGACTGGTATCTCACTGTTCGTTTTTCGTTTCCATATCTGTGCGAATAGACTTTCTTGATTAGGTCTACAGACACTATTACAATATAGTGGGTACACCCTTTTGACTAGTTGTGGCCCTCGATTACAGGATTGGTTTCCCCGGTCTGGGTCTGTTGGTGAAATACATTTTGTGAACCACAATTACAAAGGTATGATGAGCCAAAGCCATTTTATATGTTGTCTTTCGCTGTTCACAAATGTCATATGGTAAAGGTGAATGTCAATTGACAACTCCAATTGTAATGAAGCAAATTTTGCATCACTGGTTGACTTACATAGGTGGGCACTATTTGTCCCTCTGTCGTCTCCTGACATTGTATGCATTTTGACCATCTCCTGGCCAGTTTGACTTACCAGTTAGTGTGGTTGTCATGCCTTCCTCTGTACGTTGCTGATTCCTCCCATTAGATGAGGTGACCTCTGCTACTGCAGTTGTATGTGCTCTGGCTGGATGTGTCAATGGGTGAGAAGAGAGAAAAGTAAACAAATGGGAAATGTGCTTGTGGAACTTTTCGGGGATTTACCCATATCTTCTGCGTGCTAATAGTGTTGTGAAGTACTGCCACAGACGGGGCAGGTAGGAGCAGTGGTGTGTTGGGGATGTAATGGCGTGGCAGAGTGGAAAATGGACAACAAAATATGTGTATGACATTTACATTTGATGACACTCTCACCTTCTGCTTCGTGATATAGGCTGGCACAGGGTGATGTACTTCTTGGAGAATATGTGGCAGGTTTACAAGCCCCTTGAATAAGGTTTACACTGCTGCGTCACATTGTGAGGCCGTGCGCAACATTGAACCTGCATCAGCTTTAATGTAGCCAGGGTGGGCATTATTTTGGGTTATGCTGCGTACAAGTGATTCACTGAAATCTACAAGGTTTCACAGAGTCACTTTTCAGAGGCCGCTACGACGCAACCTTACGCCTGCTTGAAGCAGACGTAAGGAGTGGCGCAGAACTTTAGTCATGGGCAGTGCATGGACATTATTGGAGCTGCATCGCTCTTGCGACAAGACTCCAGCAAAGCCCCCCTACACACCATCAGATTCAACACACATCTGCCTATCCCTGCGCCACAGTGCACCACCATCTAAACGCAACGCATCCGTGTCTGCGCAAAGGTTGAATTGCATGTCACATTGGTACTGGCGCTTCCCTGCTAATAATTGTCAATTGCTACTTTATATTTTTAACTTTATTTAGCATTTCCATATTGCATTGCACATTTTCAGTCAATATGAACAGTTATTGAATTTACAGGGTTGTGTATGTACGGCTGCAGTACTGTGCCCATGTTTTCAAAAGGGGGGGAGGGATTTGACATTTCTAACGCAAAGGATTCTGGAACTTGTGGTGCTACATACTGAGTGTCAGTACATCTAACAATTGGTTCAAGAGAAGAAACAATGTGAAATTGAACACAGCAAACTGAAATTTGCAAACCTTACCAAAAAGAGGAAGAAAGGGAAAAGTGCAGGGGAAGGGGGGGGGGGGGTTGAGGAGCAAGGGATGTGGAAGGAAAAAGAAAGGAGAAAAAGGAGAAAAAAATAAAAATTCAGAAGAAGCCCTAAAATTGTACAAGTTTATCAAAAAATTATTGTTTATTATTTAATACTTAAAATCGAAAACAGATATGCTCAAGACAAAGTGCTGGTATACAAACAACATATTACAAAACCAGACAAGTGGCAACCAACAACATTATATGTTACAAGAAAAGGAACAACATAAACATAAATAATGTGTCCTTATGTATTTTAGGCCACACAAGCGTCAACGGCGTTTCGACTGCTGTATCACTGCACGGTCATCTTCAGGACTCAAAGATTTCTTGAGATGTACCAGTATTCGCAAGTATCACTTCCTTAAGTCACAGTGTTTGGTGGACAATAATTCAAAAGGTCCACCGTTTCAGGGAGTAAGAATTCAAGGATGCACTGTACCTTCGCCCTTTAAATCAGCGAGGCAGTATTGAAGTCCGCTGTCAATTATTCCAACAGGGTTCCGAATTGGTAATCACCCCGCCAAAGTTTAAAAGCGGAAGACACGTGTTGGTCCTAAACATAAACGACGGCCTCAGAAACCGGTCCACACATTAAAACAATCAATCATAATCAGCAATTCCTATTCCAATTCACAGGTAATACTATGCAAAGGGTATATTAAACAACATTTAAGCTCATTACAAAAAACTGCTTTAAGTATTTTTTCATTAGAACATATATAACTAACTTCAAATTTTATAAATTATGGGGCAGATTTATGAAGGCCTAGCGCCGCCGGTGCGTCACTTTTTCCCATGTTAAAAATGACGCACCGGCGGCGCAAGGCCTTCATAAATCTGCCCCAATATTTTATGTTTAAAAATAAAGGCACCACATAGTACACCTCGCAAACTAATAGCTCACCTTTCAAATTGATTTGTAGATTATGAAGTATCTGAATCACACACCAGATTTTCTTAGGAACACAATGAATATAGTGCACTGCTTTTAGCAAAACCAAGAAATGTCAACGTTTCCCTCTCATTCTGCACACATATACATCTAAATATCAAATCACATTGCATTCCAGGTTAATTCAAATTCTAAGACACATTTCTATTGGTTACACATATCAACCCTTGCCAACTGACCTCTAACTGAACCAAAATTGCTTCTGTAATTTCCTGGAGTCGCGCCTGGTCCGTGCACCGTAAGCGATGGGACCGTGGATCCAGACGAGACTTCAAGAGCATATTACAAATACTTTAAAAAAAAAATTTCATAACACACTACTTCTATCTATACCAGTGACTTGAGAAATACCACTGTAATTACATTTTACATTAATATTTATAAGAAATTCACATTTTAATGCCACACATAACTTCCAACCCTACCCCCATTCTGCTTAATGCCTGTTTCCATAGTAACAGTTCAATGAACACTCAACTGAACAAACAGGTCGCAAGTTCATCATACAATGTTGCAAATTCAAACAGCAAGTGAGCTTGACATTTCAAAATACCAGCTTATCCTATCTAATGTACCTGTCTTAACCAATAAGAAACATGGGGCCTTATTTATGAAGGCCTTGCGCCACCGATGCGTCACTTTTAAAATGGGAAAAGGTGACGCACCGGTGGCGCAAGGCCTTCATAAATAAGGCCCATGCTTTTTTAAACACAGAAACATGCATCCTATTTTTCACTCTATAATCTTCTCAAAGAGCCAATCACTTCCCTTCTTTTTTGGAAACTGCATCTTGTCAAACATTTTAGAGACCTCTTATTTTACCAACTACCTACTTTACCTACAGACATCTTTTGAGTGCATCCAGACTTTCCTTCAAGATGCTTAGAGTGTGGATTGCAGGACACAGCTATATTTTCTGTTGCAAAAGGAAAGCAGAGGTATTGACAAAAGACCTAGCTTTGAAAAATGTAGAGATTAAATGAATTGGACAGAGAGGATTAAAGTGGCACCAATTGATGCCATTGGATAACTCCTTTTTGCATCTACAACACCCTGACCTCATCATAATTGTGCACTGTGGTGGCAATGACCTAGGCACTTTGACTGGGGTAGGTCTATAAATGCTAATGAAGGACACCTTTGCAGAATTTATGTTACTTTTCCCCCACACTGCCTTTGTCTACTCTAACATATGCCAAAGACAGAAATAGAACTGGTCCAATCAATCTGAGTACTTGTCTATTCATTGGGATTAAGCAATGAGTTACGATCTACACTTCTACTCGATCTTTTGCTTTATTTAGTACCCATTCGGGATAACCTCTGTCCCTGAATATTTTAGTCATAATGTCCATGTCTTGTTCAAAAGCAGAGATAGTACTACAATTTCTTCTTGCCCTCAGCAGCTCGCCGTACGGTATACTCCACTTAAGGGTATCTGGGTGGCTGCTGAGGGCATGAAGAAGAGTGTTTCCTGCTGTAGCCTTTCTATAGAGGCTAGTTTTAAGGGTATTATCTTCAGATGTTATACGAAGATCTAAAAACTTGAGTGGAGTACGAGCTGCTGAGGGCAAGAAGAAATTGTAGTACTATCTCTGCTTTTGAACAAGAGATGGACATTATGACTAACAGATTCAGGGACAGAGGTTATCCCGAATGGGTACTAAATAAAGCAAAAGATCGAGTTAGAAGTGTAGATCGTAACTCATTGGTTAGTCCCAATGAAGAGACAAGTACTCAGATTGATAACAAAGAGTCACAAAATACTACGAGGGTAATATTCACCTATAGTAGTAATTCTACCCAAATATCGAAGATACTAGCTGACAAATGGGATGTACTAACCAGCGACCCTATCATCGGTCCAACTATGCCAGGCAGACCTAAAATAACATACAGAAAAGGGAGAAGCATTAGAGACATCATTGTTCACAATGATGTTACACCAAGAAGATTAGAGAATGATCATCAATTGAAAGGCTTCTACCCCTGTGGGCATTGTAAAGCCTGTCGCTACAGCAGAATGGTCAAATCTGTTTTAATCAAAGGTCATGATACTCCTAGAATGATTGATCAATTCCTGACATGTAGTTCTACTTTTTGTATGTATGTACTAATGTGCCCATGCAAGATGAAGTATGTCGGAAGCACTACATTAACTACTAAAAAGAGAGTGCTTGAGCATATGCGGGCCATAAACAATAAGGACCCATATTACCCTATAGCTAGATATTTTGAACTTTTCCATCTATCCAATAGAAATCTGTTAAGTTTTTTTGCATTGGAACAAGTTCATATAGGTCCCAGAGGGGGCAATAGAACACTTGCACTACGTAAACGGGAGTCAAAGTAGATAATTAATCTCAAGACAAAATATCCTAAAGGCCATAACCTCGATGAGGAACTGGCCTATGACTTAAAAGACTAATTATCCGTCCTGTTATTGATGTATAGCTATAATTATTGAATTATTGAATAATGATTATTCTGCAGCCATGTACTGTGCTTATGGAAATTTGTTTTTTACTAATATGATTATGTGTAAAAAAATCATATGACGATTTTATATTCACATAGGGGTTAATTTTCATTTTATTCTACTTATAGGAAGAAAGGACAGGTTACCTGTGCTGCGGACTGTTTCATCCGTTCCGGATAACCTACCCCTTTCTCCCAAGGGTCCTGTTTTTCAGATAAGAATTCATTCTATTCTTTTCAGATAAAGAATTCACTCTATTTAGTGCACTTCTATTCTCTTTCTTCTCTTTTTTCATTTGGTACAAGGATCATTATATAGGCGACCAACGAACATATTTGGTTCTATCTTAAATTGAAAAACATGATATGTAGGACGATGTTCAAATAAGATTTTTCTTGGCACTATGCCTTATAGAATGATATTTTTAATATTTGGGGCACTATGCCATATATGATTTTACATATTTTCACCAATAGGATATATCTCCCGAAGTCGCCTGTGATGTTATAATTACACTATGTCGAAAGAACATTGATATTGTATAAATGTAAATTATAAATATGGACAATGACTATGTAAATATTTATTCACAACTATTATTTTGGGTGACCTATTGGATATTGAAAATATATATATATGTAAATACATGTAAAGTTATGAACTTGTGCCATATACTATGTATACGTATATACCACTTTAAGATGGCGCCAAGTTGATCTGGACACCACTTACTAAACAATTAGTCCTTTTTTGGTGTCTCAAGCCTATGTATAGACTTCCTGTATCAATAGCAAACTGTGTGATCAAGACAGCTTTTGCTGTCGAAACGCGTAACCTTTGCTTAATAAACTGTGGTTTATCCTGAGCGCGAGTTTTTTCTTTTAAGAAAATTGCTGTGAATTATATATATATATATATATATATATATATATATATATATATATATATAGATATATATGTGTGTGTGTGTATGTATGTATGTATGTATGTATGTATGGATGTATATGTATATATATATTACCTACTGGCGATAGCCAGTAGGTATATATAGTTAGGATTGTTTTCCATAGGGAAATCGCAACATTCTATTGGGAATAACTTTGGCGCCGGTTGAGGAATCTTCCTGAAATTTTCCTTAACTTTGCCTCGCGGAGCTCCGCTTTTTCCCTGAAAGTTTGGGGGGGATTCGTCAAGCGGGGGCCGAGATAAAAGGGGGTCCCAAAACGTGTTTTCCCCATGTTAATTTCCATAGGGCGGTTGGACTCACTTTTAGCCCGAACGGCTGAATGGTTTTCCACCAAACTTGGCAAAATTGTAGGGACTGGTAGCCCGATGTGCCTTTGCTATGTCTCAAGATATGTGCTCCAGTGGTTTTTACGAAAATTAACTTTGAAAAAATATATATTGGGCTACATTAGGCTATATATATGTTAGAGCCCAAATGTAGCCCAATGTAGCCCAATGTAGCCCAATGTAGCCCAAAGATGGCCACCAGAGACAAAAAAAACAAATGTAGCCCAAATATCAGCCAGATGTAGCCCAACTATAGCCCAATGACAGAATGTCCCAGAGTGTTCTAAAGAACAACTAGAGCGCTAACAGTCTTACTTATGACAAAAGTATGGCCCACCTGAAGTCATCTTGATTGGAATAAAGTGTTAACACTTAAAACATTTAATTTGCAAAGGAACAAAATGAGGGGGTTCATTTTGCCATAGAAATTATGATTAGTGCTGAAGAAAGAAAAATTAGGGCACATTTTGAGTGACTTCTCAAATCCTCTTATATTTCATTAAAAAAATTCTGATATGCAGTCTCCCAAGATGGCCACCAGAGACAAAAGAGCCCAAATGGAACCCAAATATCAGCCAGATGTAGCCCAACTATAGCCCAATGACAGAATGTCCCAGAGTGTTCTAAAGAACAACTAGAAAGCTAACATTCTTACTTATGACAAAAGTATGGCACACCTGAAGTCATTTTGATTTGAATAAAGTGGTAACACTTAATACATTTAATTTGAAAAGGAACAAAATGAGGGGTTTCATTTTGCCATAGAAATGTTATATATATATATATATTCACTGAAAAAAAAAGGTTACACACCAGTTATAGTTAGGAATTAGCATTTAAAAAACCTTTGAAATTCACTGAAAAAACCATAGGTTTCACACCAGTTATAGTTAGCTGGAAATTTTACTCACATAAAACCATTGAAATTCCCACGTTATAGTTAGTTGGACTCACTATAACGTGCACGTCTGCAATGCACTGCTGATGACGTCACATATTACATCACTCATGCATATATTTAAATATTTAAACATTACTCGCTAATATATGTATTCACTAAGATACACTTAATAAGCCAGTTAACCATTCAATTTTTTTTTTAAAAACACTCACTGAAAAAACCATAGGTTTCAGGCCTTATATAGTTAGGAATTAGCATTTAAAAAACCTTTGAAATTCACTGAAAAAAACATAGGTTTCAGGCCTTCTATAGTTAGGAATCAGCATTTAAAAAACCTTTGAAATTCACTGACAAAACCATAGGTTTCAGGAGTTATATAGTTAGGAATTAGTTTTTAAAAAACCTTTGAAATTCACTCAAAAAACTATAAGTTTTAGTGGTGTTATAGTTAGCTGGACATTTTACTCATACAAAACCAATGAAATTGCTCCTATATAGTTAGTTGTACTAACTATATTTCGCGCACCCGCAATCCACTGCTGATGATGTCACATATTAGATCATTCATGACATGGTCAGTGACATCACTGATGACATCTCAAATGAATATATACATATATATATATGTATGCATGTATGTATGTATGTATAGATATATATATTACCTACTGGCGGTCGCCAGTAGGTATATATAGTTAGGATTTTTTCTCTATGGGTTTTTTGAAAATTCTATGTCTAATAACTTTGGCGTTTGTGGACGGAATTGGCTGAAATTTTCAGGAAAATGGCACATTTTGTTTCTGAGCAGCCCTTAAAAATTTGGGGGGGGTTCGTCCAGTGGGGGCCGAGAAAAAAGGGGGGTCCCAAAACGTGTTTTTAACATTGAGTTTTCCATAGGGCGGTTGGCCTCACTTTTAGCCCGAACGGCTGAATGGATTTGCACGAAACTTGGCAAAATTGTAGGGACTGGTAGCCCGATGTGCCTTTTGTAGGTCTCAATATATGTGCTCCAGTGGATTTTGAGAAATTAACGTTTAAAAAAAGATATATATCTGTAACAGCGGACCGGGCAGCTTCCCAGGACGCGTACTTTTCGCGCAACGGAGCTTTGTGAAGCGAAGCTGATTGGTTCTCTGGCGTCTGTCAACATTCCAAACAGTCCGTAGCGGCCGCCATCTTGTCTCTCGGTAGGATCGAGAGACAAGAGGAGGCCAAAGCGAAGGGGCAAATGACCATAAGGGGGAATAGTAGATCCTCGCTGACCCCCTAGGTTTGATGTGGAGGTTTTAAAAGGGCCCCGCGGGGCAAAAAAAAAAAATAATAATAATAATCGAACGGCTGAATGGATTTGCACGAAACTTGGCAAAATTGTAGGGACTGGTAGCCCGATGTGCCTTTGCTAGGTCTCAATATATGTGCTCCAGTGGATTTTGAGAAATTAACGTTCAAAAAAAGATATATATCTGTAACAGCGCTCCGCCTCGCGTAACGGAGGTTTGCGAAGCGGATTGGTCATTCTGTCACTGGGCTATAGTTGGGCTACATCTGGCTGATATTTGGGCTACATTTGTTTTTTTGTGTGTCTGGCGGCCATCTTTGGGCTACATTGGGCTACATTGGGCTTCATTGGGCTACATTGGGCTACATTTGGGCTCCAACATATATATAGGCCAATGTAGCCCAATATATATTTTTCAAAGTTAATTTTCGTAAAAACCACTGGAGCATATATCTTGAGACATAGCAAAGGCACATCGGGCTACCAGTCCCTACAATTTTGCCAAGTTTCGTGCAAATCCATTCAGCCGTTCGAGCTAAAAGTGAGTCCAACCGCCCTATGGAAATGAAGGAAATGAATGGGTAATTTGTAATTAGCAAATAGCTAATCGCAAACTAGGAATGGTAAAGAATCGCTATTTATTCCTTAAAGTTCGCTATTTAGGAAATGCAAAAAACTTTGATGATACATATGGCGGTTCATCTCTAACAAGATAAGAAGCATAGGGATACATTTATGATGACTGGCGCATCACCAGGGATGTGTTAGTCATTCTGTGCCGCTGTTCCGCCACCTATGGTGTGCTGCATTTACAATGCGGCGCATCATGGGGCAAAAACAGCACAGATGCGTGATGTATCTGTGCCGTAAAGGTGGCGCATTGCTGGAGTTGTATCGCAAGTGTGATGAAGCTCCAGCAAGGGTCGGGGGTGCCCCTGTCGCAGGGTTTCTGTTCTCACACAGAACTGTGGACAGAGGATTGGAACCTCGGCGAATTAGGGTGTCCCAAAACTCACGTTAGTAATCAAAAACTCCTTAGCAAGCTAGGTACAGTGTCACATTGGATATAACAAACTCTCAATGTTTAGACAATCCAGAATATGAACTTATAGTACCTCAGGATACGTGGAACTCATGAACAGTCGGTCGTTATATATTTCTTAGAAACCAGAACATGGAGTTAAGAAGAACACATGTGTATTTGAAATGTTTATTTACTAATGCCGTCTTCTGAGGCGTAGTATCTTAGATTATACAAGTACACATATTATCAGTAGCAAAATTACCAGCATAGTCAGTAGTACATAAAAAGCGAATGGTGACAGTATGTTAACATGCTGTAAATGAATAAGAGTTAGCAACACTTATAAGCAGCCGCGGGCCGTGGAGGGAGTTACGGTGAGGCAGGGAGGCGGGGAGGGGGAGAAGCAGGGTGTAGAATACAAGTACACATATTATCAGTAGCAAAATTACCAGCATAGTTACTAGTACATAAAAAGCGAATGGTGACAGTATGTTAACATGCTGTAAATGAATAAGAGTTAGCAACACTTATAAGCAGCCGCGGGCCGTGGAGGGAGTTACGGTGGGGCAGGGAGGCGGGGAGGGGGAGGGGCAAGGTAGAGAGGGCTCCACCCTGCTTCTCCCCCTCCCCGCCTCCCTGCCTCACCGTAACTCCCTCCACGGCCCGCGGCTGCTTATATCTCACCCTCCCTAATACACATATTATATTATTTGCTAAGAAGGTCTCTTTGTGTTGGTTTAGGGCGTGCCCATACTTTAGTGTCTTAGATTTGAAGGAATCACATCAGCATACACCAGCTCTCTCTTCATGTGAACCGCATCAACTGTTGTGTATGTGTGTTCGGCAAAGCAATATAAAACCCGCCTCATGCCCAGAATTGGCAGAAGTTGCACTTATGTTATGAGTATGAAGTCGTGGAGATCAGACCTCATAACAATTCTGTATCGTGTTGTTCTTGAAACTTTAGCACTCGCTGTACAGATATAGTTTAACAAGCAAAGCAGATAGTAGAGCAATAACATATTATTCTCATGTAAACCACGATGAACTACTAGGTGGAAAGCTAAAGCAACAACTAAGTGTCGTGTGCAGAAGTTGCAAAAAAGGAAAAATGGCGTTTAAACCGGTAATGAGTCCATGCTAACTTAACACGGTGTAAAGATATCCAGGACCTAGATGACACCTCCCCATGATCCGGAAACGAACTGAATAAGATAATAGAAGTGCCATCTCATGAGAGTAGATTGCAAGTTTATAAGTGGACGGTCCGCAAGGTAAAGCATTAAAAACTAGGAAAATTTAATGCTAAAGAAAAATAAAACAGCCAAGTACTTTATCGAGTCTTAAGCCAATAGGCAAGGTAAATAATAAAAACTTGACAAATAAGTCAATGAATTGTCAATGAAATGCTAGTACTCAGCATATCAAACATGAAAAAGGTCTATGACATAACTGTGTATGCAAAATAAGCTGCAACAGCCTCCAATAGGAAGTCACCGTCTTCATCCGAAAACAGTTCAGCCATCCAATTTAAAAGCAGAAAAGAACATACGTGCTCTCCCAGCACCGGATCCTCTATCACCATCAGAGGACAGCTCGGTGGGTTTTCAAGAAAGCTCTGCTCCAAGAAAGACTGTGCTGCCGCCAGTAAATTCCAGGGACCAAGTAGTCCATGCATCAATGCCACAGCCATAATCCTTTCGCCAGGACAAACCAACTCGTGAGTAATGATAGGAGTCATCAGCTGATTAAAGTCGACGTCAGGAGAAACCGGTCCGCAGAGACACAAATCAATGGCCCAATCGAAATCACAGGTCAGGCAGTGAAATACAGGCTGGACACAGGTGAAGTAGGAGAATCGAAAAGATAATCCATATGCCGTACTTAATATCGCCAACGGCATTGTGCCATAATATTCTAGCATGCGATTGCGGAACAGTGTCAGCATCTGCAGGGTGGGAGGTTGCATAGGAGGGACATCCATATTTAAAAATGTAAAAAAGCACAAGAGTGTCCGCTGGTAATGCAAGTAAAAATGCCAATCCACGAAGCAGATTGGAGAAAATATAATGAAAGGAAGCAGGGATGACTCCAAAGATTTTTTCAAATGAAGTCACGAGACCACTGGTAACAACTTTAAAAAAGTGCACCAGGGCCTTTGTGGAGGATGCGTTAAAGATAGTCGGAACCATCTTGCTGAAATTGAAAGGCAAATCTTAATTGAAAAGGGTCTGCACCTCTGTACGGGTGTTCGCTATGTGAAGCACGAAAGTTTCACGGGCCAAACTCAAGGCCACCTCTCTCTGAGACAAAAGAGCTCTTATTCTTGCCATGCCGTTGAAATGTGCTCCCAAGGTTGGTATTTGTGGCCAGATTGAAAACTCCCTATGTTCATGTGTGGGAGGAAATAGAACATTTCTGCAGCAAATAACCCGTTCACTTACTGTTACGATAAAAGGAATACTTTTAATTAACTCAGAACAATCTTCATTATTGAGCATCAAATAACTACCATTTTCCAACAACTTGAACGTGGGGATGATAGCAGGAACTGGCGTGCCTTGCAACACGCAAGCCATATTTGGTCGGTGTTTGTTGCATGAACCGTGTAACTGTATGTGCCTACACATTAGTGAATGATCTGGCGTCTCAGTGCATTCCTCTCCATTCAGATAAACTTCTTGATCATCTTTGAAACATCTGTATGTGTATGGAAGCGACCAGACCTCATGAAGAAAAGCACTACCTAAAGGTTCATAACGACCTATTGGTATATATTTCATACAATTTGAAAACTTATATAAAGCAAAAGGCAGCGTTATTAAACCGTGGATAAGGCACGTTGCCAAAAAACCCGCAATCCTCTGCTGATGATGTCACTGAGCATGTCATGAATGATGTAATATGTGACATCATCAGCAGTGGATTACGGGTAATAGTATCTCTAGTTTACTCCCCTATAGCTGTCTTTCTTTTAACATAAGTGTCTGTTTCCTTCCCTTATACTTACTGTTTTTGGTTCGCTTCCGGTTCGCATACCGGCGAGCGAACTGGGAAGCGAACTAAGAGAAATAGAGGTTGGCACAGTTCCAAATATTGTACCAATTTTTTAATAACGGGGAGGTAGTTCTGAAAAGAACTTTTTTTTTTATTGTTTTTGTTGTTTTATATTTTTTTTATTTTTTTTCGGAACATTTTTTTACTTTTTTTGAATTTTTCTGAACAGTTTTATATTTTTTGGGGTTTTTCTTGGAGGGGGCAATGAAAACGATTCATTGTAAAGGGCTCAACAGGAGCAACAAAACAAAAAAAGAAGTATTTATTATTTTGGGCGTTTCGTACAAACTTGCATATGATAGTCAATAGCTCTGTTGATCAGAGTGATGCTTCTTTCTCCGTAGGAAATGAATCCATCGCAAAATACGCAGATGTGTTTTACTTCACCAAATTTCATTTGTATATTTGGCACCATCTCCCTGCCCTCTGGTCCCGTTACTTCCGGTACAACAGATCTTCTGGCCATAATAGGGAGATTATCTAGGTCGTTCCGAAACTGTGCAGCACTGTAGTTGTTAGGATGCCACCTAGTCATATGGCGATGCATTGTGTAGTTTCCGAAACTGTATTTTTTCTCGGTTCCTATGGACAGTCTATCTTGACATATAAGGCAAGTTACGTATCTTGCATTTACTTTTTTCTGACCTTTGGGAATTTTAAAAAATTGCCAAATGAAGTTTTCTTTCCGGTGAGACGTCTTGGGCTGCTCAGGCAAAAACTGCCTCTCTTCGTGCTCGTCGTCCTGTTCCTCTTCTTCCTCTTCTTGTTGAATTATAACTTGAGCAGGTGGTCCACTCTTCCTTGGATGTGGTGGAGGTGGTGGGGAAGCACCAGCTGAAGCTACTAAAGAAGCCATTGCTCAGTGATCACAAAGGGTCTTTCTCTCACAATGATGAAAGTCAGAGTGAGGAAAGAAGGAGGGATTTTCATCATTTGGGAAAAACAAGAGTTCTCAACCAATCAAAAGTGTTCATTTTAGATTATATGACCTAGTCTTACATCATTAGGAAACCAAAAGTGAAATGAACCAATGAAAAGTGTTATTACCAAGTCACATGACTTGCTGTGTTTACGTTAAGCGCTTTGCAGGGCCTCACGGTTTGCTTCCAGAAACCTGCGCTTTGCGACTCGCTTCGCGTACCAGTTCGCTAACGTAGCACGTCATATGACGTATCACGCGACAACGTGGAACGTCATGCGGACGGGAGGCGTCACGATGTTGTTTTCTAACGCGGCACTTGCGGTAAAGAAACGTTTACCGGCTCGCGGTCTATTTCGCGGCATCAAGGTCAGCTAACGGGAAGCTTCCCGATTCGCGAAGCGGGAACGTAGAAAAAAAAATATTAAAAAAAAAAATTATTCATAAACATATAAAATATATTTTTGGATTTAAAGAAGAATACATTTTACAGCTACAGATATTAGCTGTTAAAAAACCAATGAAATTCACAGAAAAAACCATAGGTTATAGACCATATATAGTTAGGAATTAGCATTTACAAAACCTTGAAAATTCACTGAAAAAACCATAGGTTATAGACCATATATAGTTAGGAATTAGCATTTAGAAAACCTTATTTTACTCACACAAAACCATTGAAATTCCATATATAGTTAGTTGCACTAACTATATATCGCGCACCCGCAATCCACTGCTGATGATGTCACATATTACATCATTCATGACATGGTCAGTGACATCACTGATGACATCACTGATGACATCTCAAATGACATCACTGATGATATCTCATTTGACATCAATGGTCACATCAATGATGATATCATTAATGTGACAATACAATGCATCTCCTCACACTTTAATATAACCTCTGTTACACCCAGTGTTGAATACAGATTATCATTTTTGAAACCATTGACACACCAATACTAGTTACTACATACGCACTCACTGATTCCTACGTCTACACACACATTCACTCATTCACCCATACAATCATTCATACATACAATCACTCATCTTTACAACACTATCATATGCACTCATACACCTATACAGACACTCACACTCTGCCACTCATCCATGGAGTTACTCACACACCTAGTCAGTCCTGTAAAGAATCAATCACAGTTCCATTTTCTAATCTACACAGTTAAACATAGAGTACCTTACATTTTCAAACATATACTAACACATACTTACTCTCTTATAGAATCACTGATACAAGTACACATTGATCTGCACAGAGTCACACACCTCCCAGCCAGCCATACACACACTCAGTCTCCCATACAAATACTTGTGCAACCAATCAATAACCCATATAGCTACTTATATAGCTACTGATCAACACATGCAGCAGCTTGCACAACAACAGACATGCTGATGCACACTTTCAGACATTTTAGTCACTAACCCGTGCATTTAGTAAGACGCATTTAATCACTCACTCATACAGTCAATCACGCACCTACTAAAACCTTCATTCAGACACTTATACATCCACTCATTCTTCAATATGTAAAACATATTTAAACTTTACAGAAACACATAATCACTGGATGTTGTCATCAGTGATGTCATTTGAGATGTCATCAGTGATGTCATCAGTGATGTCATCAGTGATGTCACTGACCATGTCATGAATGATGTAATATGTGACATCATCAGCAGTGGATTGCGGGTGCGCGATATATAGTTAGTGCAACTAACTATATATGGAATTTCAATGGTTTTGTGTGAGTAAAATAAGGTTTTCTAAATGCTAATTCCTAACTATATATGGTCTATAACCTATGGTTTTTTCAGTGAATATATATATATATATATAAATACACATTTAAAGAGATCTGTAGAGCTTTTAAAACAGACAATCACATACTGGCCCTTTTACTTCAAAATCTTATGAGAGCCTCCTAGGACATTGGGCAGAGTGCTCTGTGTTGAAAAGGTAACTTGTACTCTGAAGTTTCACTCTGCTGTATACACTCCTCCAGACCCATGTGCCCAATGATGGAGCGAGATAGAAAACAAAATTTTGTTTAATCTCGTGAAGTCATATTTCCATAACATGAATAATAATATTAATGATTTGTGATATGTCGTGCTAATACAACTTAGATTAAACTTTACACATGGGGGGACTAACATGTGTGCTCATAAACGTGCATAATTGTTGCATCTTTTTGTTCGTGCAAAATAATAAAATAAAATATTGTTTTCGTTTTTGTCATTACTAACTGCTGCAAACTTAAAAGAAGCATGTGCTTATTTTGCTTTTCCTTGTCTGTGTGATGTCATTTCTACTATTCTAGGTGCATTTGGGTCTCATGGAATAACGGAGACTGGTAGATATAAACGCTGCTTTATTTGTTTGCCATGGCTAGGTAACATTTTGACTAATAAGGGTTGGTTAATTAATTAGTGAAACAAGGGGTGGATACAGAATCTACATTATTTCTTACATTAATACTTTTCTTGTGTTTGTTTTATATTAGAAATCATAAGTTGCCTGCTTTTGGGCCTAGTCGCTTGAGTCGCAGAAAAGAGCTGACTTGTAATTCTGCAAAAGTCACGAGACTCCCATTCTGAATTAAAGCGTTTAATAAAGCTGCATTCACAAAGCAAAAACTGATGAGCTGCCATCATTCTGTCGGACATGGCCAAGGTCGAAAGTGAACATTTTGTCAGCCTTAACTTGGCATCCGCGGAAGTCTAATGAAAGTCAATGGACGCTGCGAGAATGACTTAATACATTTGTTGCAATATGAGGAAGCTTCTGGCTTCACGTAGAAGAGACAATGGTCTTTATGAAACTTGATGTAATGGAACTTTTTGAAAAGTGGGTGACATGTCACTTGTCACTCTCAGCCAATGGGATGTCGAAGATTTCTGAAAACTTTCCTTTGCTAGTTTAGTTAGCGTAGAAAGGTATAAAAAGTCATGCCCTTAGGGATGGGCTGGCTGCTGCTTTCTGACTTTCCGATGAGGGTGAAGTGCTGCTGGACTTTGCGTGGAGCACGTAAGAATCCTCAAATAACTTTACTTTAATTTCTATCTATTTAGCTCAGTTAGGGAATTAGGTTTTAGAAATGCTAAACTTTATATATTCACTTTAAATTTGATTTACTTGCTTAAATCGTATTTTCTCATATTTCTTTACCATCATGCTTGCTTTATTGCTAATAAAATTCATTTATAAAACTATCAACTTATATACCATAATTTAGTAAATAAAATCTTACTTTTGACAAACAAGCTGGTCTTGGTTATTCAGAAGTGTAGGTTACTATTAGCTAGATCACGTCGCCAATGGTGGTCATTTAAATGGTTATGCTTTATTCTAATGACAATATTCTTTTCGCAGATGTATAGAATGTATATAGTTTGTAGATAATGTGTATATAGATTTAAACTGACCACCTGATTCAGTAGGCCCAAAATATGTCAGGTTTATAAATGGGTCCATATTTAGTATAGAATTTTGTTTATAGGTTATGAAGTTGGGTAGCGTAGTTTATGATATATTTTCTATAGGCCGCTGGATCAATTCTCTGGTAGCAGAAATTGATGGTTGCTAAGGGGTAACCAAGGTAATATGTTGGTTGCTAAGGGTTACTAGCGTTGTTATGGTATGGAAATAGGATCGATGTTTTAACACATGTTGAGTTCGTTTTTCGTGCTATCTGTAAGCTATACCGGTATAGATTGTGTGGCGAGAAATTAGTCACGCAAGCCATCTGTTCTGTTTGTAGTGATATCGCCGAGTATCACAAGAGGTATCGCCGTGTACCATAGTGTTGTCGCCGAGCAGCACAGTTTTAGGGCTAGGTCTGAATCTTGTATAGTGAGGGTTTTCTAAGAAATTAGAGCAGCATGAGAATAGGGACAAAGCGCCTTCCATAAAACTCACTGTGATGAGAGTATTAGTTATATCCGAACTTGAGTGAAGGGTAAATTAGCGTCGGTGCATGATTATCTATAAACAGTTTAGAGTCCTGTACGGGTACATGTTTCATATCTATAAACAGGTGAGAGCCCTGTACGGATAACGTCGTTATTTTGCTAACGGTGCATGATCTCTATAAACAGGTGAGAGTCCTGTACGGATTTCATGTGTGTTTGAAATTAGGGAATTTTCAGTGTGAAAGTGCGAGTTTGAATTGTATTTTATGTTCAAGTGGAACTCTTAGAATTTTCACTTCGCGGTGGGTTCAGAGCAAAGCGAGTTCATAATTATACGTGTTAGAAGGGTGGGGTAAGGTTACTCTACTGACAATTGAATATTATCCTTAGTGTGAATAGCGCCGTCTATTCCGAAGTGTGGATACTTGAATGTATGTAAACTATCCTAAATATTGAAACGAACAGATGTTGTCTTTATAGTCATCGTTAAAAATTAATTTACACTGAAAGTGTTCTTAAAATGGCGCTGTGAAAAGATTTTGTGAAGGAGGGGTAAGCGCCAGGAGTGAGAAACGAGAAACCGCAGCTGCTGTGTACGTCACAGAGCCGCGCTGGGATTGGGTGACCTACGTCACAAGCTATATTCTGATTGGCTCCTGAGTCTCTGACGGCATGTGAGCTGATTGGTCGTTCGAAAAAAAAAAAACCCAAATTTATTGGTTGAGCAGAAAAGTGACGTAACTCAACTGTCATTGGCTTGTTGGTGTGTTTCGCGCACGGATTGGTTGTTTTTCGGAACATCCCGGAAATATTTTACGAACGATTTTGTGAATTAGATTTAACTCTTAAAAATGAGTTATCACTTTAAACATGTTGAGAAAAAGTCAACATTATTTCAGAAATTTAAGAATTTATTTTCACCTGACAAGAAAATCGAAACGCGAGGTGGTAAACTACTTCATAAGTATAAAACACCTGCAGCGTATATGGAAGGTGAATATGGATATCATACTGTCTTATGGTTTGATAGTTGGAAACGCTATACTAAAAACGACGGTGTTTTAACTTGGCCTGATGATGGTTCATTTAATGTAAGAGTCTTAAGAAACTTACGAGAGAAAATGAATGCTCTTGTTCCAAAACCGAGACCGACTCAATTCGAAGCTTTAGTTGCGTGGGAAGACGAGATGTATCAGTTACAAAGAGAAGCTAGTGGAATTAAAAGACCTTCTAAAAATCCATCTTGGAAAAGAGAAACTCATGAAGATAGATTGCGAATGTGGAGACAGGGAAATATGAGTGAAGGATTGTATTTAATTCATGAAATGGTAATGGGTACTCCTACAGGGAAATCTATGGAAAGTGAATCTGAGGATGCAGTTATGGAAGAAATATATACAACTGCTAGAAAGAATCAGCCTAATCAGCCTTTGAGACCTCCTAGATCATGGTCTACTCCGGTGGTTTCTACTGAAACTTCACCGAGTGCACCTCCAATTAGTGAAGCTCCTAAACTTTATCCAAATAATTGTGAAATCATTGAAACTCCTAAAAGACCAGAATTCGAGAATGCTCGAAATGAAGGTAGACATTTTACAATGGCTCCAAGAGCAAGGGAACCTCCAAAAGATTATACAAGAGAAACAAGAAGTGTTGAGGATGTT
Source organism: Lissotriton helveticus (assembly GCF_964261635.1). Classification (NCBI taxonomy): domain Eukaryota; kingdom Metazoa; phylum Chordata; class Amphibia; order Caudata; family Salamandridae; genus Lissotriton; species Lissotriton helveticus. The sequence continues at coordinate 748,244,773 of NC_136067.1, forward strand.
GATTATAATGAATATTTAAGATCTAAAGGAGAATTAATAAAAAGAATGACAAAAGGCATGGAAGCTGTGACAGTTCCAGTAACAATTGGTCCTGTTCAGCCTGTATTTGATCATAAGGAAACAAACAAAACTGGATTAACTATTCCTTTAAATACAGAAATTCAAAAGGCTACTGAAAAATTTTATTCAGACTTATCTGAAATAAACTCTTCTAAATCGAGAATGCCTGATTTAACCTTTAATGAGGATTTATCTCCAAAAACACCAATGGGTGCTATATCAGATATAGGGAGTCCTGAAGTCAGGGTAACCACACCAAAACTTGATGTGGCCAAATTAAAAGCGAATATCGAAGAATTAATAATTGGAACAATTGGTCCAGATAGTTTAAATTACTATCGAGATGATGAACTACTGTTCATTTGCAAAAGCATTCAGTGGAAAACGAAAAATAAATATGATCAACTAGAGGATCTAGCAGCAGAACTTGAAATCGATGTGAGTAAACAAAAGAACTTTGCAAAGCATTACAGATTAGACTTTTCAGAAAGTGACATTGAGAGTTTGAACTCAATGGGAAGAATAGTTCATATTAAAGATTTAATTGTCTATATCAAAAAGCTGGGAGAACTGAACAAATGGAGAGTAAAATGGACGAAAAAGAAGGAAGATGAAAGACTGGATAAATTGTCAAAACAATTTCCAATGAGAGAAATTGCAGGTGGAGGATATGTTCATGTCCCTTGGTCAAGACAGGACATTCTATTATTTACAAATGACTTTCCAAAATTGAGGGAAAAACCAGTTGAGTGGTACAGGCAAGTCGATAGATTTATTAAAGTGTCAAAAGTTCTGTGGATTGATTTAGATGGATTTTTTGACATTGTCGTTCCATCTGATCTTTGGACAGAATGCAAAATATCAATTAGTTGGCCAAAAACAGAACCTGAGCGAATCAAAGAAACAGGTGCTCCAAATCCACTTGTAATGGATTTTTATGAAAAAGTAATTGTTTGGATGAAAAACAAAATTCCACCCAAAGAAGTCGATTGGGTTAAAATAGAAAGAACAGAACAGGAAACAAAAGAATCAGTTCATTCCTTTTATGAAAGACTACTGTTAATCTTTAAACAATACAGTGGTTATGAAAAATTAGATGAAAAGGACATGAGTCATTTTGTCTATAGATTTGTTTATGGACTAAAACCTGAAATTGGAGAGATGATCAGAAATAGTATTGTCGGATGGCAATCACTATCTGTAGATGATATTCTAAGAAAAGCAAAGTATTGCAGTGATGAAATAGAAGTAAAACAGAAGAAGCTGAAGGAGAAAGCCATGTGGGCTCAGGTAAAGGTGGCTGAGCAACAGATTGCCAGCATGGGAAATAAGAACACTAATTTTGTTCAAACTGGAAATACAAACCAGATACAAGGAAAGTTTAAAGGTAATAATTTCCAAAAGAAATTTAGCCCAAAGATAGAGGAGCTGAAACAAAGATTACCTTGTTTTAATTGTGGCGAAATTGGACATTGGAGAGACGAGTGTCCTCATCCTCCTAAAAACTCAAAGAATCCCTTATTGAATCCACAGATGCAGAATGGTGTTGACCTGCAGCGACAGCTACAGATGCAACAGGGGTTAAACGAATTTAATATTCAGCGACAGTTACAGCAACAGCAACAACAACAGGTGAATAATCGTCAAGACCAATTGCCACAACCACCTTTTCCAAATAGTGGGGGAGTTCAAAAATATAATCCAAACGTGGGATTTCAGGGAAGTGAACAGGTAATAAAACCACAAAAACAGCAAAAACAGCAAAGAGTTCAAATGCAAAATGCTTCACAACAATTTTTATTAGCAGAAAGTCAAGACAGCGATTCTGATGATTATTGCTGACGGTGCCCGAGAGAGGAGGAAGAGTGTGTTGTTGGAGCCACTCTTGAGGTTGACCAGTCTGGTCCTTTTGTAAATGGGAAAGTTAATGATGTAGACATCACTTTTCTAGTGGACACTGGTGCTACCCGTTCTACTGTTAGATCAGTGGAAATTGAAAACCTACCTCTCTCTGGGGATACCATCCAAGTTGTCGGAGTAAGTAATCAGCAAATTAAAACAGACTTAACTGATCCAGTACCAGTTGAAATTGGAAATTACAGAGATAAACACAGATTTGTGGTTTGTAATAGTAGTCCAGTAAATCTATTGGGCAGAGACATCCTATGTAAAATGAATTGTAGAATATATTGTTCTCCTGATGGAGTTGAGTTACAAACAATGGAGGAAGATGGTTTATACAGAATGACAATGATGATGATGGAAGCAGAAGAAACAAAATTGTTTCCTGCATTTGAAGAAAAAGATTTACCTGAAGAACTAAAAGAAACAGTGAAATCTGAAATATGGGATTTTACTGGTAATGAGATGGGTCTGATGAAAAACGTAGATCCAGTAAAAATTACATTGAAACAGGGAATAGAATTTCCAAACACTCCACAGTATAAAATGAAAACAGAAACGATTGAAGGTATTACACCTATAATTGAAAAATTAATCAAGCAAGGTGTATTAAAAGAAATGGAGAGTAGCTCTTGTAATTCACCAAATATGGGAGTTAAAAAGTCTAACGGAACATTTAGAATCGTACAAGATTTGAGAAAGGTTAATCAAATTGTCGTTCCATGTTGTCCTGTGGTTCCAAATCCAGCAGTAATTCTATTTCAGATTCCACATGATGCTGAATGGTATACAGTCATTGACCTTTGCAATGCATTCTTTACTATTCCCTTACATCCAGACAGTTATGAAATATTTGCTTTCAGATTCCAAGGTAAGACCCTCGGATGGTCAAGAATCCCTCAGGGCTATACAGAAAGTCCTTCAATCTTTAACGAATTGTTAAAAAGATCATTAGAAGACCTAGACTTACCAGGTAGGTCTACGCTAGTGCAGTATATTGATGATTTGTTAATAGCTGCAAAGACAAGAGAAAACTGTGTAACAGACACAATAATCCTGTTAAATCGCCTTGCAGAAGAAGGACATAAAGTGTCCCCAGCAAAACTACAGTTTTGCAAACAAGAAGTAAAATATCTTGGTCACAGAATTGCAAAAGGAAAAAGACAAGTAACAATAGAGAGAATAAAAATGATTCAAGCAATGTTACCACCTAGAACACAAAGACAGGTCAGAATGTTCTTGGGAATGGTTGGTTACTGTCGACAATGGATAAGTGGATTTTCAGTAATTGCAAAACCACTACAAAGACTGACCAAATCAGATGTAAAAGATCCAATTATTCTCAATGATGCTGAGATGGAATCTTTTGAGAACCTGAAAAAGAGCTTATGTCAAGCTCCAGCTTTGGGTATGCCAAATTATGAGAAAGATTTTGAACTGTATTGCAGTGAGAGAGAAGGATGTGCATTATCTGTGTTAATTCAAAGACATGGAAATTTAAAGAAACCTATTGCATACTTCTCTGCAGTTCTTGATCCAATTGCAAAGGCATTACCAGGTTGTTTGAAAGCAGTTGCAGCTACAAGTATCAGTCTGGAACAAAGTGAAGGAATCATTATGGGATTTCCTGTAAAGGTTTTTGTGCCTCATTCAGTTGAAATATTACTGACAAGAGGTAAGACTCAACATTTAACAAGTAGCAGATTGACAAAGTATGAGAAAATCATACTGGGAGCAGATAATGTTTCGATTTCAAGATGTTTAAATCTGAATCCTTCTACATTACTGCCTGATTCTGAAATTGTTGATGACATTGAAACAGAACATGAATGTTTAGATGTCATGGAATTCTGCACTAAACCAAGAAAAGACATCAAAGACAGACCTTTGTCTGAATCGGATTTTGTCTACTTTGTAGATGGATCATGCTTAAGATCCGAAGGAGGTGTCTTAAAAGCTTCATATTCAGTTTGTACAGTCGTAGATATTGAAGAAGCATCATGTCTTGAAGGAGTTCGTTCAGCACAAGTGGCTGAATTGATTGCTTTAATTCGTGCATGTGAAATATCAAAGGATATAAGAGTTACCATCATTACTGATAGTCAGTATGGGTACGGAGTTGTGCATGATTATGGACAACTCTGGTCACAGAGAGGATACATGACATCAGCAGGATCACCAATTAAAAATGCAGTTTTCATTAGGAGATTAATTGAAGCAATACAATTGCCAAAAGAAATCGCCATTGTTAAATGTGCAGCGCACACTAAAGGAACTGATTATATTTCCAAGGGAAATGCCTTCGCAGATGAAACAGCAAAATACTGCGCAAGGAAAAATTATTCATACAATCGGAATAGAAGTAAAGAAACTGATTCAAATTCATTAATGCTAACAACTGTTGTAGAAACATGGCATGAGATTAGAGATTTACAAAATGAAGCAGAAGATGAAGAAAAAGACTTATGGTTAAGATCAGATTGTAGACCACGTGAAGAAGATGGAGTGTGGGTTTACAAAGATGGCAGAGTAGTCTTACCAAATTGCTTGATTGCTGACATGGCCAGATTATATCATGGTCCAGCACATCTAGGAAGAGATTCTATGGTTAGACTTTTCAGAGAAACATGGTTCAATACCAAGTTTAGAACTATTGCTGAATCTTTTTGTCAAAGGTGTTTGTCATGCCAACAAATGAATCCAAACAGAAAATCAGTGGTGGGGACAGGAATAATTGGTCGAGAAGGTGGTCCTTTTACCAGGTTACAAATGGATTTCATTGAAATGCCCTTACACAATTGTCTGAAATATGTGCTTGTAATTGTATGTTTATTCTCAAGATGGGTAGAGGCTTTCCCTACACGACATTGTGATTCAATTACAGTAGCAAAACTAATGCTCAGAGAAATCATCCCAAGGTACGGTTTTCCAGTCACTATTGAGAGTGATGGAGGGAGCCATTTTGATAACAAACTGATGAAGTTAATTTGCGAAGCTTTGAGCATTGAGCAGAAAATACACTGTGCATACAGACCAGAGGCATCAGGAGTAGTTGAGCAAATAAATGGAACAATCAAAAACAGAATTGGAAAAATGTGTCTTGAAACAGGTATAAAGTGGACTGATGCTCTTCCACTTGTTTTGATGTCATTAAGAAGTACACCAGATAAAAAGACAGGTTTGAGTCCTCATGAAATTTTAATGGGAAGAGTTATGAGGCAAGCTTTTGTACCTGTAGGTAAACTGTTGAGCATAAATGACAGTGCAATTTTGGATTACTGTAAAAGGTTATCTGATATGGTAACTTCTGTGTCTAATCAGGTGGGAACTGAAGCTCAATCAAATGAAAAGGTTTTGACACATGATCTGAGACCTGGCGACTGGGTCAGAACAAAAGTACATCGGAGAAGGAATTGTCTAGCTCCTAGATGGCAGAAACCTAGGCAGATAATTTTGATCACTACTAATGCTGTAAAGTGCAGAGGATTGAAACGTTGGATACATCCTAGTCATACTATTCCAGTACCAACTCCTGAAAGTTCTGATGTTGAAAGTGATACCACAGATGATTCTGATTCTGAAGCAGAAGGCAAAACAGAAGGTGAAGTAATTCCAGATTCTGAAGATCGACAAGAAAGTCGACATCTGGAAACTGTGCCAGTAAATGGAAATCTGACAAGAAAAGACTTGGAAATAATTGAAATAGATTCTGAAGGTGAAGAGAATCTGTTAAAGGGAAAGATAACTGAGGATTCGGTTGTCTGCATCGAAGACAAAGAAGCTGAACAAAAAGAAGTTTCAGACCAGGAGAGTATCGAAAGGCAGAGAACAAACTCTGAAGTAAGGAACAAAAATCCGAAATCTGGGAAGTTAGAGGTAATTGAGGAAGAGGAGGAGAACGAATTACCGAGTACCAGTGATGGAAGACAAAGTGAAGTTCCTGAAGGAGTGAAATTGCCGAATAGAGAAGTTCCTGAGTCAATTGAAATTTCAGACTACGAAACTGAAGAAAGTGACGTGGAAGGTGAAAGTGAAAACAGAAAGAAAAGGACTTGGAAGTCAGAATCAAATAATTCTGAACCAAAGAAGAAATACGTGAGAAAAACAGACTACTGGCCAGGTGGAAGATTGAGAGTCAGATTGATCAAGAAACCAAAAGAACAAGTTGAAGAAATCAGTAGTCAAAAGAGTCCTGGAAAAGAAGTTGGAGTTGGAAGAAAAATCGAAGTGATATCGAGAAAAGGGAAGAGAATAATAAGACCAAACCAAAAATATAAGTCTCCTGAGTGGACTTACTTAGTAATTCCACCTGTTATTGACATATATGATAGTAGTGAAGAAGAAAACGAAATCCAAGAAATTAGTGACAATGATTGAAGTACAGAAATATTAAATTGGCAAAAGGCTGAAGAAAAATTGTTAGTTGACACAAGGTCGAAGAAAAACTGTTTAGTTGAAGAAAACTTATGTATGACATAAGGTCGAAGAAATCTTGTTTAGGGTTTTAAAAGAGAAAAATATATTTTAAAAGGGGGGTGTAAATATAAATTTAGAATTTTAAAATTTATTTTTATTTTTTTGAGGCTAAAACTAACCAAAAATGCCTTACGTTAAGGAGAGCACTTCAAAGTGTTCGGTTTTTAAAAGATGCTGTAAGATGACTCTGGTATGTCTGCTCATTTTAGTTCTGCTCTGGTTGGTACTAGCTGTGATTATCCCTTTAGAAATGAATAGAGAATTACACAAAGATAACATAACAAGCAAAGCTCTGGTTAGCCAAACTAAACATAGTGCATCTGCAAAAGTTATTGATCATCAGCCTAACATTCATCAAGATAAATCAATAGGTGATTTTTCAAGTAATACATTCACAAAGCTATTGAGTGAATATGTTAAGGTAATGGATGCTAAAGACTGCTATGTCTGTGTTAAGTTACCTGCTTCTGTTTCTGAGGGAGTAACATATAATATGCTTCCTCTCACTTATGCTGTAACATGTAGTGTATTAACTAGTTTATTTTATCAAACTGGACGTTTAGAATATTACTATTCAAATTATGATGAAATTTTTGCAAATATTAAGATTGATAATGTTTTAAATAAGCATAAGAAAGCAAAACAAATGAGAGAATTTTTCCTTGTTACTAATGAACTCACATATGAGTATGCTTACAAGAATAATCTAACATGTAAATTAAGTGCTGAAGGAAAGAAATTTTTGAACATGGTTGAGGAGAGAAGAGCAATTTATAAGAGGAATGAATTAGTTAAGCAGACTAAGTCAGCTTTCTGGCAAAAAGAGGATGAGAAATTAAATGGCAAAATGCTTGAAAATATTGCAATTCACATAGACAAACCAGTTAGTGGAAAACTTTGCATTAGAAGAGATAATACACTTTTTGATAATTATTTTGTAGGTGCAAGTAACTGTGAAGATACTTATCAGATTTTGGGAGGTTGGGGATTTAAAGGTGGAAAAGATCCGATCTTTCCTGGGATTTATTTTGTTTGTGGTGACAAAGCCTACTACAACCTTCCAGACCATTGGTATGGAACTTGTTATGTGGGAATTGTTTTTCCTAAAGTGTTTCATGTTGACAGAGATTCAGAAGGATTGTTTAAAATTCATAATTATGTAAATAGAGTTAAAAGAGAAACTTTTACTGAAGTTCTGGGAGATATTTTTCAAGCTGTAATACCTTTTGTTGGTATAACTCTAAATGCAGGGAGAATCAGAAAATTGTCAACTATAGTTGATAGATTATCAACTGACACAGCTGATGGATTTCAATTAGTAAATGTTGAAGTTATTGCAATTAGATCTATGGTAATTCAAGACCGCCTTGCTTTAGACATACTCCTAGCAAAAGAGGGAGGAGTCTGTGGCATTTTACATGTGCAACATTGTTGTACATATATTCCGGATGAAAGTAAGAATATTGAAATGTATATTAAGAATATTACACAAATGCATTCAGAGATAATTCCTTTAGAAGAAGATGATTTTACAGGGAAACTTTCAAAAAGGTTTCAAGCAATTAAAAACTGGTTTCATAATATCGGAAGTTCAATTCTTGGCAAGATTCTGGCACCTTTGATTATAATAGTATTCATTTTTATTTTGACCAAATTAGGTTGTTTGTTACATAAAAGAAAGAAACAGTTGAAAGAAAAGAAAAGAATTTATAAACTTAGAAAAGAAGAAGAAAAGGAGATAGAATTACAGGAGTTACATAGAGAGCGTTATGTTAATTGCAAAGATTATGCAGAAACAGACTTTTAGGTTTACTGATACAAATGAATTTGAATCGATTTCTTAGAAATTTAAATTATCAAAATTTTGAGTGCTGGTGTGGTGATTTGTTAATCACCAGATGAGGGAGTTGATGGAGCGAGATAGAAAACAAAATTTTGTTTAATCTCGTGAAGTCATATTTCCATAACATGAATAATAATATTAATGATTTGTGATATGTCGTGCTAATACAACTTAGATTAAACTTTACACATGGGGGGACTAACATGTGTGCTCATAAACGTGCATAATTGTTGCATCTTTTTGTTCGTGCAAAATAATAAAATAAAATATTGTTTTCGTTTTTGTCATTACTAACTGCTGCAAACTTAAAAGAAGCATGTGCTTATTTTGCTTTTCCTTGTCTGTGTGATGTCATTTCTACTATTCTAGGTGCATTTGGGTCTCATGGAATAACGGAGACTGGTAGATATAAACGCTGCTTTATTTGTTTGCCATGGCTAGGTAACATTTTGACTAATAAGGGTTGGTTAATTAATTAGTGAAACAAGGGGTGGATACAGAATCTACATTATTTCTTACATTAATACTTTTCTTGTGTTTGTTTTATATTAGAAATCATAAGTTGCCTGCTTTTGGGCCTAGTCGCTTGAGTCGCAGAAAAGAGCTGACTTGTAATTCTGCAAAAGTCACGAGACTCCCATTCTGAATTAAAGCGTTTATTAAAGCTGCATTCACAAAGCAAAAACTGATGAGCTGCCATCATTCTGTCGGACATGGCCAAGGTCGAAAGTGAACATTTTGTCAGCCTTAACTTGGCATCCGCGGAAGTCTAATGAAAGTCAATGGACGCTGCGAGAATGACTTAATACATTTGTTGCAATATGAGGAAGCTTCTGGCTTCACGTGGAAGAGACAATGGTCTTTATGAAACTTGATGTAATGGAACTTTTTGAAAAGTGGGTGACATGTCACTTGTCACTCTCAGCCAATGGGATGTCGAAGATTTCTGAAAACTTTCCTTTGCTAGTTTAGTTAGCGTAGAAAGGTATAAAAAGTCATGCCCTTAGGGATGGGCTGGCTGCTGCTTTCTGACTTTCCGATGAGGGTGAAGTGCTGCTGGACTTTGCGTGGAGCACGTAAGAATCCTCAAAGAACTTTACTTTAATTTCTATCTATTTAGCTCAGTTAGGGAATTAGGTTTTAGAAATGCTAAACTTTATATATTCACTTTAAATTTGATTTACTTGCTTAAATCGTATTTTCTCATATTTCTTTACCATCATGCTTGCTTTATTGCTAATAAAATTCATTTATAAAACTATCAACTTATATACCATAATTTAGTAAATAAAATCTTACTTTTGACAAACAAGCTGGTCTTGGTTATTCAGAAGTGTAGGTTACTATTAGCTAGATCACGTCGCCAATGGTGGTCATTTAAATGGTTATGCTTTATTCTAATGACAATATTCTTTTCGCAGATGTATAGAATGTATATAGTTTGTAGATAATGTGTATATAGATTTAAACTGACCACCTGATTCAGTAGGCCCAAAATATGTCAGGTTTATAAATGGGTCCATATTTAGTATAGAATTTTGTTTATAGGTTATGAAGTTGGGTAGCGTAGTTTATGATATATTTTCTATAGGCCGCTGGATCACCAATTATACATCCACCCAGGCGCCCATGCTTCAATATCACATATTTAAGTAGAAACATATACAGACACTAAAACACCCAGTGAAATACTGACAGAAGCCCCTAAACAGTCACTCACACAGACAAGTAAAGACAAGTATAATCAATATGTACCGTTAACTTCTTCGCTGCGGCGGCTATTCCGCTGCAGCGCTAACGGTCGCGGGCGGGCGCGCGGCTCACCTGCACTGGTGACAGAACCGTTCCATCACGGCTCGCGGGTGAGCTGTGCTCATGACGGAACAGTTCCGTCACGGCCCCGCCCGCTTAATGAAACCCGCCGCGCAGGCGCGAAATCAACGCCGCGCAGGCGCGGCGGCCGGGCCGTGACGGAACAGTTCCGTCATGAGCACAGCCCACCCGAGGGGCGTGACGGAACGGTTCCGTCAGTAGCGTCGAAGGTGTTAATGAAGACAGTTGCACACAGACTTAAGCAAACCAATACTCACTAACACAGTTAGGAGGCAATCTTTTCATTCCCTTTGATGCACATTTAGAGTATCAGAGATTTCGCAAAGACAGGGAGTCAGATATGAACAAAGTTTATATTTTTCACAGCCTGGTGGGTAAAAAATCTGGAAATTATTAAGGACAGAGAGGCTAAGATTATGCAAATCTCCTTTATAGCTACAGCTCAGCAGCGACAATGAAGAGAATATAGAACTTCAAAAACATTCTATTACAGTATATAGTCCATGAGCACTCAGCCACCTTCCTTCGTTGCCAAATGCTGCGAACAAGAAATAAACTCAGTAAAACATAACTTCAATTATTACATCAAACAAGTCACTCCTTTCAACGACTGTAGATATCTTCTTCTGGAAGAAATAAAGAGACACAATAGGTCAAAGATGTAAAACTCCTAGGGAGGGTTAAAGAGGGAAGGGATAAACTTAGCCTCTGTGTCCTTAATCAAATCCAGATTATCTACCTACTAGTCTGTGAAAAATCTAAATTTTTGGGCATGATAAGGAGACTAACATTACACAGGTTTAAACTGAACTAAGTATGTTGTCAATCATTGGTCAAGACATTGGAGAACACTCAAACTTTCATTCAGAGGAAAGACAGGATAGAAGATAGAGGATGACATAGTTTTGGCCCTTTTCTTAAGATGAAAACAAACTCTCTCAGGCTGTTAAGCCCTACTAGTAACATCTAATGCTTTAACATCTGAGGTTCATCTGATAGAGACCCAGCAAAGTAGCACAGTAAGCTTATAGGAAATACGCTTGAGAGAGAGGTTAATTTTATCTCCCCAAGAACAAATGAGTTGTAATATGTTTCTTACGTCCCATAAGGCCATATATTTCAGAGTTGGAGGATTAAGAACCTGCATGATTCTCATAATCATTTTTGTTAAAAGGTTTTGTCCCACTGAGACACTATCGACTAAGGAATGTCCTGCAGCTATTGCTGACCTATAGACATTAAAAGTTCTATAACTTAGGCCAGAAGCAAAGTGCTCCGATAGGAGGTTTACTACATGAACTAAATCAATTGAAACAGGATCAAAGTGTTGTTGAAGCCACCAGTGAGCCCAATTGTTCCAAGCCGTCATTATGCCATCCTTGTTCCAGATGCCCAAGACTCAGATATGAGTTGGAACGCATCCTGCGAAAGCCCTGGAATTTGCCATTGTCAACTGAAATCTTCCAAGCCATTAGAACCATTAGACCTTGGTCTATGAGAGGATGTGATTCACCCTCTGGACCCAGGAGTACTTGCAGGAAAGGTGGTATTAGAAGTGGAAAGTCTGAGGTCATCTATAAGAGGACTGGAAACCATGCCTGAGACCTCCAGAGAGGGATTATCACCACCATGCTCTGCAGGTACCGATGAGCATGTAAAAGAAGACGTGGAAGCATGACAAGCGGTGTGAAGGCATATTGCTTTAACCACTTGGATGCTGAGCCCCTGGTACCACAGCAATGTAATTTCCATTGAAATCAATGGAAACTCCATGACGAGCTGAGCTCGTCATGAGCGTCGAAGGGGTTAAGTACTGCCAGTCTTGGAGGAAGGTATCCACCCCTGCTGCTTGAGGGTCCGGCTTCCAGCTGAAGAAATTCTCCATCTGAGTGTTCAGCCTGTCTGTGAAAAGATTTGTTCGGAAGGGACCCCCATTTGACTTGGATTGCCATGAATATTCCCCTGTCTAACTTCCAGTTGCTGGAGACCTTGAAAATCATAGAGAACCAGTCTGCTACCTCATTGTTCAAACAGGGATGTGCTCCGCTGTAACGGAGAATCCCTTGTTTAAGCAATAGCTCCAGAATCCCTTTTCTATCTCCGTAAGACCCTTTGAATGTGGTCCCCCCATCTTGTCGACGTATTTCACTGCAGGGACATTGTCCATGCGCAGCATTATACACAATTTCACTGAATTCTTGGTGAAGCGTTGAACCGCAAAATAACTCAGTTGATATGTAGTTCCTTCTCATTGTATGTCCATCAACCCCCTGTTGATGAGTTGCCACATGCGGCACCCCATCCTTCTAGACTCGCCTCTGACTCTATTATCAACTCTGGAGCTACTCCAAAGATGGCTCTGCCATTCCAAGCTTCTGCATGCTTTAGCCACCATGACTTTTGTATAAGGAACAGGAGTGTAAACCCTTCAACCTTGTTGGGATTGGGGTAGAGAAACATATGCAACAAACAATATCCCAACCGGTAATATTTTTGGACAAGTATATAGGATATCTATACAGCATTATCCATCAAAGAACAAGGAAACTCAATTTGGTTTTCATATGTGCTCAAGGCATCCTTTTATCAACAATTTTGCGTGAAAAAAGGACAGTTATAGTTACAGTTAATATCAGCACTGTAATTAATAAATAACAAGTGACAGCCCAAGGATGTACAAGGTGCACGAGTGCAAAAAGTGGGTGGCACTACGGCGACGCAAGTGACAGTGAAAACAGCGTGAACGGCGCAAAGTGAGTAGTGAAGGAATTATGCACAGTGACTAAAAACAGAGTGGTTTATCAAACAATTCACTTTTGTTTTACAATTTGGCAATTTTTCAAAACCACTAGGTAAGGGGCGCCTAATGTCTTGCTGGAAAGTCAACGGCGTTTTGATCCATATGAGTAAGGATCATCATCAGGACTGAGGGGCTGTAGGCAGTGCTGTAAAGGGAAGAGGAAAGAGGTGGGGAGGGAAAGGGGGTCAATGAATGGGTCAAGGAGTGGAAACAACCATGTATTGGAATGGAGAGGCGGATATGCTCACCGTAGGGACACTAATTGGAAGCAAGGCTGGAATGCACGAGTAGAGAGGTCTCGAGGGACGTCTCGATGCTAGGTGGCTATCATGCCCAGAATGCCATCCAGGTGCATGGGCACTGTAAGGGGAGAAGAAGGGCCACGTCAAAGGAACGCACTTAGGGATCGAGACGTGCAGATGTAGTGACAGTAGAGTGGGAGCGACTTACCAAATGTGGAGGTCAAGGACGTCCGGAGTCGTTTGGTATGATCGGAGAAGGAAGTGAATCTCTGGATGAGAGCCAACACCAGTAAATTGATTCTGTGGGAGGGGGAGAGGGTTCAGAGACCATGTACGCTCAAAGTCATGGTAAAGTACACAAGATGGTATAAATCCAATCAAAGCGTTACCTGTACTCGAGGGAATCCGAAGGACACGTAGGACACGGTCGGGGAGAAATCAGTTCCTCGGTCGGAGTTGCATGCAGAACGCCAGGTGGGAGGGAATGAGAGGCGAATGAATCTGCAGAAAGGGGAAGGTATCAAGTATCAAGGAATACGGGCAAGGTACCATGGTTAGCCACCATGACAGCTCTTTCCTCGAGTCTTGGTCCAAGCATTTCATTTGTGAGTAAGATAATGTTAACCTGAGAGCTTTCAGTTTGAGTCTCTGGGCGGCCCTGTAAGGTAGAGGGCACAGAATAATTGCCTGGATGGTTGAGGAACGGGAAAGACTTCCATTGATAGCATCTTCCTGAGTTCCTTGCAAAGGTTCTTTATCTTTTCCCTTGGTAATTTCAGTTCTGCAGTCACGGTGTCCACCATGAAACCCAGAAACTGAGTTTCCTGGCTTGGTGTAATGCATGACTTTTTTGCATTTATCACAAAGCCTAAATGTTCCAGTAGGCAGATAGTAAGATTTGTATGGTGAGATACTGTCTCTTTAGACTGACCCATAAGGATATCGTCCAAATATATTATGTCTTAAGCCCCTTTCCCTTAGCCATGCTACTACTGGACGCAAGACCTTGCTGAAGCACTAAGGGACTGAAGATAGATCGATAGGGAGGGTGCAGAGTTCTCAAAGTATTCCCTCCCATGAGAATTGGGGAAATGTCCTGTCTGGGGGCCAATCAGGATGGCCAAGTAGGCATCCTTTAAGTCCAAACGTGTTAACCAGTCTCCCTTTCTCAAGACGTCCCTTAGGAGGTGTATCCCCATCCATCTTGAAGTGGTGGTACGTTACCCACTTGTTTAGCCTCTTTAAGTTTATGACAGGTCTCTGTCCCTTGTCTTTCTTTTTTACTAGGAATATATTGCTGACAAATATCTCTAATATACGTGCAGTACACCACTGGAATAAAGCTATCCTGGCTGATGAAGGACATCGCCTGAAACCGGTCTCCAGATGCTTGTTTCCAATCCAGGGAGGACCTGGCTTGGCAATTCGGGCTGAACTGTTCCCGCAAGGAACAGGGTCAAGACTGATTTGCATATGGCTGGGTCTAAACTGGAGTGGTGTGGTGAGCAAAAAAACAATGGATTTAACTCAGATCCGTGTGACTGGGGGTGAATGTTTGCATTGTTCAGCATTCTGCCCATCAATTGTTTCTGTTGCACATATCGCCCTAAGTGGGAACGGTATGCCCAGACGTGGGTCCTGGGCTCACTACACCACTAGATTCAAGCTAGTCTGGTTGATGAAGGGTGATGCCCTGAAACCGGTCCAAGGATGCTTGTTTCCTGTCCAGGGAGGACCTGGCTTGGCAGTTCGGCTGGACTGTTCCCACAAGGAAAAGGGTCAAGCCTGCTTTGCATATGGCTGATCCAAACTGTGGTGGTGTGGTGAGCAAAAAAATTATGGATTTAACTCAGATCCTTGTTTTTTTTAGTTGTTTTATTTTTTTTTGAGTTTTTTTATATAGCGCGAACTAGACCCGAACCGAATCAGGTATCAGAGCGCTTTACATAGCACCAGTTACGTTACATGAGTACACACTTTCATTTTAGGCACGGGGAGATTAAGTAATTTGCCCAGAATCACAGGAGATTTTTGGCGTCATTACCGAGACTCGAACCCAGATCCCTAGGTCCGAGGTCGAGCGCCTTAGCCGTTAGGCCAACCCCTCTCCCCTTGTGATTGGGGGGAATGTTTGCATTGTTCAGCATTCCGTCCATCAATTGTTTCTGTTGCATTTGTTTTAATTTTGACATTCCTGAATTTAGATTGCATTGTGGCAGTGGGTGCGTTAACAGTCTGCACACAGAGATCTGGGTATTCCCAGTGTATATACATATCAAAAGGGATAGTGGGTCAGTATCTGTGTTCTATAGGGTTCCACTGTCTAAGCTTCTTTCTTTTTATATATAGAAATCAAACAAATAATAATGTTTTTTAATCCTTTTATGTATACACCAAACAATGTTTATGATCTGAATATGAAAATAAATAATGTTTTTCACTCCTGTTTTAGGCACAGTTTCATAGTTCACTTTATTGATTTGTTTCATCAACAATTGAGAAAAGCATATCGACAGGTAAATTATGAGAGGTTGGCTCAATATATGATGTACACTTATGTAAGTGGACACCTTGCACTGATCCAGATAACCCTTATGGTGATTTTGGTGGTCTTAGACAACCTTAGAAAGCTCTCTAAGTGGCAGCTCTGGAGAGCAGCCTTCAGGCGTAGTACAGAAGGAGTGTAAAGCAGCTTGTTTTACCATAACATAATCTTATAGGTTTAGATTAAGTGAAAGAGAACCACACAGTGTATTTATAAAAATATGTATTTATTATAAGACACTCACTAATACATACATATATCTCCTAGCCAAGAAATATACACAATAGACACAATACTTTGCAATAGAAACAGGTAAGTAACACAGAATACACAGTGGTCCCCAGGGGAGACCAAAATATATAGTAAAATAGAGGTATGCAAGACACTACTTGAGTCAAGACAATAGTCAGAGGACGTAGAAGTGCGAGGGACCCCCAAGGAACCACCCAAGGTGAGTATCTAGAAGCCCCATGGAGGTTGTGTCAGTATAGGGACATGACTGCCTTCTCCGTACAAATCAATGTGTAAGTCGAGGTTGCAATTTTAGAGAAAGAGGACCCTTCCCAGTAGACCCTGAAGAAACCCTGTGGAAGACAGGAGGTTGGAGAGCCACCCCACCCATAGATATCTTATGAACCAGGATACCTGCACCTGGGGAAGCCGGGGCCATCGGTGTGAAGTGGCTTCGGAAACCGTCGTCAAACTCAGTGGGAGACTTCAGAAAAATGCCACTGCTGGTGAAGGTGAAAGTGTCCGGTGGAACACAAAGGTAGATTCAAGATGTAAAGAACCAGCAAGCAGAGGGGACAGAGTCTATGCCACTCTGGAGTGACCAGGAGGCACGAAAGACGAATGCCCACCGATGTCGGTGTTGTAGGAGAGCTGACAGTGACCTTGGAACTCCAGTTGTGTGGATCAGGCAATGCTGTGGAAGACCAGCAGCGGTACACAAGCTGTTCCATAGTAGATGTCGAGTGTTGAAGGGTCGGTGACCAGCGGAAACACCAACAAGCCTTGGCAACTACAACCAATGAGAAAGTTGAAGAAGGTGTGATATCAGGACCAGCAAGGTTTAGGAGACTCACCACAAGCAGTGGAGTCATGGCAAACCCCAAGCAATCAGGGAATCCCAAAAGAATACACAGATAACCCTCAAGAAGACCCAAAGGCTAGAAGCACTGGAAACACATAGGATCTCGGGCAACTCACCAACGATGCAGGCCCGCAGTGCAAGAGATGTGGTGAGGATGAAGATCCTGGAAAATGGATATGTTGGAGGTTGGGGATACTTGGAGGCTGAAGATGTTGGAGGAATGAAGCCAAGAAGCTTTTGCAACTGCAAGTCAACACAGTGCACAGGGGCTCGGTTCCTGCGGTTCTGACGAGGGATACTGGCCTCAAACTTGATGAGAGGATAGGCAGGCCTCGCTGGATGTGAAGAACCACTACCTGTGTTGCTAATCCTTCCAGAGTCAGTGGGAGGACAGGATTAGTAGACCGGTCAACTTTGTTGTGGAACCTGCAGATGCAGGGAAGTGACTCATTCACTTCAAGGGAGATTCCTTCAGGTGTCTTGAATGCCCACAGGCCTTCAAAGGTATCCTGGATGAAGCACAGGCATGGATATTGCAGACGAGAAGGGCACAGAGATCAGGAGCAGCAGGAGTCTTCCCGGTTGTAGCCTCAATACCCAGAGCGAAGTCCAGCAAAGTCCAGCAAAGTCCAGATTGCCCAGATGGTCGAAGTTGACGGGGTGTCTGAATTGAATCATGTCCCATGACGAACCTAGTGACCCATCCTCACGTAAGCCCTTAAGTAGCCTAAGGAAAGGGTTAGGACGATTAAGAGGTCCCTCCTTAAGGAGGGTCTGGACAAGTGGGAGGATACTCCCCTGTCCAGTTTTGAGCCACAGCAGATGCCAACGGCTCCCCGAACTGGTTTGAACTGGACTGTGCATGGAGGGCACCAAGTGGGACCTGCACTCAGACTATGTGGCGCTAGCAAGTGCTCCCACCCTACCCAATACACGAAACACTGTCTGGGAAGTGGTCACGCCTCCCTGTGAAAGGATGCCTATTGTTCTGCCTTCCCCTGCTCTAGCTTGGCTCAGCAGCAGGGGAGCAGAATTGTGTCCCTGGTCGGCAGCAGCCATATTGTGCTGTCTGGAAACAAGCATCCTAGGACCGGTTTCGGGGTTTCACCCCCCATCAGCCAGGATAGCTTGAATCCAGTGGCACAGTGAGCCCATGACCCACGTCTGGGTCCTGGGCTCACTGCCACTGGAATCAAGCTATCCTGGCCGAAGAGGGGTGAAACCCCAAAACCGGTCTTAGGATGCTTCTTTCCGGTCAAGGGAGGACCTGGCTTGGCAGTTCAGGCTGGATTTTTCCTATGAGGCTCAGGGTCAAGACTGATTTGCAAATGGCCAGGTCTAAACTGGGGTGGCATGATGAGCAAAGGAATGATGGATTTAACCCAGATCTCTGGATTGGTGTTGAATGTTTTGATTTGTTCTGCATTCTGTTCATCAATTGTGTGTCTTTGTATCATTAGCCACATACTGTTTGGTCACAAAGTTGTGCAGTCACACAGGCCCAGTCATTTCAAAGGGGGTTTCTTGCTGCTGCATGAAATGCAGAAGACTGTCAACATGTTTATAAAAACATTCCCCTCTCTTTCCCACAAGTTCATGGTGAGGAACAGCTTTGCAATCTTCCATTAATTTTGAATTTGTCATCTCCCTGAGCACATTGCAAATAGAAAGGATTTCATGGTAAACTAGTTGCAATTGAGTAACATATTCTTCTTTAGGTTACTGACCAACATTTCTCTTGGAACTTTTCTGTGCTCTCTGGATCGTCTGTTCCAGTGTGATATCTGGGGCAACAGCATTGAACCTTCCCTCTCTGTCTTTCACTACAAAATGTCTTGGGATGAATTTTCTGTAGAGGTATGTTTTTTCCACCTCTAGCTTCTTCACTTTTTCCAAATACCAGGACCAATATCTCAGGTAGCTTATGCAATCAAATTCGCGAAACAGAGTAATCAATGACTCCTCAGTCTTCATGGGCAGCTCCCATTCACTAACCTGATCAGCATGTACAAAGTTTTCTCACTAGAACTATTATGTGTGAAACAGTTCCCCATTACTTGCAAAGTTCTGATTTTTATTTACATTATTTCACAAACTGTACAAACTTGGTTTTCAGGTTTTATGATTTAGAACTGTGTGTATTGAACATTGCCTGCTTTTGCATTATTTATTTTGAATGAAAAGCACCCTGTGTCTTGTTTACTTCTGAGATAAGATATGCAAAACCTAATTTGTCACTCTTGTTCCCAAGAGCATTCCAATGCACTGTTTCTGTAGCCTCAGATATGATGAGCATACCTTGTAACAAAATAAATATAATGAGTTCTGCTCAACACTGACTGGACAGTTTTGCTGCCAAAGATTTCAGCCTCAATAAGTTCATTGCCTATGCCACACACACTGAGATAAGCTCCTGCACAGCACAACACAACTTTTTTTGTGTGGAAAATACCCATCATTGAATAACGATCATCACATTGTACTGGATTGCTCATATAAATGTCAGCTAAAATATGGAAAACACCTTCTTCGCAGAAAATTGGCCCTGTATGGTGGTCTTCAAGCTGAGTATGCACTTTTTAGAATTTCTTTGGGGCTGAGTATATTGTGGCATACTTTGTGATTGGAGATGGTATTACTGGTAAAAACCCAACCTTCTTTAGTGCTATGGTATTGTGAGCATGAATTCCAGCCCAACCAGGAACTGGCTTTTCTTCATCCTTCAATCTTCACCGAATAGGCAATATGATAAATTCAGGTAAATCAGGTTGGCGGATCACAGCATCAGGTAGAAGAAGATAAATGTCCTCAGCCACTTTGAAACTTTCTGGTAGACTGGGATGTGTTTATGGCTTGTAGTGATTTCGCACACTTTGGCAAGGCAGTTGGGTTATAAGATAGCAACTTCATTTGTTTAAGCCTACAGCTGACAACGCTTGTTTTCCAGAAACTACTTCCTGAAAAATCACCATGGTGTTATCATGTGTGCTGGATGTTCCAGACAGAGAAGAGCTATCTTCAAAATCAAAATTATCAAGAGCAGCAATTTTAAATTCTTTCCTGGCAAAGTAACTTGGAAGTGGTGTGCTGTCGGATTCACAAGATCTTACAGCATGAGCTGCTAACAAATTCCTGCTTCATACCATGTTATTATAACTTGTTGATACACCAGTCCTATTCATTGAATAATTAGGTATCTACTATAGCACTTAGATTGTGTGGGCAGTCATCATGTGTAGCAGAGCTTTCTTTTTGCTATGATGTGATTCATAACACATGATTTGGAATGGACAGTACATTTGCATAGCATAAGCCTGTCCATTTGTGGGATTGTCTTCCATTTCTTCGTTTATATCGCTTATATCTTCAAAGACATCATCAGTGATGTTCGCTTCTGTTCCGAACTCAAACAGTTTAGTGTTTAACAGGTTTTCTGAGACTAAAAAATGATGTAAAAAATGTTAAGACAACATCAGGCATTCTTGTTGATTCCCATTATTTGCAACACAAAGATTATCATTAATTCCAAAATGGAAATCTTTCAGGATGTTTCTTAAAATGGGTCCTGCTGACATTACTGCATCATGGTATCTTATTTTGGCAGCAAGAACTTCGGGAGTGAAATCAGATGAGAGCACCATAAGTGGCTTATTCCTTTTGTTAGACTGACAAAAACTAATTCTGTCATTGTACATTCTCACCAGACAAATATGTGTGCAAACTTAACTTCTCACTGTCCAAAGCTCTCAAACATTCCACACCACTGAGGGAATTTTGAGAGCACACGCTGTAACATTCTGTACTTCCTCAAAAATTACTTTGAGGAATGATTCTGTTTACTTCTAAGTTATTTTAAATGACATAGGTGGAAGCCATAGCAGGTTAGCAGTAGATGGCGAATGATCAAGGTAGAATATCTGAGAAGATAAGTGTGATCAATCCGGAAAGGGAAAGCTATGCTAATGCATAGAGCTGGTAAATACACCACATAAGTAATGAGCCATGTCAGAGTAAGTTATTACTGCATATATGAATGTTCCATGTACAGACCTTGCACCCAATTAATCTGATTTTTGCAAGTGGGAGTGCATTATTTGTATTCATGAGAGTGATTATTGTTGTGTTATAATGGATCATCATGAACAGGTAGTTAGTTGGCACAACCTTTTGTTGTAAAATAGATCATTAGTTGTGTGGCCTGCACAAGTAATGGATCTGCATTCGTGTACTAATAGGGGACCAAACACCCCATTGCAGTGCTTTACTCTCACAGTGCAGCGTTGCAGAGCAGTCCAAAGCTTACTGAAGGGAAGCAATCAATCAATCAATCAGTCCATTTATAGAGCGCACTACTCACCCGTAGGGTCTCAAGGCGCTAGGAGGGGGGGGTGCCTTTACTGCTCAAACAGCCAGGTCTTGAGCTTCTTCCTGAAGGAGAGGTGGTCTTGGGTCAGGCGCAGGTCGGTCGGAAGGGAGTTCCAGGTCTTGGCGGCCAGGTAGGAGAAGGACCTTCCTCCTGTTGTCGCTCTTCGGATGCGGGGGACGGCGGCGAGGGCGTGGCTGGTTGATCTGAGGTGGCGCTTGGGAGCGTAGAAGTTGATCCGGTTGTTGAGGTAGCTCGGGCCTTGGTCATGTAGGGCTTTGTGTGCGTGGGTGAGGAGGCGGAAGGTGATTCTTTTGTTGATGGGGAGCCAGTGCAGGTCTCTCAGGTGTCCGGAGATGTGGCTGTTTCGTGGGATGTCGAGGATGAGTCTGGCTGAGGCGTTCTGGATCCGCTGGAGTCTCTTCTGGAGTTTGGCAGTGGTTCCGGCGTAAAGGGCGTTGCCGTAGTCCAGTCGGCTGGTGACGAGGGCCTGGGTGACAGTCTTCCTGGTCTCGGTGGGGATCCACCAGAAGATCTTCCGTAACATGCGCAGGATGTTGAAGCATGACGAGGAGACGGCGTTGACTTGTCTGGTCATGGAGAGGGAGGAGTCCAGGATGAAGCCCAGGTTGCGTGCGTGGTCCGTCGGTTTGGGTGCGGTGCCCAGGGCGGGGGGCCACCAGGAGTCGTCCCAGGCGGAGGGCGAGGAGCCCAGGATGAGGACCTCCGTCTTGTCTGAGTTCAGTTTCAGGCGGCTGGTCGTCATCCACTCGGCTACCTCTCTCATCCCTTCGTGCAGGTTGGCTCTGGCGGCGGTGGGGTCGTTGGTCAGGGAGAGGATCAGTTGGGTGTCGTCGGCGTAGGAGATTATGTTGAGGTTGTGTTGGCGTGCGATGGCCGCGAGGGGGCTCATGTAGACGTTGAAGAGGGTGGGACTCAACGAGGATCCTTGAGGGACGCCGCAGATGACTTCGGTGGCCTCTGATTTGTACGGTGGTAGGCGGACTCTCTGTGTTCTTCCGTCGAGGAAGGAGGTGATCCATTCCAGTGCCTTCTCCTGGATTCCGATGTTGCCAAGGCGCTGCACTAGGGTGCGGTGGCAGACAGTGTCGAATGCCGCGGAGAGGTCCAGGAGGATGAGGGCCGCTGTTTCTCCGTTGTCCATCAGGGTTCGGATGTCATCGGTGGCAGCGATGAGGGCGGTCTCGGTGCTGTGGTTGGCTCGGAAGCCAGACTGTGAGGGGTCGAGGGATCCATTTGTCTCGAGGAAGGCGGCCAGCTGTTTGTTGACGGTCTTTTGGATGACTTTGGCCGGGAACGGGAGGAGCGAGATGGGACGGTAATTCTTGAGCTCGGTGGGGTCCGCTGTAGGTTTCTTGAGTAGAGCGCTGAGTTCGGCGTGCTTCCAGCTCTCGGGGAAGGTGGCGGTGTCGAAGGAGGTGTTGATGATGTCCCGCAGGTGGGGTGCGATGACAACGTCGGCTTTGTTGAAGACGTGGTGAGGGCAGGGGTCGGTTGGGGATCCGGAGTGGATGGAGTTCATCGTGCGGATGGTGTCGTCGGTGCTGATCGGGGTCCAGGCGCGGAGGGTGGTGGTGGGTGGCGTTGCTGCGGTTGTGGCGTGCGTTGGTTGGATGCTGAAGCTGTTGTGTATGTCCGCGATCTTGTTGTGGAAGTAGGAGGCGAGGGAGTTGCAGAGGTCTTGCGATGGGGTGATGTCGTTGTTTCCAGCGTTGGGGTTGGAGAGCTCTTTCACGATGTTGAAGAGTTCCTTGCAGTTGTGTGCGTTGTTGTCCAGACGGTCCTTGTATGCAGTTTTCTTGGTGGCGCGGATCAGTTGGTGGTGTTTCCGGGTGGCGAGCTTGAGGGTGGACATGTTGTTCATTGTTGGTTCCCTTCGCCATACTTTCTCGAGGGCTCGGCAGTTCTTCTTGGAGCTCTTGAGTTCGTCGGTGAACCATGGGGTTTTTCTGCTGCCGGGTCTGCTGGGCGGGGTCCTCAGGGGGGCGAGTTCGTCCGCGCAGTCGCTGATCCACTTCGTGAGGTTGTCGGCGGCCTGGCTGGGGTTCGTTGAGCCGGCAGGAGGGTGCTGGCTCAGGGAGGCGGTGAGCTGGTTGGCTGTGATCTTGTTCCAGCTTCTTCGGGCAACCTGTTGCTGGTGGTGGTGGATCATCGTTCTTTTGAAGGTGAAGTGGACACAGCTGTGGTCCGTCCAGTGGAGTCCTGTTGCGTGGCTGAAGGTGATGTCTTTGCTGGATGAGAAGACGGCGTAGAGTGTGTGTCCGGCGAGGTGGGTGGGGGTGGACACCAGCTGTTTGAGTCCGAGGTTGGCGAGGTTGTCGAGCAGGGTGATGGTGTTACGGTCGTTGTTGTTCTCCAGGTGGAAGTTGAGGTCCCCCAGGAGGATGAAGTCGGCGGAGGGGAGGGCATGTGGGCTGATGAAGTCGGCGATGTCCTCGCTGAATCGTGTGCGTGGTCCCGGGGGTCGGTAGATCAGGGTGCCTCTGAGGGTGGTCTTCGGGTCGGTGTGGATCTGGAAGTGCAGGTGTTCGGCGGTGGTTAGGGTGTCGTCGGTGTTGGTCGTGATGCGGATGGTGTCCCTGTGGATGATGGCGATGCCTCCTCCCATCTGGTTGGCCGTGCGGTCCCTCCGGGTGATCTTGTAGCCCTCTGGGATGGCGATGGCGATGTCGGGTGCTGAGGAGGCGTTCATCCAGGTTTCCGTGAGGAAGGCGACGTCTGGCTCTGCGGTGTCGAGCAGGTTCCAGAGCTCGACGGCGTGTCTGTGGACGGAGCGGGTGTTGAGCAGGATGCACTTGAGGTGGTTGCTGCTGGTGTTCGGCTTGGCGGGTGCTGGTGCAGGGTAGGTCCGGACGCAGGAGAACTTGCAGGCGTGGCAGCTGAAGGGTCCGTGGGTGTGCTTCGGGGTGGCTCGGTAGCATCCCGGGATGGCGCCGGTGTTGAGTGCGATGAGTTCGGCGGCGTTGTAGGTTCGTCGGGTCGGCTTCCGTCGGTGGGGGCCAGGGGTCCTGGCACTGGGCGCGGTCCAGGCGCGGACGGGCACAGACGGGCTTACCTTTGGCGCGCCTTCAGCGCACAATCGGCGCGCCCGCTGCGCGTTCGCACGGTCGCCATATATGGCGAAGTGGGCGGGTGGGCGGAGCAGCTGGGAGGCGGGAGCGGGGAGGGTACAGAAAGAAAAGGGGCGGGGTTAGCGGTGATGGCGGGAAGCGGGGAGCGGGGAGGGATGCGACGAGGGCGGCACAAGGAGGCAAACAACGGCACAAATGGGGCGAAATTACAATACAACAGGAAAAACTTACAAAGCAAAATCACAAAAACAGAGACAGGGCAGGAAGCTAGCACAGACCACGCCGCTCGATGGCAGGGGGCGTGGTCACGCGGCGGAGCCGGAGCAGCGAGGCACAAGGAGAGGGGGCACACGCAGCAGCTGGTGGCCGTGCGGCGCGGGGGTGTCCTAGAACTAGGTCACACTCACCTGCGTCGCACGGTCGCCATATATGGCCAAGTGCGCGGGTGGGCGGAGCAGCTGGGAGGCGGGAGCGGGGAGGGTACAGAAAGAAAAGGGGCGGGGTTAGCGGTGATGGCGGGAAGCGGGGAGCGGGGAGGGATGCGACGAGGGCGGCACAAGGAGGCAAAGAACGGCACAAATGGGGCGAAATTACAATACAACAGGAAAAACTTACAAAGCAAAATCACAGAAACAGAGACAGGGCAGGAAGCTAGCACAGACCACGCCGCTCGATGGCAGGGGGCGTGGTCACGCGGCGGAGCCGGAGCAGCGAGGCACAAGGAGAGGGGGCACACGCAGCAGCTGGTGGCCGTGCGGCGCCGGGGTGTCCTAGAACTAGGTCACACTCACCTGCGTCGCACGGTCGCCATATATGGCCAAGTGCGCGGGTGGGCGGAGCAGCTGGGAGGCGGGAGCGGGGAGGGTACAGAAAGAAAAGGGGCGGGGTTAGCGGTGATGGCGGGAAGCGGGGAGCGGGGAGGGATGCGATGAGGGCGGCACAAGGAGGCAAACAACGGCACAAATGGGGCGAAATTACAATACAACAGGAAAAACTTACAAAGAAAAATCACAAAAACAGAGACAGGGCAGGAAGCTAGCACAGACCACGCCGCTCGATGGCAGGGGGCGTGGTCACGCGGCGGAGCCGGAGCAGCGAGGCACAAGGAGAGGGGGCACATGCAGCAGCTGGTGGCCGTGCGGCGCGGGGGTGTCCTAGAACTAGGTCACACTCACCTGCGTCGCACGGTCGCCATACCGCAGAGGCTAGTAATCCCCATTCACAGATGCATAATAACAACACTCAAAAAATGATTGTCCAGTCTGCTATTACACACACACATTACTCAATACTAAGCAGCAATTTCCAAATAAACAAAAGCTGATGAAAATACTTTTGGAGGAGATTGCGTAACCATTCTTACCCCTCCCAGAGGGAGGTCTAGATCCACAAAGCACATGTCAGACATTCACTTGTATTAAAAATGCAATACTGAAATATCACTTCGAATGAACGCTCTTACTATTGGCAATAAAGTATGTTTACTGGACCTCTGAGCAGTTCTCAGCATCATTACTTCCTTAAAACATTCACAAGGTAAAATATCTAAGCATGTCTATGCGATCTTGGTTATCAGAATTACCTTTAGCATGAAATACGAACATAGCCCCTAAGAGCAACAAGTTATAATCACAACATCTATGTAAATGCAGTCCTTCACCCCTAGAGGGTATTTGCAGCATTAAACTGTAATTTATATATAGTTCTTAAAGGACATCTTTTTGAAAAGTACACATAATTATAATTACCATCTTTCACCCCTGGACGACGTCTCTCGACATAAAAACTCATGTAAAACACTTTCAGACCACAACGGAAGTTCTGCGGTCCAGAACGTAAATAAAAATGGACTCACATACAGGGGAAAAACCTCCTATGGTGTCAAGGTCTTTAGTATTTTGTTGTACAAAAGCAAACTCCCACTTTGAAAGTTTGTTTTGTAAAACAAAAAGTACTGCTGAGCAGCTGCATGAAGCATGGCTACATCTAAGCAAACATTCAGTGCCTTGAGATGACCCACCACCAAGATACCTCCTCTGAAAGCACAGAGATTTCTGCTAGAATGATTGAAACCTCTAAATATGATGGGCAGATGTCCACCAGGGTGGCAAAGCTAATGGGGTGCCGCTCGCAAAGGAGTGTTTGCTGCTTGGTCGTCCTGCCGTTTTTTGAAAGCCCAGGAATTGTGCTGGAAAGTGAAGAGGCGCTCCGCTGAGCGAAAGGGAGAAGGTGAAATTGAAAGGGGGACGGGACTGCGAGGCCCAACAGGCTGTGCGCACAAGACCTAGCACACCTGCTGCCTCTTCCCGGGTCTCCTCCCCTTACATTCCTTCCGGCATATGAACTGGCACCAGGCACGCGTGAGCGGAACGCGTGTGCGGGACGAATCCCGGGACAAAGCCCGGACTAAGGGCGGACCCTCTGAGACCCTCCGAGACACGAGGAGCCAGGGGCCGGGCATACCCTCTTGCACAACAGGTACTGTTTGTTCCCTACTTTTCCTTCTACGACCATCACTTATTTAGACAACGATTGTTTATTAGTCAGAGATGGCGACTACCAACATTGATCCACCCACGCAGGGTAATCAGGGGTTGCTGCTTAATGGGACTCTGGATAGCTACTTTTCTAAACCAACACCGGATTTAACACAGGATATAACTCGCGAGATTGCCTTGGCGGAGCGGCGGGCTGATCGCCGCCGATCCGTGGAAAGTATAAAGAAGGGATCTGCTTCCCTACTTCCAACTAACGCGACTGCATCTTTTGATACTGTCATTGGTATGATAGCGATTGAGCCACCTCTTATCTTGGACAGCTTGCTCCCAGAATTTAATACAGTTGTACTTTCACCTGTCACCGTATCTGGGTCGGATATTATTAGTTTGCCCGGAACACCAACGGCGAGTAGTTCATCGACACTAAAGGGAGATGTTTCATCACAATTGTATGTAGCTCGCAACAAGGCCAAAAAACTGCCGGTTACGGGGAAAATTTATGGTCCACCACCGAACAAAAAACGACGTAAAAGGTGGGATCCTTTGCAACCGAAATTGACCTGCTCAGACTTTGGGAAAAAACTGTCTATGGTTGTCAAGAATCCCTGTGTTGCTCAAGTTGATTTACAGGGCCCCCATATTATATCTACTCCCTCAGACCAACCTAATACATCTGTGGACGTGGAGGATAGTATGGTCACTGATGCAATTGATGATGTTTACATTGAGAACAAGGGTCCTGTGTCCCTATTTGATATTGAGAACTTGATTAAATCTTATTCTGCATCCATATTAGAAAGGTTGATGGAAATGGAGTGTAGACTGGTTACAATTGAGAATGTATTGGTCAAACAAGACTCTGTAGGCCATAAAGGTGTTAGTAATGTGGTTAGTAAAACATCGAACGTTGCACCTCAAATCTTGTCACCTACAGCCCAACCACCTCCATCATCTTCCTATCATGCTGTGGCAAGCCCTTCCCCAATCCCAGTTGTCCCTAAATCTTCAGGGAACATAGTATCAGCGATTGTTCACCATCATGCATCCCTCAGTTCATCTCAATCGAAAATTGCTGATCGTCCGCAGGGTAATGCCAAAACCATAAATAAATGTAGTGACAATACATCTAAAAGCACTAGCAATTCTTCTAATTTGGTTTTGGCAAACCCAATAAGGGAGACTAGGGAAACTAGTCACAACTGGGGTAAACCAAAAAGGGTTCTGCTGCCCGAACTTCCACCAGAGGCAGTACCCTATGTGGTAGTTCTAACAGGTGTGCCGGTCCTGGAACCAAACAAAAGGGAGGGTTTCTTCCAATTAAAGAATAAGATTATGCATTGGCTAAGAATGCATAGGCCAATTGCAAATCATATTAATGGGGAAATAGTCCATGTTCGCCGCCTTGGATGGTTGGGGGGTAGACCCAAAGACATAGACGAGGATGTGGTGGTTGTCAACTTTAGGGATCCCATTGCAGTACACTACATATTGAACTGGCAGACGGGCAGTTCCAATAATATGATAACCCCAAGACCCTTAACGTACTTTTATCCTAGGTCAGTGGTGTTTCCATCCCAGTATCCCCCCCCACATTGCTCAACTCAAACTCAGCCATCTAACTACCCCTTCGTACAGAATGCTGGGTATGTTGGGAGTAATCAGTACGCGCAGTATCCTTTGATCCAACAGGGTGCAGGAAGCACGTATTATCCCCCTTGTCTTATGACAGCCCCTGACCCCCTGGGTTGGAACCATGTTCCAGTTAGAAATCAAAACTTCCAAAACAGAAGGATGGACCATCTTAAACCCTTCACGCCACTGGAAACGTCAAATCGATTTGACGTTTTCAGTGGTCTTGACAACTGTGATTGAAGTTTAACGAATGGGGGGTTGAGGGAAGAGACATGAGTTATTGCATGGTTTCTGGACCTGCAATAGTGTGTAGCCCATTGTCAATTGTAGTGCCAAGGCCATCAGTTAGATTTGCTACCGACATTATAAATATTTCCGAGGAACAGGTGGAACTATTATGCCCTCCAGGGAACTTAATTTCCGGGGAAACTTCCCCGGCAACTAAGTTGATGTCAAGGGCTAATGTACCTACACCCTCAGCACCTGGGGTGCCAGTTAACCTGGTTTGTTGGAATGTAGCTGGGGTTGCTAGTAACCTGAGGGACCCCGAGTGGGCTGTTTTTATAGAATCTTTTGACTTCTGCCTACTCCAGGAAACATGGGCTGTTGATATTCCCCATAGGGTGGGTTACAAGACTTATGGCATTGGGGCAATACCCTCTAGAAGTGGTAGAGCGTCGGGGGGTCTTTTGATTTGGGCAAAAATTAATTTAAAGGTTAATATTGAGCAGATAGACGTGAATTCCGTAGATATCCTAGTTTTAAAAATAACAACCTCCAATGGGAATAAATTATTCTTAATAAATATCTATAACAGGCCAGCCCCCTCTTCAAAGGAATCCCCGATTGTTTTCCAGCTGGATTGTTTCTTGAGAGGGCTGGATCCTAGGGAGGATTTTGTTATTTTGGCTGGGGATCTGAACTGTAATTATGAGCCAATCTCGGGCTTAAGTGAGATTTTCAAGGAAGAAGACCAGGTGAATAAGATCCCTCTTCTTGGGAACTCCAAATCGGTTAAGTGCTCTACTTTGGCTCTTCAGCTAACTAAACTATGTACAGAGCACTTCATTAGGGCTTGTAATGGTCGGTTACCGTCTGACATCTCAAAAAAACCAACCTTTGCTAGAAACAGCTATAAGAGCAACTTGGATTTCGTGATGGCTTCCATCCCTCTTTGGCCTTATCTCATAGATCTCGACATATTGGAGAGGACTGAAAGTGACCATTTTCCCCTAAATTTGTCCTTAGATGCAGCACTGTTTAGTGATTCTTCATCCGAGGAAGGTGCTGGTGATGGAAATGAAATTCACATTAGCAATAATAGGAGATCGCTTAATTGGCCATTTATTTTGGACCATAGCGATTCACTCAGTGAAATATATTCACTTTTTGCTGGGACATTTGCTATATATTTGAGTTTAACACCCGAGGAGGAAGTAAAAACCTCCTTCCTGGCTATACATCAGGAGTTCTTCTCTAAACTAAAATTATTGGTCACCAAAATGCCGAAAAAAGCTCAGCAGAAGACCCAGAATCTGTCACACAGCAAACCCTGGTACGGTAGATCTTGTAGAGAGTCGAAGAGGGAACTGATAATTGCGATTAAATCCAAGTCACAATTTGATGTTCACAAAGCCAGAAACAACTACAAATCTGCCCAAAAGATATCAAAAAGTGAGTGGGAGGAAGAGAAATGGGCGGATTTGCTGTCAGCCGCAAGGTCACGCAATACTGTGGCTTTTTGGAGGTTGATAGCAAATGGGAATAATGCAGGAAGGGTGGTTAAGGATACTTTCTTAGATGAGCAAACCTGGGTAACCCATTTTACTAACTTGTATAGAAAATACGATGATCCTAATTCAGTATCTAATATAGCAAGTTATGTAACTCCAGCTGATCCGCTTGTTTTCAACTTGGGGGAAACCTTGCTGGCATTAAGCCAAGTTAAAAGTGGGAAAGCCCCAGGTTTGGACAAAATCCCTGGGGATCTTTATAAGCACGATCCAAAAGTATGGGCACCCTATATTAATTATCTGTGCAATAAATTATCATGTAGCCTAGAATTCCCTGAAAGCTGGAAGGGAGCGGAAATTGTTTTAATTTATAAAAAAGGAGATAGGAAGGACCCTTGTAACTATCGGCCTATTAGCTTAATGGACATCCTGCAGAAAATCTACTCGCGTCATATCTTAGCACGAGTGAGTAATTGGTTGGATGAAAACTCATTCTTGACTAAATTTCAAGCCGGGTTCAGGACGAAAGTCAGCACCATAGATCAGTGCTTTAGATTCTGCTGCCTCTACTGGAAGTACGTAATGATAAAAAAGGCCCATCTGTACGTTGCCTTTGTGGATTTAAGGGCAGCATTCGATTTGGTGCCACGTGACCTCCTTTGGAAAACGTTGAGTGCAGCCGGTATGCCAGATAATATAGTTGCACAGATCATAAAATTACATGAAGGGAACTTTGCGAGAATTAGATGGGGTCCAAATGGCGAACTATCCAGGAAAATCCCGATTGAACGAGGAGTTCGCCAAGGATGTGTTCTGGCCCCCACACTCTTTTCCATTTTCGTAAATGATATTCCCTCATATTTAGAAAGATGTAAAAATGATGCTCCCAAATTGAATGGTGAAAGGGTAGCATCTCTATTATTTGCTGACGATACAATCCTGATTTCCCAAACAAAGAATGGTTTGCAGATTTTATTGAACACTTTTAATGAATATTGTTGTCAAAAGGGGCTAGAGATTAATGTTAAGAAAACGAAGTACATGGCCCTGAATCCAACCAAACCTGATAAGGGGTGTTTAATGTTAAAAGGAGTGAAGCTGGAGTCAGTGCCTCACTTCTCATATTTAGGGGTGACGCTAGATTCCAACTTCACCTGGAAAGCTCAATTGGAAAAAAGCAAATTAATATTTGCCCAGAATGTTAAACCGATACTTAGAGAGCAAAGTTTAAGTACCAGTAAAGCGGTGTTTCCAGTAATGGAACTTTTTAAATTCAAAGTCCAATCATCAGTGCTCTATGGTGCAGAACTGTGGGGGTCGGGTTCCAAGGAGACCTTCAGTGTCCAAGATAATAATTTTCTGAGAAGCTTGGTAAGGGTTCCGAGAGGAACCCCATTAGTACCTCTGCAATTGGACCTTAATTTTAAAAGAACAGACCACCATGTTTGTATTAGACCTCTTATGCTATGGGTAAGATTGTGGCATGTCCCTGAATTACAAGATTATAGAGAGGGGCTTATAGAGATTATGGCGCTGGACACCCAGAAAAAAATCCCATGGCTTAGACATGTCAGCACCTGGTTTAACAACATAGGCCTGAAACACTTTTGGGAGAACCCTGAGCTATTACCTCCCAACCCAAAATTAGTCCTGAAAAGGGCCTTTTGGTCCTATGCAGCAAATATGACTGTGAACTCCATAACTAGCGGTCCACTGGTTTCAAAATTTTTGAACTCTAAGGATGAACCGTTCTATGAGACCTTTATGGACGAAATAGAGCCTCCACTTGCCAAAACGTTGTTTTTAAAGTTTAGATACGGTAATCTAGTATTAAAATCAACCTTGGCTCGTTGGGCAAGGAGCCGTGATCCATCTTCTGAGGCATTGGACGAAGTTTGCTCACTCTGTGATAACAACCAAATAGAGAATGAGCAACATATTCTTTTTTTTTGTCCCCTGTATGGCCAAGAAAGAACAAGATGGATCAAACCAATATGCCTATTATTAGGCTTGAGATCCTACCGTCAGGCTCTGAGAATTTTGACTACAAACACTTCACAGCAGATAATATTTAGTGTTAGTAGATTTTTACTTTCTGTTTGCCACCGCAGGAAAAAAATGGGTCACAAGTTGTAACCAAGTTTCCCACTTCTATGGACCTGAATTATCTTTGGACTTGAATTATGGACTTGAACTCGTTTTTAATAGCACCGCTCAACTGAAATCGCTCCTAAAATTATTGATACGTCCTTCTATCTTGCATGATTTTTATTCTTATGCTCCAAGAGCCCTTCTACATGTTTTGCACAGTTATATAATATGTTCTGAAATTTTTTTTTAATTGTATGTTATTATTCATTCTTTTATTGTATTGTATTGCGTAAATTGTTCTTTTATGGCGTCAAGCCGAAATAAAGAGAATTGAAAGTAATGGCCTACATCACCCTGGCAGATGGCAGGCCACCTGCCAAACTATGAATGAATCCATTAAAGTAATGGGGTAACCCAAAAAGGTACTAGACCTGGGTTTCTTACGAACGATATAGAAAAATGGTCCAAGCCATCTATATTTTATAATAGCTGAATTGATCAGTAACTTTTTTGAATCAACAAATTTCTGGAGCATGTCACTCAAGATCAGCTCTATTCAAATAAATGTATTCTCGTTCTTCAACAAAATGCGAAAAAGGCAACAGCAAACCTCATATCCAACCTGGAGAATTATTTAATGTCTCAAGGTCAACATGTTAATCATTGCAAACATTGATTTGAATTATATAACAAAAGTTACCCCAATTGGAGCGTGCAGATAGAAAAGGTATAGGTAAAAAAGTGTGTGCAATTTAAGAAGGAAAGGAATTCACAGAAAAAATATTGTTACATAAAATATTCGCAATAATTGATTAAACAACAGACGATAAATCAATTGACCGTACTGTTCAACCTGGCCAAGGTGAGACACATTTACTGAAGCTATTATTAAATGTTCATGAAGTTTGCTGAAGTGCTGTGCTGAAGTTTGACTGTGGTTCCTGCATATAGGGCATTTCGGTAGTTCAGTCGGCTGGTGACGAGGGCCTGGGTGACCATCCTTCCAGTTCCGGTAGGGATCCACCAGAAGATCTTGCGGAGCATGCGCAGGGTGTTGAAGCATGAGGATGAGATGGCGTTGACTTGCTTGGTCATCGTGAGGGAGGAGTCCAGGATGATTCGCAGGTTGCATGCGTGGTCAGTGGGTGTCGGTGCAGTGCCCAGTGCTGTGGGCCACCAGGAGTCGTCCCAAGTGGATGGTCCGAGGATGAGGACCTCCGTCTTGTCTGAGTTCAGTTTCAGACGGCTGAGTTTCATCCATTCAGCGACGTTTTTCATTCCTTCCTGGAGGTTGAGTTTGGCGGTGGCTGGGTCTTTGGTGAGGGAGAGTATCAGCTGGGTGTCGTCGGCGTATGAGATGATGTTGAGGTTGTGTTTGTGTGCGATGGTGGCGAGGGGGCTCATGTAGATATTGAAGAGGGTTGGGCTGAGTGATGAGCCTTGGGGTACGCCACAGATGATCTCGGTGGCCACGGAGTGGAAGGGAGGGAGTCTCTGGGTTCTGTCGGAGAGGAACAAGGTGATCCAGTCCAGGGCTTTGCTTTGGATCCCGGTGTTGTGGAGGCGGGATATTAGGGTACGATGGCAGACTGTATCAAAGGCAGCTGAGAGGTCTAGGAGGATGAGTGCCGTTGTTTCTCCGTTGTCAAGTAGGGTCCTGATGTCATCGGTGGCTGTGATGAAGGCGGTCTCGGTGCTGTGGTTGGCTCAAAATCCGGACTGGGATGTGTCGAGAGTTCCATTGGCCTCTAGGAATGTGGTCAGCTGTTTATTGACGATCTTCTCGATAACTTTAGCAGGGAAGGGAAGAAAAGAGATGGGGTGAAAGTTTTTGAGATATTTAGGGTCCGCTGTGGGTTTTTTCAGTAGGGCGTTGATCTCTGCGTGCTTCCAGCTCTCTGGGAAGGTGGCGGATGTGAGGGAGTGGTTTATGACGTTCCGTAGGTGGGGGGCGATGATGGTGTCGGCTTTGTTGAAGATGTGGTGAGGGCAAGGGTCGAAGGGAGAGCCGGAGTGGATGGTGTTCATAGCATGGCCGGTGTCTTCGGTGCTGATGGGAGTCTAAGCGCTAAGGGTGGTTGTAGAGGGCGTTGGTTCAGTGGCTGGGGGTGGGGTCTGGGCACCGAAGCTGTAGTGGATATCGGCGATCTTGCAGTGAAAGAATGTGGTGAAGGAGTTGCAGAGGTCTTGCGATGGTGTGATGTCGTTTCTGCTGGCGTTGGGGTTGGAGGGCTCTTTTACAATGCTGAGGAGTTCCTTGCTGTTGTGTATGTTGTTGTCCAGCCGTTCTTTGAACGATGTCTTTTTGGTGGTGCGGATCAGCTGATGGTGTTTGCGAGTGAGGTTCATGAGGGCTGACATGTTTTCTGTCGTCTGTTCGCGGCGCCAGGCTTACTAGAGGGTTCGGCAGGATTTCTTTGATTCTTTGAGTTCGTCGGTGAACCATGTTGTTTTCCTATTGCCGGGCTTGCCTGGGGGTTTTTTCAATGGTGCAAGGGCGTTGGCGCAGTTGATGATCCACTGTGTGAGGTTGCGGGCTGCGTCGTTGGTGTCAGTAGTGTTGATTGGAGGGTTCTGGCTCAGAGATGTGGTCAGTTGGTCTTCGGTGACTTTACTCCAGCATCTATGGGGGATATGTTGCGGGCAGTGGTGGGATGTGGTCTTCTTAAAGGTGAAGTGGATGCATCTGTGGTCGGTCCAGTGCAGTCCGGTGGAGTGGCTGAAGGCAACGTGGCTGCTGGCGGAGAAGATGGGGTCGAGTGTGTGGCCGGTGTAGTGGGTGGGGATGTTCACCAGTTGCTTGAGTCCGAGGCTGTTGAGGTTGTTGAGCAGGGTGGTGGTGTTGTTGTAATTGTTGTTCTCTAGGTGGAAGCTCAGGTCCCCTAGGAGGATGTAATCTGATCAGGCGAGGGCATGTGGGCTGATCAAGTCGGCGATGGCTTCACTGAATTGTGTGCGTGGGCCCGGGGGTCTGTAGATGAGGGTTCATCTGAGGGTGGTTTTGGGGTCAGTGTGGATCTGGAAGTGTAGGTGTTCAAGGGTGGTGAGGGCATCTTCGGAGTTGGTCATGACTCCGATGGTGTTCCTGTAGATGATGGCGATTCCTCCTCCGGTTTGGTTGATGCAGTCCTTTCGAGTTATCTTGTAGCCGTCCGGGATGGCTATGGCGATGTCAGGGGCTGGGGAGGTGTTCATCCAGGTTTCTGTGAGGAAGGCGACGTCTGGTGCTGTTGTGTCGAGGAGGTCCCAAAGTTCGACGGCGTGCTTGTGGACTGAGCGGGTGTTGAGCAGGATGCACTTGAGGTGGTTGTTGTTGTTGCCTGGTCCGGGGTGGGGTGCAGGTTCGGCTGCAGGTAAATTTTCAGGTTTGGCAGGAGAAGGGTCCGTGGGTGCGCTTCGGAGTGGCTCGTTAGCAGGTAGATGGTCGGCCGGTGTTGAGTGCGTGGAGGGTGGTGGGGTGGTACTTCCGTCGGGTGTCTTGGTTTCGGCGGGGGCCAGGTGTTCTGGCACTGGCCGCGGTCCAGGCGTGGACGGGTGCAGACGGGCTTGCCTTTGGCACACCAGCAGCGCACCCAATGCGCGTGGCCGCTGCGCGGCCGCAGCGCAGCCTCCATTTGAGGGGCTGAGGGAGGGAGGAGCAGCTGGGAGGTGGGAGCGGGGCAGTGAATGGGGCACCAAGGGGGCAGGGCCGCAGGGGAGGCAGCGGCGGGAAGCACGAGGAAGGGGAGCGGAAGGGGGTGGTACAGAAGAGATAAACAGGGGGCAGGGGGAGAGGGCACAGAAGGCACGAGGGGTGGCAAACAAGAGCAACAACACTAAAAAAAATACAAAAAAATGGCAACAGTAGCAGAAAGTGACAACAACAGTAACGGCAAGAGACAAAGTAAATTTAACAAAAAAAAAAACGGAGGAGGGCAGCACAGGACGGGCTCAGGCAGCGATCCTGGTCACAGCGGTGGCGGCACCGGGACAGCGGCACAGGAGGACCTTGTGGCGGCTGAGGGGGGCGACCTACCTGGTGGCAGGGTCAAGGGTCGCCCCCATTGTGATGCCAAGCTCCAGTCCCAGCGTTCTGCCGAAAGGCACAACCAACAGTGCTCTCTCCCTTGTGCAACACTTTTGAAGTGGGGGCAAAGGGTACCAGCAGGGCTGTGCCCCTGGTCGGTCCTAATATGTCACATCATCTCTCTGCCCCTGTTTCCACCTTCCTCCACAGCCTTCTGGGCTACTTCAAGATGGCATCACCCAGGAGTCACTTGCCCTACGTGCTCTGGGGGTCTCAGCTCCACCCCTCGCTGACATCACTACCAGGGCCTTCGCCCAACAAATCTTTGAAGGAGTCCCCTCTCTGGTTTGGCTCCAGAAGTCTGGACTCCTTTTTTTGTTGAATAGCCTGGGGCAGGCCCTTGTCCTGGTATGGGATGGCAGCTGGCTGATTGATGCAGAGTAGTTTACCTAATCCCGCCCTCCTTCCGGGATGACTTAAGCAATGTTAATTGCTTCCTTGGATGGGTGAGGGCTTTGTTCCTGGAGCGTGGTTGCTTGATTGAAAAGTGTGTAAATTATGATTGCTGAAAGTGAACTTAGAAAATATACCAGGATAGCAGACGAGTACTCCTTCCATGAGCCTAAAACAAGACTTTGAGAAACCAAAAGTCCATTCAATGATCCCACATTCGTGTATGTGTGCTAGGCTAAAAACCTGTTGATGTTGGATGGTGAGCTGAGAAGAGTGTGGCAGAATATATAAGCAGAAAATGTAATTAGTGTAACAAGGAAGGAAGGCAATGAATTAGTGTTCCTTTCTCAGTCATACAAGCATGTGTTCAGCATTGTGTTGGCATCCGCATTTCTTTATTTCTTTGTTCAAGTAAAATGTGCTTTATGTAATGTGTATATATAAAGTGCACTATCAACCGCAATGGAATCCTGACACTGAGCAGGTTTGGGTGCCTAGCCCTGTCAATGGTATGTTGGTTAAATGAAAAGCATGGTCTTCAGTTTCTTGCAGAATTCAAGAAGAAAGGAAGATACTCCGATGTGAAGTGAGAGGCAATTCCATGCATTAGTAGTGATGTAAGAGAACACCTTCCCTCCTGTTCTGGTTCTATTTATGCATGGGAAATGAGCGAATAGGAAACCTGCAGAGCAGATGTGTTTGGGTAATTGATAGAAGGAAATATGAATATTCAGGTCGGTGGAGCCCAAGGCCCAGATGTAGGTTTTACCGATTCTAAAATAACGAATTTTACCGAATCGGTATTTTAGAATCGGTAAATGGTATGTAGATAAAAAATCGGTAAAAAAATACCGAACCTATTCTGTATTAACCGATTCGGTATTTACCGATTCTGTATTTACCGATTCTGTAATTACCGATTCGGAATCCTCCATGCATTCCTATGGGCCTTTTGCCACATAGGAATGCATTGGGAATACCGAATCGGTAAATACCGAATCGGTAAATACCGATTCGGTAAATACAGAATCGGAAATCAAACAAAAGTGAAACTTAGGCAGGCTCGCAATCAGGTGCTACAACCCTCCCCCTCCCTCCCAGGATGTGGCCACACAGGCAGCTGCAACTAATTAGAAGCTCCTGGAAAGGCAATTGGAACAGAGCCGAGTCACTGAGCAGCAGAAAGAGTTTGGTGCACTTTTAAAAGTGTAAAATGGCAAGCAGCAAGGAAAAAGAGCAGCCTGAGAGGAGGAGGAAACTCAAATTCAGCAGCATGGAGTTGCAGGTCCTTGTGGAGGAGGTGGTGAAGGTGCACCACAAACTGTTTGGCAGGCAGTCCCTCACTGTGGCAGAATCTGCCAAAAGAAAAATCTGGCTGGAAATTTTGGACAAAGTAAATGCAGTTGGGGTGACCACCAGAGACACAGAGGACCTGAAAAAAAGATTTTATGACCTCAGGAGCCAAACCAAAAAGAAAATGGCTGAACATCACAAGCAGGCATCCAAAACTGGTGGAGGCAAAAACCCAGCACCCCCCCTTACTGACCTGGAGGAGATGGTGGCCTCAACCATCGAACCGGACAGCGTCTGCGGACTGGGAGAAGTAGACAGCTCAGCCAGAGCTGCAACCAAAAAAGGTAAGAGACATGCACAGCATACCACCCCATACCATCATCCTTACTTGTACCCTTTGTGGCCCAGTGAACCCCAGTCCAGTACTGCTATCACTATACAGGGCCAATTCATGATGCGATATATAGTCAAGAGATGCAATAACATGTCATACAGCACAACAACCAACTAATGAAGTAAATGACTGCATAGAGAATATAGCCAATGTGATACACATTTAATTGTAGTGACTGTGAGACAGTAGCGCTTAGCTAATGTATGCTCATATGTCCACAGGTGAAGCGTCTCACAGGCGCTCGCAGGTGACTGAAGGCACACCACCTGAGAGGGAGGACAGTCAGGAAGCAGGTCCACCTACCCACACCGTACTACAGGACACAGGTGCATCAAGTAGCCATCCTCCTGCACAAGACACAGAGATGCCTCAAGACTTCCTGGCGTCCCCTGACAAATCACAATCCCCTCTGTTGCTGTCATCCCCAGAAATGCCAGCATCACAGCATGAGTCCACACCTGCATCACAACCCAGCAGGAGGCATGTTGTGGCCCCACTCCCACAAGTGGAGTCTGCAGCAGCTGACAGTGAGGGCGGCGAAACACACAAGTTGCCTGCAGATGTCAGCACTGGTACAAGGCACTCCAGTGCAGGGGTGGTCCATAGTGGTGCAAGACGCCGCAGAGTCCAAGAGAGGCCAGCAGATGCACCAGTTGAGGGTCCAAGTGTGTTCCGTGGTCTGGAGGGGAGCATGGTGAGAATACAGAGGATGCAGGGAAGAGCCATTCAGGCATGCCAACGGCAACTGAAGTCCCTGAACAGCAACATTGGGGAAATAGGAAAGGGCATCAGTGAGCTGGTACAAGTCAACAAAGAGATGGCAGTAGGGATGCGCATAATTGGCAACTCGGTGCAGCTGCTGTGCACCAAACTAGACACTGATTTGGAGGCAAGGCGCAGAGAAAAGCAGCGTGGTCATGGACTAAATAAAGCCATAAACCGCCTGGCCACTGCTATATCCCTGTCATGCAGGAGAAGCAGTAACATGCAGGAGACCATGACCCAAAACACCAATGAGGTCACTAGGGGCATGGGCAGGATGACCAGTGCTCTTGAGCTGCTGTTAAATGCCCAAACTGCACATACAGCTGCTCTGGATGTGCCTGTCAGTGAGGAGAGCACAAGCAGGAGCAGCATGGGAAGCACCCTTGTCCCTGAAACAAGGAGGAGCAGGCGCTAGGCTGAGGCCACAGGCCAGCAAGACAGTGAACAGGGTGAGCAACCTACAGGTGTTACAGGGAAGCGAGGAAGGAAATGACTTTTAAAGTTCATGGTGATGTGAACCAGGACTGACATCATTGCAGTTAAATACTTTTTGTTGCACAGTTTTGCCTTAAACATCTACCTCTTTACCACATTAAACTACATTTGTTGCATACTCCACCTGTCTGTGTCTCTTACCTTACTTAAAAGTAGTTGCGTGTGATCTCATCACGCCTGTGTCTGCCAGCAGTAGGTGTTGCAACTCCAGATGCATGTGGTTCAGGCACTGCTTCCTCATCATCATGGTCCTCGTAATCTGAGAGTTCCACTGCTGTTCCCTTCTTGACCGCAAGGTTGTGCAGAATAGCACAGGCTGCAATCATCTTGCAGCAGAGGATTGGTGTGTACTGGCGGGTACCTCCACTCTTGTGGATTCAGCGAAACCTGCTCTTCCACATGCCAAAGGTGCGCTCCACAATGTTTCGGGTTGTCTTGTGTGCCCTGTTATATCTCCTCTGACTTGGTGTTGTAGGGTTGAGGTAGGGAGTGAGGATGAAGGACCGGAGGCATGTGCACTGTCCCCTAATGGCAAGAAAAAAAAAATTTAATCACATGCACACACACACATCCACCTGTAATACGTATCAAGGGAGTTTCACACAGTGTGTTACCTAGCAAGTATCCTTCGCCAACTTCCCCCACTGTCAGGCGTGCGTAGATCCCACTGTTTTGGAAGATGTAGGAGTCGTGGGTACTCCCGGGGAATATGACTACTAGGTCAGTGATCATGTACTTGGAATCACAGATCACCTGTACATTTATGGTGTGGGTGGACTTCCGGTTCCGATAAATGTACTCTGTGGCAGCAG
This sequence comes from Lissotriton helveticus, assembly GCF_964261635.1. Lineage (NCBI taxonomy): Eukaryota > Metazoa > Chordata > Amphibia > Caudata > Salamandridae > Lissotriton > Lissotriton helveticus. Next base: position 748,285,194 of record NC_136067.1, read on the forward strand.
GTGGGCATATTGATATGTGGGTACCATCAATACAGCCAATTATGTTTGGGAAATGCGCCATCTGATAAAAGTCTGTCTTTATCCTTAGCAGTTCTGCATGCGTTGCAGGGAAGCTGATGTAGAAATGCATTCTCTGCAACATGGCATGAAGGAATTTTTTAAAGAAACGTGACAGACAGCTCTGGAACACCTCACCTACCACAGCAACCACACTCTGGTAACTCCCAGAAGCAAGCAGGTGTAGGCTGCACAGCACCCGCACATGGGGGGGATGGCGTGTGCCCTTGTGGTTGGATGTTCCAATAGTGGGTGAAGGTCCCTGATTAGGTCCAGGATAGTTTGGGGAGCCAACCTGTACCTTTGGAGGATCTCAGGCTCAGTAAGCTGGAATAGAGTGATCCTCTGCCTGTACACCTGCTCCTCCCTCCTCCAGACCCTCTCTCCTTCTGCCTGTAGCCGTATCTGCCTCGCAATGACAGAGAATGCCGCCATTCTGGTGAAAATGTTGCATTTTGGGGCCTTTTTTATACCATGCACCTGTTTACCACCTGATTTGAATCCATGGTAAATACTGACTCTTAAATACCGAATTTCATGCAAATTCGGTATTTAAGAGGTTTCCTACATCTCAAAAACACATTTTACCATTTCTTATGTTTCCGAATCGGTATATTTTCCAAATCGATTTTTTTTCCGATTCGGTAAATTTACCGATTCTGAAACTTTTCCGATTCGGTATTTTTTCCGATTTGGTAAGGTTTCCGATTCGGAAACTTTTCCGATTCGGTAAATTTACCGATTCGGATGTTTTCGGGTCCCCTACATCCCGAATGACCAATACCGGTCGGTAACGACCGAAAATCGGTAAATTCGGCCGTTACCGACCGGTATTGGCCTACCTACAGCTGGCCCCAAGTTGTGTATTGCCTTGAATGTGTGTGTAAGGATTTTGAAATGAGCGTGTTTGTGTTTCGGGAGCCTGTGGAGCTATTTAAAGGTAGGTATATGAGTTCTCTCTGTTGGAGGTTGTGGAGGAGTATGCTTGCAGGGTCCTGGATGGTTTGTTGTCTTTTAATGAGTTACTTGGTGTTCCAGGTCTAGAGGGTGTTCCTGTAGTACAACTTGCTGGTGACTAGGGTGTGAGTGACAGTTTTCCTACTGTTGCTTGGGAGCCATTTAAAAATGTTTGGCAGCGTCTTCAGGGTCTGGAAACAGAATGCAATGGCAGCGTTGACATGTGTCATCATGTGTAGTGTGCTGTTGATGATTTTTCTGAGATTCTTGGAGTTGGGTGACTGATGTGGTTATGAGTCCGAGTTTGGATGGCTACCAGTTTGGATCCAATGGTGAAGTGTTCTTGCTGAATATCACTACTTCTGTCTTGTCAGGGTTGAAACAGTTGGCTTTCATTTAGTTAGCAACTTCTTTCATATAGGAGGTGAACTTTTTTCTTGGGTTGTGGGTCTTGTCTAAGGAGAAGAGTTTGACTTGTGTGTCACAAAGGACTCGTCACATTTCAGGCATCCATCTCAACATTCATCAGCCCCTCATCGGTGGGGCTGCCTCATCTGATGGCCTAGATCAAACATAAGCTCACATACCCTTGGTCTCCACTCAGGGTGCATCTCAACTACCTCATACCATGTAATCTGGGCCAGTAAAGTGCGAGCTCCTCGTCGACTTATCACAGACATGTAATGCTGCTGTTGTTTACACCATTTTATTTAACAAGGGTGGAGATGTTGAGTCTTAAGACCATGAGGGTTGGGACCCAGCGGTTCTGGGCAGACTCAATAAAAAAATTGCATAACCATTTGGGAGGTGTTAAATTGTGGTTATAAATGGATATGGGATACTGAGAAGTTTAGATGAATGTTGATGAATAAAGAAGTCAGTTACAAGTTCCTTGTGTGGTGAGTTTCTTTGCATGCTTCCGGGCTGGGAAAGACGCTACACCAGTAAATACCCCGGAAACCAAAAGCTCTTGTTTTGCCACATAACGAAACAACCTCTATAAACATAGCCTATCTTGCTCTTGCCCCTCCCACAGATGGATGCTTGCCCTGTTGCTGTGCGTCATCTTCCTAAAAGGAACACCAAAATGAGGCAGCACACTACCAGCCCTTGACTGGCTTTGCTAGAGCAGAAGCTCCTTCATGTTTGGCCTCTTCCACTATGTCCGCTACAGCGAGACTTACCCTGTAATCACAAGATGGAGTCATTTTTTAGTTGGTGTAGGTAGGTTTCTACCACTAGTAATAAGCCCACAATCACAATATAAGATCCAGTCAAGCCTCTCAATAAATTATTCCCAAGATCAAACCTTGGTAGCTGGCTGTGAACAGGCACACTTAACTTGGGAGACAGGAGTGTAAAGCATTTAAAAACACCAATACAATAAATAAGTAAGACACAACACAATATAAAAATCCAACACCAATATATAAAACATAGGTTATATTTTTGTCAGTACAATGATGCCAAAACGAACAAAATCCTACGTAGGGAACCAGAGATATGATTTTCTAAAGATTAAGGGCCATATGTATCATTCCAAATTTCGATTCGGCGTTTGCGTTCGCAATTGGACTTAGTGGCATGCATGAATGAAAACTGCCTCGCAAAATATAGAATCACAAAATTTGCAATTCCCTATTTTGCAAATGCATTTAAGGAATCGCAAATTGCGATTCCTTAAATGCAATGTAAGAAGCACAGAAAAAGTGAAATTTGGTTTTAAGGGTTCGCAAATTATCATCAACTTCAAGTTGGTGGTAATTTGCAATTTCTTTGAAAAATGCATTTTTTTGTATTTTTCCAAGTGCAATGTGCCCATGTATGTGTGCCACATGTGCACCCATGCTTATTTCGGGGTGTGCAACAGGGTATCCTTTAGACACCCTTGCAACCTTAAAATTGCATTCTCAATTTGTGATTCTCTAATTGCTAATCGCAAATTGAGAATGTCTTCCCATTCATTCCTAAGGGCCTCTAGGCCCATGGGAATGAATGGGGAGGGTTTCCTTAATTGTGAATCACACTTCGCGATTCACAATTAAGGAATATGTAGGATTCGCAAATCTTTTTGCAAATCCTACATACATCTCGTTTTGTGATTCTAAAATTGATATTCGCAAAAATCGCAATTTGGAAATCGCAAAATCAGTTTGATACATATGCCCCTAAAAGGAAAACAATCTCTTTGAAGAAAATAGTGCTCAAAGGGTTAAATAAATGTCATGCTGGACATGGGAAAAGTCAATAGTCAGGCAGTCCGCAATGTAACACTTTTACACTTACTTACAGAAGTGTTTCTTGATGTAGGAAAGTGGTCCAAAGCACCAGGCAAGGGTTCAAAAGTGCTGGTCTGCAGTCCTTATGAGTACAGTGCTTTCTTGTGCAGTCCAAGAGTACAGCAGGACAGTCCTTCTTCTCCAGATGTTTCTTTTGGGTCTCTGAGGGTCCACAACACCAATCCAAGGTTCTAGAATCTCTGAGTTCGTCCTTGGAAATTTGGGATAATAAGACCCACACTGGACCTGGCCAAATCCTTAAACGTCCACTAAACGGTCCAGCTGGGTTTTTCTTGGTGGAGATGATGCAGGTGAAGCTCTTGTAACCTGCTCCTTTCAGGGCGTACACTCCTTTACTTTTCAAAGCAAGGCAAAGTCTTTGAGGCTGTAGTTCCCAAAGTGTGCACTAGGTGCAGCCATTCAGAGTACAATCCTCTTGGTGCTGGCCACGGTTTCATCAGTGTAGTCCTTCTTCTTCTTGTAGTTTCAGGCAGGGATCTGAGTTGCTGGGGATGTTCTCTAATATCTATCCAGTGTTCTTGGGTGACAAGCAGGGGGCACTCCTGACCAATGGGGTTCAGGATGTTACCCTCAGAGCTAAACGAGTCCTCCAAATTGGGGCACATTCTTGTCCCAGAAAGCACTATTCATTTAAAATCCCAAATGGAGAAACTCTCTTTTGGAGGTTAAGATCTGGCTAAGACAACCCACTGGCATGGGTAGGTTTTCCTAACACTTCCCTCCCAGCTCCTCAGCTAATTCAATTACTGGGGCTCCTGTCTGCCAGGGGGTGCATGATGTGGGGGTGAGTCTGTGTCCTGTTGTAACCGTCATTCCCACTTTGAAGACCAGTTGGGCTACTCCACCCCATCCTGCCTTTTGCTCTGCAACTGCAGGTCTCCTCTCACCAGGTGGATTTTGTCTCTATCCAGGCCACTTCAAACCTCATCAGAGCAATTTGGCTCAGCCTACCACAGGCTGACCAATCAGGAGAGGTTGCTGGGAGGCTGGATTTTAGTTCCTCAGAAATGAAAGTTCTATATCTTCTATTCTGGGATAATCATAATAAATCTAACCTTGGCAAGTTGTTGGATTTATTCTATCATTTTAAGACTTTGAAATATTAGTTATAAGCTATTAAAATATCTCTATGCTAGCCTATGGAGCCATTGTGCTACAATGAGTCAAAACCAAATTGTCAGTTCGCCCCTCACAGGGCATATAAACCATCTATTAAAATGTCCCTGCTTATAGTTACAAGACACTTTACCACTGGGGCACTTAGGGGAGACCTTGGGGGTGACTTATATGTATCAATAAGATCGCTTAACACCTTTGACTTGTGTGGTTCTCACCATGTTCTTTTACCCAGAATCCCTTGCAAACCTCAAACTTTGTAAAAAGCAAACATATTTTTCTCACTTTTCTGTGATGAAAAGTTTTGGAATCTGCGGTGAGCCACAAACTTCCACCCACACAGCATCCCCCCAAGTCTCCCAATAAAAAAGGTACCTCACATGTGTGGGTAGGCCTGGCCCCGTGAAGGGAAACACACCAAAACATACTGTGGAGACTCTCAACATTTTCTTACCCAGAATCCCCTGCAAACCTCGAATTTAGCCAAACAAAATCACATTTTCCACACTTTTCTGTGTGGGAAAGTTGTAGGATCACCAGGCCGCCAAACATTTCCTACCACCCAGCATTTCCCCAGGTCTCCCAATAAAAATAGTACTCACTTGTGTGGGTAGGCCACGTGCCTGCAACAGGAAATGGCCCCAAAACGTACTGTGGAAACTTTTAAATTATCTATCACAAAGTTTTTGCAAGGGGGTCCCCTGCATTTCTGGTCCCAGGCTCGGCGGCTATCTAGGGAAACCCACCAAATCCAGACAGTTCTGAAAACTAGACACCCAGGAGGGTCCAGGCTAGTGTGGCTTGCATGGATCGCCCAACATTTTCCAGCCCAGAATCCCTAGCAAACATCAAATTTAGCTACAAAAAACATGGTTTCTTCACTTTTCTATGTGGGAAAGTGGTAGGATCATTGGGCTGGCACAAATTTCCTACCACCCAGTATTACCTCAGGTCTCCCAATAAAAATGGTACATCACTTGTGTGGGTAGGCCTAGTTCCTGCAACAGGAAATAGCTCAAATCGTACTAGGGAAACCTACCATACTCAGACATTTCTGAAAACGAGACACCCAGGGGATTCCACGGAATTTTGGCTTGTATTGTTCTCCCAAACTTTTCCTACCCAGAATCCCCTGCAAACCTCAAATTTAGATAAATAAACTTACATTTTACTCACATTTGTGTGTGGGAAATGTGTGGGCTAACAGGGCTGACACAAATTTCTTTCATTCCAGCATTCCCCTAGGTCTCCAAATAAAAATGGTACCTCACTTGTAGGGGTGGGCCAAGTACCCGCAACAGGGAAGGGCCCAACACTTACTATGGAAATATCACAATTATCTATCACAAAACAACCTGGTTTTGCAAGGGGGTCCCCTGCGTTTTTGGTCACAGGCTCGACGGCCATCTGGGACAACCTACCAAATCCAGACAGTTCTGAAAATTAGACAACCGAGGGAGTCCAGGAAGGTGTGGTGTGTGTGGATCCCCCAAAGGTTTCCTATCCAGAATCACCTGCAAACCTCAAATTTAGCTAAATAACATTAAAATGTTCCCACATTTCTTATCCCTGCGCCGGCACAAATTTCCTTTCCTACCACACAGCGTTCCCCACTAAATTTGAGGTTTGAAGGGGATTCTGGGTAGGAAAATGTTGGGAGATCCATGCAAGCTGTACCCCCTTAGAAAGCTAGACAGTTTTGGGAGTCCAGGCAGTTGTGGCTTATGTTGATCCCCAACACTTTCCTTCCCAGAATCCACTGCAAACCTCAAATCTAACTAAAAATTCATATTTTACTCTAATATCTTTGTGGGAATGTTGTGGAATCACCACAGGGCACACATTTCCTAACATTCAGTGTTCTCCCCAGTCTGCTGATAAAATGACACCTTACATGTGTGGATGTGCCAAGGGCCTATGATATTGAAGGACCAAAAATGGCTTAAGATTGAGTGGGATCCAAATCGGGTCCAAAAGGGCAGTTTGCTTCTATGTTTTTAGGCTGATGGAGGGGGCAGGTAAGGGCTATAGCCCTGATCCACCTTCTGGGGAACAGAAAGAATTTGTTGGGGGTGGGGGCATTAGCATGCCTATTCTGGGCAGCTCCATCCTTACGTATAAAAAAAATCAACATAATTCCTGGTGCCTAGTCGGCTATCTGCCCTCCCCCCCCCCAGTGGACAGATCAGGGACTATTGCCCCCATCTGCCTCCTGGGGAGTGGACACAGACCAGATTATTTCAGGGGGTGGGGGCATTGGCATGCCCATTTTGGACAGCCCATACTCCTATATTCATAAAAGCATCCTTGGTGCCCCCCCCCCGGTGGGAAGTTCGTGGGCTATTGGCCCCATGTGACTTGTGGGGGGAAAGAAAGACTGAAATTTTAGAGGGGGTGTTGCATTGTCATTTTGGGCAGCCCCCACCCCTAAATGTGCTCTAAAATGAAATCCCTCGTGCCTAGTACGCTTTCTGCCGGAGGCTGATTGGGGGCTATTGAATATGCCCCAAAAAATTGGGTGGAGCAAAGGCCCTTTCCCAAGGGGCAGCTCCCCCTCCCTGGTGTCCAGTGGGTGGACTCCTGAAGTGATCCCCAAACAGGGATCCACTAGAGAGAGGAGATTCTCTCCTTTCCAATGACTCCTCTCTCATCTTGCTACGTGCTCAGGGGGCAGAGAAAGCCCCACAAGCACATAGGAAGTGAAACTGAAATGATCAGATTGGCTCATTTCAGTTTCAGTGAAATGACAACAGTTCAACATGTGCACTGATCGTCATCTCACTGAAACAATCCAAACAGCCTTCGGAGCTGGGGAAGTCTTTCTGCAGCTCCCAATGCTGTTTTAGACTGAAAGAAATCCCTCTGGTGCCTGCACCAGACGGATTTCAAGTGCCAAATTCAAAGAGGGTCGGGAGCTTTCTGATGCACACGAGCACTGTGGCATTGGAAGGCTACCGGGCCGTCCGATGCATGGAAGGGGTTAAGTGTCAGTGGCAGCAGGTCGTCATGTTGGAAATCAGTCTTGGGCCTTGGGCCATATTAGCAGTTTTGTCAGGGTATTGGAACAGGATGGTGATCGAAATTTTAACAAATTGAAGGTATTGTCGTAACGGTTCTATGGCTCCATCTCATGTTATGAACTGTCCCCTGGGTAGAGGTCTCCCATAATGTCATAGCGTCTATTCTTCCATCTCTGCACCAATACAGAGTCTGCAATTTTTAGGAAGAGTTGCACAACCCACAATTGCATGTCCGGGGCACATGGTGTGCACCTAATGCTCCAAACCACTCACCCTCAGGTGTTGGCAACCACTCAAATAATATACGGGAAAGCGTCAAATAATATAGAGGAAAGCAGGAGAAACCTGCGATCCACAAATTAACAGGGCCTATTGGGACCATTCATCATGGGTGCCCCTTCAGAGCCGTTTTTCCCAATTGTCGTCTGGGTCAAGCCAGTGAGCCAAAGTTTGCAATTGCACCACCATGTAATATATTTCAAGATGCGGAATCTTAAGACCCGCCTGACCCCAGGTCCTTTTTAAGTGCACCAAGAATAATTGTGGTTTCATTTGCTTTTCCTCTGTTTTGCAAAAACAATCTCCCTAACAGACCTCATTGCTGCTGGACACAGCCAATTCAATGCTACTCTACTGGCCAATGGTTCACCTGCCTTAATCAAAAGACGTACTTATGTATTCGGCCTTAAATACAAGGGTGCAATAATATTCCAATCCCCGAACAAACTTGTTTCTGCAGGAATCGAAATTCAAGGTAATGTGAAGTTATCAGAAACTATAAACCCTGCACTGCCACATTCCTATAGCTTTTCCCAGGTCAATTTCAGCAGAGCCGGCCCGGAGAAATTCTTTGGGCGAAAAAAGTTAAGCAGTTACTGGAATATGCAGAATTTGATGCATCTGGCACCTAATTCTGTCTATGAACTTGTAAGAGTAAGTATTTTGATGGGCGCAATGAATATCTCACCCCTACGGTATCTGTGCTTACAAGTCCTGGTAGATATCTTATGGACCTGTGCCCAAATATTGATCGGGAGTTGATGCAAGTCTGAAGCAAGTTGGTGCAATTGCATGCTCTTATATTGCATTTCCACTCTGAAAATTATATAATTTGTGATGATGATTTTATGGTGCTAGAAAGTGAGAAGAATACTACAGACTTTCTTTCAATCCGTTGGCTAAGGATCAGTAGGCAAGGAGAGAGTCTGACCTCTTTATTACTTTTTGCAATGATACACAGGTAAATGAAGGAGATGCAGGACATTTCTTTTCCAGATGTACTATTTCAGAGACTTCCGTTTAATTGGGTAAAGTATGGTGCAGGTCACTAGTGAACTGGATGAGCTCCTGCTTTATCTTCTTTTGGCGAGGGTGCCTTTTTTCGCTTTTGTTAGACTTTGGCAACCCATCCTGTGTTACACTTGTTGGCATTCTCTGAGAGGAATGTTTCAATATATCTACTATGTAAACCTCCTGCAGTATCCTTTGTTGGTGGTGCTATACAACCTATCTTTCTTTTATTCTGAGTGATCCTACTCCAGTACAGATGGTACCTTCGCGTCTGAGGAGAAGAGTCAGATTTACCACATGTTTGAAAAATACCATTTGAACATTTAAACTTATAAATCCTGAGGGACGTAGCTTTAGGGATGTGTCTGAGTGTTACAACCCCTAATAAATGTTTTTGTTGGTAAATCGTTGGGTACAGGTGCCTTAAGCCAGGTATGGTGAGGTGTCTGTTTGATTTCACCAGGAATTATTACATACACATAGACAAAAACATACACACTCTCTCCCTTTCTCTGTTTTGAAAGCCTTCAAAAATGTTGGAAAGTTTACAAAATACTATATTTTCCCTCACTTAGTACCCCTCTCAATCCGCAATCCTCTCTCTTTCCATTGCCCCTTAAATCCCTCTAATGCACCCTGCCCTCATTTAATGCATTTTAGTATTATATATGCCAGTGTGATTGTTGGAAAATCTTAAGATCACCCCCTCCCCAATCTTACTGGCCAAGCTACACCCCTGTAAATGTCATTGCCACTGGAGCACACCTTAACAAACTGCTAAATCCTTACTGTTGGTAAAATTGTCTCGTTGCCCTTCACTGTTGCCAGGGCTCCACTCACTCTCCTGCGTTGGCAGGGGCTGCTAATCTATTACATATGGTAACTTGTTGTCCATGTAAAAGGATCATTGATGGACGCTTCTGAAGCAGCCATAAAAGTCACCTGGTACAACTTCTTAACTACTATAGCATGTGCTTCAGCCCCAGATGTCTACCTGGGCCATACATTGATGTCAGGACACCACACAATAATCTGCTTGTCATCACAGGATAGCTAATCAGTTATACATGGCAATCCCATTAGAAAGTCCAGGCTTTGTCAGAAATTAGGTAATCATTTTGTGGGACTTAACCACTTAAGACTAAATAAACACCTGCTAGTTAGGTGCAGACCCAGTATTAATGGATAATACCGGCTTAACATTTGCCAGCTATAGCACAAACAGCTGGCAATTCCTTACATAAATGGGTGTTATGTCCCTATGGCACTAACAATAACAAAATCAGGTAAACAAAAGAATCAAATTCCAAAACTAATTTTGCTAAATGGGCATACAGACACCCACGATTACCAAAATTGTATACAGGAACCAGAGATATTATTTTAACAGTTTTAAGGCCTAGAAAAATGAACGAGCCATTAAAAAATATTCAGTTTTCAATTTATGGCTACCTAGGCATCATTCCATGCTGAATAGGATGGAGTAGAGATCGGATACACTGGATGGGTCATCCTGATAACATATTTTACATTGAGATGGAAAAATTACTATAGGCCTGATTATGAGTTCAGTGGTCCATCGGAACACCAAACCTGTGGTGGAGGTACCTGGGCCGGCAGACTGGTGGTCCTCCCACCTTATTACGACTATGAAGGTGGGACCGCCACAGTATCACCAAAACCACGGGGGATCATGGATCCCTTTGTGGTGGCGTGGCAGCAAGAGGCCTGATTATGCTTGGTGGACCGCTTCAGCACCGGCTAGCATATTTTAATGGCAGTGAGCCTGCGATTAAAAGTGCAAGGATGAGGAAACTTAGAGGGCCATACAGGGACCCCTGATGACTCAGGGCCATGGGTTGTTTTGCTACCCTGTGAGCAGTCACCTCCTTTCTTGTACGGCCTGGAATTTAGGGTCCATGGCATGCAGAAAAGGGCTTTCGCGTACCGATTGTGGTGCCTTTTTAATAGGTACCACAAGACAAAACTCCTAAACTGGCGGACGGTCTGACTATGGGTTTGGCGGTCCTGGAGCAGGACGCTTCCTTGGCAGCCAGTTCAAGGACCGCCAAACTCGTAATCAGGCCCTAATTCCCTACTGTTCTCAAACTGCTGATAAAGGTTCTTCTGCTCAGTCTTGCAGCCCATAGCTTCTCGGGTGAGGCTCCTAGGCACCAGATCTCCCGCCATACTTCAAATAGTGCAAGGGCCCCTACTCTGTGGTAAGTTGGGCTCACTTGGAGTCAGGAATCCCTCAGTGTTTTGCGTCCTTGAGACAGGCAATCATATGGCTAATCATTTGACTCTTAGAGAGCAGTTTATTTGGGCCCTTCCACATTTATTACTAGGTACTAAACTTAAATGTGAGAGGATCTACCCATAGAAGATATAAGAAAGGTGAAGGTGGAAATGTCCACTCCCAACTTTGTGAATTGCACTTTGTAGTAAGCAATAAGTGCTACTTTAAGGTCTACTAATCATGACACTTCTAGTAGTCTGGCGGGGCCTTCGAACGAAGACCTAATAGTTATGTGGTGAGCTACTACAATCCAAACAATTTAATACATGTGTAATAGTATGTTCAAGGTTCATTAAGTCATTTGTGTGATACAAACACCACTAAAACAATGTTGCAATCAGGTCACTAAGTTTCAATAAGTGTTTAAAAAACCATTGTCTACTAGTGATGACTATTAGCTGTATGCAATCAAGTAAGGAAATGAGTGTATAGCATGCATTCAGGTGGACTTTGAAGTAGTTGGAATATTTTTATCTAAAGCATCCTATTGGTGTCAAGATACTTTATACTCTAGTGAAGGTCAATGTTTATGATCTATTCGGATATCTTCAAAGATAAAGTCATGTAAACAATCTGCATGAAAAATGTGCTTTCAGTCTGTGTGTTTGCTTCACTGGATCAGCTTCACAAGTGAACTTGCATTGTAAAGGTCAGAGGCAGCCTTGCTCTCAGCTATCAGGACCATTGATCTTTTAAATGTCATACAGTCACATTTTGTTTTACAAATGGTTCCTAGAAAAATACCTCAACACAAAAAATATGGGAATTGCACCATGGAATCTCACATACTGATATTTGTTTGAAAATACTTTTAAAGGTTTTGTCAAATTGTAAGTTGAGATTTAGGTTGAGGTTGCATTTACCTACTCAAAATGCCTTGAGGCAACCCCAAAATTATTATCGTAGGTGTGAGAAATTGGACTACTGGTTGAAGGTGGTTGAAACCCTACTCAAGCAGCAACCATTTATGCCGCACTTCAAACAGTAATAAAGTGAAAACATGGCACAAGGTAATGTCCACACCAATTAAAAAAAATAAAAAAAAATTATAAATATCCCGTCAGTAAAACTGGAGATATGCAAGTTTAAAGAATGAATGAAAATATGCTAAAAGCGCTAACTGTAGAAAAACCACCAATATTATCAAAATTGGATAAGGAAACCATCAATATTCATTTTTAAAGTTTTAAGGCCTAGAAATATATACAGTTTGCAATTGATGGGGATCAAGTTAGGCCCATGGATGAGAGTACCTTATGTTCTGGTTGAGTTCTTTGCGAGGTCCTACGCTGAGGTTTCGTTGTGCAGCCGAGGGGATGTGTCAATTCTGAGGTGCTGCAGAATTGCAATGTGAGGTCCTGCATCTTCGTCGAGGATCCTGTTGATCAGGGCTTGTGATGCAAAGTCTGGCATTGAGAATGATTCACGCAGTTGAGGTGATGCGTTGGTTCTGAGGAGCTATGAGGTTGCAATGAGAGAACCTGTATCATCGTTGAGGCTGCCTTCAACATAAATTTGTGATGCAAGGGCATTCATCAGGAAAGCGTTGCACAGGCGGGTTTTCCGATGTGGGTTGAGAGGTTGATGTGGAGAAGCCTTGGAGCACAGGCTCTGCTCAGGGTTGTGCAAAGGGAGCAGAGGAGATGCATTGGTTCTACTGAATCTATAGATAGGCTGGCAGAGAACCTTCAGACCCACTTCGAAGGTTCCAGGACTGGAGTGGCACAACTTGGCAGGGTAGGACTCTCAGATGGCAGAGTCCAGGTGCTGAGTTCAAGGTTGTTGGAGGCTTCTCTCTATGAGGATCTACTCAGAAGGCCATTACCAACTAGCCCTTGGTGTCACTTTGGAGTTCTGGGTTCAAGAGATGCAGGTCCAATACTTCTCACAAGGCAAGAGGGTAGCAGGCAGCAGGTCATCACAGCAGGGGAGCAGTCCTTCGAGCAGCAGACCAGCAGAGTGGCAGTCATTTAAGCAGCACTGCAGTCCTTCTTCTTGGCAGAGCATCTACAGGTCCAGAATTGTGTACTGAAGAGTTGGTGTCTGGGCTCCAATGGTTTTCGTTTGAAGTCCGCAGGTGTCCTGCTTTCCTTGTCCTGGCTTCAGACTAACTACAGGCAGGAGGATATGCAACCCGTTCTGTGGTGGCATGACACGGCCTATTTGAGTGTAAGTAGGGTTGTGACCAGCTCTGCCCCTCCATCTTTCCGGTGATGGCCCATCCAGGCACACCTAAACTCTCTATTGAGTGCAGCTGTCTAGGAGGAATATACAAAGCTATACTGTCAGCTACACACAGTTCTGTGACCCAGAGACAGACTGCAAGCACCAAATGATTATGGCAGGAAAATGCCAACTTCTTAATTGTGTCATTTTATACATTGTAATTTAAAATCTGACTTCACCATGAGATAGGATTTTTCATTACAATTCCAAATATTGACACCAAACATAGACTTATTACCTGCTTCCATTGGGCAATTATCACTTATTAAATGTTTTAAGTTAGCTCCAAAGTTTCCAGTAGGGGAGGTAGGACTCGCAGTAATGATAAGCACATTCTCACTACCATAACATGTAAAACCTAAAAGTGTATGTACTACTTTTTAAATGTATTGCACACTGCCCTCTGGACTGTTCAGGGTCTACCCTATGGGTGACTTATGTGTAGTAAATAGGAAGGCTTGGGTCTGGCTACAAAAGTTTATTTTTTCCAGGTTGAAATGGCAGTTTAAAACTGCATTCCCCAAATGCAATGGCAGGCCTGAGACATTTTTAAAGAGCCAAAATCCATATGACTTATTCAATAGAAGTATTGGTATCTTCACCCCTAATACAAGTGGACCATAAAATTCCATTCCCTAAACAAACTTCTTTCTGTAGGGATCGGAACTCAGGGTAAAGTGGATATCAGAGGTGATAAACCCTACACCGCCACATTCCTATTACTTTCCCCAGGTAAATTTAAGCAGGCCAGGTTGGTCAGCGTATTCCTTTTTCCAGCCACTCCCTCCCATCCCTCCCATATTTACTACAAAGTAGTCAACTTACATTTGTGAGGATCTTCCAATAGATAATTTAAGAAAGGTGAAGTTGAAAATGTACACTTGTAGCTATGTGAATTGCACTTTGTAGCATTTAGGTTGTACTACTCTATTACTAATTTAAGAACTTCTAAATGCAGTTTGTGAATGGGACCCTAAACCTGAAGCTAGAAAATTACCTGAAGCTCTTACGGCCCAACAGCCTTATTAAATAATGATGTTAAAATATACATGATAACTCTAGTCACACACTTCACTCCCATTTAACCAACCTTAGTAACTGACTACAAATCAGAGTTTATAAAATATGGTTAGATTTAGGATTATATCTGTCTAGCTGTACACTTAATAAATAGTGGAACAAGTACCATATAGTCCTCTTACCCAGAGTTTTCCCCCTGTTAAATTTTGACAGTTCAAACCTGAGGAAATATAACAGGTGAATATGACAGAGTGAATACAACCACCGGCAGATTGTCCTATGTAAACATAAGAAATGTGCAAGATAATCTCCATTTTGAAGTACTAAACTCAGAGGGGCAAATTTATGAGAGGCTTGCATCATGTTTGCACAACAAAACATGGTACATGCGTGGCGCAAACTACTAAGTTAGATTTTTGAAGCCACACAAAGCTACTTAGTGTGGTTCTTAGTGGCTCAAAAACCTGGAATAACGCAATGCAGCACAAATCACTGCGTTGTGTTACTCTGCACTGGGAAGGTGGTTGATGAGAGTTGGGTGGGTGTTCCTGTGCAAATCCCATCGTGTTTGATGCATTTCTGGATTTACAATAACTTGTAAACCTAAGAATGCACTAAAATCTTACATCTGCCTGCAGCACACATAGAAAGAGGAATATGTCTCCCATGATTGTTTTTGTGCATGAAGGTGCCACTTCCTGCACAAAACCAATCCAGTATGCAACACAGTCACCCTTGCACAATGGTGCAAGGGTGCCTGCATTTATGCCAGTTAGCCAAGAGGGCACCAGTGCAGTGAAAAGGACAGAAATGCATCATATTGCCTTATCGCCCATATCAAGTGGAGGTAGGGGCTAGACTTCTCGCCCCAGTAGCACTTACAGCTACAGACCCCTCTGCCGCATCAGCCATTCTGCGCCCAGAGTTGCCTCCATAATGGACTCAGGCTCACGCTGTGTGGGACACCCATATCGAGTGGAGGTGGGGGCTGGACTTCTTGCCCCAGCAGCATTTGCAGCTACGGACGCCGCTGTCGCATCAGCCATTCTACGCCCGGAGGTGCCTTCATAATTGGGCTCGGGCTCCCGCAGTGTGGGACACCCATATCGAGTGGAGGTGGGGGCTGGACTTCTCGCCCCAGCAGCATTTGTGGCAACAGATGCAGTATCGGACATTCTGCACCTGGAGGCACCTTCATAATTGGATTTGGACTCCTGCTGCGTGAGACGCACCCGGGCGTGTGTCCGGGCGAAGACCAGGCCAATAGCGGGGCCGTCTGTGCCCACCATCGCCTGGAAGAGACTGGTCTGGGCCCACCCTCTTACTTCTGGATCCTGGAATCTGGAGACAGTGAGTGGGTGCTTCTCTGCTGTATATGACCTGATTTTGTGGCCCTCCAGTCTGCTGGTTGTCGCACTTCGCTATGTAAACTGTCAGCTTGGCCTGGCCTGTAGTCTTGAGGTAATCTGACTTTTGAGGATGGGGAAGAGAAAGGCAGAAACCTCCAAAGGTACTGAAAAAAGACCGAGAGCCAGCAATACTATATTGACTTTTTTTAATCAAGCCGTGGGGGTGCTCTTGGATGAGATTACCAGTGCTGAAACAGAGTTGGCAGCTAATTGTGTCTTAACACATGATATAGATGCTCAAAGTGGGGTGGGCGTTGATCTTGTCAATATTACTACTAGTGCATCTTCTGTGCCTTCTTTTACCACCCAAGCTTCTTTGACCAGCTTTTCCAGCACGCAAGCTGTACAGCCTACTATTACTGTTACTGTTACTGTTACATTGAAATGTCCTGATAACCCTCGTAAAATGGGTGCTCTACGTAAAATATCTATGACGGGACCGCCTCATCCTGATAAACCAACTAGGAAGGCCACATCTGGCCTTAGGGAGATTTTATCAATATCTGCATCTGACTCAGGTACAGCCCCTGGGCAGGATACAACAAAGGGCTCCCTTGTAGTTTGTCTGCAAAATCTTGAAACCAAGATTTCGGAAGCTTTAAATGACTTTGGTTCTCAGATATATGTTCTGCAATAAATAGAAGGATCTTTAAAAGGATATGTGGACAATTTAGAATTCCTCTGAGTGAAGTGAAGTTGCTGGCAACCTTTGAAGTGGGAGCAGCCTGCCTGGCCCAGGCTCAGGTTCCATCTAGAGCCTCATTGCACTCGCCTTTGAACATCTGAAATCATCACCAACTGGCTCCCTTTTGTATTGCCGGGATAATTCCGGTCAGCCAACCTCAGTTCCAACCCAAGTGCTCGCTCAAAGAAATCGTTCCAACTCAGTATCAGCTGTTCCTTGTACACCCCAAAATCTTCTTTTTGTGGACTATCCTTTCAACATCACCATCCAGCTGCCTCCAGTGGTTACTCCTTATATTGTTGTGGACATAACTCCTTGAAGGAAGGATGCACAGAAAAAAGTTATGCACAGCTCAAGAATAAAGTAGTCCATTGGCTGGCAAGCAGGGTGCCTTATTAACCTCCTACCCAGACTCTGGCAGAAGAAATCATAATGGCCCAAAGGGTTTGTTGTATAAAACATTTTTGGGTGACTGTACAATAGTGAACTTCAATAATCCCGAACAAGCTGGTTCAATTCTTTGAGCACTGGCAGAAAAAGGTGCATCCATGGACCTCATTTCTGTTCTCCATTTGGGATTTTTCTATCTGCCATTCAGCACTGAAAGTCCAGTCAGGACAGATTGGCACTTGATTCAGAAAAAGTCTTGCCATGAGCTAACCTATCCCTCTGCCTTTTCTGATACCATCACTCTTCAAATTATCAACCGCTATTTACCTCTGAGCGAGTTAGAAGGCCCTGATCGACTGAGTCTTAGTGTTGATATTTTAAACCTGGCTGCCGAGACTTTTAGTCAAGATATTGTTAGGATTCTCAGTTGGAATATCGCTGGGGTTCAGAGCAAGCTTTCAGATGCTGCATGAAGACCTTTGATTTCATCTGTTTACAGGAAACATTGGACGCAGAGGGATGCTAACATTTAGATGGTTTTTCCTCGTATTCTGTTCCAGCAACCCACTCTGCCAGTGGACGTGCTAGAGGTGGTCTTAACACCTCCACCTACCAATCTTAGCAAATAATTGTAAAGTAGAGGTCCGGAAGTCTGATCTAATAACCATTTTGGGAATCCTTTAATCATTTCTTAATAAGTGCAGATTGCTCCATATCAATTTTTGTAACACAGTTACATTGAATAACAAGCCAGATGCTGCTGCTATTAAAGTATTTATTGAAGATTGTTATCAATCAAAGTCCCCATTTACTGCTATCATGGTTGCCGGGGATTTTAATCTGCATCCGTGTTACGCCTGCACAATGTATGGAGATTCATATTCTGAGAATCCACCTGATAACCAGGCACACTTTTACCCCTTCCATGCTGATGACGGCCCCCGGCCGTGATGCATCACAGTGCTCGTGTGCTGATGACGGCTGGGGGCCATCATGAACCCGCCCACTCATTAGAAGTGCAGCACAGGCGCAGAATCGCGGCCGCGCCCAAGGGGTTAGACATACTTACCAAGGTGATGTTGTTAACCTTCTGTCCCATACCCACATTTTAAAATTGTAAATCTTGTTTGCACACATTTTACCTTGCCTCTGTCCGATTCAAACGGAAGCTGTTGCTGCTATTGCACAGTTCCTAGTCACCCGTGGTGCCACGAAGAACCGCCATCTTGGGGAGTTGGCGTCTAGTTCTTCTGGCTCACGGGCCATTTCATTGCGTGCTGCGCAGATGCGACGATGGCACACCAAAGTTATGCCTAAGTCAAGCCCGTCTGCGCCTGTCAGCGTCCCGGAAGCAGCCAGCGCCAGCCATGCTGCCCGTGAGTCCTCTGATATCAGATGGAGTTATACTGTGGTCGCTTTATGGGCCCTTGACTCTACTCCTCATTGCCATTTTAGGAGCTAGGATGTGGCTGGGGTACCAAAACATGCCTGTCAATCCTGTGGGTTTAAGCTGCCCCTGGGTCTTGCTCTTTTGGATAACAACAGCAATCCCCCTGGCCAGCTGTCTAGGGTCCCCACTAATCGGGCTGCCATGATTAATGCTTGTTCTTTCAGGAAACATCATGTAGATGTGTTTGACCTTCTAGAGGACAACTCACTTGACTTGCTGTTTTTGACTGAAACCTGGCTTGGTTCCTCTTCAGATCCGATTGTAACTCTTGCCACACCAGTGGGCTATAAGATTCTAGAGCTGATCGCCCGGAGGGGAGAGGGAGTGCTGTTGCTATTATATATAAAAACAAGTGGGATCTCAGTAGGGGGTGATGCCACTTTGTGGGGCGGATGTGAGGCTCTCGACTTCAGTATTCGCTTCTCAGCCCATTTTACACTAGGAGGCTCTTTGATCTATAGGCCCCCAGCCCAGTGGGACCTTTTCTCCAGGCTTGGGGAGACGCTGTAATCACCAGTCGTCGCAGGGGCCGTAAAGGCAGAAGTGAATGCCATCATTAACATGTCTCTCCAGAAAGAGGTGGTACCACAGGCTTGGAAGGAGGCCATGATCTTGCCACTCCTAAAAGAGACATAAATTGGACCCCCTCTGTCCAGGGAATTACCAGTCTATCTCACTCCTTCCTGCTTTGGCGAAGGTGTGTGAGAAGGTGGTTAATAAACAGCTCACAGATTTTGTGGAAAAGGAGGCGCTCCTGCATCCTGCCCAATCAGGGTTCCGGGTGTCCCAGAGTACCGAAAAAGTGCTGGTTGAGGTGACGCAGGCCATCCGGGAGTGTTTGGACGCCAGTGGGAGAGCTGCAAAGGGTGGTTAGATTGTCCACTATATGGTCCTGGGTGACCTTAATATCCATCTGGATCAAGAGGATAGTAAGGATGCGCGTGACTTGCTGGATATTCTACACCTGACTCAGCTTGACCAGAATGTCAGCCTTCCTACTCATCGAGCTCGACATATTCTTGACCCTATCTGTACCAACTTCCCTATTTTATTAAGCGATCCTTGTCCTGTCACCTGGTCGGACCTTTTTATAACCCACTTCTCGTGGGAAGTGTGCAATGCTGAGTCTTTAGTGCTTTCATGTCACAAATCAGCTTTCGGTAAAACTGACCCATTTGAACTTAACATGGCCTTGGAAGCTTCTAGGCCTGACCTGGTAGGGGAGCTTGAGGTACGCTTGGCTGGGTTCTCTAGCTGGGTCTCGAATGCAGTTGCTATGGTGGCCTCACAATGTCCCACTAGATTGGCAAGGGAATCTCCATCCAAACCCTGGTTCAACCCAACCCTTAAAGCCTTGAAGCATGACTGTAAGACCCTTGAGCGGGCCTGGCAGAGGAGTGGTTATTGCCTGGCAGACAAAGGGAAGCTCAGAGATAAGCAGAAACTATACTATACAGCCTTACGCTGGTTAAAGGGCAATTTTACACGGCCCGTATCGATTTAGCCAGTAACAACTCTAAGGAAATGTTTGCTATTGTTCAGAGCTTCACATCCCCTCTCGCCCCAGCTAGTGTATTGTCATCTTCACCTACCTGGTGTAACACTCTCTCTTGCTGCTTTAGGGATAAGATTTGGGGTATCCAAGTGGCATTTACTCCCTGTGACATCAGAATTGAGGCATTTTTGGAGTGTCAATCTGCTAGTCCAGCTCATTCCTTGTCGGTATTTAGGTCAGTCGACCCAAGGGAATGTGTCAAAATTCTCAAGGGTCTAAAGTCTGGGTCGCCCTCAGACCCCTGTCCTACTAGGATACTGGCAGCAGTTTCAGGGGTCGTAAATACAGAAGTGAATGCCATCAGTAACATGTCTCTCCAGAAAGAGGTGGTACCACAGGCTTGGAAGGAGGTCATGATTTTGCCACTCCTAAAAGAGACATACATTGGACCCCCTCTGTCCAGGGAATTACCAGTCTATCTCACTCCTTCCTGCTTTGGTGAAGGTGTGTGAGAAGGTGGTTAATAAACAGCTCACAAATTTTGTGGACAGGGAGGCGCTTCTGCATCCTGCCCAATCAGGGTTCCGGGCGTCCCAGAGTACAGAAAAAGTTCTGGTTGAGGTGACGGAGGCCATCCGGGAGTGTTTGGACGCCGGTGGGAGAGCTGCATTAATTTTGCTCGACCTCTCGGCAGCGTTCGACACAGCCCCGCACTCACTTCTCCTGTCACGTCTGGCAAAGAATGGTCTGTCGGGTGCCTTGTGGGGCTGGCTCCGTCCTTCCGGGAGGGCCGGGTTGAGCAGATTTGGATGCCACTGTACTCCTCCTCCCCTCAGCCAGTAACAACGGGAGTCCCCCAGGGATCCTCCCTTAGCCCCTTTCTTTATAATATCTATGTCACTCCTCTGGTCTTTTGCCCCTCTGTCAAACCGGATTTAGACCCGGGTCTTCAACCGTGGATAACATCACCGCACTTTCTTACCTGGCTTAGCAAGCACGGTTGTGCAAAAGCCTCCCTTTATTCGCCTGCTTTATCGACTACTCTGCAGCGTTCGATGGGGTAGATCGTGCCATCCTATGGAGAAAACTGGCACAATGGAACATAAATCTGACCCTGCTTAGAGCAATTCAGTAGCTGTACCAAAAAACGTGGGTCAGAATCAAACTATCGAGTGACCACGCATCTGAGAAGATTGACACGGATCGAGGTCTAAAACAAGGGTGCGTTTTAGCACCTCTATTGTTCAATCTATATACAGCAGATATGGAGATAGCCCTGTCCGGGGCAGCTCTAGCCACTCCAAGGATCGGGGGGACTAAAATCCAGTTCATGCAATATGCCGACGACCTGGTACTCCTGGATCACACCAAGATAGGCCTACAAAGGGCGATGACGGCCCTGGCAATTTACAACGATAAAAACAGGCTGGTAGCTAACCCTTCCAAGTCAAAAATAGTAATATTTGGGCGCTATCCAAAAAAAAAAAACTAGCCAAATGGAGGCTTGGCCAACTGTCCCTAGAAAGCACACAGCAATACACCTATTTGGGTGTCTGCTACTACGAGTCGGGGCTTCCTGGCCCTCATTTAAAGAAAATCCAATGCAAAGGGAAAACCATCATCTATGCCCTCTGTAAATTACAAGCCACCTTACATAGTCCATCTACAACAGCCATTCAAAGAGTACTCAAGGCAAAACTAATGCCGGCCCTCAATTACGCCCAACATGCGTACCCGGGCAAACTTAATAAGGAACTGGAAAAAATCAACTGTAGAGCCTACAATAGACTATTTCATCTACCTAAGTGCACTAGAAACACTCTTGTCCACCTAGAATGTTCGCTCAACCTACAAAAGCTGGAAGAGATGGCTGCCTTGAGCAAATATTACTATCTGACAACAGTGGCACAAGACAAGACACTGAAGGCAGTCCTGAAATATATTTTCAAGGAACCTATGAACCCTTGGTCAGCCACCCTTACCACGGCGAAGGATCTCCTCAACCTCGTTATCGACCTTTGGGTCCCTGAGCTAGTCAATTACACGGCAATCAAAAATGTTATTAAAAAACAAGTTTGCATTCGCTCCCGGGAACTGGATTTGGAGTCGTTGGCAAAACGAGATTTCCATGAGTCCCTACGCCTGCCGCACACAGTGCACAACCCCAAACACCATCTCACGCAGGCCGTGGGTCGCCCAGCCCTTCACAATATTCTAGCCTATCGACTACACCCCTTGCCCCTTAAAGAACTATACGCCTTCGAACGGGCAGGATCGGGAGCTCCGGAATGCAGGCTCTGCAACTACAAACGTGAGTCGTTGGCTCACCTTTTACTTTGCTGCCCGGCCTTGCGTGTAGCACGCAGCCTTTACCTTAGGCCCATCTTAAGACAAGTGGGGACACGTTCCGCAAAGGAGGCGGTCTATCAATTATACACATTGACGATTGTAAAGCAGATGGCCTCATTCGGCAAGTTCATCCAACAGACACGGTCTAAGCTGATGGCCACCCAGGGCACAAATGAATAGAGACTTTGCAGATACACGCTGGGCTACTTTATCACGGATATTATTCCTTTGAGCTCACCAGCGCCCAGGGATCCACCATATAGACTTGCCTGCTGACTTACTTGTTGTTTTAATTTTTGTAACTTTGTACTTTGGTTTTAATGTAACTGTTTCGAGTAACCACAAATGAACAGAGAATTTGCAGAGGTAAGCTGGGCCACTTTACTACGGATACTATTCCTTTGAGCCCACCAGCGTCCAGAGATCCACCATACAGACTTGCCTGCTGACTCACTTGTTGTTTTAATTTTTGTAACTTTGTACTTCGGTTTTAATGTAATGGTTTTGAGTAACCAAACAATAAAATTACTTACTTACTATTTGGAAGAGTAGCTGGGGGCCACAGTGATGGCTTACGCTTACGACACCCAGCTGCTCTTTACCTGGGACAAAGATGCAGACTCTGTACTGCTGGTTCAAAATTGCCTATCTTCTTCGGAGGCGCAGCTTAAGTGCAATGAAGAAAAGTCAGAGATCCTGCTATTTGGTAAATTCCCCCCTAATTTCAGAGAGCAGCTCTGGCCTTCTGAGTTCCCATTACCTACCTCGTCAGGGAAGTCAGCTAAAAATCTGGGGGTATGGTTTGATGAATGTCTTTTCTTCTCGACACACATGAAGAAGCTGGCTGGCTGCTTTTTCAGCCTGCTCAAAACTCTCAGAAGATTCTTCCCCTCTCAACTCAGGCGGAAAGGAAAACGGTCACCTGTGCACTGATTCTGTCACGGCTGGACTATGCCAATGCCTTTTATGCTGGTATCCCTGGTTACCTAGTGAAGAAGTTGCAGGTGGTTCAAAATACAGCATTTCGGCTAGGAACAGTGTTCGTCAACATCTGCGTTCTCTCCTCTGGCTCCCCATGGTGGATAGAGTTAAATTTAAATTACTAGCTTTGGCCCACCGTGCTCTCCGCAGTTGTAGTCCTCTTTACCTGCAGAGGCATCTCTCCTTCTATGTTCCTGCACGCTCCCTGCGATCCTCCTCCTTATGTTTTGCTCAGGTCCCTCGTTTTAAGTTTCAGAGGATAGGGGGCAGCTCATTTGCATTGAAAGCAGCAGTTGCTTGGAATGCCCTTCCTCTTGCCCTGCATACCATCCAGGACCCAGTCGTGATTAAGAGGAAACTGAAAACACATTTATCTTCTTGAATCTCACTGTCCACACCCCGCTAGACACCGCGCCGGGACACTCATGAGTAGCTGTGCGCATTACGAATTCAAACAACCATAACAACATAACAATAGCCTAATTTCTGAGTTTTCTTTAACGATTTAAACGGTCAGCAGCCCGGACAACTTGAGTGAGAGTATACCTACATTTAAGGTGGGGGACTGCACTGTTATAGATTATATTCTTGTTTCCTGCTGTTTTTTTTTCCTGCTCCTTTGGAATTCAAGGTTTTAAATCACAATTTGAGTGACCATGATCCATTAACAGCCTTATTTTATTGGAACAAAAATTCCTTGGGATTAGAATCTTTATATAAGGATCCCATCACCTTGACTAATCAGGGCTGAAGGGTGGGGTGGCCTTCCATTTTTCTCTCGGATTTTGTCAAAAATGTGATTCCAACATGTCAAGCTGATTTTCTCTACTTCTTGCCTGAAGAAGACTCACTCCAGAGCATTCAAAGTCATTTCAAAATATCAGCAGTTTTATTAAATCCGGGATCGAAAACACATAAGAATCTCTGGAAACTTCTGCATGCAAGGCCACATTACCAAGAGAAGGTGAAAAGGGCCAGTGGATCTTTTTAAAATCTATTTGGATCTGTGGGCCCCTCTGTTGACACTACAACTAAATTCTGCAGCCACTGGAACTCTTCCATTAACCTGGTCCCAATCAATAATAATCCCTGTCAAAAAAGCCAACAGGTCAGATCCTGCTTGTTTTAAGCTTATTTCCCTGATAGACTCAGAAGTGAAAATCATTGGTTGGATCCTATTAAACCGCCTTTTGTCTTAGGCTGAGGAGAAATGCTTTTTATCCGACCTACAGTATGGGTTCCGTCCTGGCTGGGGCACTATAGAGCAAACCCTGAATCTTTATTTGCTAATTAGTAAAGATACTAAGGCTAAGAAGGAAGCAATTCACCTGGCCTTCATGGACCTTATCTCTGCCTTCAAAGAGTAAACCGATCTAAGTTGTGGTCCATGAAGGCTTAGATGGATGTCGACCCGGATTTAAATAATTATTTGTATGATCTGCATACAGATCTTTCAGCCGGTGTTAGGTTTGGGCCTAACGGGGAAGGCACTGCACACTTTAAGCTGCTGCATGGGGTTCTGCAAAGTTGTATTTTAACTCCTTTTTTTATATTAATCCAATAGAGCAAGCCGTAATAGTTCTGGATGTGGATGTCCCTTAGTGGGTGGCCGCCCCATACTGGCCCTGCTTTATGCAGATGATACAGTTTTAATTGCTTGGACAGCTAAAGGCCTTCAAAAACGTCTTAATCTTTTTATCAGTTTTATGAATAACCTTGATTTGACAACAAAGTTTTCTAAGTCACATGTCATGAAGTTTGGCCCACCGAGCAACAAAACAATGAAGTACGTAATAGATGGGCACCATATTAGCGAGGTAGATACATTTAGGGCCAGATGTAGGTAATTCCAGATTACCGATTCTTAAATACCGAATCATACCGATTCGGTATTTAAGAACTGGCAATCGGGATTTAGGTAATTTTACCGATTTCATTACAGAATCGGTATGATTCGGTAATTACCGAATCGGTATTTACCGATTCGGTAATTGCCACTCATTCCTATGGGCCTGTATATATAGGAATGAATGTCAATTACCGAATCGGTAAATACCGATTCGGTAATTGGGGGAAACATTGAAGGGTGGCAGGGTGTCACTTTGACACCCTGTTGCACCCCTCAATTGGGCATGGGTGCACATGTTGCAGACATGCATGCCCTTAGGGCATATATGTCTGCAACATGCCACTGTTTAAAAAGTAAAAAGAATGCTTTTTAAAGGGTTTTCATTATTTACCACCAACTTCTAGTTGATGGTAAATAACGAAATCTTAGACCCCTGTAGCACTGATTGCAGTGCTACCTACATGTCAAAATACAGAATCGGTAATTTTACCGATTCGGTATTTTACAGAATCGGTAAAATTACTGATTCGGTAAAATTATAGAATCTGTATTTTAACATGCCCCTACATCTCCATCTTCAAATACCAGTCGGTAACGGGCGAAATCGGCCGTTACCGACCGGTATTTGCCTTCCTACATCTGGCCCCAAGTTATTTAGGGTTCAATTGGTAGGGGAATATGGGGATATGGCCCGGTAGACACAATCCAAGTAGCAGAAAACACATTTTTAAGGGGCCTTTTAGGAGTTCCACAAAGTGTACCTTATGAAATTGTCCTTGAAGAACTGGGCTTAAATTATATTATTGATCAGCTCCGTCTCAGACCTCTAAAACTTTGGCATTCTATCTGGTTAAAAGGGGAACTTGGTTTTAGCAGACTACTCTTGCAGGATTGCTTAAAACTGGATAAATCCTTCCTGATTCAGTGGCTGCCATATGTTGCACATAACATGAAGATTCTAGGGAGGTCTGACCTGTATGACAACCCTTCCAGTGTAAATCGCTTTGATGGCAAATGGGTTGAAACCGCTTTTAGGGATAAGCTGTTAACAGATCGTGAGGATTCCGCACTAATGCAACACTCAATGCAACATGTGATTTTAGTGAAAACTGTCAGCAAAATAGAACCTTATTTGACCTGGAATATGACATGGCATCAATGCCGTCTGTTAACTTATTCTAGGCTGAACTTTATTTCCTTGATTACCATTTTACGAATGTGGGCTTGCCTTTTTGTAACTGTGACAATGCTTCGAATAACAACATACTGCGTGTTGTTATGATCTGCTCTAAATATAATAACTTGTGACACAAGTTTTTAATTTCAATTTAAAACAATTACATTTTTCCCAATTTAGGTCTGCTTTACTGCACTTACAGCTGCTAATCCCCCCTACAGTTTGAGTTTCCCTTGTATGCTTTCTTACAAGGTTTTAAAAGAAGTATGAACATTTTGAAGATAATTTGTGTACTAGTTGAAATGTCTTGACTTTTATGATTTTATTTCTAAAATTTAATACATATTTTGAACTGAACTGAGCCTTACATATGGTGCAGTCTTGACTTTTTCCTCAGCGCCAGTCTGACGAGGAGCAGAACCCATATGATGAAGCATGACACCTAGCTTGCTGGGTGTGTGAGGGTTTTAGTTCCGGAAGGGGAATTCCCCCCCTCCTTGGTCCCCTCCACTAGAGCACACCCTAGACCCACTTATTTCCATTCCTTCTCTATCTGGGGAACTTTGTACCTCCTTTATGTCACAGTTCTACTGGGCTTGTACACTGGACCCCATTAACAAAAGCCCTGTGTGTTCCCCCTTGTTATTGATATATCTTGTACAGCGCACAGCTACCTCCGACCCGACAGAGGTGTCCCGGCACTAACCGGACAGATATTGCGGGGTGGTAGTACCCGGTAGGGATATTGCCAGTGCGATCTCCTCTCTGCTGAATTCCCTGTCCAGTAGTTCCCTGCCCTTATCCGATAGATGTGGTATATCCGCATCCCTTACGAAGGAGATTAATTTGTCATCCTCAGCTGCTTCCCACAGGGTGTAAAGAGATGTATAGAAAGAAGCAAATTTGTTTGCAATATCTTGAGGGCAGGTAAGGGTTGCGCCTCCTGCTGACTGTATGGCAGTAATGCCCTTGGCCTCTTCTCACTGGTGATGCTGCGCCGCCAGCAATCTCCTCCCTTTTTCTCCCTGTTCATAATGCCTCCCTTTCTTCTTCTGCAGGGTGTATTCTGCTTTGGAGGTGAAGAGACAGTGTAGGGCCTTTCGGGACTGTTCCATTGACCCACAGTGCTGCAAGGTAGAGTGGGCTGTGTGAAGGCGGGTAAAGGACATGATGTCCCTTTCCTGTTTGTTCTGTCAGGTAACTGCTTGTCTATTGGCCTGTGCTGAATGTGTCATAAGTTGACCTCTGATGGTGGCCTTTGAGGTGTCCCAGAGAGTCCTGCTAGAGTACACGGACTCTGGGTTGTCAGAGAGGCATTCTTTGAAGTGCTTCTTCAGTTGAGATTTACCTTTGGGGCTCGATGGTGCTGAATATTCATGCATCAAGGCTTACGGCCCAGTCGAGCCAGCCCTACCTCCAGTGATATGAGAACATGGGAGTGGTCAGAAAGCGCTGCTTCCAGTATTTGAGAGTCTCGGATCAGCTGTACCATTCTTTGGAAGACAAGGAAGTTTCAAACAACCAACTTGGGAACAACAGAATACTGCTAATCAGCCTCTGTCCCTGGAACTGGTGACCGTGCCGGTCGAGTACGCTCTGCGACTCCCCTTCCATCGACCAAGTAATTTCATTCCCTCCTGATTTGGAGTTGTAATCTCAACCACCTCCGTTCCTTCAACAGAGCAATTCTTCATTCTTCCTTTGCCCTTGGCATATGAGGCTCTAAATATACAGGCCTAATAATTTTGTCCTGATGATGATCCGCTTATTCCCTCGCTGGATCGAAATGTCGTCACCACTGTAAAAATACCATATACGCTAAAACTCTTGTTTACCTTACTGTAAAGGTGCATTTTGCAATTTGTTCTTCTGACACTGTTTATTCCATGTGTGTAACAAACCCCCAGTTTTGCCTGAGCCCTTTCTGTTGTTCCTGTATCCCCCTTGTTTTGTATTCTATCGGCTAAGTAGGGCACAGGCTCGTGTCCCACTTTATACATTTTTGTGTATCATTCTATACATTACCTAACAAGTAAAGAATTGACCTCTGTCCAGCTGGACATGTCCATATAATATAGCAATGATTGAGTCTTTATTTATTAAATTGCTTACGCATTCCCCTTTTTCTAGGGACCACTGTTGTTTAGAATAATTAACTCCCAAGGTCCCTGGGCGACTTTGTTGGGTTCCCTTGTTGTTTCAAAATTTATAGCTATTTTCTATTCCGCACTGAGCAGAGCAATGTCTAAAGCAAGACTATAATATAGCGGTGCCTGGCAGGCTGGGGAACAGTGCTAGCAGGGGGGGGACTCCAAGAACTTCCAGTGACAACAGAGTGGTGCTTGAAGCAGACAATATGGAACAGCCACAAAGCCAGTGTTGGATTTGTATATCGGGGAGGAGAAATAAAGGAGGGGTGTTGGGGAGGGCATGTGCTGCTGTGCTGAGCTGTGTTGAGTAGCGCAGATGCAGGGGGCCCAGAGCACCCACCCTCAGCCGTTATCCCCCCCCCTGTACTTGTTTGAGTGGAAAGGCCTCCAAGAAAGAATTCTAGTTAGTATGACAGAGAAACTCCAGGCTAGCAGTCGTAGTAAAGAATAAGAGAAAGAAAATGGGAGGTGGGTAGGCCCAAGAAGCATCAGGCAGAATTTGTGATTGATAGTTAGTAGGAAAACCTTCTGATTACTGTTATTCTCCCTGGCGAAATCTGATGCCGTACGAACTTCATGCCCTTCTTATGTGAAGGAACCTTCAGTACACGCTGCAGACAGCAGTTGCTGTGTTTGTTTGTGGCGTAAGAAACAAGCAATGAGGGGTGGAGGACGCGTATCAGAGTCCATGCGTGGTGAGCCCATGCAGTGGGCGCATTATATCTCTAGTGGTGGGTCAAAGGTGACACATACAAGCCCCTGTAGAGTGTCTCTGAGGAATGCTCTGGCGTTTGACCCTTCTATTGCTTCCGGAATATGAAAAAACAGACATTGTGTCTCCCACTGCAGTCTTCCAGTTCGATCAATTTACTGGGGAGAAAGGGAAGCTCTCGATCTCTATTCTGCACCGTGTCAAGGTTTCCACCACTGCTAACATTTGGTCCATTACCTCCACATTCAACTGAAACTCCCCCGATGTCCACTCTGATCGACTTTGCCTCCTGTGTTAGTGTCCATCTGTTCTAGATGTCTGCTCACTGCCGAGATTTCCTCAACATGAGATTGCCCTGTGAGGAGGCTGGTAGAGGCTCGGATGAACCGCTCAAGGAGGGCAGAACCCTTTGTGGTCATATTGCGCGATTGCTTAAGTGCTTCAATCAATAGGATACTTCTGGAGGACTTGCTTGTGGACTTGTTAGCCGACATTCACCCCAGT
Source organism: Lissotriton helveticus (assembly GCF_964261635.1). Lineage (NCBI taxonomy): Eukaryota > Metazoa > Chordata > Amphibia > Caudata > Salamandridae > Lissotriton > Lissotriton helveticus. Next base: position 748,314,630 of record NC_136067.1, read on the forward strand.
CATAGTATGATATTCTGCTCTAATTCTCCTATGGACCTGGTGTCCAGAAAATGAGGGGGCCAACAGGCCAACAGTGATGGGGCCGAGCTCTTTGAGACTGAGATGATTGCCCTGGAGTAGCACCCAGAGGACAGGATGGGGGTGTGCTCAGCCTGCTAAGCTGTGATCCTACTGTGAGGGGTGCCCCAGATTTCCATGCTGGGTGGCCAGAGGGTGGCTTTGGGCCCTGGATTGCCGCTGGGTCTGAGGTTGCACTAGAAGATGGGAGCTGTAGTCTCTTTGTGTCCCCTGGAGGCTTTATGGGTAGGTTCTCCCCATTTGATTAGTTCTGCATGTCGTCCTAGCGCTGCGGTCCCAATGCCCCGCTGGGGCCTTGCAGCAGAGAGCACCAGCACTTGTGCAGTATATGGCCTGAAGGTGGACAGGGGAAGTGCGAGTCACTTCGCTCTTACCAGGGTCCTGATTTAGGCTGCAGCAAAAGGGTTCAAGGGCTGCAATTTCACCCCAGGTTAAATTATGAAGCTGTCAGGGGCCGGCATGAGGGTCCATGCATCACCAGTAATGGCCAGTGATTGAGAGCGCACAGGGCAACCAAGGAGAGACAGCAGGTGTGATATCACCCATCTGGATAGAGCTTCAAGCGGGGGCGGATTGCAGGATTAGGCAGCGCTCTAGAGCTTGCTCCTTCCATGCAAAGGATATTCCACCTGCCTTGTTCTGGTGTAGCTGGCATTCAAACAGAGAGGGGGGAAGTTTTCTGGCCGTAATGCTAGTTAGTCCCACTCCTCACCTTCTTGTTTGTGCTGTGCTCTCCCTGGCGTCTGCCTGTCCTGTGTCGTTACCTGAGGCCGCATGGGTGTCCAGCAGGGTGCCTACTGGTCTTCCGTCAATCTCTTAGGTCCTGGGTGTGCATTTCTCGATGAGGCAGTGAGGGCATTGCTGGTTGTTATGCCCAGGGGTGATGGCTGGTGCCACTTCTTCTCTTAGCGATTTTTGATCGACAGTAACGCAGTGCTTCCTGACCCTGCCGATGCACGCAAGGGCCTGCTTGTCCCGGGCGCGCCCAGCCGAAGAGAAGGGCCAGCTCTGTTGTTGGGCCTCATTACTAGCACGGTACGGAAGAGGCTGCACCAGACCCTTGTGTAGCCTGGGTGGGGGAATATCACCGCAGGCCAGGCCCACAGTCTTGATATTATACCTATTGGGACTGCCATGCCCCTGGCATTCAGGCTCCAGATCTAAGGGGTGGGGCTGGTCCTCGACACGAGGGCTGCAGCTTCCTATGGAGCTCCAGACCTGCTGTTCACTCCCGTCAACTAGGGTAGCTCCACCCGGGCATGCCGCCGTACCTATCAGCCTTTTGGCATGTCCCTGTTGCCAAAGGGCCTACGGAAGGGGATAGGAGTACATAAGAAGCCCCCCGCCATGTCTAGAAGGCTGCTGCCTCACTCAGGGCCCAACTTTGAGTGGAGCTAACAGCTTAGGAGGACATATTCTCTCAAGGCTAGACCACGCCCCAGATGTGTTTATTATCATAAATATATACAATATCTTTACCATTTTGTAGAACATAGCAACATATATAATCAGAAGGAAACGTTAGTCCAAAAGTGTATATTCTACTTTTTGCACTACTGAAAGAATAAAACATCTGTTACCCTTTAACAAACAATGCTAAATACATTGACAAAAGAAAATACGAAAAGCACCAAATAGCATTTGCATTTGTGGAAATATATGTCTTGGTTTGGTTCTTTTGGAACACTTGACTTACAATACATGCTAACAATGGATTGTAAAAGCAAATACCATGTTTTAAATTGTGGTATCCTTGTGACAAGAATCCTATGTTATCCCAACTTGGGGTCCAAGATGAACTGGCAAGATAATTACTGCCTGGCTTTAAAAGCCCTTGAAAGAAAAAAGTAAGTTCTCTTGCAAGGGAGCATAAGTGCGGCGCTTGCCTGCTAGAGTGACATGGGGTGTCTGCAGAGATTTTCTGCACACAGGCCTCCCTCCTGTGGAACTTGCTTCCATGTACATTATCATGGGCCCAGATAATGTACTTACCTTAACACAGGTACAATTAAGTTACTTACAATATTCAGCTTCTGACAGTGCTCATAACTGTATCTGTGCTGGGCATTAAAACCCAAAGAGGAACCATAATTCCTCCCATATTCCTAAAAAGAGGCATGCATTGCCTTCTTGTAAATTTGCCCTGCAATTTTATTCAGACCCAATTACCTACATAAAGCCACTCACTCATCTGTTTTAACTGGTCTTGGTTGAGCCTCCAACTCTGACCATGCCGGGAATTGTAAACCCAAGGCTATAATACAAAAAGTGCTGCAACGTGTCCCAAAATGATATGTAGGAAAAAAACAGGACTGTTGTAAGATCATGTTAAAGCAGCGGCGAAGTGTGAGTTGCCAGCACCTGGGGCAAGGCAAGTATTGCACAGCGCAATGTGCAATTTGTGCCCCCAATTTTGTGACCCTAAGAATTTTGCACCAGGGGCGACGGCCCTTGAGTCCCCCCATGCTACACCACTGCCTTCAGGGCCGAGAAGAGGCAACCTCCCATCTCAAACTCCAGATTAGAGCAAGGGTGGCTCAATTCATGTCCCTTGGCAATTCAGAAGCTCATTGTTGGACTTTGCCCTTTTTCCCTAACATTTTTCGCTTTTCCCCCTAGCCGTTGACCATGTGTGAGAAAAATCCTTCTGCGCAATGGCGTGCGCAGATTTATTTGTGCTGTTGTGGAGAAATGCTACTTTTAAAATGGATGCCATGGCTGTGTTGTGCCACCTGACTGACGTGGTTTACCAGTCTAGTTGTTTGTTTCCCAGCAACCCCAGCTTTTGGAGGGAAGCCTGGCACCCAGGGTGCTCTACACCTCCCACTAAACCAGTTGGAACCGGTTCCCCAGGGAACCTTCCAGAAGCTTCTGGCACTGTCTGGTAGGTGGGGGGAGGGGCGTATAAATAGTGGAGCTGGGATGCCATGTGCTCAGTCTGAGCGTGGACTTGAATGTGAGGGGACTTACTGCCAGGAGGTACCGCCGCATGGGCCTGTGTGCTGGCCCCTGTGCCCAACTGTAACCCCTCTGCTGTCCACAGGGCTAGTGAGAGCCCTGCTGCTGGAGTAAAGACTGCTGTACCAGGACGAGTGGCACGTTACAGAGGATGACAGTTCCTAGGAATTGCCCACTGATTGCTGATCTTGCCCAGTAGTGCCTGCTGCTCTCCTGCCTAGCGCCTCTTGAGCGCTACAACCCTGCTTCATGGGAGCTAGTGCCGTGGGAGCGCTATATGGTGGTCTGACCTGTACTCCCAGGAGGTGAGGAACGCTATCTTTTGTCCCTGAGGCTGCTGGTGGGAACTTGCACCTCGTGAGCACTACAACTTAAGTGCCAGGAGAAGAGGAGTGTCTGTCCTCTGCAGCGCTGGGCTGTGAAAGCACTATATTTCCATGGACTAAGCCTTCCAGCGCATGGGGAGCGCTGTATCTTCCTCCCCCAAGAAGAAGGTGAGGAGCGTGTGATGCCTGCGGCACAGTGAGGCTGGGGAGAACTGCTTATTTATACAGAGCGGGAGCCTACCACACGTTTGTGCCACTTTTGCCTGCCTTTGAACATTGCGGGAGCCTACCCCGCATGTATGTGCGCACTTGAGCCTATTAAAGTAAAGCGGGTGCCCACCCCGCAACGTGGTGTTTATTCAAACCAGCGGGAGCCCACCCCGTGGTTTTTATCATGAAATTAGCAGGAGCCTACCCACCTAATGGCAGTGCTCTGCATGTTCTAAAATTAGGCGGGTGCCCACCCCGCGTATTGCAGCCCAGAAATAAATCGCCAATGCAGCCGGGGGCCAGGAGAGGAGGACAGCCGCCACGCTGCCTGCGGCGACCCGGAAGACCTGCAAGATACCTGATGCGGGCAGAGCCAAAGCAGGAAGTGGTGGTGAGTCCCTAGCGGGGGCTCTCGTGAGTTGGTGGGAGCCCCGCACCTGCCGCAGTGAAGTCTCGGGTCCCAGCAGGGGGCCTGGATGAAGCCGAGTGAGAAGAGGAGAGCCCTGTGCTGGTGCCGAGTCTGCTGGCCGGTGAGGAGAGGAGCCTTGGGAGGCGGGAAGACCACACTTCAAGTTTCCTGGTGGGCAGGGACTGCCCAGGCACATTGTCGGTTCCTTCCCTGTCTGCGAAGACGTCAGAGTCCACCCCGGCTGTCCGTGCCCCCACGAGGAGAAGCAGCACCCGAGGAGAGCCCAGTGATTGTGGGACTGGTGGTGGAGAGAGGGCAACGAGGCACGTTGTCGGTACCCGCCCCCCGCAGTTCTTGTAAGACGGCCAGCGTAGTGGTGCTGCTGGTCTTCCCAGCTGCCACCCCCTTGGCAGTGGGCAGCTGCCATGAGCTGCAATGCATTAGGCATTTCTCGGCCTCAAAGCCATAGGGTGGGGCTCCTACATGGGTAATGGTGCCCGATCTTCACCTGCTGCACAGCTGCAGCACAGACGCAGGCAGCTGCAACATTGGGCCATTTGGAGTCCCAGAGTGGGGCTTCAGGGGACATTGCCAAATTCAGAGTCCCGGAAAGGGGGGGTATTGTCCCCAGGACTGTCTTTATTTTACTCAATTTCCCCGCAGTACAGTGGGTAGTTGCCACGTAGGAGGTATTGGTAATCTGGGGATCCCAGGTGAGGGGTGCCCTAGGCGCAGTGGCGCCAGGAACTAATCTGCAGTGTAGGGGACAAGGAAGTTTGGTGTTACTAGGGAAGCCCCATTATGCCAATGTTCTACCCAATGTCGCACCATAATGCTAATGGGTTCATGCTAATGCTTTTACACTGAAGGTGGTGCTATGCCCAACGAGGATGCCTCCATATCCCCACGTGTATGCCTAACGCTAACCGGATCTCTGCAGGAGGTATTTCCACTAGTAATAATGTTTTCTCTCTAAGGCCTACATTGTTGGAGATCTGTATGACAGGGTCTTCAGTCTATACCTACTGCAAATGCGATTGTGCCCTACGCACAAGGTTATGTTTAGGCCTCATGCTTCTATGCCTAATCTGTGCCCATGCTTTTAAGCTGCTAAAGACGCCTCCTGCAAATATTTAGGGCCTATTGTCATGCCATGATGATGTGTATTCATGCCTAATACTTTTCCCCTCAGGGTTGCCGTGCTGATCTTAGGCCTCATGGACTTATGCTGACGTACTGCATAACATGTTCTATGTCTGACCAGATGTGTTCATTTTAGGCTTCATGTTTATGCCCACAAGGAGGTCTAGTGCATATGATGATGCCACTGTGCATTTTTAATGCTTTCATGCCACGTTATGAGGCTTCATGTTCCTGCTAATGGTTTATGCTTACTAATCTGCATTGACTCTCTAATAAAAGAGAGAGGGACCCAATACCAAAGGGATAGGGTACCAACAATAGACTTTATGTCAAATAGAAATTCCCTTTGTGCACATTAATGTAGAGACACCAACTAATGCAAACAGAATAGACATCAATCATTCAGACATAAAGACTAGGAGCAATGCATTAAGTAACAAAATTATGTAAAAACAGATCAGTTCAGTATGCACAGTTTATTTATACATTTAAAAACAATTAAAAAGAAACAAATTAAAAAATATATAAAACTTGGGAACACAGAAAATATATCAAAAGGAACAAATCAAATACATGAATTCATCCAATCCATTTCCTAAGGCTATAAAGGGAGGTACGAACAAGGTATATTCAACAGCAATCAGAATACTCCTAAATCAATACGTGTTGTGCTATTCCCTTAGTTTCGACGCGTTTCGACGGACAATTAGTATATAGCCGCCTTCATCAGGAAAATATTGACTGTCTTCCCAAGATATCTGAAATTAAATAAGATATGCCTTAGTTTCTATACACACTATGACACAGTCCAATATTACCCTGTACATAAAACTGAAACCAACTGAGAGAACAAAATTGATGTCACATAGCTATTGCTCCAAATTAAAAAACAACAGCAACATATCATTTGATATAATTCATACATTAACATGTAGCCTTGCAACCACATTTTGCAAACATAGAGACAAAAATAGAGACAAAAAAATATATATTTGTTCAAAACTTATACATATGTACATAGCTTTTTACACACAGTCCACAGGAATGGATCCTATTCTCATCATTCACAGCGACAGGATTATATGTATGTACAAAACTTTTTATACACGGTCCACAAAAATGGATCCTATTCTAATTTTTCACTATAAACATACTACTCATAAATGTGAAAACCTGCCACTGGTAAATTCAACATAATAGGTCAGGAAAGTATGTTAATTACTGTAGTTGAATTCTAAGAAAAATCATAGCAACTTATTTAGTAGAGATGTCAAAACTGGACTAGATATATTCAGTTTATAGTTATAACGATACATTATATTCCTCATAAGTCAGGATGGCATATTAGGCTTTGTAATTCAGTATGGTTCATCCTGGCTAGTGGTTAGCGGCACAGACCGTATATCTTCTTCATTTTGGGAGCCAATGTTCCCCTATGTTCTAAGCCCCATAAACAACCCCAGACACCTATCAGTCACTAACCTTGTATAAAAAGCTTATCTTCTGAGTAGGGGAGTAATGCCTCCTTTCTCGTTAGTAGAATCAAATTTCTCAATTTAGGCGATGTCTACATGGACCACAGCTTGGTCACTGTAATACATAATAGAAAGGACAGCGATATGTATTTTTGGGCCCCATTCACGTAAGATTGGTAAGACTATCTATGTATATACCTTGTCAGGATCCCGTCATATAACTATAAATGGTATAATACATGACTCAATAATAACCAAGCGAGTCAGACAAACGTGGTGTGTTTTAATATCACAATTACCACTTCTTATGCGCGTGCAGAGATGTAATTCTTACATCCTGGTCACTTTTTGTTAAAACTCATACGGATGAAAAATAGTTGATTCTTAATGAGTAGTAACGAAACCTGCAAGATAAACATATCTATGTATCTCTCTTCCTCCTGACAACCTACACGTCGTTTAATTATTCCCGTAGGATTAACAGGGCTTAGTATTTTATACTCACTTAAAAGCCGTTATTTTTGATCCAGAATACACGCGGTACAGTGCCAAGATCGCAAGTATGTGTTAAAAGTCCATACACATTTCAGTACTTGTAGAGCACTAAGGAATCGAAAATGGATGGAAAAAATATCCATTAGACTCGTTATTCTCGAAATTTAAGCGCTCCTCGTGCAGCATGCTCTAGTGGCAAAAACAGTACTTACAGATTTATCTATACTGGCGTACTCAGGGCCTGAGAGCTATATCCAGTCTCTTCAGTCTCTTTTTCTATACGGCCTCTGTGAAAAGAAATTTCACCGGCTTCAATTTAGCAGATACACAATCCTAAGCCATCTGCATTTCTGCCTTCTAAATGCAAACATACCTTGAGTTCTAATGCGTCCAGCGTCCCGCGTGTCGTTCCGGTCGTATTCAACAAGAAACAAAATTCGGAACAGCTGTGTGGCTTATATACACAGAATTACGCGCCATCTCATTCAAACAAAGTGGCGTGGCATTCGATAAACAGGAACGACGGACGAAGTCGCTCAACATAGAGATAGGACCATCAGTAGTCAGAATCCCTGGGAAGGACTACAATATCAGTCAACATAGAAATAGGTCCGCACATAGACGGAACAGATAGCTCTGTCTAGTCCAAATGTACATTGGAGATTTATCACCGATTAAATTTGATGCTTCGAGCTAATGGGAATCCCTCAGTAAACGATGTAAATGTTGTTAGCTGTTACGTACGGATTCATAGCTCAAGAAGGCATCTACAAAGGTGTTTATTTTTGGATACTTCTCCTAACATCTGATCAAATCGACCTCCCAATGGTACAGGCACAAATTATTCCTGGGAACCCCAGTTAAAGGAGTGTTGTGCATAGTTCACAGATAGTATGTAATAATACTTATGTCTGAATAATTGATGTCTATTCTGTTTGCATTAGTTGGTGTCTCTACATTAATGTGCCCAAAGGGTATTTCTATTTGACATATAATCTGCATTGACGCCTTCCTAATGTGTTTATGCCCGAAGCTTCCTGTGTAGGTCCACTTGGTTTAGGCTTCTGTGTTATTGCTAATGCTTTTATGCTTAGGGCATTGTTGCTAAGTTTTATTTTTATGCTGATGTGAAATTATGCCCACATGTTCCTGCCTGAGCTCATGTGGCTGATGTTACAGCAGTATTGCTGCCCTCATTATTTTACTAGTAAGTACTGGCTGGGGCACATTTAATCCTGTTGGTTTTACATTAATCTTTATACCTTGTGATGGTTCTTGCAGTGGCCCGATTGGCACTGCCCAGTAAATAGTCCCCGTGTAAATTGTACCCTGTATATGCAACTCTGATTGCATTCTGATGTGTTTGTTCTACAATACACATACTGTTTTTCACCTAACCTGCTGTGGAGTCTCTGTTTGTAGTGTGCCTTGTGTGTCGCCTGGGTGTGCTGCGCAGATGCTTTATACATTTCCTCCGGAGTTTGGACCACTCGCTCTACACCACACTACCCGTTTCTAACACTCATGGTTTGAGATGTCAACTGTTTTGGGCTGCATTCATGTGTGCCGATGGACTGCTAGAAACTCCTTGAGCAACAGCAATGTGATGGATGGAATGCTTCAATTGTTTTCAGTCAGTGGCAGTCACCCAGCCCACATACCAGTCCATCGTTTTTTACCCATCGTGCCACTCTAGACAAAGGCACACCTTATGCAAATCATTACCTACCCGCTCTTCCTTGGAACAGGCAGTCTGAACTCCAGACTGGTTTCGACATACTTGGGTCTCATAAATGAGGTACAGCTTGAGTCTGATGGCACAGTGAGCAAGGGATCCATGTCTGTACCTTGAACGTCAATTCACCAAAAAGCCAGGTGTAGCGGAAGTGACATCGCACACCATTTGAATTTTACTCATACACACTCTCACAAATAAACAATCACACATGCAAACACTCTCTCTCACTTAAACACACTCACCTGCACACATCCACAGAACATTCATTTAAAAGCATTTTTGCTTACCTCAGCTGCGAGGGAGAGTCATATTCCAGCTAATAGTACTCCATTACTTAATTACACTAATAGTAAATATAATATTATTATTTGCTATTGGTGTGATACAAAATTGATAAAACACAAGGAGATTATGAGCCTCATCTGATGTCTATGGGGATGAGATGTTACTGTGTCCTTGGCACTGATTTTGCTATCTGTGAGACCAAGGGTGTCAAGTGCAGTGTGTGACCCCTGGCTAAGTGACATCAATGGTCTCCCCAACTGATGAGCTCTAATATGGACAATACTGTCTTGGGTTGCTGTTGTTCCCGTTCAGAGAGGGCCTGGACAAGACAGAATTGAATAAGCTGGGTCCAAACTGAGAAGGTATTGTGTGCAAAATAAACATGGACTAGGTTGCATCGCTGATGATTACCAGTGGCTACGACTAATTCAAGAATTCAATCCATCCCTTTTTTATACACTTCAGTGTGATATCCTAAGTGAGATGAATTGGTCCTGTGCAAACTGCCACTGGAACCAAATTACACCCAACTGATGAGTGCTAGTATGTGTGAAAATGGTCTTTAATTGTTTGGGATCTGAATCAGGAAGGACCTGGCCTGGCAGTTTGGGCTCAGCTGTTCCCATTGGAGTAGGGTGAACACTGATTTTCATATGGCTGGGTCCAAACTGACGTGGCATCGTGTGCAAAATATCGATGGACTGAGATGCAGTCTGAGTGATTTCCATTGGCTGGGATTAATTCAAATGTCATCACCTTTTTTCAATGAAACTCTTTTAGGCAGCCCAGTGCAATGCTTGCCTATGCTCAAAGGATTCTTCCCAGCACGTCAAAACCATATTTTGGTCCTGGGTCCAGCAAGGTTAGAACCTGATTAGGAAATGCAGATTCAATGAAGATCCTTTTGGGAGAATCGGCATATTCTGCAGTATTTTTTTTTGCCAGTTTAGATTGTCTACAAGAGAAAAGAGGGGAGCGTACTCCCTGTCTGACACTCAGTTTGATGGACATAAACTTTTCCCAAAAAACTGGCAACAGGAGTAGCACTTGGGGGGGCGTGGCTTAGCACCCGAGACGGATGGAGGTTCCGGGGTAGAGCTCCGTTCACACCGGAGATTTTTGGCGGTTCCAGCCCTCACTAACAACCATGCTGCGCAGCAGACGGCACCGGAGCACTTCGAGCTTCATTTAAGCTATTTGCCGCCTCCAGACTCCCTCGACTTCGCCCAGCAGTTCCCGTTTTGTTCTGGTCGTGGCTCTGCTTTGGCCGCGACCGCCATTTTGGACATATGTGACGGCGCTCGTCTGAGGAGCGAGTCTACGACGCATACAGCCTTCTGACACCGGCGCATTATTGAAAATGCCACATTCCTTCACGAAATAAGGATAACCCACTACAGGCTTCACAGGTGACTCTATTTTCTTATTGGAATCGTTTTTTTTTTTTATCCCTGCCTGGATTGTTCTCTCCTCCTCAGCTTTGGCAGCGCTTCCAGTGCAAACCTCGCTCTCCTCATTCTCATTGTACTGATTTACAAATTTTTTCTGGCTTCTCTTTGGATCCCATCCTGGCTCCTCCTCCTATTGACTTTGCTGATCTTTCTTAATACCTGCAGTGATTTCAATTCGGTCTGTGTCTCACTGGTGACCCTTTCTGTCTCTGTTTTCATGGCGGAGTGCTCTGGCAAAATCCCCAAACGTAATTTTATTAAAAATTCGAAACTCTTCACTGCGTTGGCTCATTTAGAAGCTTCTGCAGACCCCTCCATTTGTGAACCGTCTTTAACCATGGATGCTCCTCCTCAGCCAGGATCGAAAATTAATCCCAAGAGGCTGAAACAGAACCCACCATCTCCCCCAAAGCCTACATCAGTCATTTCAATGGAGCTTCTCCTTGAGGAAATAAGAGCACTACGTCCCTTTATGGAGGAGACAAATTCCAAGCTGCAAACATTAACTGATAATTGGTCCTTAATGGATACCAGGGTCTCCACGGTGGAAAAGACTGTCTCATCTCTCCAGGAAGCCGCCACCAAGGTGGTCCACATGGATACGCGGATCTCGTCACTCCAAAAGCAGGTGGAGGACCTTGAAAACAGGAATAAACGCAATAACCTACGTCTCTACGGCCTGAAGGAAGGTTGCGAGGGGAATAATCCCATTGCCTTCTTTAAATCCTTCTTGCCCAAGCTTTTGCATTTCCCCTAGGGCACCTCTCTTAATATTCAACGAGCACATAGGCTTGGTCGAGCTCCCTCTACTATCTCTCCTGCGACGAAGCCTAGAGGTGTAATAATTTACTTTCTTGAATATACAGATTTGCTAAAGGTTCTCCTAGCGCTAAAGCTATACCTCATCTCACTTGGTCAGGTTCCACCTTATTTTTTGCCCAGGATTACGCCAAAGCTACTGCCTCACGTCGTAAAGCATTTCTTGACATGAGACCGGATCTGCGTTCTATTGGAGCCAGATATGGTCTTTTTCACCCTTGCCTATTCAAAGTCACTTATAATAACAAGACTATGACTTTTGAGGATCCTCTTCGACTCCGAAGTTTTCTGAATTCCTGTGGGTCTGCTGATATGGAGTTTTCCGGCCCCTCCTCTGCATTTCCACCTTGACTCTCATCATTACTACTTTCTGATTACTTTGATACTCATGGTTCCTAGTTTTATCTCTGCTGTTGTGTTTTTAACTCCACAGGTTCCTCAGTTGTTTGCATAACTTTCTTGTTCATCGCCTGCACTGGTTTATTACATGTTCTTAATATGTTTAATCTTGTTTTTTGCCTGAAATTATGCAGTTTGCTTGTTTGTAATCTCATTGTTTTCCTTATCTTTTGCAGATTATTTTTCTGTGTTCCGTCATATCTCTCCGGTTGGACGTCTTGTGGCCCCGTATACCTGTCCTCCGTTGGTTGGCCTTTCCTCCCTCCTCTCATCTCCATCTTTTCTCCTCTGTGTCCTGCCCTTTGACCATACCCATTCCCCAACATCCTCTGTAAGTACCTTCCTGCATTTTCCTATTCCATTGTTGACATGCTCCCTATTGTTTCGCATGTTCTCGTCTTGATTTTTTCTTTGTTACTATTGGATATTTTGGTGTCGCTCTTTCTTAGGTTGCTCCTGATCTTCTTTTTGATTTCCCTATCTCATTCTCTTATTGTTCTTCAGCTGCTTCCCTCTTTTTCTAGTTTTTTTCTGCAATTCTCTTCTACATCATCTTTTCTCCCCTCTTTCTTAAATTTACACTCACTCTCCTGTAATTTTTTACTATTTCCTCCCTCTTTTCTTATCTCTTCACTTCATATTGCCTTCTCTTCTTCTTGGCTCATCCATGGCCTCCCCTCTTTATTCCAATGCTTTCCCTCTTTATTGCCCTTCTGTACTGAGTTTTTCCTATTTTTTATCTTCATGGCAATTTTACTCTATATGTTTTTACACTCAATTTTCATACTTTTCCTATTTTCCTTCTTTCCCTGCTCTACAATTCCATCAATCCACTTTATACTCATTTACAATGCTTCGTTACACTTCTTTATCTCTCTCGTACTCTCTTTTCTTATCTTTAATTGATGTCTGTACGAATTGTTTCTTGGAATGTTAAAGGCTTAAATTCTCCTATTAAGAGGCAAAGAATTCTTTCCCATTTAGCCAAACTTAATGTAGATATAGCCTTCTTACAAGAAACCCACTTATCTGACCTTGAAGCTGCTAAACTGAAAAGGGGTTGGGTGGGAGCTGTTTTTTCTGCCCCTGGTGATGGTAAGAGAAATGGTGTTTCCTTGGTAGTACGCAGGTCTTTTTCCCATTCTGTTTTGACGTCTGAATTTGACCCCGATGGCAGATGGTTATTTGTCAAACTCTCTTCGAAAGGTACTCCATTTTCCCTTCTCAGTGTTTATGCTCCCATTGGTGGAGATTCTGCCTTTTGGTCTTCATTTTCCACTCGTATCACTGAATGCATTGCTGACAATTTTATTCTAGCAGGTGATTGCAATCTACCCCTGGATCCCTTCTTGGATAGACATTCCAAGTCATTTTTTGTCCCTAACAAATCACACAAAATTTTCTCACATGCTATCTCCCAGCATAAACTTATTGACGCTTGGAGATTATGTAACCCCACTTCCAAAGAATTCACTTTCTACTCCCCAGTCCATCATTCGCAATCACGAATCGATTAAGTTTTTCTCTCTCACCATCTGTCCCAAACCCTTACCCAAGCTGATATTGGCCCCATCTTGCTGTCTGATCATGCCCCGGTTACGATTAACATTGACATCCTACCTAAGTCATCTGGCCCGAAGAGATGGTGTTTTAATAACTCCCTCCTTCTTGACCCCAAGTTTACTTCCTCCTTCATTGATTTTTCATTTGAATTTTTTAACATTAATGATACACCCTCTTTGGCAAAACATACTATTTGGGATGCATATAAGGCCGCAGCGAGAGATTTCATTATCAGCCATGTAACTGCAAAACGAAAGTCTGCCCGCAAGTACACCAGCGATCTCTTACTCCAGATTAAAAATTTAGAACATGCATTTTACACCTCCCACTCCCAAGAGAGTTTGACTGCCCTTGTTAACGCCAAGATGAAGTTTAACAAACAATCCACAGAGGATGCTTCTTTGTATTTATTAAAGTCCAGTTCGAAATTCTATGGTGGGAAAAACAAAGCGGGGAAGATTCTTGCTAATTATTTGAAGGTTAAGCAAAACAAACTGAATATTGAAGCTGTATTTGATGTTAATTCTGTCCTCAAGCATAAAGACGCTGATATTTTGGGGGAATTTTCTCGCTTCTACTCCACACTTTACTCCTCTGAAACCCAACCTTCTGTTGACTCCCTTAATACCTTTTTCACTACCATCCGACCGCCCTCAAACTCCCCTGTTGACTTATCTGAACTTGAAACTCCCATCTCTCCCCATGAATTACACACCGCACTTCATTCCCTCAAGAAGGATAAAGCTCCAGGCCGAGACGGTTTTACAGTCGAATTCTATTTACATTTCGAGACTCTACTATTACCCAAGCTGTATTCCCTCCTTGATTCTTTCACTGCTGCTGGTGCCTCCTCTGGAACCTTTTCCGTTGCACACATATGCATCATACCCAAGGAGGGCAAAGATACCCAACACTGCAAAAATTATAGGCCAATTTCATTAGTTAACATCGACTATAAAATTTACGCCAAATCCCTTGCCATTAGATTAGATCCCTTCCTCCCAGAACTTCTTGGCCCCGAACAGTCCGGCTTTGTCAAAGGTCGCTACATCACCGATAATACCAGGTTAGTTTTCAATATCCTCTCCAAATCGTCACGCCTTACTGATCCCCTGGCGGCCATTGCTTTAGATGCCGAGAAGGCTTTCGATAGAGTTGAATGGACTTTCCTTTTCCCTGCTTTAAAATGGTTTGGATTTGGCCCCCATTTCATTTCTCTCATCTCTTTCCTTTACTCTAATCCTAGAGCAGCAGTTTGTGCTAATGGTCTGATTTCTCCCTTTTTTGATTTACGCAGAGGGGTTCGTCAAGGTTGCCCCCTTTCTCCTTTCCTCTTTAACCTAGCCTTAGAACCTTTCCTCTCCAGTCTCCGCCAAAACCCAAATATTCATGGTTTTCTCACCCCCCACGCACATGTAAAACTTGCCGCTTATGCAGACGACATTCTCCTTTTTATATCCAGACCTTTGCTTTCCATCCCTGCATTCCTCGATGAAGTTCATACTTACTCTCAACTTTCGGGGTATAAGGTAAACAATGATAAGTGCGAAATTATCCCTCTTACCAAATTCACTTTCAAACCCGACTTTGAAGCTTCCCATTTCACTTGGAGCCCAGCCCATATTAAGTACCTCGGTCTGCATATTACCCCTTCCCTCTCTGACACTATTTCACTCTGTGTCACTAAATGCACAAAAAATTTATCTGACCTTACCTCCAGATGGCACCCCCTTTACCTCTCATGGTGGGGACGTCTTGATACTATCAAAATGATGCTATCCCCTATAGTCCTATACATCATTTCCAACATTCCTATCCCAATCCCTGCCAAGTTCTTCATGAAAATTAACACTATTCTTTCCTCCTTCCTGTGGTCCGGGAAGAAATCACGAATGTCCTTATTCAGGTTACGTCTTCCCAAATCGGAAGGTGGGGTAAATTTTCCAAATTTCCCTGATTATCACAAAGCCTTCCTCCTGAAGCAAGCTTCCCTTTGGTTGAAGGATCCTACCACTCCTTCTCCCGTCTGGGTTGAACTTGAACGCCTCTTTATATCGCCTTTCTCTTTTGCTGAGTATTTGTCCTTCTCTCGTAAACCCCATAACTTTTCAACCCCTATACACAAATACACTACCAAACTACTGCTATGCACCTCCCCGGCCCCTCCTTCCTCAATTCCAGAACTCCTCAATACTACTATCTGGCACAATAATAGTGTCCTTATTAATCAGAAGCCTTTTTATTGGAAGACTTGGTCGGAGCGGGGTCTGATTTGGGTCTCCCAACTTTTCCTTGTTTCCCTCCCTCTTTTGCTCGTAAATTTCTAATCCTCAAAAATGCGGTTACATCTGCCTACGATTCCCTCTCCTGTCCTACTACTTCCACTAGTTCACCGATTCCGACCTTGCCACTCCACTCCCTTTTACTTGCAGATCCTACAGCATCTTCCATCTACCAATACTTGCATAGAACCCCCTCCCCCCGCCTGAAATCTACAGTGGAGGAGCAGTGGGAATCTGATTTTGCCCTCTCATGGCCTGTTTCTCTTTGGGACAAAATCTGGACTAAACTTCGCAAATCTTCTAGATCTGCCTCCCTCACGCAAACACTATTCTTTATATATAATCGGCTCCTGTTCACACCATCTATGCTGCATAAAAGATTCCCTTTGACCCCAGATACCTGCTGGTCCTGTTCCGCACCTCAGGCCACGTTATTTCACATGCTCTTCTCCTGCCCCCTCACACACGCTTTCTGGATCCAGGTCTGGAATCAAATCAATACCATCTTCCACACTAAAACTCCCTTTGCCTATGAAAACATTTTCTTGGGTAGCCTGTCTTCCATTTGGGATAATGTTGAGTCAAATACTCGCATTATCGACTTATTATTAGCTGTTGGTTTCCAACAGATTACAGTCAATTGGAAGAACTCTAATAACATCACGTTTAAGGCCTGGTGGTATAATGTCTGTCACAACCATAGACTTGACACAGCTTTTGTTCACCCGCTATCTCTCGCCCCGAAGAGACATGACTTATGGCTTCCAGTAACTTTATATCTAGATATTTGTGCAAAACGCTCCTTTCACCTACCCCCTCTTCAACAAGAGGTTTCTAAACCCCCTTAAATGCCTTCTCATTCCTTTACCTTCTTCACAGTCATTTTTTCTTTTTATCATCCCCATCATGAACATTACCCATCACTGTGTTACTTATCTGATAGCTTTGTAATTCTCATACTTGCCTTTTCATTGTTATGCCTCAATCCTACAATTGTAATTTGCTTTATTTACTCTTGACAACATGTTTTTATTTCTTTTTTTTTATGTATTGACACCTCCTTATATCCTAATAAAATTATTTTGAACTGAAAAAAGGAGTAGCACTTGGATATAAGAAGCAACATGTGTTTAAGGTGGTGTAAAATGAAATAAAAAGTCCTACCACAAGAAATACTCTAAAATGATGACAGCGAAAGTTTAAAGCAGCGTATCCAGATGTGTACCCCACACATCCAATATGGGTTACCTGGACTTGTGGGGGGTTGACTCAGTGCTGGAACAGCCTCTCACACTGACCAGCCATATTTCATGTGAAATCGACTGTAATTCTTGAAAGCATTGCAAACCAATTAGCGGAGACAAGCCTACAGCATTGCAGATATGTGTCTGAAACCGAAGTCGCACTATTTAGAATTCTTCCTACTCCCTCTCTTCGCATGCTATGGCTGATTCCTGCTCTTGGCGAGGATCAAACGAAAAGCTTGTTCAGCATTTCAAAGATGCCCAGGAGGAGAAAATCCGCCTCTGAAGTGAAGGTGTCTGATGCCTTCTCAGTGGATGTCAGCTCCTATCATCCTGTGAGCGTTTCATCCTTCCCACTATATCTATATTACCATGATAGAGGCAGGTAACTGAGAGCTGCGCCGGGGTCATCTTCACACCTTAGCAGAAAGATTTGCTCAGAACCCCACCTCTGAACAAGGGGGTCTCAGAACTGTGAACCTGCCCGGCGCCTCATAAAAGCTGGATGTATTATGATAGATACAGAGGGGAAAATATACAAGAAACGAGGGCGGATTAACACATCAACGTGCTGTCATTTTCACTCCTCCATATCTCATGCATATTTCCTTCTATGTGTCCTCCTTCCTTTGCTGAACAAAATGTGTACCAACCACAGGCTGCTAGTGCATCAGTGACCCAATTTAGACTTTTTTCTTACGTGAATCCTGTGTATTACTTTTTTTTTTTATTATTTATGGAAAGCAGACACCGTTTTTCTAAATTAAAGTATCCAGGGTTCCTCAGATTTACTTTTTTTCTGGTGACATTTTGAAAAAAGTTCTCATTTGATGGGACTAAGGACTTTGTCAGTGGATCACATTTTTGTGCTTTTAAACACTTCATACAATGTCGTAGTTGCACGTTGACTTAGAGGAAGTTGCAATATTCCTGCTACAACACAGATGTATACTGTATTTATGTGCATCTGAATCAACAGGAAATCAAAAACATAGAACATATACTGTAAAAACAACTTCCTACATACACTCCTTCTCTGCATTAAGTCATGAAGCAGACATCTTCCATTCCCAATTTAAAACCACTTTTGTGTATTTTTCCCTTTTCTCTAAATTAGGCCCAGGCGAAATGTTCATTACCCCGGTGTAATTATGCAAAATTACCGAAATTACGTGATTGTGCCAGGTTGCATAATGATGTGCCATTTGTGTAAAAATGTTGCAAAAGTAGCCTGGAATAATGCAAATTACTGGAATGAGAGTGACTGCTGTTTGAGACCATTGTGGTCCTCATTTACGAGAAAATGACACAGTGCGGCGCCGCAAACCATTTTGCTGTGCCCAACTGTGTTCTTTTCAACAATAATACGACGTATCCGTGTGCCTTCCCCTGTGCCAGCGCACAATTGGCTGCTATGCTACAGTGTAGGTACCCTTGCAGTATGCTGCAAGGGTGCCTGTGTTGTGGGGATGTTTATTTTTGAGCAGGAAGAAACACTTTTCTACACAGAAAAAAATAGAAGGGAGACCTTCCTGCTAAAAAATTATCATTGATGTAAATTTTCTCTTTCTATGCAGGATGCATAGAAAGAGGGAAAAAACGAGGCAAAATACAAGTATTTCTCCTCATTATGCCACTCCTCTGCCTCCCCTGGAAAGGCGTAGGATTCTGACGCATTCCCAGCTTTACAAAACGTTGTAAATCTGGGAATGTGTCAGATTCCATGGATGTTGCGTTGGAACACCCACAGCTACACCCATGATGCCTCTTCACTCAGAATAATGCTGGAAAGGGGTCCATATTTGAAAGGGCATGAAAAGTCACGCAGGGTGACTTTTTGTGCTCTTCTAAATATGGGTAAGCCCACTGCTCCATCGGTGCGTCAAACAAAAGTGACGCACCTGTGGCGCAATGGGCTTGTAAATAAGGCCCTGTGTTTTTGCATTATTTTTTTGCGCAAAATGTGCCCTTGTACCCAAAATGAAGAAGAGAATGCATTTTTAGCACCAATACCTCACCAAAGTATTGTTTCTGAAATTTTGCTTGATTACAAAAAGCTAATTATATGAATTTTGAACAACCCCCTACTCAAAATATGCAACTTTATTAGACCCACATTTGAAATATATTGAAGCTTTTTCTAACTGATTCAACTACAATATGTGTCAGTCCAGGAACATCCATAGGTTATAGTACTAACGGTATTAGTTTTTAAGGTTTGAGAAAAAATAAATTAATAGAGCACATTGATGCACCCCATGTGTGAGATAATACAGAAGTATGCAGGGTATTGACACTTTGGGCATGAGCTTACACGACATTGAATTGAGGCTAAACTAAGCGTCCATAAAAGCCTGCAGAAGAATTGTGACTGGCTGAAAGTCAGATTCTTTAATATTCAAAGGCCCTGTCTGACAATTAACTCAATTAAAGATGAAGAAGCAATGAAGACTGGATAGGAAGGGCCATAGACCCTCGCATTGAGTGAAACTCTATACATGATTAAGGGCATGGAATGAATGGACATGAAACACCATGGCAATGGATTTGAACAAGAGTCCATTAAAATGTAAGGGCCTGACGCTGAGTCACAAATGTGATCAATATCTATTGTGACTTGCTATAAGTGCTTTAAGTCCTTTGGCACTTCTAGTAAGGCAGACTGGATATCTATCTAGCACGTTTGTGATGGAGTACCCATCCACCAAACTCCATATCAGGCCCTTTGTCTCTATATAAGGTGATGGGGAACAAACATCATAAAATATATGGAAGAGTTTAGTTTAGACTGGCAGGCACTGCGAATGTATTAAGGTAAATAACTTTAGCTTTCTGGGTAACCCATCACTTTGACAAATTTCTAAAATGTAGAAAGTCAGCCTGACGTAGCTTCGTTTTAGAACGAAGTTAACATGATGAGATACATTTGCCATGAAAATATAGTTATGGGAAAAGGCAAAGTTGATTTTATAGGAAAGTGTAACAAAAAGGTAGGAAAGAAAAAGAAGTGGGTAATATTAAAAGGAGGAAGTTGAGGATCGGGAAGTGGAAATAGTCAGGGGCCTGTTAAAACAGTGAGCAAAGTCAGAGAAGAAGTTAGGAATATTAAAAAAGGGAGGGAAGTAGGAGAGGCAATAAGGGTTTGGTAAAAACATAATGGAGTCAAGCAGGAGTGAGAGTAGGGTCATTAATGGAGTAATGGTTTGGATGAAAGAGATGAAAGTGGGAGGGAGTTTAATGGTTTGGTAAATATGGGAGGGGTTTGAAAAAATGAAGTGAAGATAGAGTGGTAGTGAGAGTTTGTAAAATAAAACTGGAGCAAAGCTGTAGATGGATTCAGGGAGGACCTGTCCTTGCAGCTTAGGCTGGATTGTTCCCATTGGAGCCGGGTCAAGGCTGATTTGCCCATAGCTGGGTTAACACAAAGGTGACATGGTGGGTGAAAGAACAATGAGTTGGAATGCTAACCTGAGTGACTGAAAGTGGTTAGACTTATCGAAAGCATTCCTTCCATCACCTTTTATGTGTATGATATAACAACCTAAGTGGCAAAGGTATGCCCAGACGTGGGTCCCATGCTCAGTTTGTCACTGGATCCAAGCTGCACCAAACTTAACAGCCCCAGTAGGGTGGAACCAGTCTTCAGTTGCTTGAGTATCTGTTCAAGGAGGGCCTGGCCCGGCAGTTGGGGCTGGACTGTTCCCGTTGCAGCATGGTGTAGACTGATTTGCATGTGGCTTGCTCCAAACTGAGGTGGCACAGTCTGCAAAATAACAATGGACTGGGATGCAGCCTGAGTAATTGCCAGTGGCTAGGATTAATTGTTACTATTGGAACAGGGTCATGACTGATAGGCATATGTCTGAGTTCACTCTAAGTTGGCTTCCTGGGCAAATAAACAATGGGTTGGAATGCTACCCTGAGTGATTGCCACTTGTTAGACTTACTACAAACGTTCCTTCCATCACCTATTGTGTGCTGATGTAATGACCGAAGTGGCAAGGGCACGCCTAGAAGTGGGTTCAGTGTTCACTAGCTGCACCCAACTACCTAGCCACAATCAAGGTGAAATCAATCTTGGGTTGCTTGTGTTCCAGTTTGGGGAGCACCTGGTCTGGCAGTTCAGGCTGAATTATTCATGTTGGAAAATGGTCAAGACAGATTTTCACATTGTGGAAAAGTAAATTTTGCCATGTTCTGTGTCCCTACGCGTCATCCATCATATGTTATCTATGCATGATTAATATGCATATGTATTCCCCATGTTCGATTAAACACGCAATTACAGTTGTGTCCACCTCTAGTATGTCAGTTTCCAGTTCTCGTGAATACTACGAATATCAGGCCTATGTAAAGCTACGTTGCCACGTTTCTCAGTGTGCACGTTATTCCATTGTAAAGTCCCCGTTTCTAGGCCTCAAAAGGGCCCGGACACCAGATTCAGCTCCTGTCTCCTGAAGCCTCGCTGAGGAGCGATACAGCCCCCACCTGTATCCTCGACCCTTCACTTACTTCCTGCCTCGCAGTGCCCGGCTCAGCCTGGCCCTGCCTCTGAGTCTGCCAAGAGTATGTTATGATTCCAGTTATCAGTTCAGTCCTCCTTCTCTGCATTCCTAAGCTACTGAACTGCATCAATAGTTTCCGTCATTGTCTAGCCTCTACGTCTCCATGTTAGAGAAATACTGTATTTAATGCTCATTTAATATTCTTCATCACGCACTACATGTAGAATAATGCATGCTCCAGTCTTAGAGTCTGTTCGCCTCTACCCCGATAACTTTTGGATTCTATCAACATGTTCTCTAAACATCAGATACTAGATAGTGCTTAGGTACATGTCGCCCTGACTCTCCAGACTTCAGTCTCTGCTCCTAGCACAGAGTTCGAAGCCCCCAGCTTCTCCTAGTAACACGTCATTGCCAGTTTGCGCGCACCATTAGGTCAGAGGTCCCGGCTCCTTAGGTAGCCCCCTCCATGTTTCCGCCCCATTTATGACATAGTCTGTTACGTTTGCATCACATGTCCATGTATACACCTCTGTTACACCTACTTTCACCCTTATCTTTCGCGACTGCTATTGACCACACCCACTGCTCCGCCTATCGTATGTATTGTAATGCAACTGTTTTAGTATATATGATCGTGTATTGTTATTAAATGTTAGCGCGCTCATCCCAGATCCAGCCCCGGCAGCTGCCGGGCCACGCTAGTCCTGTCGGGACCCCCCTGCTGGGCCCTGCCATCCTATTCCTATGCAGGTTGTCCTGTTCCTGTCCTTATGCTGTATTAAACCTGCAAAACTCCTACTACCTCGAATCTTGACTCTTATTTATTGAGCTATCTGTTATTGCTATGCCTAGACAAAAATAGATCCGGTATTATTTATTTATATACCACATAATGGCGCCCGAACAGGGACTTGCCCTTTCCCCACGCGTCGGTGAAGCCACGCCGACCCCCTGACCCTCTGCAGTCGTGACGGAACTCTTCTGCGCACCGGCAGATATTTCTGCTTCAAGTATCCCTCAGGCCCACGGAGGAGACGGAGGAGGCGGTCCAGCATCCAGACGAGACGGTGGAGGAACGCGGCGAGTCCCGACCAGAGCCCAAGCCGAGAGTCCAAGGTCCGAGGTATCCGGAGGCCCACCCGTAACAGAAGTCCGAAGTTCGTCCGTCCGGCGTCGAAGCAGTCCAGTCCAGTCCGAGGCCTTCCGTTCTTGCTGCCCGGTGAGTACCGTTGCTGGGGTAGTATCTAGACAGGGTCAATCTAATTGACTCTGGTCCGTGGGTTGGTGGTACACAGACCCACAAACGAAGTGTCCACTTCGGTGGATGCGGGTCCTGACGTGTCTCTGTATGAGACCGGTAAGTTTCGTACTGTTTCAGCAGTGCATCTAGTTTCTGTTCTAGTCAGTTCTATTCTCGAGAAAATTCATGTATTCTGTTTTCCGTATTCCAGGTGGTATTCTGTTCAAACTGTTATTCATAATGTTCTTCATGTATTTTAATGTCGTGGTATGAGTGCGAAGTGATTCTCGTGTTTATTGTGTATTGTATTGTGTCCAGATTATAGTTCAGTCATGCCGCTATTTTCAAAACTGCGTCAGTTAAAAACCAGAAAAGGTCTGCTAGAAGCAGCAGTTCCTGTTCCGCCTAGGGACAGTCCAGGTCATTTCATGTATCAGAAGCATGGCATAAGCGCCATATTGTATCTAGATTTATGGGTAGAGTATACCAAACAGTTAGAGGAGAAGTATAGATGGCCCGTATCAGGTACGTGGGATGCCGAGTGCATCATGAGAGTAGAAGAAGCATTATGGAAAAAGAAAGCCAGACAGTCACAGAAAGATGCCATCGAGTTATGGCGCAAAGAATCTCATAAAAGAACCGAAAAAGAAATCAGAAAGTCAGAATTAAGTAGAGAATCCTTAGAACGAGCCCAAGAAAGGGAATTAATCGAGATTGGTGAACGAGTCAAAACCGAACAGACAGACAGACAGAGGCATGCCCTCATCAAGGGTATGTATCCTCTTCTTGCCGAGGGCTTGCCAAAAGCGACCCCAGAGGCATCCAGTAATTTCCCGCCACCACTAGTTCCGACCAAGCTACGTCACAAACCGACCGCAGCTGATATTTTCATTTCGTCCTATTTGGACGACACAGTCCCAGAATATGCAAATCCTGTTCCTACTCCGCCAGTCCCTGTAAATCAGGCAATTCCCGCTCCTCCAGACACCGGAGTACCTGTTACGGTACCCCCGGTCCAGCCCGCCATACAAGTCCAGCCTGCATTTCCATTTCCCACTCTGCCAGGACGAAGAGCATCAGTAGACGACTCTAGTTTAGGGGCCGCAGGGGGAGGTCCTCCTCAAACCCCGCCGCCACACAAGCGTTTAACGTTAGCCGAATTACATGCACAAGCGTCACAGCGTACGCCCAGATATCAGTCTGTTGCAGAAATAAGAAAAGCCCTTACCGAATGTGGCTATGATCCAGTCCCAGGCGAGGATAGTATGGTTTTATATTCATTACGCGTGAGAAAGGTGACCGAGTATCTAGTCACCCTACCAGATATGAAAGAAGATCTAGACAGAATATATCGTTTCATCCGTACAGGGAATGATCCAGAAAGTATTAGTGACGTCATGTGCCAAAGAAAAGTTGAAGTCCAGCTCATGATATTAAAGTTTCTGATTAATTGTCTAATAAGGGAACAAGATTATCCGACCAAAGATCGAGCCGAAATGAAAGTCCTGACAAGGTGGAGTGATAATATAGCCGAGGGTAAGCATAAGACTATCAGTAGTATAGAGAGTATGTACAAGAAAATCCGTAAAGAAATAATAAGGGTACACGAACAACGTAAAGAAGCACAAGTAAGCGAGAAAGAAAATGACTCTTCTACAGAAGAGGTAGAGGACGAGAATCCCGACAGAATAGCGTATGTAGGAAAATCTAGATTTCCAGATCGCCATTTGCGCCTAGAACACAAGTCAATTTTTCATCATCCAGCATCAGAACAGGGTTCTCTAGAACAAGTATTTCAAGCTACCGATCACATTCTGAAGTCACGAATCGGTTATAGCGAGTTAAGTACTATGCATGAACAAGAACTAGTCCGATCAGCAGTCCGATGGACTACTGATTCTACCACTTTTCCAGACGAAATAGTGGCACAAATGTTTCTGAAATTGCCCCCAGCCGAGCAACGACTGGCGGGTATGTATATGACCCAGCACCTCATTACATTGTATGAGGGTCAACATTCTGATCCAGGTCCGTTACACGATGTCCTGAACGAGTTACTCCAGTATAAATGGAAAGGTTTAGGTACCGATTTGATTAGTGTCATTCTAGAACAGCGCCACAAATACAGAACGTTTCTGAACCCACATTTTGTTCATGTCTCACCCCCAGAAAGTAAACCGTTTTACATAGACAGACAGAATCCGTTACGAGAAGTACATCCAGTTAAGACAGACGGTGGTGAAATGCAACGAGTGTTTGTTTACACCCCTATCACAAAGATGGAACTCTTAGAGATGAAAAAGTTAATTCCCTGTCATGATAAAGATCCAGCAGGGTTCCACCGAGAATTAAAAGACATGCTCCGTATGGGAGAATACACGTATCCAGATATTATTAAAATGTTAAAAGTCCTGTTGCCCGCAGGGGTATATGAGAAACTCAAAGAAAAAGAATGGGAGGTGGGAGAGAAAAAGATCGATTGGACAGTTCTAGAAGCTGAAGACAAGGCACGAGTACCAGGTACCGGTCTTGGAGATAAATGTAAAGAATTACCTGAACTGTTAATACAAGTTTTGCCTAGGTTATTGACAACTAGAAAAGAAGACTGGGATGCAATCTCAGCATGTAAACAGAAACAAGACGAAGATATTAGTGATTATTATTCTAGATTTGAGAAATGTTTTACCATAAACAGTGGCCTCAAGACAAGTAGCGAATCATACCCTCATCTTTTTGTTACTAAATTAGTCGAGAATTCAAGTCCACAAATTAAGAATCGAGTTTTGAAAGTCGAAAGTACCTGGCAAGCTAATACCCCGTCCCAGATGTTACAGATGCTTCAATATCACCAGAATAGAATCAGAGAAGAGCAAGAACATGAAAGGAAACGTATGAAAGACACGAAAATGAAAGTACTAGTTGCACAATCTGTTCCTCAAGATAGTCAGAAGAGGGGACCAAATCAAGCCAGTCATCCTGCAGCTCCCGTTAAAGGAAACTGCAATTATTGTAAACAGCCAGGTCATTTTATAAACGAGTGTGCAGTTCTGAAACACAACATAGCGACCGGTAAGACTAAAGAAAGACCACGTCCGCCGAGACAAGAGCAAGTTTCACAGACTCCTCAGTCACAGATTGCACCACAGACAGTTACAGCTCCGCAGCCTATCGCTGCAACACAGCATGTTACACAGCAGATGTACCAGTATGCACAGTCTGAGTATCCAGAGTATCAGCCATATTCATGAAACAGCCTAGAGAGGGAGGTAGGCTTGCCTCTCATCGAGATACCTGTAGATCAAGAAGGTCCCTATGTTCATAGTCAAGTATTAGGGAAAGACAGAAAGTTTTTGATTGATACAGGGGCAAGTAGGACCACTATAAGTCACGCCGAAGTTCCAGGGGCTCCGCTCTCAGGCTCTAGAAATGTTTCCCTTGGATTTTCAGGAAAACCTATTGTAAATGAAATATCAAAGCCAGTTACTCTAGAAGTAGGTCCATTGTCCCGCACTACTGATCTGTTACTTACTAAGTCATGTCCAGAGAATCTATTAGGCATTAAAACACTCAAAGAATTAGGTGCAGTTATATGCTGTTCCCCAGAGGGAATACGATTGTTCCTACGTGACTTCAAGGGTCACTATGTATTACGAGATTTTGATCCGAGATTGTCTAATGTTCCACAGCATCTATGGGCGCAAGGTCCAACTGATGTTGGCTTTATGCAAATCACACCCCATCGTGTGACTCTCAAGCCAGGTGTAGTCCTGCCACGAATCAGACAGTACAGATTGCCACCTGAGGCTGTAGCAGCCTTATCCAAAATTATTGACGAGCTCATGGCTCAAGGAGTAGTTGTAGAAACTGACTCCAATGTATGCAATTCTCCGATCATTCCTGTTATGAAACGTACTGATCCAAATGCACCTCCAGTATATCGTTTAGTGATTGATCTCCGAGAACTTAATAAATGTATTATTCCCCAGTACCCAGTTGTTCCAGATATCTCTTCCCTATTGACAGCCATTGATTCAGAAGCTTCATTTTTCACTGTCATAGACCTCAAGAACGCGTTTTTTAGTGTCCCCATTCATCCAGACAGCCAGTTCCTTTTCGGATTTTGTTTAAATGGAAGGAGCTATATGTTCACACGAGCTCCTCAAGGTTTCACAGAAAGTCCTAGTATTTACAGTCAAGCACTCAAGAGACAACTAGACAACATTCACATGCCAACTGACACTGCCCTGCTCCAGTATGTCGATGATCTCCTGATCACAGCCCGTTCTGAATGTGCTTGCGAGCGAGCATCCCTTACAGTCTTGTATTTCCTAGCCGAGATGGGGCACAAGGTGTCCCCTTCGAAGCTTCAATTCTGTGTCCAGCAAGTGGTCTACTTAGGACACTTACTGTCCAAGAGGGGTAGGCAGTTGACACCAGACCGTATCCAGTTAATAGCGAGTCTTCCTCAGCCCAAGACCCAGAAGGAGGTACGTGCTTTTATTGGCCTTACTTCTTATTGCAGACAATGGATTCCTCAGTATGCATTTCTAGCCAAGCCACTGATACAGTTAATGACACAGGAGGCAGCCGTATCGACTGTCCTCCCTTGGACATCTGAACATACACTTAGTTTCAATGAGTTAAAGAAAGCCCTATGCCAAGCTCCAGTTCTAGCAACACCGAACTACAGTAAGCCTTTTACACTTTTTGTCACAGAACGTGAAGGTACAGCATTATCTGTCCTCACACAAGATCAAGCAGGACAATACAAGCCCTGTGCTTATTTTTCGAGCACATTAGATCCTGTAGCCCAGGCTCTGCCTGCGTGCCTCAAGTCAGTTGCAGCCACAGCACTAGCTATCAGACAAAGTGATTCCATAGTATTAGGACACTCCTTGACAGTACAAGTTCCACACTCCGTGGAGGTTCTTTTAAACCGAACACAAACTCAGCACTTGACAATTGCACGTTTAACAGGTTATGAATTGACACTGTTCCAGCCACCCATAGAAATCAGACGCTGCAACGTTTTAAATCCTGCTACATTGTTACCATCAGTTACTTCGAATTCTGCCACCCACGACTGTGTGGAAGTAGTTAACATCATGACAAAGCCAAGACAAGATCTGACAGATATTCCATTACCAGACCCCGACCTGACACTTTATGTGGATGGTTCATGCATGAGAACTAGTACAGGAGAACTAGTAGCCGCGTATGCAGTGACTACTGACACTGAAGTTATTGAAACACACCGTATTGACACCCTGTCTGCTCAAGCAGCGGAGCTAGTTGCTCTGACACAAGCCTGCATACACGCCAAGAACCTGAAAGTTAATGTTTACACCGATTCACGTTACGCATTTGGAGTTGTACACGACTTCGGAGTGCTCTGGCAGGAGAGAGGTTTCATGACTTCTCATGGAACCAAGATTCAGCATGGTCTCCTCATTCAGGCTCTGTTAGATGCAATACATTTACCGACATCCATTGCTATCATGAAGTGCAAAGCACATACGAAAGTTACTGACACTATTTCCCAAGGTAATGATCTAGCAGATCGCACAGCCAAGCTTACAGCTCAGACACCAGACATTCCAGTTAATAAGGCACCGACACCTACTCCAGATCCGACTACATGTATGACAGTTAAAGACCCTACTCAAGATGTCATAGATATCCAGTTACATGCTACTCCCGATGAAATCAAGACATGGTCCGAACAAGGAGGGGTCCAGACAGATCAGGGATGGGTGACAAAGGGTAGAGCCACATGGTTTCTCCCCGACTCTATGGTTCAAGTCATTATTAATACCGCACATAGTCCAGCACATTTAGGAGAAAAAGCCATGTTAGACAGTATCCAGAATATTTGGTTCAACAAGCATTTACGAGCTGCAGCCAAGCAGAAAGTACGTACCTGTATGATATGTTGTCAGTTTAATCCAGGTAAAAGTGTCCCGGTGGAACAAGGTGGATTCCAGCCCCCTGACCACCCTTTCGAAGTCCTCCAGACGGATTACATTCAGATGGAGCGATGTCGAGGTTTCAAGTATGTCCTTGTAGTTGTATGCGCTTTGTCCAGGTAGACGGAGGCATATCCAGTCCCAGATTACACAGCTGCGACCACTGCCAAGCAGTTGGTTCGTGAGTTCTTCCCCCGTTACGGACTCCCTAGAGTCGTATATTCTGACAACGGCCAGCCATTCTCATCTGAACTCATGAAACACGTGTCCCTTTTGTTAGGGTACCAGTGGAAGTTCCATTGTGTACGCCATCCTGAAGCAGCCGGTCTCGTAGAGAGACATAATCAGACCCTGAAAATTCGAATTGCAAAGGTTTGTCAAGAGAAAGGTGTGGACTGGCTCGTAGCTCTGCCAGTCGCCCTGTTCTATATGCGCATGGTCGCACATTCCAGATCAGGTCTGTCCCCGTATGAGGTCGTTTTCGGCCGCCCCCCTAACATGTGGGGTACTCCTAGACCCCGAAGTATTACCGATGTTTCAAGTAATATGCTGACAGATTACCTAGCTTCCTTGATGTCTGCCCTCAACTCTTGTCGTTCACAGGTTGCCGCCGCATTTCCAGACAATACCGAGGTGGCACCACATGAAATCGTTCCCGGATCCATGGTCCTAGTGCGAAATTTCGATCGCTCAAGTCCACTGGAGCCTCGCTGGAAGGAGCCCCGACAGGTCCTCCTGGCCACCCGTACAGCCGTGAAGTTGGAGGGACGCAAAGGCTGGGTGCACCTTTCGCATATCAAAAGGTTTTATGGATTGAAACCAATTTCAAAGAACATTTCCGAGGATTCTAAAGACTGTCAGAGTACTATTCTTAAGGACTGTCCCGCAAAAGACAATGATACTGCACCCT
The DNA here is from genome assembly GCF_964261635.1 of Lissotriton helveticus. Classification (NCBI taxonomy): domain Eukaryota; kingdom Metazoa; phylum Chordata; class Amphibia; order Caudata; family Salamandridae; genus Lissotriton; species Lissotriton helveticus. Next base: position 748,344,129 of record NC_136067.1, read on the forward strand.
CCCTGTTAGAGAAAACTCCGCAACAGGAGTATAAACTCAAGTTAAGGTCTAGTAAAATAAGTCAGCCAGTTTGATTGTCTAAGTCCTCCCCTAGGTGAAACGGTTAGACCGGTTTCTGACATGTATAAAATAGACCCCCATAGTGAGAGAGTTAGTCAAAACTCAATCCGATGTATCGTTTTTCTATGTTTCATATTATTTCTCAGTATTATGATTTCCTGCACCAGTTATGCATTCTACTTGTATTTTCCAGTTTCTCATGTAAATAAGTCTTCTAATGCTACAGTAGAACACACGTTTAGTGATCTGCCTCCTCATGAACTTTCTTACCGCCTCGCTATGCGTAACAATTCTTTCATCCGCATGTTACATTATTCACACCAGACCAGCAATGCCACAAATTGTTGGGTGTGTGGTCGACTCCCCCCTTTCCAGACACCGAAGGGAGTTCTGCCACTCTTTCCTTATCCATTTTCACATAATGGTTCGTGTGGAGCATGGTCCACGTTAACGTCATCTTCAACAGATATGTTTTTTCTTAACAGTACATGTTTTCCAGACAAGCAAGGTCTTCCCCACAGAACAGGGTTAGATCTAGAAAACGAAGTTTACAATTTAGGTAATTATTCTTCGAATTTCATGGTCCTGAATGTTCAGTCTGATTCCACTCCAGATTTACCTGCTATTTCAGTACTACCAGTCAAAGGCAGATTATGTGTCCGAAATAATGGTTCCATACATGTAGGACATAGCGATTGTACTACTATTGTCAAATATAGTGACAGTGGGAAATCTATTTTTAAAGCTTCACGTCATCCTTATTTTATTTGTGGTCAGACCGCATATGTTCGTCTGCCCCTCGATTGGGAGGGAACCTGTTACATTGCCTTCCTACTGCCACCCGTTTTCCTAGCTCCATCTGATTATCATAGAAACACACATCTAGTACACCTTAGACATAGAAGGGAGTCCCCCATTGTCGATTATACTGAAACTGCTCTAGAACAGTATACAGATTTCAATAGAGGTTTCTTCTTCTTTATAGGACCTATCCAGAATAGCAAACTAATTCGTAGGTTAACCAGAACCCTTGAAGCAGTAGTTAATGAGACTGCCTCTGCTCTAGGTAACTTAACCGAAGAGCAATCTGTTATGAGATTTGTCGTTTTACAGAATCGTCTCGTCCTTGACGTCATATTGGCCGATAGGGGCGGGGCCTGTAGAGTCATCGGATCTAGTTGCTGCATTTTCATTCCTATTAACGCGCCGTCTGTTTATTCAGCTATAACCAGACTCCATAAAATTGCCCATCTGTTACACCAAGACCCAGGCACCTGGACATGGTCCGGTTGGTTCTGGAATATAATTTCCGCTTGGGGATGGAAAGTCTTGTCCTTTCTAGGTATTGCAGTGGCGATCATATTCAGCTGCTGCCTCTGTATACAATGTGGCCCTGCGATTTGCGGCATTTGTGCTACCTCTTGTATTCCTAGTCCCAAGCCCCGTTCTAAATCCCGTTCCAAGACAATTCGAGACGAGCAAATGATACTGTATGAAATGATAGATGGTATCATGAATATTGATGTTTCCTGATGGAAACGTAGTGACAAGGAGGGAATGTGGAAAAGTAAATTTTGCCATGTTCTGTGTCCCTACGCGTCATCCATCATATGTTATCTATGCATGATTAATATACATATGTATTCCCCATGTTCGATTAAAGACGCAATTACAGTTGTGTCCACCTCTAGTATGTCAGTTTCCAGTTCTCGTGAATACTACGAATATCAGGCCTATGTAAAGCTACGTTGCCACGTTTCTCAGTGTGCACGTTATTCCATTGTAAAGTCCCCGTTTCTAGGCCTCAAAAGGGCCCGGACACCAGATTCAGCTCCTGTCTCCTGAAGCCTCGCTGAGGAGCGATACAGCCCCCACCTGTATCCTCGACCCTTCACTTACTTCCTGCCTCGCAGTGCCCGGCTCAGCCTGGCCCTGCCTCTGAGTCTGCCAAGAGTATGTTATGATTCCAGTTATCAGTTCAGTCCTCCTTCTCTGCATTCCTAAGCTACTGAACTGCATCAATAGTTTCCGTCATTGTCTAGCCTCTACGTCTCCATGTTAGAGAAATACTGTATTTAATGCTCATTTAATATTCTTCATCACGCACTACATGTAGAATAATGCATGCTCCAGTCTTAGAGTCTGTTCGCCTTTACCCCGATAACTTTTGGATTCTATCAACATGTTCTCTAAACATCAGATACTAGATAGTGCTTAGGTACATGTCGCCCTGACTCTCCAGACTTCAGTCTCTGCTCCTAGCACAGAGTTCGAAGCCCCCAGCTTCTCCTAGTAACACGTCATTGCCAGTTTGCGCGCACCATTAGGTCAGAGGTCCCGGCTCCTTAGGTAGCCCCCTCCATGTTTCCGCCCCATTTATGACATAGTCTGTTACGTTTGCATCACATGTCTATGTATACACCTCTGTTACACCTACTTTCACCCTTATCTTTCGCGACTGCTATTGACCACACCCACTGCTCCGCCTATCGTATGTATTGTAATGCAACTGTTTTAGTATATATGATCGTGTATTGTTATTAAATGTTAGCGCGCTCATCCCAGATCCAGCCCCGGCAGCTGCCGGGCCACGCTAGTCCTGTCGGGACCCCCCTGCTGGGCCCTGCCATCCTATTCCTATGCAGGTTGTCCTGTTCCTGTCCTTATGCTGTATTAAACCTGCAAAACTCCTACTACCTCGAATCTTGACTCTTATTTATTGAGCTATCTGTTATTGCTATGCCTAGACAAAAATAGATCCGGTATTATTTATTTATATACCACAACATGACTGGGTTCATACTGAGGTGGCATATTGGGCAAAAGAATCATGGGTTTAAATACTATTTGAGCAATTGCCAGTGGTTAGGCCATTTGCAAGCATTCCTCACAATGCTTTGTGTGTGTTTCATGTTCCACCCTGAGTGGTTAAAATATGCCAGGATGTGTGCCCTGTGTTCACTCTGCCAGTGGAGCAAAGCTGCACCTACCTGACAAGCCCCAAATAGTATGAACCTGGTCTTCAATGGCCTGTATTTCGGTTTGGGGAGAATCTGGCCTAGCAGTTCAGGCTAGGCTATTCCTATTACAGCAAGGTCAAGCCTGATTTGCATATGTCTGAGTTCAGACAGCAGTGGCAAGTTGGAAAATAAAATGATGGTTTGTAATGAGACTCTGAGCGAATAGCAGTGATCAGACTTTGTGCAAGCATTCCTCCCATCAGCTTTTGTGTGTTTAATGTAATACCCTAACAGCCAAAGCTATTCCCATTGTGGGTCCTATGCTCACAGTGCCACCAGAGCCAAACCTACACCTGACTGACAAGCACCAATCAGGGCGAAATTGGTATTTTGTTGATTTTGTTCTGGTTCTGGGAAGATCTGGACTGGCAGTTTGGGGCGGGGTGTTTCTATTCGAGCAGGGCCATGACTGATTTGCATATGACTGGGTTCGGACTGAGGTGGCATGGTTGGCAAAAGAACAATGGGTTTAAATACTACCTGGCCAATTGGAAGTTAGTTGTAAGAGTTATTGCATGCATTTCTCACATCACATTTTGTGTGATTGATTTAATGCCTAAGTTGGCAAGGGTATGCCCAAATGTGGATCATCTGCTCACTGTGCAGCTGCAGCTAAGCTGCACCAGACTGATGTGCTCCAATGATCACAAAACCAATCTTGGGTAGCTTGTGTTCCAGTTTGGGAAGGACCTGGCCTGGGAGTTCGAGATGGACTGCTCCTATTTGAGTAGGGCCAAGATTCATTTGAACATGGGAAGGTTCAAATTGAAGTGGTGTGGTGGGCAAATGAATGATGGGTTGGAATACTACTCGAGCAATTGTCAAATAGTTGTTAGACGTATTTCTCCCATCACCTTTTGTTTGTTTGATTGTTCTTCTAAGGTCATCTTGGAAATAAGAAAAAATTCATACCCAGCACAACCAAATAAAAGAGGTCAAATAATTTTAAAACTCATTCCGCAGAACAGCCACTTTTTCTTTTAAAGAGGAGATCATTGGACAGTTAAAGACTGACCTCCGATCTGAGCCTAATGAGCCCAAGGAGCCTGAATGTAAAGAGTTAGGAATATGATGCAATCGGCCATTTTCTTGGTGTTTGGTACACCATAAACAAAAAGAATGATCTTGAGAATTAATCAAACAGAGAAGTCTGACATTATCTGAGCTGTATAATAGATTTACTTGTCTAAATATCAAACAGTGATTGAACCTTAAATACAGATAAAGATGGGGGGCCCAGTTTAAATGCTCCAAGAGAGTGTGTGAGTGATCCATCATAAAAGATAATAACCAGCCTGTCACAGATCTAGAAATGCTAATCTCCTTGTGCGTCATCATGATGAAGGTGTTATTAATAGAACCAAATCTGGGGGAAAGATCTGACAATATTATTCAAGCTGTATCGCGTTGTTGATTGTGGATCTCAGTTGCTCCACCATTCAGACCAAAATCATCCTATATATCTCCCAGATACCACTGATCCAAGTTCTCAATCTCCTTCAAGTAGGCTCAGAGCTGATTGGAAACTATCCCTACTATACTTATACCTAATAGTGGCAATTGTCTCCAATGCTGGTACTTCTGCATTATAATGAAACTGCTATTATCATTTTTGGATAAGGAAGTCACAAAATCCGCTTTGCATGTGTGTGTTTGTGTCTTAACGTGTGTGATCATGTACAGAGCACCGAATGGTAACTGGATCAGTCCTCAGAGTGATGACAAAATGTAACTAGAACAAATGCCATCTATATGGTGACCAAGTGCACTAAGTGGTCTAGCCCTCACAGCAGTGTGTCACATTTTGTAGTACTTTAAACTCTACGTTGTGCAAATGTTTTAATGCATAAGCCATGCATATATATCTTTGTGTGACATGTTTCAACTATGATGAGCTGCGGGGAAAAGGTGTACATAGTGAAAAACATTCTATAAAGGACACTGAGAGATCTGTTCATTACCCCTCCTTGTATATGTCGAATTGAACATAAAATATGTCCCTGGTACTTTAGAAATAGAACCGACAGTGAATAATGGAGTGGCTGTTTTAAACAGCTACACCATTTTTCACCAATGTGATGCCCACAGTGCATCCTTGAGTTGGCATGTGCCCTGGGGCAGAGAATTATTTATATTGCGGTGCACTGTTCTTGTTTACACCGGACGCACCTTTAAATAAGTATCGTGAACCTGTTACATCATATGGACCCAGGACTTTGGTGCCACAAATACATATAAATAATTAAGATTCACTGTGGTATTAATATGTAAAATCAATCAATTGGTTTGCTTACATTCAAGCTACATATTACATTATGTATTGACCCTGAGAACTTAGAGAACTAAGACAAAACAATGGCTATAATTGTCACACAATATTTAGAAGCTGTTTATACAAAATTGTGCCTAGTGTTCATCTTTTTCCATAACGGAGTTACATATATAAAACAAGTTCATACATAGACGAGTAACTGTCCACTGCAAAAAATAGGACAAAAGAAATTACAGGAATCCAACTCGTCTAATATAGCTAACATTTTTATCCTAATTGGCCAATGTGTTAATGGATCCTCAACTCAGAAGTATTTGAGGGTTCATCATCAGTACATGGAAAGATATTTAGTCCAATTTTACACATTCTCCCATATAAATATGTTTGATGCGAGTCCCGACGCCCGCTTACACATGGCATCCTGTGCTGACACTGACAGTTGCGGGTGGTGTCTGATCCTATTCTGCAACAAGTAGGTCCCTGTACTTGATATTTTCCATAGATTAGGTCTATTCCACAACACTATGTTGTTATAGTTAGGTCTGAATCTCCATACAAAAAAGTTATTTCGTTTGCCAATAACTCTGGTGGCGTTTGAAAGAATCTCATGAAACTATACAAAGTAAAGGTTTATCTGCCTCTGCTTCTTCCTTATAAGTGGCAGAGTGATCTGTCTATTAGAGTCAGAGAAAAGGGGGTCCCAAACACATTTTCTCTTAGGGTCTTTAGACAGTGCTACAGCCAAAACAATTGAACAGAATTGCATTCAATTTTCAGTTATTGAACCAGAAAGTGGGATTTTTGTATTTGTTTTGAATCTGTTCAATAGTTTTTGAGAAATGAAGGTTCTAAATTTATAGATATCTAGCAACAGAGAATCTTTGCAGTACTACCACATAGTACCTCAGTACAGTACAGTGAGCTCAACACACTCATTCTGATTGGCTTGCCACATCATGAAGACAATGTTGCTGCTGTCTGTAGAGCAAATACAAATTAAGAATGAGGTGGCAGGGCAAAGCTACCCTGAAACCAGCCCCCTGTGGAGTATCTCACCATGAGTGAAATTAAAAAATATATATATATATATATATTTTTCATGGTGTGGCGGTCCCTCAGTACTGTCATGGCATCCAGCACAGTACCCATGTAATGTTGTTGTATTAACCCAGTGCAGGCTATGGAATGCTTCAACACTATGTAGGTTAGCCAGCATTGAGCGCTTGGCTGCCAACAGTGGTCTCAGGCCAGGACCTACTGTCAAACTACTGTGGTGCATGGCCTTTGGCTGTGCACTGTATGGAGTAGGACTAGCTCGGTATTGTCATAAAATATTACTTTATATTTTAAAAAACCTGTAAATATCAGTGAGGTTATAGTTAGGTATGGGAACAATTTCTTGCTTTAATTTTTAAAAACTTGAGAAATTCATTGAAATAACAAAAAGTTTAAAATAATGTTATAGTTAGGTGAAAGTGTCAGTCAAATCTTACATTTTAAACTCTAAAAAACACTGAAATGTACAAGTTTCAGTTAACTGCAGTGACTATAACTTGCACACTTGACATGCAGTGCTTATCACCACACATTAAATCACTCATGACATGTTTTATGACGTTGTTGATAATATCAATGCAACATCTGAAACGAAATCATTAATGACAAAACAGTGCATGGTGAGGGCACAAGTTATAGTTGCATGCTTTGCATTGAATGTAAGGATATTATCTCACTTCTGGACCACTTTTATTCAGCGTGCCTGCTGAAGCATAGTGGATGCTTACCAGATAATCTTTTAGGGGTCTAGTTTTCCTGAATGGGAGATGATTATGAAAAATGAATTATTTTATTCATGGTAGACCTGGCATCCTTGGCACGGTTTCCTGTGACAGTTTACCTACTGGCCTCCTATTTTTCTGCCTGTTTGTTTGATGGCTTTAGGATTCTGTCCAATTTACCACTGATAACCTGTGCTAAAGGTCATGTACTCTATACTTAAAGCATAGTAACATTAGCTTCTTCACAATTTGCATATTTCATTTACTTATAATTCCCTATTAAAGCGCACTGTCTATGCCCAGTGCCTATAAATTACATATCACTAGTGGGCCTGCAGCACTGATTGTGCCACCCACTTAAGTAACCCATAACACATGTCTCAGGCCTGCCATTGCAGAGTTTGTGTGTGAAATTCTAAACTGCCAAGTCGACCTGGCAAGTTAACTCTCTTGCCAGGCTCAAACCTTCCATTTTAACCCTTTGGCTGCTTGGACTTTCCTCCCCTGTGCTAAGCCTGTTTTGGTAAATTAAGTATCCATGCCAAATTTGCATACTTTTCTACCAACATCAGGGGAATTTTAAAAGGTCCAAGCATTTGTGGATTTCCCTTGAGGGGACCCAGAAATTAGCCAAAATACAGCTAGATTTTGTTTTTTGGGGGCCAAAAGGGGAAAAAGTGCTGGAGAAGAAAGCGTCTATTTTTATCCCTGCAGATGGTATCAACAAAGGGTTTGTGGTGCGGAGGGCAGATAAGCGGCAGAAAGCCTTTTTTGGCATTAAGGGCATTAGCATACCCATTCTCGACAGATCTCGCCCTATGTATAAAAAAAACCAAATCCCTGGTGCCCAGTGGGCTTTCTGCCCCCCTAGGGGACTGATTAGGCTGTGGCAATTTTTGGGACGGTGGAGGCATTGACCTGCCCAAAATTTTGGACAGCCCCCACTTCTGTGTATAAAACAAAATCCCTGGTGCCTGGTGGGCTTCCTGTCCACCCCGGGGTAGATCAGGGGTTATTGCCTCATATGCCTCCTGGGGTGGCAGTAAGACTGTGGGATTTCTTGGGGTGGTGGGGGTATTGGCATGCCCATTTTGGACAACCCCCACCCCTATGTATAAAAAAATAATAAAACCCTGGAGCCTAGTTGGCTCTCTGCCCCTGGGCGGCAGATCAGGGGCTATTGCCCCATCTGCCTCCTGGGGGGAGGCAGACAGACTGTGGGAGTTTTTGTGGGTGTGGGTGCAGTGGCATTGCCGTTTTGAGCAGCCCCCAACCCTTCATACTTAAAAAAATCCCTGGTGCCAGGAGCGCTGTCTGCCCCCCCAAGGGGGGCATATCAGGGGCGATTGTTCTTTCCAAGCTCCTGAATGCCTGAAGAACATGAAATCCCTCTGGTGCCCCCACCAGAGTGATTTCAAGTGCCATGGCGTCAGACACACAGGAGCTATCCAACTCCCATGAGAACTTATGCGTCAGATGGCTCCGTGCGTCCGACGTATAGAAGGGTTTAATACATATAAGTCACCCATAAGGTTGGCCCTCAACAAGCCAAGGGCAGGGTGCAGTATACTTAAAAAGCAGGACATGTCTTTTTCACTACTGCAAGGCCTATCTCTCCCACGGGTTAACATTTTGATTACCTATTACAGCTTATAAATGTAGTTTCCAATTGGGAAGAAATCAAACCACCAGATTTGGTGTCTCTGGAATTCACAATTTTAAAGCACAATTTATGGTGAAGTTGGATTTTAAGTTGCAATTTTGGGATGTCATTTTTAGGAAGATGACATTATTTTATTGTAGCCATTTGGTGCCTTCTGCCTGTCTCTGAATGCACATCTGGAGTGAGGGAGTGCTGACTTTGTGCATTCCCTCTAGACAGACACACACAAGGGAAGCTATTTCTAATACTTTTACTTGTTGCTCAGAAGCATCTCTCTACAAAAGAAGCTTAAAAGTGACTGATGGGCCATCCACATCCTGATGGTCCATCCTAAGCAGGTTGGGAGGGAGGGTCTAACACCTTAAAGGCCTGTGTCCTGTCGCCATACAAAGAGTTGCATACTCACCTGTAGTGAGTCTGGAGCTAAGGTAGGAAAGAAAGGGCCCTCTTGCACTTTAGAGGCATCTCTTTGAAGTCTTCCCTGCTTCAGACACCAAACTGGGTATAAGTACTGGAGCTTCAAAACCACCAATTCAGAAAACCTCTGAAACTGAGGACATTTTACCAGCAAAAAGGACTGCTGTGCTGCTGGAGAGGCTGGCACATTGCTGAATTGCTTTTTTGTGTTGGCCTGCTGCCCACTTGCCTGGGTGTCAGAAGGACTGGACTTGCATCTCTACATCCCAGTACTTAAGTATCTCCAAAGGTTTGTTGGCGTGCCTCCGGTTTTCTGAAGTCTTAGGGATATAAAAGACTTCTCTCTTCAACTCTGCAAACAGCACTTGAACACTGTCTGCTCTGAATCCTAATCTGGGCACTTACAATGAAGCTTAAAGTGCTGCATCTTTAAAAACCGATGCAGTGGCTACGTTCTGCCGCTCAGAACCGGTGCATTTCCTTCAACGCTGATACATCACCCCTGCTGCATGGACCACAGAATCCCTATCACCAATGAGGTAAAACACCTTTACAACGCAACTTTCATTCTGCATACCTTCACTCCGCACACCATTAGAACGAAAGTACCATTACTCCGCAATTCTATTATAACACATGCCATTAAATCTTAAATGCTTTTACCACGCATGCTTTTACAACGAAATTCGTTGTAAAAGCATGAATGGTAAAAGCATATGTTTTTAATATTTAAGTTTAAGGTAAGTATGTGGTTTTAGTTTGGGGGTGTTGGAGTATATGTTTTAGGGGTTCAGGGATATTTTAAGGGTGGCTTTGGGTTATGGGGTACAGGGGTATTTTGAGGGTTCAGGGCTAGGTTTGGGTTTTGGGGTACAGGGGTATTTTTAGGGTTCAGGGCTAGGTTTGGATTTTGGGGCACATGGGTATTTTTAGGGTTCAGGGCTAGGTTTGGGTTTTGGGGTACAGGGGTATTTTCAGCGTTCAGGGCTAGGTTTGGGGGTACAGGGGTATTTTTAGGGTTCAGGGCTAGGTTTGGATTTTGGGGTACAGTTGTATTTTTAACGTTCAGGGATAGGCTTGGGTTTTGGGGTACATGGGTATTTTTAGGGTTCGGGGCTAGGTTTGGGTTTAGGGGTACAGAGGTATTTTTAGGGTACAGGGCTAGGTTTGGGTTTTGGGGTACAGGGGTATTTTTAGGGTTAAGGGCTAGTTTGGGTCTTGGGGTACAGGGGTATTTTTAGGGTCAGGATGGGTTAGTGTTTAAGGGTGCTGGGGTATTTTAAGGAGTAAGGGTGGGTTATGATTATGGGGTGCCCGGGTATTTAAAGGGACTAGGGTGGGATTAGTTTTTAGGGTGTAAAGGGTAATTAATAAATACAAAAAATAAATAAAATATATATATATATATATATACTATTTATTTCCTTTTTCATTTGTCACAAAGTGATAATGGACATTGTGTGCCTTGTTGTTTGCCCACAATATGAATCTGTTTTTTGGATTAGACCTATGAGCTACGTTAGCCCACTTGGGCTTTATTTTGAATTTTTAAAAGATTCTCAATGATGTATTACAACAGTTCGACATTTAGCAGTGCCGAACGGTGTAGCGCAAGCGGTTATCAGGCCGTCATGGTGTCTTTTGGCTTTTGAGACGGAGGGTTCGAGTCTCATGTTATTTGAGTAAGAAACATTAATTACTCATTGTGGTTTCATTTCAGTTTACTTTATTTTACAGTAGACACAGGGCAAGCATAACAGTTATATTTGATGCACACATGCAATTAAACCTTTTAAAATTACGGACGGTAACTTTTGAGGTTGGAGACATTTTGAATGTTTAAAATTAAGTTCTGGTCGCAACATCAGTAAGCGGTCACTCATTTACAAAAACACATAATATACTATGTATCTACAACATCATCGGTTACAAAAGTACAAGCATTAAACACTTTGTCTATGTTGTTATACCACGTGACACTTTACTTTACTTTATTAGTGTTGTTAAAATGCACATTTTCTGCCCGTGATGAAGGAGTAGTGTTGACTCCGAAACGCGTAGGACGTTGTGTCTGAAAATAAATCTGCACTTTAAACGAGGCCACGGCTCCTGTGTAATTCTTTTCCTTAATATCGGGAAGGAGAGCGCTGGTGGTGACGTGATTCATTTTAGGGGGTGGCTACCCCTGCCGTGAGCCCGCCGATACTGTGGCTTGGGAATAGCTACAACTTTGTGTATATATATATATATATATATATATATCAACATCCAAAGAGATCCAATAGCCATGTGGGCGCGCTCTGCAGTGTGTGCTCTGCCCAGGGGTCGGATCCTGACCCAGGTAATTTTTTAAACAAAGGAGGCGGCACAATCAGGAATCGATTTAAAGCCTTATTTATTACAAGACTTCACCCCACCAACGCGTTTCGGCGCCAGAAAAACCCGCAGGGCAAAACGAAGAAAAACGCCAGTACCCACTGCGCAATCGCAATCCGAGGCCAACTTAATAGTAAATCTTTCGGACCACCAACTGACAGAGACTGAAAAGCGTGTCTTAAATAAGGGATTATCATTCTGTCCCGAAGCACATTTTGATTACACGGAAACTCGGATAGATTTCTACAGATATGTGAGAAAGTTAAAACTAGCAAAAGTGCACGCCAACAAACAAACAGAGCCCATCAATACTGTAGATGTTAACATAGAGGAAGTTCCTTTCAATACCATTGCAGATATCCCAGATATGAAAAACAGTTTCGAATCATTATTTGACTTAGATGGTACCTCTATATCGGATGCCGAACTGTTAGAGGAGCTCAATATCCCTACAGACGTCAGACCAGCAACAGGATTAAAGAGAAAATCAAGGTACTATCCGATACTGTCACCTGGGAACAAAATAGACCTATTCTCGGAGGTAATGGTAAAAGAATTGGACAATCTCTCTAAAGTCAAGAATAAGACACGGGAAAATCTCTCGAAAAGTAAGCGTGCAGCAATCAAAACATTAATGAACAATGATAAAATCACCATAAAACCAGCGGACAAGGGGGGTAATATTGTCCTGATGAAAACAACTGATTATATAGAAGAGGCAATGAGACAATTAAACCAGGTAAACAACTATCAAAAACTGGAAATAAACCCGTATGAAAAGATGAAAAAAGAGCTACATGAACATTTGGAAACATGGCACAAAAATGGCCTAATAGATGAAGAAGAACAAAAGTATTTAACCATTGATTACCCAATAATACCGTGCATATATTTTCTCCCGAAAATTCATAAGACCTTAAATCAGCCACCAGGGAGGCCCATTGTTTCTTCATGTGGATCATTATACGAAAACATTTCCAATTACGCTGACAAATTTTTGGCCCCCATTGCCCAAAGTCTTCCATCGTACATAAAAGACACCGGTGATTTTTTGAGAATTCTAATGAATGTGACCTGGAACCCCGAATTTTTGCTAGTAACCATTGATGTAGTTTCACTCTACACCTCAATCCGCCATGACATCGGAATGCAAGCCTGTGAATACTATTTCAAACAACGGAATATCACATACCTAGACCATTCGAAAATGTTAATGTCAATGATTGATCTATGTTTGAAGAATAATGTTTTTTTCTTCAACAAGCAACTATTCAAACAAATCTGCGGCACCGCCATGGGCATTTCTCTATCACCGAACTACGCCAACATCACTATGGGGTGGTGGGAGAAAACCATAGCATGGAATGAAGAAAATCAACAAGATCTGGAACGGATAATGTTATGGGTGCGGTACATCGACGACCTGTTCATTATTTGGCACGGCACGAATGAGCAATTTCAGATATACTTCAATAAACTTAACAACAACAATGTCGGATTACAATTCACATGCAATACCAGCACTAAGGAGATAGATTTCTTGGACACCAAAATATATGTGCTCAATGAAAAGTTGGAATCAACTCTATTTCGAAAAAAGACAGCCACAAATAGTGTACTTCATGGAACAAGTTTTCATCCCACACCACTCCTGCGAAGTATACCGTATGGCGAATTCACAAGACTAAAGAGGAATTGCTCGGTAGCTGAAGATGCTGAGAAAATCATTGAAGAAAGTAAATGCAGATTCAGAGCGAGAGGCTATGAAGAAAGAGTGTTGACCAAGTGTAAAAGAAAAATCGACCAAATAACACGCACCCAAACATTGATGGAACAACCTAAAAAAAGTGAAACCCACACACCTCCAAGATTAATAATGACCTACAGTAAAGAAAGTTCCAACATTGCCCGAATAATGAAAAAATACTGGCATCTTCTGAAAAATGATCCTGATATTGGCAGTACCATTGGCAACTCACCACAAATAACATACAAAAAAAACACTTCACTGAAAGACCTATTGGTCAAAAGTCACTTCCAAGAAAAGCCAAAACAGAACTGGCTAGAAACGCAGCGAAAAGGATTCCAACCATGCAACACTTGCAAAGCCTGCAAAATTGGAAAAAGTATGAAAGTAATTGAGGAACCAGATGGCAAGTTAATGAGAATAGATCAACAAATCTCATGCACCTCAAAAAATGTTGTTTACATAATCGAATGCAAATGTGGAATGAAATATGTGGGGTGCACAACTTGCATGTTGAAGAAAAGAATTTTGGAACATATTCGAGCAGTAAAAAATTCCAACATGCAATATGCCACTGCGAAGCACATGAGTACATGCCAGAACGGCGACTGGAGGCAAATGCATTTCTTTGGAGCAAAAGTACTGGACAAAATGGAAAGAGGAGGTGATGTGGTTAGAAGACTGCGACAGATGGAGTCGCGCATGATAATCAGACTCCGAACCAAATACCCGAAGGGGATGAACTTTGGAGAGGATCTGCATGTTCACCTGGAATAAGAATCTCAGAATAAAAATGGGTACTACACCCTTAACAACAACGGATAAAGAATAAACATCAAGATAAGACAAAGGGTACTGAACCCACTATCATGAACACTGACTGTTACCAAAGTGCTATAATTTAAAAGCATGCAAAGTCTTTCTTTTCTTTAATTTAATCACTAAAATGCACTGAAACTACATCTCCCATAATGCCTCATAAATGGCTACAAATGGGCTAGTATAAATACAAACACTGTAGAGGGACTAACCAACCGTGAGCAAGGCCGAGTGAGGCCGAAACGCGTTGGTGGGGTGAAGTCTTGTAATAAATAAGGCTTTAAATCGATTCCTGATTGTGCCGCCTCCTTTGTTTAAAAAAAAAAAATATATATATATATATATATATATCACACGTAACTCGGAGTTCCTTCGAGCACTCGGGTCAAATTACACACGACACACCGTCCCTTAAGTCAAAAAATCCTGGTTTATTAAAGTCATAAACCAAACGTGACGCGTTTCTCGCTTCAATAGCGCTTGTTCACACAATTTGGACAAATAAAGTTACTCCTTTTAACAACTCACATATCGTAACACCGGTGAGTGTGATCATAGAAAGCGGACTGAGGTATTCAAAATGGGCCCCATCATGGAGTATACAGGATTACATATTGTTGGTAATAACATACATTTATGACAACCAAAATAGTATTACAACACAGTATAAGTGTATACATTTACGGAGGTTGCATTCGATCTGTATTAGAACCATGGCTAAGGTCAAATGCATCGGCGGGAGAGAAATGTCTGCCGCAATGCATTTTGGTAAATATAGTTTACTGCCCAATTAATCATGAATGACTCCGTTTAGGCACGATCGAAACAGTTAATAGAGGGAGTATGTTAAACGTGCTGTTTCTGTGTAAACTAGTGTGTTATTCATGTGAATTCAAGGATTATAGACACAAGAGATAATACCCACAGTTCAGGTGGAGTCATGTTGTATAGGCTTCTCAGTGCCCTATCTCTATGATGGAAGTCTCCATCATGTCATATAATCATATCGAAACCTGAAGTAAACTGCACAACATGGAGAACTTGATAAGTAACCAGAATTAGATATACAGTGCACCAAAATATATGTGTTGTAAAAGTGCATAAAGTGAAATAAACAGGGAGACGACGGTGAAAGTATTAGGGTGGCAGTGCCGCAGTCCTGAGGCATAGTGCCTCCCTTACATCCTGTAGTAGAGAGAAAAAGAAGAGAGGAGAGAGAGAGAGAGAAAAACAAAAGTTAGAAAGGTATGTACAAGTAGCTTATCAATGTATGACATTTCAAAATAATCTACATTAATTTTGTTATATTTACATTCATATACTACAGTTCACAATCTTCTACATTACAGGCTGGAAATGGCATGACTATTCATTTAGTGTCCTGTAAATGTACGGCCATCTCCTCATCCATATTGTGCCCTTTGGGATATCTCGTGCACATACTAATTATGTGTCTAGATTCTTTTTGCCTGAGTTTCAGAGTGCGGTTCCCCCCTCTCACTTGCAAGGGCACCTGTTCAATAATGAAATAATTCAGTTTACTAGGATCAGAGAAATGATATGCCTCAAAGTGTCTGGCCACTGGATATAGCTGATCTTTTTTGCTAATGGCTCTTGTATGTTCCAAGATCCGTTTTTGGCCATATGAGTAATACTCCCCACATACATCAGATTGCATGGACAGACTAAGACGTAGATCACAAATGTGGTAGTGCATGTAAGAAATTGTTTTATGGGTTTCATGCTATTAGAGCTAGCATTCCAATATTCTTTGACCATGTGGCTGTGATTACAGGCTTTACAGTGGCCACATGGATAAAACCCTTGGAGATCCACCCCTCTATTGCTGATGGTTTTGCCTATGTTGTTATAGACAAGGAGATCTCTGAGATTACGCCCCCGTTTGTACGTTATCAGAGGTTGGTCAGGAAGTTCAGGACCGATTATGGGGTCTCCTTTCAGTACATGCCAGTTTCTGTTGATGCATCTGCGTATCTGGTTACCATTGCCAGTATAGTTAAGAATAATACGACTGACTGGCACTTCAGTGGATTCTTTAGATTTAGAGGTATTCATGAGTAAGGAATTACGATCTAACATTTTCACTTTCTCAACTGCTTTCATAACCACCCAATTGGGGTAGCCTCTTTGTCTGAATCTCTCAGTCATGAGCTTTTGTTCCTTGAGAAAGTCAGTTTCTCGGCTACAATTACATT
Source organism: Lissotriton helveticus (assembly GCF_964261635.1). Classification (NCBI taxonomy): domain Eukaryota; kingdom Metazoa; phylum Chordata; class Amphibia; order Caudata; family Salamandridae; genus Lissotriton; species Lissotriton helveticus. Next base: position 748,360,497 of record NC_136067.1, read on the forward strand.
TGGCCCTGAGCAGCTCATTGTACGGAATACTCCATTTTAGAGTTTCTGGATGGCTGCTCAGGCCATGTAGCAGAGAATTACCTGCTGTGGTTTTTCAAAAAAGAACAGTCTGTATAGCGTTGTTTTTGATCTGTACTTTGGTGTCAAGATATTCTACCACTGTGTTGCTGATATTGCTAGTTAAGACAATGTTGAGTTTGTTATTACTTATATAAGTCTGGCTATGAAGTCAAAGGCTTCATCTTTAGTACCTGCCCAAATAATAAAAACATCGTCAATATAACGGAGCCAAGAAACAACTCTCGTAAAATCAGTTTTGAAGACATCACTGTTCATGATGTCATTTTCCCACGCGCCCATAAAAAGATTCGCAAAACTGGGCGCGAAACATGTTCCCATCGCACTACCATGTCTTTGAACATAGATCTCATCATTGAACAGAAAAAAATTGTTAGTTAAACAAATAACATCATATCCAATATCATGCTGGTATGTTCTAAATAGCAGATATTTCTTTGTTTCAAGTATCTTGCACAAGCTTTTTTCCCTGTTCGTGTTCAATTATTGTATACAGGGAATTGACATCCATCGTTACCAGTAAAAAGTTACTTTGCCACCGAATGTCATTCAATTTTTCTAAGAAGTCCTTGGTGTCACGGACATACAAGGGTAATGTTGTAACAAATTCTCTAAGGAAGTGGTCGACATAACGGGACATGTTTCCCAGGACACTCCCTTTCGATGAAATTATTGGTCTGCCTGGAGGATCAATTCTACATTTGTGAGTTTTGGGAAGTAGGTAGGTTAAATCGGGTGGTAATTTTTTAAGAAACAATATTCTTCCCATTCAATGAGACCCCTGTCTTTCCACTCAGAAAGTTTTTCCCATATAATGTGAAGGCTGTCATTATTTTCCCTACAATTGGATTTATTGTAGGTTTTCGTATCATTGAGCTGTCGTTCAGCTTCTTTGATATACAGCTCCCTTGGCATGATGATGATATTGCCCCCCTTGTCGGCAGGTCTCACCAAGATACTCTCATCTGCCGCAAGATCTTGAAGTTGGGATAGAGTCAGATTATGTTGGAATTTTTCATCTCTTTCGACCAATGTTTACTTCTGAGGTCAAGCAGGTCCTTACCCACTAACTCTTGGAAGGTGTCGATACTGTCATGGTTCATCTTAGGGACAAAGGTAGATTTAGTTTTGAACTCTGTACAGGCTGCTAGATCATGTTTTATTTCCATATCATCTAGGGTCCGTAAGGTATCAGTACTTCAAATAGTGTCAGAGTTTCTGTTATTCAGTTCATCAAAAGCAACCAGTGCATCAATGTCACCAATGTTCATTTCGTGTTCACGTTGGGCATTATCATCTTTATTACTTATTCTATTCTTGGCAGGTTTCAGTTTGTGCCACTTTTGCTACAACATGACTCCACCAGAACTGTGGGTATTATCTCTTGTGTCTATAATCCTTGAATTTACACGAATAACACACTAGTTTACACAGAAAGAGCACGTTTAACATACTCCCTCTATTAACTGTTTCGACCGTGCCTAAACGGACTCATTCATGAGTAATTGGGCAGTGAACTATATTTACCAAAATGCATTGCGGCGGACATTTCTCTCCCGCCGATGCATTTGACCTTAGCCATGGTTCTAATACAGATCGAATGCAACCTCCGTAAATGTATACACTTATACTGTGTTGTAATACTATTTTGGTTGTTATAAATGTATGTTATTACCAACCCCTATATACGAAAATTCCGCAGTTGGAAACCCTCAGGGTACTGGAAACATTACTCTTTGAAAGCGATTGGCCATACGAAACCCCTCATGCATTCATCTTGCACTTGGCTGGGATAGCTCTCACTAAAAACTTTTTTGAGTTTGAAGGGGGGCTATATCTCCAACCCATGGCACTTCCATGGGGAGTGTTTTTGCCCCCAGGCTAGTGGGACTTTATGTAGGGGCTTTTGAAGAACTGACAGTGTTGAATACCAATGGACCGTGGGTTAATAATTTGAGGCTGTGGAGACGTTATATTGATGATGTCTTAGTGATCTGGAGGGGTGAGAGAACATCTGTTGACCTTTTCCTTGATTGGCTTCATGCCCAGAATCTGTTCCTCCATTTCACTTCGACCATCACTAAGACCAATTTACCATTCTTGGACTTAGTCATTGAACCATGTGGCGGGATCTTGAAAACAAAGGTATTTCACAAACCTACTGATAAGAACGCTTTGCTGTCATTCGAGAGTATCCATCCGCGCTCCCTACGGGAGAATTTGCCAGTCGGCCAATTTTTTCAGATCCGCCGGAATTGCTCTGAAAAAAAAAATTACTTTATCGTGGAAACAGAAGCTCTAACACTGAAATTACAACAGAGAGGATACCCGACACGGGTTATCAAAAGAGCTAGAAAAAGAGCATTAAATGCAAACTGTGATTCGCTACTCTCTAAGAATGTGAGACCCCAAACCAAGAAACTGGTGTTTGTATCAACCTTCAACACCGCATCACATCAAATTAAAAAGTTAGTTTTGAAGAATTGGAAGATACTAAACACGGGGGGCATGAACATAGAGACACCTCTCTTTTCTTTCAGACGCAGTCAAAGCCTGAAAGATCTCCTCATACATACCAGACCCAGGGACCTGGGGGTAACAAGAGAGACGACTACAATGGCAGGCTTACCAAAATTGATGGGACATACACGATGTGGTTCATGTAGTGTATGCCACAACACGACATCCTTAGATCTAGGACTCTGCACCCCCTGGGAACAGAGATCCCACACAAATTGTAACTCTCAGGGTCTGATATATCTGATAACCTGTCCTTGTCAGAAAAAGTATGTAGGAATGACAAGTAGGAGGGTGCGGACTAGGATCACTGAACATCGCAGCACGATACGGTGTGGCAAAACCAACACGAAACTTACAGCTCATTTTTCAGAAACTGGACACAGCATAGAAGACCTGAGATGGACCATGATTGAGAGGTTCCAACCAGGCACACACCAAGCAGGTGACCAAATGGTGTTACTCCAACAAAAACAGAGATGGGTGTATCTCCTTAAAAGTCACCTGGTTGGATTAAATGATGGCATCCCATGGCAGTCACTGGGGAGACACTAGACATTCTGCTGTGTTGCAATACTGTTATCTATTAATTGAATACTGATATGATGAGTCCTCTCGATCCTCTCAGCAAGTCTGGGTTTTATGGAATATATGAATTAGGTTCAAATTTACTGTGATTCTACACTGTAGGTTTTCTACCAGGGGTAGGTCTTGCCATAACAAGAACATCTATGACTTGGTCGTTGGGTGATAGTAGGAGCCTTGCAGCATATGATGAAATACTCCCCATGATGGGACGACAGGGGTTTAAAGTTGACCCTGTTGTATTTCGTCAAGTAGCTCCAATAGAGAAATATTTATTTCCCCCCGGAAATCGTAGATTCAAATATTCCATAATTAGGGGCACGTACCTTTAATGTCTGCAGATTACTGTCCATTTACTGTATATTCTGCAGATTGCCGTCCATTTACTATAAACATAGGAGGGTTCACTTATATGGGGGACTGGGAACTGCTGGAATTGTTAGGCGACTACATACCGTAGCTCCCTATATTGTTATAGACATGCTCTTCTTTGACCACACTAGTGGCTTGGACCACGTATGTTACTTTGTGTGGAGCGGCGAGGAGTATAGTTCAAAAATCACCGTTGACTTGACTCCGCGCTTGTTTCCCGGGTTTGAAACACTTTGGAAACTACAATTCCCTATTGAACAAAGACGCGCCCCGTATGACGTCGTTACGTCACGGCATGAGTCACGTGGTGCGTCAGGGACGGAACAGGGCACTGGTCATTTCTCCTTAAAATTCTGATCTCACACGGTGTATACCATCTACCGGTGTCTTGAGGTACAGGCAGATTTGGCAGGGATAACCCGCAGAACGGTAAGGCGGTTGGAGAAGGGGCAAATATGTCATCTTTTCGGCTACTCTCACGGGCGGTATTAGTACCGCTGACGAGTCTCTGATGGAAGATTCTATATACATGAGACACAGAAGCCTTACGCATTACTCTCTTTCAGATTGTGTTCTTAGGGAGACCCTCCTGGCAGACACCAGTTCAGGTTTGTGAAATCCATAAACTCGGTGAGTTTGAACTACGGGTGGGTTACCTACCTTACCTGGGGCTAGAAGTAACTCGCATCTTTTGAGTGAGTGGTTGATGTGTATGGGTGTGTGGTGGGTCACGGGGTACACCAAGCGGGTGGGAGCATGTAGTGTGTTGCCCTTTTACAAGAGTACTATAAATCGTCACTACTGTCGAGTAAGTGATTGATGCTTTATAATCCCGATGGGATAGAGTCTAGAACCCGGGCATAAACAGAGCAGATACATAGTTACTGCCTCAGCTGTATGAACAATTTTTTATACATACATCTAGAGTAATACTGTAGACAGTGATGCTGTAATTAATAGGGGCTTGGAGAGTGAGTGATGGGAAGATTGTGTGTTTCTATCAATACTCTCTGCTCCTTTCCAGTGAATGTTTTACCGCATTATTGGGATCAATCTCCTCTTATCAGTTAGAAGACTTTGAAAAGTACGGATCTTGATGACCTACTCTCCTCTGAGGGCCCTCTGACCGAATTACGGAAGGGCGGATAGTGGCACTGATCGCGACAGTCCTGTCGAAGACCGGAGTGACCTTTCTAGGCACAATTTCAGCGGTCGAAACATGTTGACTTCAGCAGTGGTAGGAGGGAAGTCTTGAGGAACTTCATTTTCTCCACAAGACATTTCCCATCCTTATTTTACTTTTAATCCTGGTGGGGGTACCTAACTGTGTTCAATAAAGTAATTCTTTCTATAGGCACCCTTAATCAGTTTTAATCACTTTCCTATACAGCACCCTTTTTTTGTCGCACTATCAGTTCCAGCCACAGGGTATTTTGCAAACACCTGAATCTTATTTGTGTTACTCGTTGTATGTATTGACATTATTTGGTTGTACATTTCGTAGTGTGGAATTTATTATTTTTTCCCCCTCCCTAATGCTCCGCCCTGGATGTGGCTACACCAGGGCGTTTGTAGCAGGCCCTATGATGAAGCATTTTACATCCATGGTATGTGAGTGAGGGCAGTTTTTCCAAACTGAGAAATTTTTCTTGGTTATGTGTATTGTGTACTCTACATACCCCTTGTGTGTGAACATTTGATTGTGCTTGGGGGCTTGGGGTAGTGGAGTTTAAACAGTAATGGCCCTCTTCCCTTCTTTGTGTTAAGTATTACCAACAATATGTAATCCTGTATACTCCGTGATGGCGCCCATTTTGACTACCTCAGTCCGCTTTCTATGATCACACTCACCGGTGTTACGATATGTGAGTTGTTAAAAGGAGTAACTTTATTTGTCCAAATTGTGTGAACAAGCGCTCTTGAAGCACGAAACACGTCACGTTTGGTTTATGACTTTAATAAACCAGGATTTTTTGACTTAAGGGACGGAGCAAAAATACATTTGGTTAGCTAGTTGTTCAATCTTACTGCAAGTGTACAGACAGTTCTTCGTCCATATTCAACCCATGAGGTGCCTTGGTGTTGAATCTGATAATGAATTTGGACTCCAACTTCCTAAGTTCAATCAACCTGTTCCCTCCTCGTATATTTGGGGTAATGCAGTCGACTGTATTACCCCAAATAAGATTACCCCAAGTACGATTGAACAATTAGCTAACCAGATGTATTTTTGCTGCTGACTTTCTGAATGCTGTTTTTAGAATTTGTGTGTTTAAACTTTACAACTACTTTTTTACCTTAGGTTGTAGAGATTTTAATATGGCCTTGTTTTTTCATCTCTCATTTGTTACAGATTTAAGCACAGGGAAGAGTGACAATGAACTCTGCTTTTGATCAAGATGAGATTAATATTAAGAATTAAGAATTAGCCCACTTTGGCAAGATTCTCTTACAAGACTTGGCTCCAGCTCATAAATATGAACTATGTTACGTGAAAAGTTGGAATACTGAGCCCACTTGGGCTTTATATACCACTAGTGTTTCTGCAATAGCTGTATGTTTAATATAAAACACAATAACAAATGATGAATATTCAGCCCACTTGGGCTTCACCGCTATGATGATAAGGTGTTCTATGACCAACCAGTATAGATGTACTAAGCAATACTGACTGAGTCAAGAATATAAACCGGCGTAGAACACCGCACTTATCGCCGTAGAGTGTTTCTTTTGGGGTTGAATGTTCGCGCCCCAGATTCACTGCTTTCAGTTTTTCACATTTAATTTAATAATTATTTTGAAAGTGTTTATTGTGAAACATGATAAATGTCTATGGATTGTTTTATAGTACAGCAAACACTATAAATGTTGTATTCAAAGCAGGCGTACATATGATGTAGATGGGCGTATATGAGGGCGCTATGAGTCTTTTTCTTGAATTACAATTATGCTATAATTATTTGATATGGAGACATTGGCTGAACTAAAACTATGATATTAGCAGAATTAAGCTAATTAGAGTTTCTTTGATAAACCAAATGCATTGAGATGAAAATGACGAAGTATTTTGTACATGTCTACTACCACGTGATGTTTTACTTTACTTTATCAATTGTTTTGAAACGCACATTCTTGCCCGTGAAGAAGGAGTAAGTCTACTCCGAAACGCGTAGGACATTGTGTTCTGATTAAACTGCACTAAATACCGAGGCCACGGCTCCAGTGTTGTTTCTTTCCGTGTACCGATGGAAGGATTGCGTTGGTGAGACTGTGTTCAATATATATATATATATATATATATATTCACTGAAAAAACCATAGGTTATAGACCATATATAGTTAGGAATTTGCATTTACAAAACCTTGAAAATTCACTGAAAAAACCATAGGTTAGAGACCATATATAGTTAGCTGGACATTTTATTGACATAAAACCAATGAAATTCCATATATAGTTAGTTGCACTAACTATATATCGCGCACCCGCAATCCACTGCTGATGATGTCACATATTACATCATTCATGACATGGTCAGTGACATCACTGATGACATCACTGATGACGTCTCAAATGACATCACTGATGACATCACTGATGACATCTCAAATGACATCACTGATGACATCTTCTAGTGTCTGTGTGTTTTTGTAAAGTTTAAATATGTTTTACATATTGAAGAATGAGTGGATGTATGGAAGACTGAGTGTGTGTGTGGCTGGCTGGGAGGTGTGTGACTCTGTGCATATCAATGTGTACTTGTATCAGTGATTGTATAAGAGAGTAAGTATGTGTTAGTATATGTGTGAAAAGTATGGTGTTCTGTGTTTAACTGTATAGATGAGGAAATCGAAGTGTGATTGATTCTTCACAGGACTGACTAGGTGTATGAGTGCATATGATAGTGTTGTAATAATGAGTGACTGTATGTATGAGTGATTGTATGGGTGAATGAGTGAATGTGTGTGTAGACGTAGGAATCAGTGAGTGCGTATGTAGTAACTGGTATTGGTGTGTCATGATGTCATCAGTGATGTCATTTGAGATGTCATCAGTGATGTCATTTGAGATGTCATCAGTGATGTCATCAGTGATGTCACTGAAGTATGGTGTTCTGTGTTTAACTGTATAGATGAGGAAATGGAAGTGTGATTGATTCTTTACAGGACTGACTAGGTGTGTGAGTAACTCCATGGATGAGTGGCAGTGTGTGAGTGTCTGCATAGGTGTATGAGTGCATATGATAGTGTTGTAATAATGAGTGACTGTATGTATGAGTGATTGTATGGGTGAATGAGTGAATGTGTGTGTAGACGTAGGAATCAGTGAGTGCGTATGTAGTAACTGGTATTGGTGTGTCATGATGTCATCAGTGATGTCATTTGAGATGTCATCAGTGATGTCATCAGTGATGTCATTTGAGATGTCATCAGTGATGTCATCAGTGATGTCACTGACCATGTCATGAATGATGTAATATGTGACATCATCAGCAGTGGATTGCGGGTGCGCGATATATAGTTAGTGCAACTAACTATATATGGAATTTCATTGGTTTTATGTCAATAAAATGTCCAGCTAACTATATATGGTCTCTAACCTATGGTTTTTTCAGTGAATTTTCAAGGTTTTGTAAATGCAAATTCCTAACTATATATGGTCTATAACCTATGGTTTTTTCAGTGAATTTCATTGGTTTTTTAAAAGCTAATATCTATAGCTGTAAAATATATTCTTTATTACGTGACGTATCACGTAGCCACGTGAGACGCCTCATGACGCGTCGCATAACCGTGACGTATCGGCTCTGCAGCGCAAACAAAACCCGTAACGTAAGCGTGCCGGAGCACACTTACAGATATATATATTTTTTTTAACCTTAATTAGACAAAATCCACACGTGCACATATCTTGAGGCCTTGCAAAGGCACATCAAACAAACAGTCCCTACAATTTTGCCAAGTTTGCTGGAAATCTATTCCCTTAATTTTTTTTTTACTGTTTCTCTTGGTTTTCCCCTTGTTACGCTTACCAGGACGCTACCCGGTACGCGAACCGGACGCTCCAAAAACACAAGATGGCGGACTCCCGTTACGCTGCCGGTTAGCTGCCCGGTTCGCGTACCGGGAAGCGCCTCTACTGCGAAAAATCGCGGGGGACTTTAATATCCCCCTCATCAATTCTAGGGGGTCAGGAGTGGTCTACCTTGCCCCCTTTCCTTCATTTCCCCCTTCATTTTTCACCACATCTTGTCTCTCGATCGTACCGAGAGACAAGATGGCGGCCGCTCCGGACTGTTTAGAATGTTGACAGACACCGGAGAGCCAATCAGCTTCGCTTCGCGAAGTTCCGTTACGCGTCAGGTACGCGAACCGGGGCGCTAACCGGAGCGCTGTCACAGATATATATATTTTTTTAAACGTTAATTTCTCAAAATCCACTGGAGCACATATATTGAGACATAGCAAAGGCACGTCGGGCAAACCATATCTACAATTTTGCCAAGTTTCATGTAAATCTATTCAGCCGTTCGAGCTAAAAGTGAGTCCAACCGCCCTATGGAAAAATGAATGGGAAAAACGCGTTTTGGGACCCCCCTTTTTTCTCGGCCCCCCCTTGACGAAACCCCCCCACATTTTCAGGGGCTGCTCAGAAACAAACTGTGCCATTTTCCTGAAAATTTCAGCCAATTCCGTCCACAAACGCCAAAGTTATTAGACATAGAATTTTCAGAAATCCCATAGAGAAAAAATCCTAACTATATATACCCACTGGCTATCGCCAGTAGGTAATATACATATATAAACATATATAATCTGCATATCTATATAAATATAAATGCATGCATACATATACATATATGCATACATATGCATGTTATTTACATGAAAGTTTTAAAAACACTAATAAAAGTAAAGCTAAAAAGCCACCTCATTACAAACAGAATGGCTTTAACTTAAACGAGGGCGAGATCTATTGCATTTTCAATGCTTGTTTACTTTGGTTCTATCAAGAAGGCATTCAGATGTGTCACACATTTGCCATAAATTCTGAATGGTAGCACTCTAGTTGCTCATTAGATCACTGTAGTAAAGCTAGTGCTCACCAGGGAAGTCTGCTGCTAATCATGGTTTGCAGCCATTTTCCCGCATTTTTTATCCCGCAGACTTTCAGTCCGCATACCATTATCCCACAAGGTCATTGACCTCGCATACCATTATCCCGCATTTTTTCAAAACGCATGTGCATTTATCGCGCATGCCTTTACAAAGAATTACGTTTTAAAGGCATGTATGGTAAATGCATTTGCGTTGTGAAAACCACGATGACGAGAGAGGTAAGTGGGTTTGTGTTAATTTTTTCGTGGGTTAGTGATTGTGTAGTGTAGTGTAGTGTTGTGTAGTGTAGTGTTGTGTTAGTGTAGTGTAGAGTTGTGGTGGTTGTTTAGTGTAGGGTCATGCTGGGGGTAGTGTTTTAGGGTTTAGGGTTGTGTTGTAGTGTTTGCGTAGTGTAGGGTCATGCTGGGGGTAGTGTTTTAGGGTTTAGGGTAGTGTTGTAGTGTTTGCGTAGTGTAGGGTCATGCTGGTGATAGTGTTTTAGGGTTTAGGGTTGTGTTGTAGTGTTTGCGTAGTGTAGGGTCATGCTGGGGCTAGTGTTTTAGGGTTTAGGGTAGTGTTGTAGTGTTTGCGTAGTGTAGGGTCATGCTGGGCGTAGTGTTTTAAGGTTTAGGATAGTGTTGTAGTGTTTGCGTAGTGTAGGGTCATGCTGGGGGTAGTGTTTTAGGGTTTTGGGTAGTGTTGTAGTGTTTGCGTAGTGTAGGGTCATGCTGGGGTGTAGTATTTTAGGGTTTAGGGTAGTGTTGTAGTGTTTGCGTAGTGTAGGGTCATGCTGGGGGTAGTGTTTTAGGGTTTTGGGTAGTGTTGTAGTGTTTGCGTAGTGTAGGGTCATGCTGGGGGTAGTGTTTTAGGGTTTTGGGTAGTGTTGTAGTGTTTGCGTAGTGTAGGGTCATGCTGGGGTGTAGTGTTTTAGGGTTTTGGGTAGTGTTGTAGTGTTTGCGTAGTGTAGGGTCATGCTGGGGTGTAGTGTTTTAGGGTTTTGGGTAGTGTTGTAGTGTTCGCGTAGTGTAGGGTCATGCTGGGGGTAGTGTTTTAGGGTTTTGGGTAGTGTTGTAGTGTTTGCGTAGTGTAGGGTCATGCTGGGGGTAGTGTTTTAGGGTTTTGGGTAGTGTTGTAGTGTTTTCGTAGTGTAGGGTCATGCTGGGGGGTAGTGTTTTAGGGTTTTGGGTAGTGTTGTAGTGTTTGCGTAGTGTAGGGTCATGCTGGGGGTAGTGTTTTAGGGTTTTGGGTAGTGTTGTAGTGTTTGCGTAGTGTAGGGTCATGCTGGGGGTAGTGTTTTATGGTTTAGGGTAGTGTTGTAGTGTTTGCGTAGTGTAGGGTCATGCTGGGGGTAGTGTTTTAGGGTTTAGGGTAGTGTTGTAGTGTTTGCGTAGTGTAGGGTCATGCTAGGGGTAGTGTTTTAGGGTTTAGGGTAGTGTTGTAGTGTTTGCGTAGTGTAGGGTCATGCTGGGGGTAGTGTTTTAGGGTTTAGGGTAGTGTTGTAGTGTTTTCGTAGTGTAGGGTCATGCTGGGGTGTAGTGTTTTAGGGTTTTGGGTAGTGTTGTAGTGTTTGCGTAGTGTAGGGTCATGCTGGGGGTAGTGTTTTAGGGTTTAGGGTAGTGTTGTAGTGTTTGCGTAGTGTAGGGTCATGCTGGGGTGTAGTGTTTTAGGGTTTTGGGTAGTGTTGTAGTGTTTGCGTAGTGTAGGGTCATGCTGGGGGTAGTGTTTTAGGGTTTAGGGTTGTGTTGTAGTGTTTGCGTAGTGTAGGGTCATGCTGGGGGTAGGGTTTTAGGGTTTAGGGTTGTGTTGTAGTGTTTGTGTAGTGTAGGGTCATGCTGGGGGTAGTGTTTTAGGGTTTAGGGTAGTGTTGTAGTGTTTGCGTAGTGTAGGGTCATGCTGGGGTGTAGTGTTTTAGGGTTTTGAGTAGTGTTGTAGTGTTTGCGTAGTGTAGGGTCATGCTGGGGGTAGTGTTTTAGGATTTAGGGTAGTGTTGTAGTGTTTGTGTAGTGTAGGGTCATGCTGGGGGTAGTGTTTTAGGGTTTAGGGTAGTTTAGTTGTTTAGTGTATGCTAAAGGCATATTCGTTCTAAAAGTTTTCGTTATTTTAATTTGCGGCCTAATAGTACATGCGGGATTTTTTTTGCGGACGGATGGTATGCGGGATTTCGTCATATATTCGCTAATCATACTTTCTATGGCAAAATGAACCCCCTCATTTTGTTCCTTTTTAAATTAAATGTTTTAAGAGTTACCACTTTATTCCAATCAAGATGGCTTCAGGTGTGCCATACCTTTGTAATAGGTAGGACTGTTAGCACTCTAGTTGTTCTTTAGAACACTCTGGGACATTCTGTCATTGGGCTATAGTTGGGCTACATCTGGCTGATATTTGGGCTACATTTGTTTTTTTTTTGTCTCTGGTGGCCATCTTTGGGCTACATTGGGCTACATTGGGCTACATTGGGCTACATTTGGGCTCCAACATATATATAGCCCAATGTAGCCCAATATATATTTTTCAAAGTAAATTTTCGTAAAAACCACTGGAGCCTATATCTTGAGACATAGCAAAGGCACATCGGGCTACCAGTCCCTACAATTTTGCCAAGTTTGGTGTAAATCCATTCAGCCGTTCAGGCTAAAAGTGAGGCCAACCGCCCTATGGAAAATTGCATGGGAAAAACAAGTTTTGGGACCCCCCTTTTTTCTCGGCCCCACCTTGACGAAACCCCCCCAAATTTTCAGGGGCTGCTCAGAAACAAAATGTTCCATTTTCCTGAAAATTTCAGCCAATTCTGTCCTCAAACGCCAAAGTTATTCGACATAGAATTTTCAAAAATCCCATAGGAAAAAAATCCTAACTATATATACCTACTGGCTATCGCCAGTAGGTAATATACAAATATATATGTAATATTAATATATATATACATACAAATATTACAATATAAAATATTTTTTTATTTTAACAAAAGAAATATATATATATATTCACTAAAAAACCATAGGTTATAGACCATATATAGTTAGGAATTAGCATTTACAAAACCTTATTTTACTCACACAAAACCATTGAAATTCACATATATAGTTAGTTGTACTAACTATATATCGCGCACCCGCAATCCACTGCTGATCATGTCACATATTACATCATTCATGACATGGTCAGTGACATCACTGATGACATCACTGATGACATCTCAAATGACATCACTGATGACATCACTGATGACATCTCAAATGACATCACTGATGACATCACTGATGACAACATCCAGTGACTGTGTGTTTCTGTAAAGTTAAAATATGTCTTACATATTGAAGAATGAGTGGATGTATAAGTGTCTGGATGAAGGATTTAGTAGGTGCATGACTGACTGTATGAGTGAGTGATTAAATGTGTCTCACTGAGTGCATGGGTTAGTGACTAAAGTGTCTTAATTTGTGCATCATTATGTCTGTTGTTCTGTAAAATGCTGCATGTGTTGATCAGTAGCTATATGAGTAACTATATGGGTTATTGATTGGTTGCCCAAGTATTTGTATGGGAGACTGAGTGTGTGTGTGGGTGGCTGGGAGGTGTATGACTTTGTGCATAGATGTGTGAGCAGTTGATTCACTAGATGTATGGGTTCAAAAGTGCATGTGGAAACAGCTGTATGGGCGGTTGACTGTGTGCATGAGTGTATTGGTGAGTGAATGGATATCTCAGTGCTACATGTCAAAGTAAGTACATATGTAAAACACAGTACATGTGAGAGTTGACATATATAAATAACTGTGCATAAGAGCTAATGAATGTGTGAGTGGCTGTATGGATCATTGTGAACTTGTATCAGGGATTGTATAAGAGAGTAAATATGTGTTAGTATATGTTTGAATAAGTAAGGTGTGTATAACTGTATAGTTGAGAAAATGGAGGTGTGATTGATTCTTTGCATGACTGAATAGGTGTGTGAGTAACTCCATGGATGAGTGACAGTCTGTGAGTGTCTGTTTACACTGAGTTTATCTAAGGTTATATTAGAGTCTGAAGAGGTTCATCGTATTATCACATGAATAATGTCATCAGTGATGTGCTCAGTAATGTCATCAGTGATGTCATCAGTGATGTCATTTGAGATGTCATCAGTGATGTCATCAGTGATGTCACTGACCATGTCATGAATGATGTAATATGTGACATGATCAGCAGTGGATTGCGGGTGCGCGATATATAGTTAGTACAACTAACTATATATGCGAATTTCAATGGTTTTGTGTGAGTAAAATAAGGTTTTGTAAATGCTAATTCCTAACTATATATGGTCTATAACCTATGGTTTTTTCAGTGAATTTTCAAGGTTTTGTAAATGCTAATTCCTAACTATATATGGTCTATAACCTATGGTTTTTTCAGTGAATTTCAATGGTTTTTTAATAGCAAATATCAAAAGCTTTCAAATGTATTCTTCTTTAATTCGAAAAATATATTTTATATGTTTTTAATACAATTTTTTTATGTATTTTTTTTTGTTTCGCTCCCGGTCCGCGAACCGGGTAGCTTCCCGTTAGCTCAATTTGGTGCCGCGACCCGGTCCGCGAACCGGTAAACGTTCCATTTGCGCAACTGCCGCGTTAGAAAACAACATCGTGACGCGTCGCGTAATCGCGACGTATGGCGTTCTCGCATAATGCGTCTTATGACGCGCCGCGTTAGCGCACCCGGAAGTGCTCCAGAGCGCGAACCGAGGCGCCAAGCGCAGCGCCCCGGAAGCGATCCGGGGCGCGGCGCGCAGCGCGTAACGTAAGCGTAACAGGTCATGTAACTTGTTATTAAAACTTTTCATTGGTTCATTTCACTTTTGGTTTCCTAATGATGTAAGGCTAGGTCATGTGACCTAAAAATAACACTTTTCATTGGTTTAGAACTATTTTTTTTCCAAAATGATGAAAGCCCACACCTTTTTTCTCACTCTGACTTTCAACTTTGTGAGAGGAAGACCTATTTTACTTACTAAGAAATGGCTTCAGTAGTAGCTCCAGCTGGTGCAACACAAAAGAGAACGGGTGAATGGGGAAGGTTTGCGCTGGAAAGAAAGAAGTTATTAACAAGAAACAATATTTGGTAAGCTCAAAAAGGATCAGATACTGGTCACCCAACCAGGATCAAACAAAGTGTGACTCCAAAGGGGCCACGTTTGTACAGTTAAACCATGAACATTAGATCCTGAGCTAGAAAGAAGCAGGTCAATTCAAAATATCAAGTCCAAATTTTGCAAGTTTTTTCCGTTTTATTCTTCTTTAGTCTTTTAGTAGAATCAATCCAATCTTCACACGGCAGCGGTTGTTTTTGTTCGTGTGAAGATTGGATTGATTCTACTAAAAGACTAAAGAAGAATAAAACGGAAAAAACTTGCAAAATTTGGACTTGATATTTTGAATTGACCTGCTTCTTTCTAGCTCAGGATCTAATGTTCATGGTTTAGCTGCAGCTGGTGCACCCCCACCACCACCACCACCTCCTAGGAAGAGAGGACCACCTCCTCAGGTTATCCTTCAGCAAGAGGAGGAAGAAGAGGAAGAAGAGGAAGAGGATCAAGTGGAGAGGCACTTTTTGCCTGAAGAACCAAGGAGGTCCCATGTAAAAGAGGATTACATCTGGCAATTTTATTCATTTCCCCGGGGCCAAAAGAAAGTAAATGCCCGCTATGTTACTTGTCTTATCTGCAAATAAGATTTGTCCAGAGGGACTGATTAGAAATATAGTTATGGCAATTTCACCATGCATCGCCACATGGAGAGGTGGCACCCTATTAATTATAGTGCTGCGCAGGTACGTCACCTGCAGGATAACCCCCCTCCTGTGGCCAGAACATCAAATGAAGAGGCAGTGACGGGACCAGAGGCGAGGGAGACGGTCTCAAATATCCAGCTGAAGTTTGGGAATGTGAAACAAGTGTGCGTTTATTGCGGCCATTTGATTTGCTACAGAGAAAGTAGCATAAATTTAATCAATGTTGCTATTGACAATCATAATTGTCCAAAACGCCCCAGAAAATAAATTATCTTTTTTTGTTGTTGCTCCTGTTGAGCCCTTTATATTGAATCATTTTCGTTTCCCCCCCCAAAAAAAACAAAAAAAATATAAAACCGTTCAAAAAATACAAAAAAAGTAAAAAAATGTTCAGAAAAATAATAAAAAAAATATAAAACACCAAAAATAATTTAAAAAAATGTTCTTTTCAGAACTACCTCCCCTTTATAAAAAATTGCTAGAATGTTTAGCACTCTGGCAACCTTTATTTCTTTTGATTCGCTTCCCGGTTCGTGCGCCGGTACGCGAACCGGAAGCGAAATAAAAAAAAAATTCAAAAAAAGGAAGAGTGAGTATAAGGGAAGGAAACAGAGAGTAATGTTAAAAGAAAGACAGCTAGAGGGAGTAACACAGAGATACTGTTTAATACATCTATTTACCAAAGAAAAGATGTAAGAGGGTATAATTGAGAAACACAAAATAGATAAGGAAGTGAAAGAAAAAAAAGAGAGTAGAAGAATAATAAACAAGAGTTTCTTGGAGAATATGAGTGAATGTTCAAATTAAGAAGAAAAACAGTAAAGGATGTGGAATGAGAGGTAGGGATAGAACCGGACTAAAAGAACAACCCTGAGGGAAAGTGTTAAGAAAAGAGTGAGTGAAAGTAAATAGGAATAAAACAAGATATATGACAGTGACTAAGGTTAAAACATGTGGAATAACAGAGAGAAAAAACAGAAAGCAGAAAAGCAGAAGTGAGAGAAAAGGAATAACTGAAACAGCAAAGAAATGTAAATAACACAGTGTGCTTGAACTACAGGGAGAAAGCATAATGAACAAGTAGTGAAAGAGTGATCAGTCAGAGACAGTAAGAGTAATAGAGACGGAGTGAGTGAACAGGAGTGAGGAACTATGAGAACAGAGGGACTGAGAAAAGGAGTGGAAGGAGTAGAGTAAGTAAGTAATAGAGAAAGGAATGAGGGAAGTAGCAAAGGCAGGAAACTGAGGGTTAAAGAAATGAAGCAGTGGAACTAATAGAAGTTAAATGTGATAGAAATGTAACGAAAAGAGTACAAAACACTTACCTTATAATTGTCGTTAACTTAGTCACTTGTTATTTTTATATTTTCAATCTGTGAAAGAAAGAACAAAAATTTGAAAAATATTAAAACATGTATTTAAAAATTAGAAAAGACAAGGGAAAAGATTGAAAATCATCCAATTTTACAAAGAAATAAAGTTAGAGATAAACATGCAGAAAAAAAAGAGAAAGAAACGGTGATAGACAGTCAGAGACAAAAAGAAATTGTAATAGAGTAAATTACTAAGAGAAAAAAAGGAAGATACTTTCAGTGACAGAAAAGAAGGATAAAAGAGAAAATTAAATTGAAGTTGTGTAAGCTACTAAAAGAAAGTGAGTAAGGTAAACTATATAAGGAAAGGGTGAATAAGGAAAAGAGAGTGAGGGAGAGAGGAGACAGAGGAAGTGAAGGAAAGAGTGTCAGATACAGACTGAGTGAGGCAACAAAGAAAGATAAATGAGTGAGGGTGAGTTATACTAATTGATTGCACCAAAAAAGGAGAACCCAAAAATATTTAATTTAGAAAACAAAGGGAGGAAAGATGGAAAAGACAAGCGAAGCACAAGGTCTAAAAGCTGAAAAATGGTGCAAGGGAGAAAAGAAAAAAGCAGAGTTGGATTAGGGAAACAAAGGTTGAAAGATAAGTGGAGTTAGATAGCAAGGGTGAAAGAGAATAAAACAAAAGGCAATGTGAGTATGTAAGGAGGATTGATAGAAGGTAGTAAAAGATGAGTGAGCATGAGATAAGACGAGTACAAATTAAAATTCACTATACAAAGTACAGAATTAATTATACATGTTAAATGGTTTATTTTTGCTGTTCTCAG
Source organism: Lissotriton helveticus (assembly GCF_964261635.1). Classification (NCBI taxonomy): domain Eukaryota; kingdom Metazoa; phylum Chordata; class Amphibia; order Caudata; family Salamandridae; genus Lissotriton; species Lissotriton helveticus. The sequence goes on from NC_136067.1 coordinate 748,378,069, forward strand.
AATATATCAAATTTCACTAAAAACAGTGAGTTGAAGGTATTCATCATATAACAGCGGGGAAAAAAAACACAATCAAAATGATTGTGTTTAAAAAACCCATATAACATAACCAATCAGAAATCAGAACTCCTTAAAAGTAACTTACTTTCCATGACGTCGAAGGATGTCCTATGAACAGCTTATACTCTGTTGTGCTGTTATTATTTTCAGCCCTCCACTTTCTGAAAGAAAAGCTCCATCGTTTTGACAAATATGTTACATACAATAAATGACTTCTCGCTCTCTACCGCACTTCTCCTCAAGGCCAAATCGTGTAAGAGCCATTTATAACTCTTGGAATTCTTCTAAGCAAATCCCGTCATTTTCTTTTTCTGCAACTTTTAGAAAGAAAACGTTCAAGATCACTTTATCAATCCTGTACTAGTAATATCTCACCCTTCTTGCTCACTCATGTTCCACATTTCCTATGACACTGATACTGCTTACTATGAGGCACACTTACACTACCTCTATGACTACTACAATTATTTAATTCTCTACATCACTTTTAATCACAAAGCAATTTAAAACAGTACATAAAATTATATCAACTCCTAGAATCATTATAGGCCAGTTACCTACCCAAAATTCTCTCTTCTGAAAACAGAAAGTAAGAATATTTTTAAGTCAAAAGGCAACATTGTTTTATAGTCAAATGTGAATCATTTCCGAAACATCAGCTTTTTTTACATTTTAAATAAGCTGTGTAATAAGAGGATGTTGTCAAAAGACCATTATGTCATATAATAGCTGCAGTTACAAATGTTCTTCCTAAAATCAACGACTGTGTAGCCACAACATTTGTAATTAAAGTTGAAAACTTACTTTCATCAGCTTTCTATAGTTGGAATTTTAAAATGACATTATAACCAAAAGTTTTTACAAATAATGTATACAGCATTGCAGACTTACATTACCTCTACTCCATGTTTTGATTGGCTGCTTGAATTAGCTTATTAAAAGAAACAGTTTTTCTGAACTCATTCAAAGTGCAGTTATTTTTCCATGACGTCAAGTGTTATGGTAAGAACACTGTTTGCTTTGGGAAATACTCTGTTGTCCTTTAACTAATCCGTGCCCACCACTTTCTGTAAGAAAACCTTCTTTTTTTTCAGGAACTACTTAAAACTCAAAAATAACTTTTTACTCTGTACTACACTTATCCTCAAGGCCAAATAGTGTAGGAGCCATTAGAACCTCTTGAAATTCCTCAGAGCAAATCCCGAGATTCTTTCCCTAAAATTTTGGTTGTAAAAACACCAGGTAAGAATTTTTAAGGTCAAAAGGCAATTTTTTTTAAAAGTTAAAACAGAATCATTGCAGAATGACCAGCCGTTTCTAGACTTCAAATAAGCTGTGTAATGTCCTGATGTTGTTGAAGGACCGTCATGATATATAATTGCTGTAGTTACAAAAGTCCTTCCTGATATTGACAACTGCGAAGCCACAACATTTTTAATTAAAGTTGTCGATTTTGTTCCATCAGGCCGACATAGTTGGAACATTAAAATGACATACTGGCCATATGTTCGTATAAATAATGTGGACATCATTGCAGACTTACATTGGCTACACTCCATGTTGTGATCGGCTGCTTTTACTAGCTTATTAAAGGACACTGATTTACTGTCTGGCAATGTTAAATATATAAATCTTTCTGAGTCTACACTAGTAGTACTTGATACCCTACAGTTCTCACAGTCATGCTGCCATTGATAAGAAAGGCCAAACAGATGATCTACATCTACACCTTCATCTTGCAATACATCAAGAATATATATTAAAAACTCCTGACAATCTTGCTGAATATTTTGAGAGAATTGCGTTTGACCTGAACATTTGTCTAACAGATTTCGAATTTCAGACACACTTTCTATTTTTGTTCTATCAGTGCTACATTTCTCTAACACAGAGTTCAGTAAACAGCAAAAACTTTGATCCGAATTGATCACAATCTGTTCTTTTAAAGTTTCTAGAGAAAACACAACATTAACCACTACATTAGCATAGCAGTTGACACCAGAACTATTTTCAAATTGAAAACCAACAACATCTTCAACAGAATCCATTTTCTTTCTGCTTATAATTTCGGGTTCTTCGACTTTTCGTCTTTTTGCTACAACCTCCCTACTATTGGTCACATTTCTTCGTTTCCGGCCTACCACACGTTTCTCAAACAAAGGATATTGAGGCAAATGTGGCGCATACTCTCTTCTTAACCTATTGTATTCCTTAACACAATCTAGATCCGCACAAATGTTTGTGACATCACACTCAATCAAGTATAATCCCGATAAAGTTCTGACTCGTGACAATGCCACATATGCCATTCCCTCCTTGAACACAGAACTGCCAATATTCACCAATGCACTGTCTACACTTAAACCTTGCGATTTATGGATTGTCACCGCATATGCCAAGCAAACAGGAAACTGCTTACGGCGAACATATAAGTCTTTTACAAGCAAAAATCTAGCGGAGCAACGACCAATTAACTGTACTTCCTCAATGCCATCAAATTTAATTTTAAAAAATTCAATTCCATCTCTATTTCTGTATTTCTCAAAATCAACAACATTACCCATTGATCCATTTACCAGACCTCTTACAACATGTAAATTCCTTCTCAAAATGATACGGCAATTTAAGCACACATTCAGAGTCTTTTCAAAACCAGCAGTTTTAGATATAGTCTTCTCTAATGAATCCAATTTAGATTTCAAATTCTCAGACAAAATAATTGTTGCTCCCATATGCTCTATTCTGTCAATAGCTTCCAGTTTCACAATCTCTTGGTTTTCTAAATTCAACATTTTGTTGTTGAAGATGGCACATTCTGCAAGAGTTGGCATCAAACATATTCCAGATTTCTTCTCAGTAATTTTCCGAAAAATATTCTCTGGCAGAACGTCTTCTTCTGGATACAAATTTGACAGTAATCGTGCATGTAAAGCTTCTTTCCCATGCTCGGTCACTTTTCTGACTCTAACATCTTGTAGAATATTCTTATAATCTTCATCCTTCGCTTGACGCATATTTTCACGCAGTTCAGCATAATTAAAGTTTAACCATATATTAACCCCTTCGACGCTCATGACGAGCTGGGCTCGTCATGGCGTAGCCTCCTCGCACGCTCATGACGAGCCCAGCTCGTCACGTAAAGTGCGATTTTGAAAAACCCAGCGTACGGGCGGAATTCCGCCCGCACGCATGCGGTTAACGTTGCCAATGCTCCCTAGGCACTTCCTGGTATCTTCATGTGTAAGTAGTTTAAACACTGGTTGTCCTTTCACTGGTGTCAGCTGCAGAAGATCACCGAAAACAATGATGTGTTTGCCACCAAATAACACATCATACTCTGTTTTAAGAACTTCCTGCATTCTCAAATGCACAAAGGCAAGCATGACATTGGAAACCATGCTTACTTCGTCAATGATAAGAAGTTTCATTTTCCTCAAGACTCTTGAAACTTCACAACAAGCATCTCCAGATAACTTGTGGTATTGTAATTTGTTATCATGCTCCACTGGAAGCATCAGTAGACGATGCAAAGTAATACCTTTAATGTTATGTGCTGCCAGTCCAGTTGGAGCAGTGACAACACAAGACAGCGATGACTCAGTCCTTTTCTGCAAATAACATGAAATTGCTTTAATGAGGAAACTTTTTCCAGTTCCTGCTTCTCCACTCACGTACAGTCGGACAGGCTTCAACGACGTACATGAGCACTCTTTCTTCTCATGACTTAATCCATGATCAATTTGGTTGGTAACTTCGTCATATATTTTCCTCTGCTCAAAGTTGAGTTGTCTTTCCAAATCTTCTAAGTTAACCGCATCCTCCTGAGCATGTGCCATGGCTCTTTCCACTTCAATCATGGCAGTTGCAGCTTCATTTTTGATAACTGGTCCTCCTAGTGGATCCTGACTCAATGAAACAGAACTCTGACTGTCCTGAGAACTGTCTCTAGCAATCTCGGCTGCAATTGTTGCTTCCTGCTCGATTTCCGCATTCAACATTTCTAGATATTTTGGAAAAACAGGACATTCTATAGTCTCCTTGGCTGCATTGAAAGAGTCTTCGTAACAGAGGAAATCTATAAGCAGTTCCTCTTCTGCACGCCAAGGCTTGAAAAGTTGCAAAAGAGCTAAATAGAAAAACTCTTTTCTTTCAGGAGATTCGCCACTCAATTTTCGATGATTTACCAATTGGCATTTTCTTGGCTTGACCAGACATCCCTCACTTCCAATTACAGCATACACTCCTTTATCAATATCTTCTTTCATGTTCCTCTTGAATATGTAATTTTGTAGAACCTCATACAGACAAACATTCTCGAGGTGACTGCTTCTATTTGGATAATATGTATCCAACATGTTGGTCTTCAAAATATCTGTACTGTTTGGCTCCTTCTCTGCCAAATACTCAATTTCCCGTACAGGTTTCAGAACTCGATTACGTGTTGCAGCAAGACCAAGACTCGCCCAAATGATACTCCTAAATTTGGCATAGAGACTTGCTGAAGATAACCGGTCAGAACATTCGTAAGCTCCGATTTCTCGATGCGACAACATCTTCAGACTGAAACTGTACAACTTCTTACTGAGGCTCTTTTCATGGGAAATGTCCTCCCACATATCCTTCAATTCTGTCTTTTCTGGGAGGAGCCTAGCCTGCAACCATGATGGCCGCCTAAACCCTCGGATCCGCCGACCCTCTCGTTTTCCCTCCGAATAGCTACTGATCCTGCAAGTTATCCTGTGACCGCGTTGATGTTTCGAAACCGGGAAGTGATCCTGACTCCAACGGTGCGCTCCCCGGCGTGCTCCCTGCGGCAGACGCGACAGAGCGTCCTTGTTTCCTTTCTGAGCGGAATGGCGGTGACCGGGTCTTTGTTCCTCGGAGATGGCCGGCCCTGATTACGACAACAGCGGCCACTGACGACGGTGCGGGGTCAGCCGGCGGAGAGCGGCTGCAGTACTGCTTTTCTCACCGCAACGTGCTATCCTGGCCAGTTCACCTCCACGCTCGCAACAATGTTGCCGCGGCCAGTGATACACAGTGTCCTTTCTCCAGCCTGTAGACGGCTTTGAGTGACTCTTCGCCTTCCAGCGCTGTTGTGGGTGCCATTTTGGACCGAGCGCTCGGCGCTCGCAACTGACGACCCCAGGCTGCTACTAAGGGTATCTACGACGACCGGCGCTGCACTGCAACTGAGTGCGGTGTCATAACGGAGTGAGTGACCCCTGGACCCCTGACGTGGCTGTGCTCTGCGGTGTGATGTCCGGCTGCTAACAATGGATGTCGACGAACAGTTTCGGGGTCTGGCATATGTTTGTGAGCCCCAGGTGCAGGAAGCTGCAGCATCCGCTTCTCCTGCGGCATCTTTGGCGATTGGTGATATTCTGAGCGCTTTGGGTACTTTGCGAGCTGCCCTATCTGACAATGCCCGGGACCTGGGGGACCGACTAGATGCCATTCTGCCCGCAGTGCCCTCGACTGGTTGTGTTGGTTTTCGTGAACTGAGCACTTCGCCACACCCTGTGCTCGGCTACCGTGAACTGCCTACCCAGATCTACATGGAGGCGTCGGAGGTCCAAGATCTTGATACCGCCGCGGTATTGCCTGTAATGGTTATGGTGCAGTGTGTGGTTTCTGGACTTGTGCAATGGCTGGGGAATCGTCTTTGGACGCCATGCCGGGCAACTCCTTTGTGTTCTACTGGCGTGTCTTTCTGCCCTATCCTGGATTTGCTACTATTGCTTTGGCCGGTCGACGTTCGAAGATTGCTGCTGTGTGGTTCCCTTTTTTGTGCAGCCGTTGACCACAGGACATTGAGGTGGACAGACCTTGGTGGACAGTGCCCTGTATTGTGGTTGTCATTTCGTCTGCTTTTTCCGTCCAAGATGGCTGCTCTACGATTGTACCTCGTCGTCGCGCTCGATCGGAAGGGATAAGGTTGATGATGTTTTTCCTTTTTTGCTTCCTGTTGCTTGTTCTGATTGGATAGTGACGGACGGACTGGGGAGTTAGACGTTGGTTATGCATCGGTTTCGGGGTCCCGGGGGGGGGGGGGCGGCCGAGATTACACATGTTGGCTATTTTGTTTACAAATGTTTGTCCCTCCTCTGATCTTCTCTGATTCCTTTTTCTTTCTTTCTTCTTCTACTTCTGTATTTCGGGTATTCTTTCTGGGCGACAGACACACTGCTGGGGGGGGTGGCCGTAGCCTCTGCATGCGTGTAGGGTGGGGGGGAGGGCTCTTCTTTTGTCCGTTTGAGTTTCTATGGGCCTTCTTTTTCTTTCCTTTTATATTCTCTATTTCTCCCCTTTTTTCTTGGGTTGTGGGTTGGATCGATACGGGGTGGGTAGCGACTGGCACGTATCGTGCTGTGGGATTGTTCACCCTTTTGTGTTATCTGTATGCCGCCATTTTGATTTAGATTTCCTGCTTGCTGGATCTCTTTTAGTGGCAGTCGCCCGCTTATGTTTTAGACGGATTGTATGGACTTCGATCCTTCTCAGCTCCTACTTTTTTCATTATACTTTATAAAATTTTAAAATGAACCTTCACTTCTTCTATTTCTCGGTAATACACATGTCTCCAGTGTAATTCAGGATGATTGTACTTTGTTCCGATATGTTACCGAGTCGCCATATAGATTGCTATTTTGACCCACAAGATTTCGAGGCCGGCCGGATGGTTGTAGGCCCGTATTTGTTTGCCAATACTGCGTAATAAAGGTTTAAAAAAAAAAATAAAATTCTGTCTTTTCTTTTTTTGTGATGTAAGATGTCACATACCGAGCCACAGCCATACAGTTATCAGCCACAAACTGTATATCCATGTTAGCATTCCACATGGACAAAATCACTGGGTTGTAGTCGTTGATGTACTTGGACTCTTCGTTTCTTTTCAAATTGTATGTATTTTTGGGTGATTTCCTTGTCACATTATGTCGCAGCGAAGACATCAAACTGTTCACTCTTCCTTTAGAAATCACCGGTCGTGGAAAGGCGAAACGACATTTTGTGTAGAACTTGTCCTTGTTTCTGAATTTACTACGACAGTTCTTTCCACAACGATGGCTTTGAAAGCGTAAAACGTGTTCTCTTAGGCTTTTGTCTTCCTTTGTCTTTGGAACAGCACATGTAGAATACTGTTCTATGAAACTCATCACTAAGTCATCCGGATCTGTTCCAAATTTGGGTGCATCTTTGATCCATAGTAGCATATGTATATGAGGAGCACCTCTTCCTTGATACTCCTTTCTCCAGAAGAAATCCAATACCTCTCCAAGAGGTGGATTTTTCTTGTTCATGATGAAAGACATCATAGCTTCAAATCTATGATTGAAGTACCTGAATACATTCACTGGATCCAAAGAGCACAGTTCTCCGGGTGTCTTGAATTCGATATTTTCAATGTTTCCATTTGCCTCTCGTAGAAATTCAAGTAAGTCTTCCCAGCCATATTCGGCACAGCTAAGAGTGAGGAACCATGTGGGAGTTCCTAAGTTCCTCAGCATACATTTTAAATCTCCATGTCGACGGTACCAGTACTCATTAGTACCACGCTGACATGCCATGAGATTAATCAGGTGAGAATCCAAAATACTGTCTTGCACATTGACTTTATCCATAAAGTCCCTTGCTGAGATATTTTGCATCTGTATACCACTTTTCAAGATGTGTTTCACTGCATATGACAGTCCAGACAGATCGCTTTCAAACAGTAGATGAAACAAATAGGGAATGCATTGACGAAACCTAGGATCTTCTGCATACAATCGTAAAGTCCGGTATTCAGAAGCAGGAATTTGATCAGGTCGCTCATCATATCTTCCTCCTTGACCTGTTGGAAATAGTTGGGGGAAACACCGAGCTTTCAAACTTTCCTCCCAAACACTAATGGGACTCCCTTTGGCTTGTTTCATTTGAAACAACTCAATAGCATTCCCCATGACTTCCTTGGAATGAAAAGGATGAACACTATAATGTTCATATATTTCTTCATTTTTAGAGGCTTCTACTTTCTCAATTTGTCCAGTACACAAATCGCTGTCCTCTTCTTCACTTACTTCCTCTTCTGCAACATATACATTCTTGTAGTACTTATTGTTTTTCTTCAAATACAATGTTGCCTTTTTGACTTTCCTATCATCCACTAAATCTTGCCAGATTTTCTTACTCTTTGTCGGAACCCCATTAACTAAGATAACCAGAGGTTCTTCTTCCACTTTCTCTACTCCAATTGTATTAATGTTTTTCTTCAAATCTAGAGGCAAATAAACAACTCTTCCCTTTAATCCTCTCTGTAAATCTGATGGAGGCAATTTCCCTGTCTTTGGCTCCATTCGTACAATAGCCTGAAAGGGATGGACACTTTGAATCAAAATAGATTCATAAGTATTTAAATCCTTCAATTCAGAAGGAATGTCAACCAATTCCAGATTATTATGAACTGCTCTAGCAGGCATCTGGTTTTGATTTAATTTGTTACAACAATAAGTACACACACGTTGATCCGATCCCAAATCAAAACAATTTTCTACCATCAAGTATGTTGCGAAATCCTTCCATTCACTATTATTTTCCCTTTCACTTTTTGCATATAAATCCACTAACTAAGTCTGATTCTTATAATAAGTGCGTCGACAACACACACAGGTGAAATTAGGCCTCTCACTTGATTTCACCTGAAACGTGGCAATTTCCTTCTGAAAATTATCTGTACTGGAAACCTGTACACTCTCTTCCACATTACCTTCTTCTTCTGGGTCAATTTCAACATTCTTCTCTTTACTTGCAAAGTAACAAAACTCAATTTCTTCACAAATATTCTTAACATCTACTTCAGAACCATGCAAAAGAGCAGTGCATAATTGTTTAAGCTTAATTGCTGGACTCTTAGCATAATACAACATTCTAACTAATTTCCTCACTTTATTATGATGCACTGCTAGCATCCTGAAATGATGAAAAACACTCTGGCATACTCTCCTGGATAGACAAGCCAGTGAATGACCATGCAAACCTGTCACTTCTCTCACTCTGCAAGGATCTAATTCTTGCAACAACTTCATTTTCTGTTTTAAACTTTTCTTATTAAATGTCCGTACAAAATCACAAAGCAAATTGATGGAATCCTGTCGCACACTGCAAATACTACTACACTTCCAGGTGTACACTGGTCCCTTAGGACGTCTTCCTAAAACCTCATTACCTAACACCTCTTCTGCCTCTGTTGACACAAGTTTTTCTTTTTTAACCGGACAGCCATCTTTCACCTCATATGCTCGACCACTGGTGTCAACTGCATGCACCAAATCATTATCCTGGAAATAACTCTCCTCATTAAAAAATGCCTCACAACTTGAACTATGCATCCATTCTCCTGAAAAAAACGTCACAAAAATTACTACGATTAACTGTTCTCTTCCATCTACTATTGGTTTTGAAATCATAAATTACCTTGTTTAGTTTCCTAATTCTATTGATTATCAAAATAAATAACTTTCGCTTAATTTCGAATGCCTGATCAATAATTTTCTCAATGTTTCTCTTTCTCTTATAAAAAGCCACTTTCTGTTGACATTTCTTAATATTTTTTAACAAATTGCCAATTATCCTGTTGCGGAACATTGGTCTACGAATGTCCCTAAACTGATTTTTCCTTCTACTACCATGCACAGAGTTATCTCCGGCTCTAGCAGTAACATTTTTGAGTGGCCTTTCCTTTCCGTTTAAATTGGCTCTCTTTTTCTGGACTAAAACATGTTCTGTAGTGATTTTTTTTTTCTCTAAATGTTTTTTAGGAAAGATTTCGTTCTCTTACCCGGACCTTTTTTGGTGACTTGACAAGTTTTTATTGTAGAGGACTGCTGCAAGCATGTAGTAAGCTGCTGTGTTTGACGTTTTGTAGCCTTTCTCCTTCTTTGCTTCGATGGCATTCTGTAATTTTGAAATGATCTGCAGTTGAATATGTGGTAAAATATAATAAAAAATGTTATTAACCACTATTACCAAACAGTAAATCAATAACAGTCGTCAAAAAATTAACACACTACTTTCCAATTCTACATACAATAATTTTTAGTGCATTGGCAAATTTAAAACTCACAAATAGTAGCAAAGAAATGGAATGCTTCTACATTTGACCTTTGCTCTTTTATATGTCAATCTGAACTAATTTTATTAGCATATTTCACTATTTTATTAAAGACACTTCACACAAGCTTTTTTTGAAGTTGTTTTTAATTTTAAATGAAACGGTTAACATGGTTACTTTTCATTTCCAGTAACTTTTAAAAATAAGTCTCTACAGTTCCATAGGCTCGAGCAGGTCAGCTTCCCACCCTATGTCATACAATTCTGACAAATCGGCATCCTCATCATATTCTTCATCATCCACAGGATTTAAATCATCCAAGGGATCTACTTCCACTGATGTTTCAATGACAAGTTCAATGATAAGATCGAGATCAACAGATTGCTCATTATCACTCATGCTTGATGTTGTCGTTATCTTTAAAGAAAGAGAACAACAATGAGATGTTGCAGAGTAAGAGACAAATCTCAGAGACTATAATAGTAAAATTGTTTAACAAGAGTAACATTTTGCAGATATTATTTAACCATGTCCAGCGATGCTGAGGAGGTGAGGCCTATGTCTAAGTTTTCAGTGAACAGGACTCATCTCTTCTTAACCTTGGATAAGCCTCACCAACTCTGTGTCCCCTGCTCATACTTAAATGTAAAGGGGCAGATTTATGTTAACTGGCGCATCCCCAGGGATGCACCAGTTAACGTGCGCTGCTGCTCTGCCACCCATGATGTGCCGCATTTACAATGTGGAACACCATTGAACAAAAACAGCACAGATGCGTCACGCATCTGTGCCGCAAAAGCGGCACATTGCAGGAATCACGTCGTAAGCGCGACATGTCTACTGCAATGCACAGGGGCAAGCCACACATTGCATGGTGCATCACTCCTTATGCCTGTTTCAAACAGGCGTAAGGATTTGATTCAGCAATGCCATAAAGCTGACTCAGTGAAATCTTCTAAATTTCACTGTGTTAGTTTTACAGGGCTTTCATGCAAATGAATGCCCACCCTGCAACAAAACGCCCACATAAAACCTGACGCAGGTTTCATGTGGCACAGGACTTTACACCGTGACACATCTGCCTAGATGCATAAAGTTGTAAATATGTCGCAACATAGCGCATCTTTTGCGCCGCCGCTGCGTCACAAAAGTGACGCACAGCGGCGCAAAAGAGGCACACAGCCATCATAAATCTGCCCCTAACATTTTAGATGATTGGTTCAGGATGCCGATAAGGTGTGGCCTATCCAGGGGTTTGTTTGAGGTGAGGCCTACTCAGAGTTACAGATGAAATTTAGGCTTGTTGAAGAGTACAGAGGAGATAATACATGTGCAGGCCTACCAATGAAGTGAGTCATGTCCACTGCACTCTTGAACAAAGGCCAGACCTCCTCTGTCTCCCTGGACAGGCCTAAACCTGATCTGCACAATGTGATTCGTAATGTTAGGAAACACAGGTGATGTAATTGAAAAACTTGCAATTTTTTTTGCTCATTTCACAATCACATCACCTGTGTTTCCTTTGCTTAGGTATCTCATTGTGCAGATGTAGTCTAGCATATGAAAGAGTACGTAGAAGGTGAGCACTGTATGCAACAACTTTCACACTTACAGAAACCTCAGCTTCTCCATGCCCCCTACACAGTCCTAAATGTATACAGTTTAAACTGACGGTATCTTGTTGCAGATGAAGTGAGGCCTATATTGCAACATGGTGCATCTTTTGCACCACTGCTGCGTCACAAAAGTGACGCAACAGCGGCGCAAAAGAGATGCACGGCCATCATAAATCTGCCCCTAACATTTTAAATGAATGATTCAGGATGCCGATAAGGTGTGGCCTATATAGAGTTTTGTTTGAGGTGAGGCCTACTCACGGTTACAGATGAAATTTAGGCTTTTTGAAGAGTACAGAAGAGATAGTACATGTGCAGGCCTACCAATTAAGTGAGTCATGTCCACTGCACTCTTGAACAAAGGCCAGACCTCCTCTGTCTCTCTGGACAGGCCTAAACCTGATCTGCACAATGTGATTCGTAATGTTAGGAAACACAGGTGATGTAATTGAAAAACGTGCAATTTTTTTTGCTCATTTCACAATCACATCACCTGTGTTTCCTTTGCTTAGGTATCTCATTGTGCAGATGTAGTCTAGCATATGAAAGAGTACGTAGAAGGTGAGCACTGTATGCAATAACTTTGACACTTACAGAAACCTCTGCTTCTCCATGCCCCCTTCACTGTCCTAAATGTATACAGTTTAAACTGACGGTATCTTGTTGCAGATGAAGTGAGGCCTATCTTGCAACATGGTGCATCTTTTGCACCACTGCTGCGTCACAAAAGTGACGCAACAGCGGCGCAAAAGAGGCGCACGGCCATCATAAATCTGCCCCTAACATTTTAAATGATTGAATCAGGATGACGATAAGGTGTGGCCTATCCAGAGGTTTGTTTGAGGTGAGGCCTACTCAGGGTTGCAGATGAAATTTAGGCTTATTGAAGAGTACAGAGGAGATAATACATGTGCAGGCCTACCAATGAATTGAGTCATGTCCACTGCACTCTTGAACAAAGGCCAGACCTCCTCTGTCTCCCTGGACAGGTGTAAACCTCATCTGCACAATGTGATTCATAATGTTAGGAAACACAGGTGATGTAATTAAAAAACGTGCAAATATATTTGCTCATTTCACAATCACATCACCTGTGTTTCTTCAGCTTAGGTATCTCATTGTGCAGATGTAGTGTAGCATATCTAAGAGTACGCAGAAGATGAGGACTGTATGCAACAGAGCAATGTACATTACTCACCTCCCTTGACACTTACAGAAGCCTCAGTTTCTCCATGCCTCCTACACAGTTCTAAATGTATAACATTATCATCATAGTGACTATGAAACTCTTGGAAAACATATTGTGAAACCTTAATGACTGCAAGAAACGTGTTTTTAAACCGGCAAACAAGGAAAATTATTCTCACATATTCATGGTGGAAAGTGAAATATTTATTTAAAGAAGCAGACACCAATATGACCTTGTCATAAATATGAAAAGCATTTCTTTTTTAAAAAAAACGATTTTCTGGTCATAATTTGAAAACACAACACCGGTCCTATGTAGAAGCACACCCTGTCAGTACTTAAATTTGCCAAGCACACATGGGGGCGTATTTACAAGGACCTTACACCACGGGGAAATGACTTAAATTAAAATGGGGAAAATAACATCAAACTGACTCAAAGGCCTTCTAAATATGCCCCAGGCAGCCTATGAAACTCTAGAAGTACATATCAAGAAACCTAATTGACTTCAAAAAACGTTTTTAAACACATCAAAAAAACAAATTATTTTCCCACATTCATGAGGAAGTGACTTAAAATGCCCTAACACACATGAAAGCGTATTTTTAAGACCCTTGCACCATTTTTGCGTCACTTTTAACATGGCTATGTAACTCAAAGAAACAAAGTCTAAATTTGCCAAGCACACATGGGGGCGTATTTACAAGGACTTTGCACCACAGGAAAATGACTTAAATTAAAATGGGGAAAATAACATCAAAGTGACTCAAAGGCCTTGTAAATATGCCCCAAGCAGCCTATGAAACTCTAGCAGTACATATCAAGAAACCTAATTGACTTCAAAAAACGTTTTTAAACACATCAAATAAACCAATTATTTTCCCACATTCATGAGAAAGTGACTTAAAATGCCCTAACACACATGAAAGCATATTTTTAAGGCCCTTGCATCATTTTTGCGTCACTTTTAACATGGCTATGTAACTCAAAGAAACAAAGTCTAAATTTGCCAAGCACACATGGGGGCGTATTTACAAGGACTTTGCACCACGGGGAAATGTCTTAAATTAAAATGGGGAAAATAACATCAAAGTGACTCAAAGGCCTTGTAAATATGCCTCAAGCAGCCTATGAAACTCTAGCAGTACATATCAAGAAACCTAATTGATTTCAAAAAACGTTTTTAAACACATCAAGTAAATCACTTATTTACCCACATTCATGGGGAAGTGACTTAAAATGCCCTAACACACATAAAAGCGTATTTTTAAGGCCCTTCCACCACTTTTGCGTCACTTTTAACATGGCTATGATACTCAAAGAAACTAAATCTATTTGTAAAACACTTGAGACAAAGCAACATTTTAAATACACAACTTTCTTCATAAATTTATCCCTAAAGCATACTATTCTCTATCTAAATTAAATGAATCTTTTATCACCTTAGCAAATACTTTTTGAGTTTCAAAACAGTCTCAGACACACACCAATTTTTCTTAAGCAGAGCAAAGGGTATGCACTCCAGAGGCTGCAACCAACAATGGCACAGAAATGCTGTAATTCATCACACATATCTCTCATGTCACCCAATCAAAACTCTTCCCTCACTTTTTTCAAATCAACACCCTTCCCCCTCTGCCCTTTCTGCCTTTTTTCCATAGCAACCACCTCCTGAAAGACCTCTCATGTTTATAAGTTCACACAACAATGTTTCAATTGAACTCTGAACTCTCAGTACACCTGCGTATCCAGTGCAATCTTTCATAAAATGATTTTTTCTTGACCATTCAAATTACATCTTTCAAAGAACTCATCCATGCACCCTAACTTTCTGTTTTCAGCAATCAAAATCCACCAATCACTGCTACTGATTCATTAGCACAGAAACTCCACAGTTTTTTTCATTACATACTCCTACTGTTTCAACTGCCATTTCATTACCACACTTCATCTGACTGCAGCAGAACCTCCTCTCACCATGTTTTCTGTCTGGATTGTTGGACATAGTTACATCCACTGGGCTCAAAGGTATGCTGATAACAGAAATTTACACAACCTCAATTTACAAAATGTGGAAATCAACTGGATTGGCCACAGAGGATTAAGATGTCACCAATTGATACCATTGGTGAAAACCTTTTTGCATTTGCCAAAACCTGACCTGTTAATTGTGCACTGTGGAGGAAATGACTTGGGCACTTTGACTGGGGTAGGTCTGTAAATGCTTTTAAAGGACACCTTTGAGCAATTGATGGCACTTTTTCCTCAATCTGCCTTGGTATATTCAAATATATGCCAAAGACAGAAATGGAGGTGGTCAAACGAATTTTGTCCACAAATTGAGAAATCGAGGAAGCATGTAAATAAGTCTGGTTCAGCTTACATGAGAGACCATGGAATGGGCTCCATCTACAACAATAACTTGCGTTACTACATGCAAGATATCTACAGAGAAGATGGAGTTCACTTCTCAGATGAGGGGAACAGAGTTTTCATCCTGAATTTAAGACTATGTATTGGTACCTACTTATAAGTACCTAAATCTACCACAGACCCAAAAGCTCTTCTCAGAGCTACCCTAACTATGATCACAATAAACAAATTTTCAATGTAACTTTTTTTTTACTAATTTTCACAATTTACGCTTTCCGGAGCGCTACCCGGTACGCGCACCGGACGCTAACCGCGCGAAAATTTGAAAAAAAAAAGGTTTTTTTTCCGCACATATGGGCCTCCTCAGCCACCCTCAGAAAACCTAGGGGGTCAGGATACGTCTACCGTGCCCCCTTCTACCCATTCTGAACATTATTTGCCCTCCATCTTGTATCTCAATTCTACCGAAACACAAAATGGAGGACTCCCGTAACGCTGCCGGTTCGCGTACCGGGGCGCGCACCGGGAAGCGCTCGCTGAAAAAAGGTGGGAAAGTAATTCACAGAAAAACCACTGGAGACACTTTCACCAAATATAGATTAGCTCATACTACATACCAATCCCTACCATTTTCACAAATTTGATTGGAATTCCATTTAGCCATTTAGCCTGTAGACCTCTCTAAATACCCTGAGGTAAATTACTTCACAAAACACATCTGAAGTGTTGGAATTGACAACCAATTAAAATGTTACTTTCATTTTCTACTTTTTTTACCTGACATTTGATTGGTTATGTACCTGAATATATATAAAGAAAGAGAGAGAAACACAGCCATTTTCACTGACAACTTAAACTTTTTTTAAAAGGTAAGATGTTCTTTTGAAAACTGAAGTATATTGTGCACTTTAAGTTAATATGGAAAACTTTTTCTGATAGTTATATACTATCCCTCTGTAATAGTTATAGATTTAGATAGACTTCTCTGTTATAGTTGTGGATGGATTTAGGCTTGTCTTGTATAATTATGAATTTACTTAGGTTTCATCACATACACTTTTTTATATTTCTACTTCCAGTCTGATACCATACACTGCTCAAAGATAAATTCACTGTTAAAAACTACCTATCTAAAATTAATCCCAACAGTGCCCTATCTCTACTGATATATATATTTTTTTATGCAAATTTCAGGCAAAATGGAAGGAGAACAAAAAGTGTCATTTGAAATTGTCCTTGCAGAGACCAATCAAGAAAACATTGAACCAAATGACATTGAATTCATGGATGAATCACGGGACCATGAACAACTACAATGTGTACAATCTGTAGATTTCCTCCTTCAAAATGAGGACATTTCAGACACTCATATGTTGCAAGTTATGTTCACTCAAAATAAGGACATTTCGGACACTCAAATGTTGGAAGTTATGTTCACTGAAAATGACGACATTTCGGACAGTCAAATGTTAGACGTTCTATTAAATTTTGAAAAACAATCACAAAAATAAATTTATATTTAATAATCAAATAAAAAAACAAAAAAACCCAACAAAACTAACAATCAATAAACATACAATATTTGAAAAGTCTATCATTCCTTTTTCCTCATAGTACGCTCCCCGGACCGCTTCCCGGTGCGCGTACCGGGCGCTCCCCACGCAAAAAAAACAATTTTTTTTTTTTTGCCCCGCGGGGCCCTTTTAAAGCCTCCACATCAAACCTAGGGGGTCAGGGAGGATCTACTATGCCCCCTTATGGTCATTTCCCCCTTTGTTTTGGCCTCCTCTTGTCTCTCGATCCTACCGAGAGACAAGATGGCGGCCGCTCCGGACTGTTTAGAATGTTGACAGACACCGGAGAGCCAATCAGCTTCGCTTCGCGAAGTTCCGTTACGCGTCAGGTACGCGAACCGGGGCGCTAACCGGAGTGCTGTTACAGATATATATATTTTTTTAACGTTAATTTCTCAAAATCCACTGGAGCACATATATTGAGACCTAGCAAAGGCACATCAGGCAAACAATATCTACAATTTTGCCAAGTTTCATGTAAATCCATTCAGCCGTTCGAGCTAAAAGTGAGTCCAACCGCCCTATGGAAAAATGAATAGGAAAAATGCGTTTTGGGACCCCCCCTTTTTCTCAGCCCATCTTGATGAAACCCCCCCAGATTTTCGGGGGCCGCTCAGAAACAAAATGTGCCATTTTCCTGAAAATTTCAGCCAATTCCGTCCACAAACGCCAAAGTTATTAGACATAGAATTTTCAAAAATCCCATATAGAAAAAATCCTAACTATATATACCTACTGGCGACCGCCAGTAGGTAATATATATGTATATATGTGTATATATATATCTATATTACCTACTGGCGGTCGCCAGTAGGTATATATAGTTAGGATTTTTTCTCTATGGGATTTTTGAAAATTCTATGTCTAATAACTTTGGCGTTTGTGGACGGAATTGGCAGAAATTTTCAGGAAAATGGAACATTTTGTTTCTGAGCAGCCCCTGGAAATTTGGGGGGGGGTTTGTCAAGGGGGGGTCGAGAAAAAAGGGGGGTCCCAAAACACGTTTTTCCAATGTTAATTTCCATAAGGCGGTTGGCCTCACTTTTAGCCCGAACGGCTGAATGGATTTGCACGAAACTTGGCAAAATTGTAGGGACTGGTAGCCCGATGTGCCTTTGCTAGGTCTCAATATATGTGCTCCAGTGAATTTTGAGAAATTAACGTTCAAAAAAAGATATATATCTGTAACAGCGGACCGGGCAGCGCTCCGGTTCGCGTACTTTTCGCGTTACGGAGCTTTGTGAAGCGAAGCTGATTGGTTCTCCGGCGTCTGTAAACATTCCAAACAGTCCGTAGCGGCCGCCATCTTGTCTCTCGGTAGGATCGAGAGACAAGAGGAGGCCAAAGCGAAGGGGCAAATGACCATAAGGGGGCATAGAAGATCCTCCCTGACCCCCTAGGTTTGATGTGGAGGTTTTAAAAGGGCCCCGCGGGCCTGGGGAGCGTACTACAAGGAAACAAGAATGATTGACTTTTAACTTATTGTATGTTTATAGACTTTTTTTTTCTTTTTTTTCTGCTGAGTGACGTCTCTGCCTATCTCCACGGGATGCAGTCCCTACCATCTCGGCGTTTAAGCCCAGGGGGACCGGTAGTGTGGTAGAGATAACGTCTGTTAACGTTCGATTCGAAGGAAATCAGGAAGTGTTGATAAACATTGTCTGCGCCATCTTGCCTTTTTTCAAATGCCACACTTTTGTCGTGCACGGCAGCCATTTTAGATGCCTTGACCAGACCCACTCTCTGCACGCTGTCGATCCTTAGCATGGCTCCCCACCCTCGCAAGCATCTCCCCCAGGCACTGGTCACCCCCGCTCTCTGTCTTACGCATGGGCAATAAACCTCCCCCCATCTGCGCTGCTCTTCCCTGAGAATCACACCCTGTGCCTGTCCGACACCTCCCTTTCGCCCTATTCACTACCGCACCCTCTGACACTCCTCTTCCTCTGTGTCCGATTGTCCAGGCCGGTCCCAGGCTATCAGCTAGCCCTGCAGATGTAGTTTATGGCCCCAGCTGTAAAGAATCACCCCTCTTCAAAGGAGTTATAGTAGATCAAGGCCCACACCCGATGAGATCCGTCACACCACACGCGTTCCTACTATCTGAAAACCATTCTGTATTGTGATTGGGGAGGGGACCGAGCCTGAAGCGGAAGATTCCAGGGATGCCTCTTTGTACATCAAAGTTTTTACAATTATGTGTCACATTAAAAATATATAGCACTCCAACAAAGTAGTAGGATTATAAAACTTTAATAACTTATAAATATATACAACAAAACAAAAACAGTAAAAACATTTAAACATTTTTAGGGAAAAAGAAGGAAGTAGCGGTCGGTTGTGCGAATAGTCCCAACGCAGCACAACGTCCAGATTTCTGGACGGCACCCAGGTGATGTTGCCTGGGTGCCGCACTGATTTCGGTATCCGGCGTGGGGCGTCGCGGGGGGTGGGTCATTAGTAGCGGTCTGTTGTGCGAATAGTTCCAAGGCAGCAGAACGATGGCACCAAGGTGATGTCCAGTAAGTTGCCGCCCTCCGAATAACGGCGTGGGGCGCCCCGGGGGGTGGGGGGGGTGAGGCGGCGTGAACGGGCCTCCCCAGGTGGAGGCTCGTCTGCTGTAGTGGGGCGCCCCTTTACCGTTTCAGTTGCCATTCCGTCCGCTTTTGGTCCACTGTGTCAAAATCCGCCATTCAGCTGAGTTGCGCCCACTCTTGCGGTGCAGCGATAGGCGGCTGCCACAGGACTCTCAAAATGGCGGCAGGCTCTTTCCTTTTTGGGCCTGGTCCACTGAAATGGCCCTGGGACACCTTGGAAATCGGACGCTAGTCTGCTAGGTCTTGGACCCCATTCTCGAAAGCGTTCCCTCAGCCTTGAGGATTGTACAAAAGTCTTGGGGGCCCCCGACTCCTGCAGGCTTCCGGTGGGAAGCGGCTGCCATGATTGCTCGCGGAATGACCACGACGGAGCCACGAGATGGTGGTGCTTTCATGCTGACGCCAGCTTCAGTCTGAAACATCCAGAAACAAGGTGGGGCTTTCATCGTTTGGGAAAAAAAAAAGTTTTCATCCAATGAAAAGTGTTATTTTTAGGTCATATGATCAAGCCTTCCATCATTAGGAAAACAAAAGTAAAATGAACCAATGAAAAGTTTTATAAACAAGTCACATGACCTGTTATGCGGCATAGGGTATAAAAAGCGTAGAAAATCCGTTGGCACGTGAGGCAGCGTCAGTAGCGGACCGATGTGCGAATAGGCCGAAGGCAGCACAACGCGCCAAGATCCGGATGGCACCGAGGTGGTGTCTAGCAAGTTGCCGCACTGGTGTGGCCATCGTACAATGCTGAAAGTGGGCGTGGGGCGCCCCGTTGGCCTGTGAGGTGGCGTCAGTAGCGGACCGATGTGCAAATGGGGCCAAAGGCAGCGCAACGCGCCAAGATCCGGATGGCACCGAGGTGGTGTCATAGTTGAGAGTTCTGAGCAGCGGTTGTAACACTGTCTGAAGCTTATTTGCAGCTGCTGCAGCTTCACTACGCGCCAAGATCCGGATGGCACCGAGGTGGTGTCTAGCAAGTTGCCGCACTGGTGTGGCCATCCTATAATGCTGAAAGTCGGCGTGGGGCGCCTCGTTGGCCTGTGAGTTCGCGTCAGTAGCGGACTGATGTGCGAATAGGCCGAAGGCAGCACAACGCGCCAAGATCCGGATGGCACCGAGGTGGTGTCTAGCAAGTTGCCGCACTGGTGTGGCCATCCTACAATGCTGAAAGTGGGCGTGGGGCGCCCCGTTGGTCGGTGAGGTGGCGTCAGTAGCGGACCGATGTGCGAATGGGGCCAAAGGCAGTGCAACGCGCCAAGATCCGGATGGCACCGAGGTGTGTCTAGCAAGCTATGCAGCTGAGTTGCGTGCGCACTTGCGGCGAATAGGTCGAAGGCAGCACAACAATATTTTCTGAATAGAAGACACCACAAGGCGCTGAGATTCGGTTGGCACCGAGGTGGTGTCTAGGAAGTTGCCGCATTGGTGTGGCCATCCTACAATCCTGCTCCGAATAACGGCGTGGGGTGCCCGAAGGGGGGGGGGAGGCGGCGTGAACGGGCCTTCCCAGGTGGAGGCTCGTCTGCTGTAGTGGGGCGCCCCTTTACCGTTTCACTTGCCATTCAGCTGAGTTTCGGCCGCTCTTGATGCTACAGCGACAGGCGGCTGCAACAGGACTCTCAAAATGGCGGCCTGTCCTTTGGATTTGGGCCTGGTCCACTAAAATGGCCCTGGGACACCTTAGAACTCGGACGCTCGAATTTTTTTTCCTTTCCTCTAAATGCAAAAAAGGTAAATTCCCGGTACGTTACACGCTTCATCTGCCACGATGTACTCTCCAGAGGAACCGAAAAAAAATATAGTTATGGTAACTATACCATGCATCGTCATATGGAGAGGTGGCACCGATTAATTATAGTGCTGCATAAAAGAGAGATTTGGAGGAGAGCCCCCGACCTGCCAGTACATTCATCAAAGAACTGGCACTGACAACATCAGAGGCAAGGGAAACGGTCCCAAATATTTAGAAGAACTTTGGAAAGATTAAAATGACATGTTTAGATTGTGGCAAATTAATTTCATGTGGACAGATGAGTGTTACTCTAATAAATACAGCATATGAACATCATCATAGTCGATGGTTGGTAGAGACATTTTGACTATATCCTGGACCTGCCCGTCCTCGCCCAAAATGGCGCCAGAATAAATGGGAGTCGTAACTCCTTGTTGTGTACTGGTTGCAGAACATTGAAATCACAGGATACGTATGCAGTTTTGAAGCACATGGCGGGCGGGGACGAGAATTGATTGAATATTTCGACATCCCTATTGATATTAAGTTCTGATGTGTTATTGATTACTGTACTATTGAAAGTTCGAATTAACGTCACCCATGGTACTTGCCCGCAAATGTATATCTAGATAATTTTATTGTAACTGGCCCTGTCGTATTTTAATTATAAAATGTACGTCCACCGATTCCGCAACTGTTAGACACCTTAGTTCTTGCAACCTAATGGCCCGCCCGTTACGTTCCTCTACAGTGTAAATGTCTACTCATCATATACGATTACAGTTTGCTCCGTGGCCGGCCCACATGGTTATAGGCCCGTATTTGTATACTGACATTTTCACAATAAAGGTTTTTAAAAGAAAACATGGTAGTAGTATTTACATTGGTAAAGTTTTTAATAATAGTCACTGTTTTAGAATCAGTAAAAGGCAAGTGAAATAAAGCATTCGAATTACATGAAGGGTAAAAGGTATAATACGCAGGAACGCAGTAAAGATAAATGGTCAAGGGTTGTTGTGTTATCTACTCCTGCAACATAAAGTGATCGATAAGAATCTGATATTCTGGCGTATCGGCGACTAAGACAGCAGGCCGACCCTCTTTTGCTCAACGGCTCCGTCATGGGACAAAGAAACGCCCTTTTTCTCGAAAAAGGAATATATTTTACTTGCAGGACAGTTGTAAATTTTCCGGGAAAGTACATTAGCCTGGAACATTATAACATATGTTTAAGAAAAAATAATGTTCGAAAGTAATAAAAAGCGTAATTTTTAGGTCATATGACCAAGCCTTTCATCATTAGAATAAGAAAAGTAAAATGAACCAATGAAAAGTTTTATTAACAAGTTACATGATCTGTTATGCTTACGTTACGCGCTGCGCGCCGCGCCCCGGATCACTTCCGGATGCGCTAACGCGGCGCGTCATATGACGCATTACGCGACAACGCAGGTCCAGATATAGTCAAAATGTCTCCACCAACCAGCGGTCGGAACACAACCCCTTTCAGCAGGCTAAATAGTTCTGTTAAATGACAACAGAAGGGACAGGCAACAAGAACCATCAGTCAAAGAGGGGAGGGCAAGTTCTTCTCTACCGGGTCACGTTGGGGCGCTACCGGAACTGATCGAATTGGTAGTCTACAGAGTTTCTGGATGTTTCAGACTGAAGCTGGCGTTAGCATGAGAGCACCACCATTTCGTAGCTCCGTCGTGGCCATTCCACGAGCAATCATGCCAGCCGCTCCCCACCAGAAGCCTGCGGGAGTCGGGGGCCCCCAAGACTTTTGTAGAATCTTCAAGGCTGAGGGGACGCTTTCGAGAATGGAGCCCAAGCTCTAGCAGACAAGCGTCCGAGTTCCAAGGTGTCGCAGGGCCATTTTAGTGGACCACGCCCAAATCTGAAGAGCCGGCCGCCATTTTGAGAGTCCTGTGGCAGCCGCCTATCGCTGCACCGCAAGAGCGGGAGCAACTCAACTACATGGTGAGCGAGACGTTGTAGTCGAAAGAGCGGGCGGTAAACAGCTGAATAGCGGAAGAGGCACAGTGTAGCAAAAGCGGGCGGAATGGCAACTGAAATGGTAAAGGGGCGCCCCACTACAGCGTGTCTTTAGGTGAAACGGATTGTGGGACAAGGTCAAGAATGGAAGAGTTACCAAAAGGCAAAAAGTTCCGCTTGATCCCGGGAGCCGGCCACCTATGTCGGGGGCGATCTCAGGCCACACCAGGAGAACACGACTTGGGGAGGGGGCCGGAGCCAAGCGCCCCCTCCGAGTCCGCGCCATCACACCGTCCCTCGGGGGCCTCCGTTAAGCGGTTATGGGTGGCACCGCATCACATTGTTTACAAATGCAGTAACGTACTCAAAAAGCCCCCACTTACTTTTAGAATAGTGAAGATGAAGCAAGTGCAAATAGGCTTCAGACAGTGTTACAAGCACTCTTCAAAACTTTGAATCATCAGAGTGCATGAGTTTCATGCTCGATCGATTGAGCTAGCCGGATCGGGCAACAAAAAGTTTAAAATAGTTATGTAAATAGTTGTTTAATAAAATGTTTTACCCTGTTACTTTGCTGGTGTGTTGTATATATTTGCATAGAGTTTATCGTTATTTTGGGCGGGGTGGGTGGCGGAGCCGAGCTGTCTTGCAGCCATCATGGTGTGGAGTTCAGTTCATCTCACTAGTTTCGTATTTGTCATGAGGGGTTGTTCCTAATGTTTCTATTTTAGCGAGGTCAAAAAGAGATCCCATTAGTGGCCTACTGATTTTGCTCGATTCCTTTTGTTTTTTTACACGATTTTTCGCTATCTGCAAAGACTAAACAGAGTATTGCGACTCTGTGCTTGTTTGTAAATAGAGAATGAAACAAAGAGAACCATTTCTAAAACAGTAAATGCTTGGATAACAATCAATCAAATGGAGAGAGAAGCAGGCACGACGGATTACAACGGGGGCAAAGGCCTGCGTTAACTACCCTTCACTATCTGCAAAGAGAGAGTACTCCTAATAGAAATGAGGGGGGGGCAGCATTCAAAGCAGATCAGTGTGCATAAACACGAAAATGTTTTTTCTTACCACGTACTTGACATTCAACAGCTTATGATATTTGCTATTAAAAAACCATTGTAATTCACTGAAAAAACCATAGGTTATAGACCATATATAGTTAGGAATTAGCATTTAAAAAACCTTTTTTTACTCACACAAAACCATTGAAATTCCATATATAGTTAGTAGTACTAACTATATATCGCGCACCCGCAATCCACTGCTGATCATGTCACATATTACATCATTCATGACATGGTCAGTGACATCACTGATGACATCACTGATGACATCTCAAATGACATCACTGATGACATCACTGATGACATCTCAAATGACATCACTGATGACATCACTGATGACATCTCAAATGACATCACTGATGACATCACTGATGACATCTCATTTGACATTACTGATCACATCACTGATGACATCATTCATGTGATAATACGATGAACCTCTTCAGACTCTAATATAACCTTAGATACACTCAGTGTAAACAGACACTCACAGACTGTCACTCATCCATGGAGTTACTTACACACCTAGTCAGTCATGCAAAGAATCAATCACACCTCCATTTCCTCAACTATACAGTTATACACACCTTACTTATTCAAACATATACTAACACATATTTACTCTCTTTTACAATCCCTGATACAAGTTCACAATCATCCATACAGCCACTCACACATTCACTGGCTCTTATGCACAGTTATTTATATATGCCAACTCTCACATGTACTGTGTTTTACATATGTACTTACTTTGACATGTAGCACTGAGATATCCATTCACTCACCAATGCACAGTCATACACCTCCCAGCCACCCACACACACACTCAGTCTCCCATACAAATACTTGAGCAACCAATCAATAACCCATATACTTACTCATATAGCTACTGATCAACACATGCAGCAGTTTACAGAACAACAAACATAATGATGCACAAATTAACACAGTTCAGTCACTAACCCATGCACTCAGTGAGACACATTTAACCACTCACTCATACAGTCAGTCATGCACCTACTAAATCCTTCATCCAGACACTTCTACATCCACTCATTCTTCAATATGTAAGACATATTTTAACTTTACAGAAATACACAGTCACTGGATGTTGTCATCAGTGATGTCATTTGAGATGTCATCAGTGATGTCATCAGTGATGTCATTTGAGATGTCATCAGTGATGTCATCAGTGATGTCACTGACCATGTCATGAATGATGTAATATGTGACATGATCAGCAGTGGATTGCGGGTGCGCGATATATAGTTAGTACTACTAACTATATATGGAATTTCAATGGTTTTGTGTGAGTAAAAAAAGGTTTTTTAAATGCTAATTCCTAACTATATATGGTCTATAACCTATGGTTTTTTCAGTGAATATATATATATATATATATATAGATATATATATGATCAAGGTTATCACTTCTGTAAAAGAGATATGGGGACACCGCGGGACTTTAAAACCATTCATTTCGATTTCTGGCATGACCCGTTTCAGCGATTAGCCTCATCAGATGCCTCGGGTGCTGGGGGTCCATTTATTTTCTCATTGTGTTGGTTGGCCCATCCCCCTAAAGTAGTATTGGCCACACCTGAGCCGCATCACAACCGGAAACACTCACGCTGTTTAGTGTTAAGAGACTGCATTATCCAGCATGCAGTTTGTTCGTGTCTGCAAGTGAGTGTTTCTGTCAGCCTGCATTTTGATTAAGCATGGGCGCAAAATCCGTTCCGCTCGCGGATTTTGCGGATGTTCAGCAAATTCGCGATCTGCGAATTCCCGCGAATTTGCCGAAAATCCGCAAATCCGCGAGCGGAACGGATCCGGGGGGCAAAAGTTCAAGCTTCAAGCTTGTAACTATTTTAGAACGGCGCCGGCAAGCTGCCAGCACCATTCTAAAATAGTTACTAAGTTAGCTTCAACAGGAAGCACTAATAGATAAAATGCAGGTGCTCAAGCACCTGCTTTATTTTATCTATTAGTGCTTTCTGATGAAGCTAACTTAGTAACTATTTTAGAATGGCGCTGGCAGCTTGCCGGCGCCATTCTAAAATAAAACAGGAGTGGGGCAGAGGGCAGAAGGTCACAGAGTGGGGCAGAGGGCAGAATGGCACAAAAACGAGTGGGGCAAGGGGCACAAGGGCACAACAACGAGTGGGGCAGAGGGCAGAATGGCACAAAAACGAGTGGGGCAAGGGGCACAAGGGCACAACAACGATTGGGCAGAGGGCAGAATGGCACAAAAACGAGTGGGGCAAGGGGCACAAGGGCACAACAACGAGTGGGACACAGGGCAGAATGGCACAAAAACGAGTGGGGCAAGGGGCACAAGGGCACAAAAACGAGTGGGGCAGAGGGCAGAATGGCACAAAAACGAGTGGGGCAAGGGGCACAGGGCACAACAACGAGTGGGGCAGAGGGCAAAATGGCACAAAAACGAGTGGGGCAAGGGGCACAAGGGCACAACAACGAGTGGGGCAGAGGGCAGAATGGCACAAAAACGAGTGGGGCAAGGGGCACAAGGGCACAACAACGAGTGGGGCAGAGGGCAGAATGGCACAAAAACGAGTGGGGCAAGGGGCACAAGGGCACAACAACGAGTGGGGCAGAGGGCAGAAGGTCACAGAGTGGGGCAGAGGGCAGAAGGGCACAACAACGAGTGGGGCAGAGGGCACAAGGGCACAACAACGAGTTGGGCAGAGGGCAGAATGGCACAAAAACGAGTGGGGCAGAGGGCAGAAGGGCACAAAAACGAGTGGGGCAGAGGGCAGAAGGGCACAAAAAAAACCGAGAGGGTGGCAGTGATGAACCAGAGGGCGCATCGCGGTCTCGCACAAAAAAATCCCCGCGAACACGCAAAGTACCCCGCAAACACGCCAAGAGCCCCGCGAACACGCAAAAGTAAAAAAATCCACAAATTCGCACAAATTCGCGAATTTTGCGGATCGCGAATTCGCAAATCCGCAAATTCGCGGATCGCGAAGTCGCAAAATCCGCCCATGCTTAATTTTGATTGCCTTCCAGTAAGGGGCTGATTAGGATGCGATTCAAGTTGAACCCCTGCACTTGTGCTGGACCATAAGGGGTATTTAAGTCCTCTCTTCCAGCCGCTTGGTCCCCATCCACAGCACGTATGGAGACGCCGGTTCTAGTGGCCGCGTCTGTCCATATGTAATGGATTGCCGATTAGACAACAGATTCCGCTGCTTCTTGGGGATGATCGGCGTTCCAGGTAGTTGCCGCTGTACCTCGGAACACTTAAGGAAGGGTCCCCATTGCGCGACAATGGCTGCACGCTAAAATGTCCAAGGTTATCACTTCTGTAAAAGAGATATGTGGACACGGCGGGACTTTAAAACCATTTATTTCAATTTCTGGCATGACGCGTTTCGGCGATTAGCCTCATCAGATGCCTCGGGTGCTGGGGGTCCATTTATTTTCTCATTGTGTTGGTGCGCCCATCCCCCTAAAGTAGTATTGGCCACACCTGAGCCGCATCATAACCGGAAACACTCACCCTGTTTAGTGTTAAGAGACTGCATTATCCAGCATGTAGTTTGCTCGTGTCTGCAAGTGAGTGTTTCTGTCAGCCAGCATTTTGATTGCCTTCCAGTAAGGGGCTGATTAGGATGCGATTCAAGTTAAAACCCTGCACTATATATTTTTTTTTATAAAGTACTTTTACAAAGTATATGACTCCACCACACATGCATTTGCTTTGTAATGGCATGCGTGATAACGTTGTATGCGTTGTAAAAGTTTGAGGAATTATGGCTTTGCGGAGTAATGGTACTTTCGTTGTAAAAAATGCGGAGTGCTGGTATGCGGGATGAAAGAATGCGGGATAACATCATATATTCCACTAATGCATCCTCTCCAGATTCTGACGCATCGCTGACTTTGCTTGGCTCAGCACTGATGCATCACTTTGTGCAGCTCGCATACCCTTCAGACCATCAGTTCAATGATGACACTTCGCTGGGTGTTCTTTGCATTTTGACACATCCTAGATGGAACCAACGCATCTGCTACATCTGTGAGTTCAATGATGACTTATCCTCTCCTGTGCTCCACACATCGCCCTCGACGTCAATGCATTCAAAGTATTGTTCAGCCAACCAAACTGGTCCCTGTATCTGAAGCACACTCTGTTGTGGTCAGCCAGAACCTTTGGATTTGTCCTGGTCAAGCATGACCGGATAGCCCCGGTTGATACTATTGTTTTAAAGCAACACACAACAGTTTATTTTTTATAAAATCAGATCTTCACTTCCACTTTTTGAATTTTTGTCACATTGTTGTACTCATAAAAATATAAGCTATTCTTCTCAAACGGTGTAGAGTCTTTTTGTGGTGTTTTTACTGTGTTAATGTTCGAAGTGTTGCACAAATACTTTACACATCGCCTCTTAAGTTGATCCTGACTGCTGTGTGCCAAGCTACCAGAGGGTGAGCAGAAGTTAATTTAAAGTGTGTTTCTAGTCCATAGACTCAGACGCCACCAATGTATGACCAGAGAGTGTCCATGAATGTCAGGGAACAGACTTAGTGGCAAGGGGGCTGAGAGGGGATGCAGTCTGCGAAGATGCTGATATGAAATCCGCCATTGCTAAATCAAGATTCTTTGACCTACTGGACCGCAGTGTAGGCGGAGGCAATGGTCAGCAGTGGCCCACAGCCACATGCCGTTGGCTTGTGATGCACAGAGTTAGTGACACCAGGCAGTCTTCGGTAGTGTTCGGTCACCTCAGTAACCATGATCCTTTTTTCCAGCCAAACGCAACACGTCATCCTCTTATGCCTCTCCATGCGTGCAATAATATGTAATCTGCCGGTGAAAAATTGATGTTCAGTTCCAAATCTGTGACCTACTCAAGCGCAGCATAGGCTGAGGGCAGTAGTCCACGTGGGCCAACAGAATTTTGCAGTTGTGATGTACTACTACGACCTGGTGGCACCACATCAAAGGGAGTATAGTGACATGAACTCATCCATTATTAATGTGCTCTGCCACGGTGTAATCAAGACACAGTTCCAAATGTGTGAGGCTGTGATTGTCTAAGGAGCCTGCCAAGATCACGGCCCTTGGGCTTGGAGATTGCAGAGATTGGAGATTGCACCAGCACGTGGTGGGCCCTCTTCGAAAAACGCCAGTGTCAGCAGGTGGGCATGGAGGCCTGGGTGCGCAGGGCGGGTAGAACTGGTTCAGGGACCACCGTCCTGAGGTGCAGCAGGTGCACAGGATCTCAGGCAACCCCGCTCATGGCAACGGCATCTGCCTCATGGCGGGGTGAGAGGCGCCGCCATAGCAGAGATGTTGGGCATTCTGGACAAGGAACACACCCAGAGTTATGTGCCTTTTATTCCCACCCCTACGCTGGCCTGGCGTACGCCGGGCCAGCCCACTACACTCACGCTTCCGGGGGAACATAAAAAGCTACATTTCTGCGATCTTCCCCACTGGCTGGGGTGACAAGATTGTGTCCACTGTCCACCACACTCCATACACCAGCAGGGGATGTCGACATGGATATGTGTGTGGTCTGCATCCTGCAATCTGTCCAGCACAACCACACCACACTTGGCGTTGTGTACATTTATATTCATCGGTCATTTAACTCCATCGCACATGTCTGGTCCCCACCTCTTCCCACATCCTGCTATTCTGTGGCTGAGGTGCCATGCCATTGATGGCTAATGTAGGTGGCTGGCCCAGGCTCCCACAGTAAGTTGTTTTGTTACCTCTGGTGGGTGTGCATCCTGTATGTGAGCTTGTGACGTACATTTCCTGTGTTGTGAGTTGCATGATTGTGGAGTTGAGGTGTGTGGTGTCTTCATTTGGTATTGGCCAACAAGCAGTGCATTTCCGTGGGTGCAATCCTGGTAGCGCAGGTTGATGATGGACTGTCAGAAAGTGTAGGACTCATGCACACTGCCTGGGGGGTTGGCGACGATGTTGGCGGACATTCCTCAGTGGTCCAATATTGCTTGGACATTGGTGGGATATGTGTGCTTTCTGTAGCGCTTATTGTGAGCAGTGTTTCCAGGAGCCACTAGTAGGACGTGTGCAGTCAATTGCCCCATGACATATGCAGATAGCCAGCTGTGGGTAGATGCCTTGCTTGTTCTCCGGCTGTTCCTGCGCAGTGTGTGGGAAGTATAGATGGTGGGGTACCAAACTGATGGTGTCATCCATGAACGCTGTGAGGGACTTGGATTTACCTGGCTGTGTCTCTCCTCCGTCTCAGGCGGTTGTTGGTTGGAGGGTACCAGAGGCCAACAGGTGCACCACGGACAGCAGCTTGATCTGAGGTGGGATGTTGGTTGTCCAGAGTGTTGGTACCGTCAGCCTATGGACAATGGTGGTCAGGATGCGGAGGAGGGTTGTCACTTTGATTATGCAGTGGGCAATGACAATCTCTGGTTGGTGCATTTTCTGAGGATCATGTCTTTGTCTGCGCTGCCTCAGTGTTGGTCAAGGATGGCGGTGAGGGTCCGGGGGGCTGAGGGGGATACTAGGGGTGGTGGCGGTGGGTGTTGTGGCCCTTTTGGGTGTGTGGCCCACATATTCAGTGGCTCCATGGCATCTGTTGCCCTTCATGTGTGGCTCTGGCCTTGGCTCCCTTTTCTGGTGCAGGCTATCGTCCAACTTTGCACCAGGTCAGAGCAGGTGTTAGTTTCTTGCTGGTAACTCGCCCTATCACATGTTCCGTGGTCTTTTCGCCGATCTGGCCGGTCGTTGAAAATGTTCCAGAGTGGTCTTGTTACGGCTTTTTGTACAGGAACGCCTAATCTGCATCTCATTAGCAAAAGTTGCCGGGGTCGTCTGTGGCGATGTTTTTTGCAGCTGCTATCGCGGGTAAACTGGTGCTATGGGCTGTTAGCACCAGCTTGTGAATCAGGTGATAACTTTATCGCGACTATGTCTGCGATAAAGTGCCTTTAACTCAACGATAACTCCTTGAGAATATGCCCCACAGTGTTTCTTTTCTGCACAGATTTTGCTAGGCATAAAAAATGTTTTTCACTTGAGAAATGGGTAGCATATGGGTAGCATATGATATCACTCTATTGTACGTATTTCATGTTTTTTAACTCAGAATGTTTCGGAAGTAACCACATTCCCCTACCTGGGAGTTTTGTTCGACCATAAAGGCACATGGGGACCACAGATAAGTGCAAAAAGGCTGGCAGTCACTAGATCTGCTTCTGCACTCTTGGGTTTTGCCGGCAAGCTGGGTGCCAGGCCCATGGAAGCGTTGTTGAAGATCTATAAGAGTAAACCTGTTGCCATTGCCTCATATGGATCTCCTCTGTGGGGGTATGTTAATCTTGACCCCATTCAGAGGGCAGAAAATAGATTCATAAGATCACTCCTTTCTGTGCCCCAGTCAACCCCAACCTATTCTATTCACAAGGAGGTTGGCCTACCATATTTGTCGGACTTATTGAGTGTAGCACCTTTGATCATGTGGCTTAAAATGTGGTTAAATGTTGATCTTCCGCTGAACCATAAAATTTTGAGGGATGTCCAATCAATGGACAACCATAGTAAAATCCCATGGTTGGCTTACTTAAGTAAATCATTCAAAGATTTGGGTCGCCCAGATTTGTTCCTCTGCCCAGAGAACATTAGGGCCCAAGACATACCCTTTATAAAAAAGGCATTCAAAGAAAGGAAGGAAGCCTGCCTTGAGGTATCTGAGCTGCAGAAACCAGCAGTCAGGGCTCACTACCTACTGGTCAGCACTCCTAATTTGGCACCTTATCTCCGCTACGTATCAATCCCTTACCACAGGTTTTTATTAACTAAACTTAGGTTTAATCTTATTCACTTCCACCTAGGCTCTTTTAAGGGATGGCAGAAGCCAGAATTAGCCGCCCCGTGCAGCTGCGACAATTTCTCTGTGCAGGATACAATGCACTTCGTCATGTTTTGTAGCCTATATCATGAGCAGAGGAAAAAATATGTGCTCCCTTTATTTAAAGAAGCAGGGTTCACCCAGGTGCGCCCTGCGCTGCTCTATTTACAACTCATGACAAATCCATGCACAACGTTTAGATTAGCAAACTTTTTAGTTGCAGCCTCTAGGGCGAAAGCTGTTGGACAATCTCCGGTTTAAGAGATTTTTATCCTAATGAGTTTATGTGTATTGTTTTAAAACATAAATGTATCCTTTTAAATTGTGTAAATAGTATTTATAATGTATATCGTGTATGATGTGTTTTAGATGTTAGGAAACTCTACTATGTTTCTTATGTCATGTTTTAATTGTTTTGTTTCTTTGTATGACTTTGAATAAGTCGAATAAAGATATTCTGACTGAACTCAGAATGATGAAGTTTTATGGCATTAATAAATACAATAGTCAACTGTACCAGTATTTACCAGGTTCAGTATTACGTCCCAGAAAAATGGGGGCATCAAAATGTAGCTCTTCATACAATTGTAGCGCAGACTTTAACATCTTCTTTCAGTAGTGAAATCAGCTGACACAACACTCCATCCCAATTTCTATATTTTTCTTTTGCAAAAAGACTAAATTAGACACCCATCTAATGGCTGAAAAAGTGGCTGAAAAGGTCTTAAAAATGTGGTGAAGACTATTTACAGCCGGCACCCTTCTCCCTCAGTACCTTATATTTACTAGTCTCTGAGAAATTGTAGTAATGTTTAAGATTAAGATACAATTGAACTAATATCCTGCTCAGAAGAGACTCTAGCATCTACCTGCGGATAAGAATAGCTCCTGTTACCCACACTCAAAAATTATCCTTTCTCTTGAGTTCTCAGCAGGACTCTGTAAATGTGTTCTCAACTGCATCCGAATCATGTAATTCCTCCCATGCTATGCTTCTTCATTCAATGTAGTGTATTTTATTATAGTCTTTTGGTTATTAATTGCACTCGGAGAAGGTTGTCAACTTTATCATTCTGACTTTCTCATGAACTCTCTTCTACTCATGGAAGAAAGGTTTGTAAATATGGTGTTCTGTGTGAGAATTCCAAAACAATTGAGGAAGTGAAGAGGTATTGACAGAATCACCCTCCGATCAGATATGTATAAACAAAGAGATTCTATCAAAGTGTAGTAATTTTTATAATTTTTATCAATTTCTGTGGGTGGTAAAAACTAATAAATGAGCTCTCTCTTAGGATGGTAAAGATGAGAGCACAGTGTGCTTTTTAAAATACCCCTCACACACTAAAAAAATCCAATAGTGTCATGCTTCATCATTGGGGTCTTCCCGTCCCTCTACGGGGCGGGGCGTGCTACGACCTGACCGACTACGCGGGAGCACTGGTATAGTGACAGGACTATGTGACTGTGCAAGTGTGGGTGATGTCAGTGAAGTGTAGGGACCTAATCATGTGTGGAAATAAAAAAGGTTAAAAATCCTCTGGCTAGTGGAAAAAAAAAACAATTTATTCACTTCCCTAGCTGGGGACGTTAAGAAGGGGGTTTTGAGGTAGAGCGATTCGCTACAACCTGGTCTACATGTTTTGTAGGCAGTCCCCTACTGCCTACTCATCAGGACCTTCTAATGGCCCCTACTGGAACAAAGCTCAGTTGCTAAATGTAGTAAGCCTGTCGTCCTAGAAACCAGTAGTAAAAATCCACTGCTAGTTTCTGCTTCAGGGCATGAGCTGGCCCTCTGTAAGCAAAAGGTATCAAAAATAATGACCTGTATGTGGTCTCTGTAAAATAAGGAGGAAAAAAGGGGGAGAGAAATATACAGAATTATACAATGATACTGTAATCTGTCTGTGGATGCTCATTATTATTAGCGCCACAGGTCCCACATTTTTAGTTGCAATTGCCCATACCACAAATGATGCACGTAAGACTTTATGGACAGAATGATGGTGCAATCCGCCATCCCCTAGATGTCTGTTTTATAATGAACATTGTCACGCCCCTTGTAATTTAGGCTGTTTTATATGGCGCGAATGATAGTGCAATCTGCCATCCCCTATATGCTCGTTGTTGTGGCCGAACATAGGGAAGCCCCTTGTAATTAGGGCTGTATTCATCTTCAACATACACACACTCTCACGACTCAATACATACAACGGAACTCTGCAGGGTAAAAATAGAGGAACCCGACTTGATCAATAGCAGTGGTGATCTGAGAAACGATCTTTCTAAAAACCCAAGGGGCACACCCCAATCATTAAGTAATGTGCAATACATACTGCTGTTGCGCAAAAGATATGCCCCATGAGCTGGTACTCGGTAGGTATTCACCGCGGCGTCCTGAAAGAAAGAGACCGCGCCCTTAGCAAACTAGTCAATATACACCCATGTCATGTAGCCCTCGTCTTGATTAGCCAAGTGTTTAGCGACTTTTGGCAAAGTCAAATACTCACAGTGACCGCTATATCATTAAGGCTTACTTCTACCACGAGGTACCGCTCCGAGGATTAATCGCGTCTGCGGCTCAGTGGTCTTATGAGCTCTGCTTACGCGCCGGTGTCGCGTAGGGAATCACCCGCAAACACTAGAACGCTCACCCCAAGATGGCCGCCCTGAAATGGACCAAGCGTGTGCTAAAAACGGAAGTCTGTCTTCCGTGTCAATTAGGTAAACAAAAGTGGTCGACCATGAAGATATATTTTAAGGATTCCAAAATATCTTATCCTCGCTCCATACATTAATACTATGTTATTTAGAAAACGAACACTGTCTAATTATATTACAGAGAAAAGTTAACTGAAATGCAATATAATGAAACCGGCTCCTGAATACCTCAGGCATGAATCTCATGGCTGAACAAATATACTATCCATATTAACTCAGATAATTAAGACAACGATTAATATGATAATATATTACAGAAAGAACATGTTGTCTGAATTACAATGTTATAACACGCTTCCTCAATTTCTCAGGGGTCATCTTAGATAAGCTTTAGATCCTCTTGGGATGCATACATGTCCGGATATCTTGTAGGTTGTTTGACGGAGTACCTCAAACCTCAGGGTTGGGACCTGTAGTCCCCAATGTATAACAAAATGTGAGCAATGGATTGTAGAATGCTAGGGTGGGTGTTATCAGTGGATCGCTAATAGGACGCAGGGGATCTGCTCTGGCCACGGATGAACTGCCTCTCAGTGGGGTGGGGTGGTACGAGGCTTATAGCTGACCCCACGGAATTTCATCGTTCAATCCCTGTTTGTTTGACTGGACACGAAAAACCCATCTCTGTTCTTTCTCTAGTAGATGTTTCTCGTTGTCAATCTGTTCGATGACCGTCCAAGTAATATCCTCAGGTTTATGCCCACTTTCCAGGAAGTGGTTTGTTAATTTTGTACTCGCCTTTTTACATTTAATGGTGCTCTTATGTTCGCCTATTCTCAACTTCACTGCCCTGCTTGTCATACCAATGTATTCAAGATGGCAGGGGCAAGTAATGAGATAGACGACGTTCGAACTGTTGCAGTTGGTAAAGGCTCTTTGTTCCCATGAGGTCCCGTTGTTAAAGGTTAGTTTTTTGCTCTTTTTGGTCAGGCAGCATACCTTACATCCGCCGCACGGGTAGTGCCCTTGTACAA
Source organism: Lissotriton helveticus (assembly GCF_964261635.1). Taxonomy (NCBI): domain Eukaryota; kingdom Metazoa; phylum Chordata; class Amphibia; order Caudata; family Salamandridae; genus Lissotriton; species Lissotriton helveticus. The sequence goes on from NC_136067.1 coordinate 748,413,936, forward strand.
AGTTGGGATTGATTTGGGTGTTGGCTTTACTTTCCTTAGGTCTGGTGTGTACTAGTATATCTCTGACACTCTGTGCTCTTTTGTGTGAAAACATGGGTTTAGGAATGTCGAGACCTCCACTGTTCAGAATTTTCCAGTTTTTGTTGATGATCTTGCTTACTTGGTTGGAATTGGTGTTATATGTTGTAACACATATTGGTCGCTGTACTTCCACTGTTTTCACTTTTTCTTCCAGGAGGCTGTCTCTGCAGTTATTTCTCGCTCTTTTGTAAGCTTGGTCAATGGTTCTCTGTGGGTAATTTCTCAGTTGTAACTTCTTCCTTAGGTCATTTGACTGCGCTTTGAAACTAGCGACTTCCGTGCAGTTTCTACGGAGTCGCAGAAACTGACCGTAGGGTAGATTATCCCTCAGATGCCTTGGGTGGAAGCTCTGATACAACAAGAGACAATTCTTAGAGGTGCTCTTGAAATGTGTCGTTGTCATCAGTCTTCCGTTTTTAGGAAAGATGTTTAAATCCAAAAATACCAGATTGGTTTTGGTAGTGACACTGGTGAATTTGAGGAACTCGTCTTGGTAGTTGAGCCACGTGAGGAACTGCTGGGCGGACTTATCATCTCCATCCCAGATGATCAGGATATCATCAATGTACCTCTTCCAGGTCAAGATCTTTTGTCGGAAAGGGTTGCTGGTACTTAGTATTTTTGTTTCCTCAAGATGGTGAACATAGAGACCAGCTATGCTTGGAGCAAATGTGCTTCCCATGCTGGTCCCATGTTTTTGGAGGTACAGGGTCCCATTGTGCTCAAAAAAGTTCTCCTTAAGTGCCAAGGAGCAACACTCCATAACCACGTTCCGTGGGGTCTGGTACTCCCAGTCATCTGCAAATAGTACATCTTCGATTATTGCCAAGGTGTCGTTGTGTGGCAAACTGGTGTACAGACTTTCCACATCACAGCTGATTAAGAGCTGTGTTTCTGGGTCGAATGACACCTCCTCCAGTAGGTTTAACACATCTTTTGTGTCTCTCAGGTAAGTGGATGTCCTCTGTACCATTGGTCTTAAAAATGCGTCTGCAAACCTAGAGACTGGTTCGAGAGCTCATTTATTAGTTTTTACCACCCACAGAAATTGATAAAAATTATAAAAATCACTACACTTTGATAGAATCTCTTTGTTTATACATATCTGATCGGAGGGTGATTCTGTCAATACCTCTTCACTTCCTCAATTGTTTTGGAATTCCTGGCAGCGTGCAGCTGCGGAAGTTAACAAAAAAAGGACTCATCTTCTCAACACGACTTTTTTGATTCTGCATCCGATGGCATATCGACAGGGAGGATAGAGGTTCCCCCGTTTTTTTTTCTGACCAAAAAATGGCCGACCTTGGCCTGGCATTCACTGAAGACGAGATCTCCAATCTAATGGCCTCTCTAGGCACTTTCGAAGGACTGAACTCTGGTTGCCCCTCCTTAAAAAACAGTGACTGGGATGAGCTGGAAGAGTTGAGGAGGACTCAAATAAAAACAGCCATCCATGGACTACTAATGTCTGAATACCTGAAGGTCAACACTGCCACAGCGGGCCTCGTGGTTCGGAATGAACCATTTATATTTCTCGAGGACAAGACCTTTAAAATCGATTGGTCCCAAATCTCATGGAGATGTACACGAGATTGGATCGTTTTGATCATAAAAACAGCAAGCAGACTAGCTAGCGATCTAAAGGTGGAGATACAAGCTGTAGAAGTGCGCCTCAAGAGCTATGAATCCCCAGCCAACCTGAAGAAGTACCTCGATGAACTAAACCAAACATTGAACGATTTTGAAGTAAATCTTAAGGATAGTAAATACGAGAAACTCCAGAAAGACTCGAGCAGATGGAGTAAAGAAAAGATCTATCCCTATATTAAAGACAACTACAAACCATCAAGTGATAATCGTTCCAATGATGGTTCATCTGACGCTGGATCTAACAGCTCCAATTCTAGCGGTAACAAAAGCCCCAGGTATCAGGGCAATCGAAGGAACTTCGAGGAAGAAGTTACAACTGAGAAATTACCCACAGAGAACCATTGACCAAGCTTACAAAAGAGCGAGAAATAACTGCAGAGACAGCCTCCTGGAAGAAAAAGTGAAAACAGTGGAAGTACAGCGACCAATATGTGTTACAACATATAACACCAATTCCAACCAAGTAAGCAAGATCATCAACAAAAACTGGAAAATTCTGAACAGTGGAGGTCTCGACATTCCTAAACCCATGTTTTCACACAAAAGAGCACAGAGTGTCAGAGATATACTAGTACACACCAGACCTAAGGAAAGTAAAGCCAACACCCAAATCAATCCCAACTTTGTACAAGGGCACTACCCGTGCGGCAGATGTAAGTTTTGCTGCCTGACCAAAAAGAGCAAAAAACTAACCTTTAACAACGGGACCTCATGGGAACAAAGAGCCTTTACCAACTGCAACAGTTCGAACGTCGTCTATCTCATTACTTGCCCCTGCCATCTTGAATACATTGGTATGACAAGCAGGGCAGTGAAGTTGAGAATAGGCGAACATAAGAGCACCATTAAATGTAAAAAGGCGAGTATAAAATTAACAAACCACTTCCTGGAAAGTGGGCATAAACCTGAGGATATTACTTGGACGGTCATCGAACAGATTGACAACGAGAAACATCTACTAGAGAAAGAACAGAGATGGGTTTTTCGTGTCCAGTCAAACAAACAGGGATTGAACGATGAAATTCCGTGGGGTCAGCTATAAGCCTCCTACCACCCCACCCCACTGAGAGGCAGTTCATCCGTGGCCAGAGCAGATCCCCTGCGTCCTATTAGCGATCCACTGATAACACCCACCCTAGCATTCTACAATCCATTGCTCACATTTTGTTATACATTGGGGACTACAGGTCCCAACCCTGAGGTTTGAGGTACTCCGTCAAACAACCTACAAGATATCCGGACATGTATGCATCCCAAGAGGATCTAAAGCTTATCTAAGATGACCCCTGAGAAATTGAGGAAGCGTGTTATAACATTGTAATTCAGACAACATGTTCTTTCTGTAATATATTATCATATTAATCGTTGTCTTAATTATCTGAGTTAATATGGATAGTATATTTGTTCAGCCATGAGATTCATGCCTGAGGTATTCAGGAGCCGGTTTCATTATATTGCATTTCAGTTAACTTTTCTCTGTAATATAATTAGACAGTGTTCGTTTTCTAAATAACATAGTATTAATGTATGGAGCGAGGATAAGATATTTTGGAATCCTTAAAATATATCTTCATGGTCGACCACTTTTGTTTACCTAATTGACACGGAAGACAGACTTCCGTTTTTAGCACACGCTTGGTCCATTTCAGGGCGGCCATCTTGGGGTGAGCGTTCTAGTGTTTGCGGGTGATTCCCTACGCGACACCGGCGCGTAAGCAGAGCTCATAAGACCACTGAGCCGCAGACGCGATTAATCCTCGGAGCGGTACCTCGTGGTAGAAGTAAGCCTTAATGATATAGCGGTCACTGTGAGTATTTGACTTTGCCAAAAGTCGCTAAACACTTGGCTAATCAAGACGAGGGCTACATGACATGGGTGTATATTGACTAGTTTGCTAAGGGCGCGGTCTCTTTCTTTCGGGACGCCGCGGTGAATACCTACCGAGTACCAGCTCATGGGGCATATCTTTTGCACAACAGCAGTATGTATTGCACATTACTTAATGATTGGGGTGTGCCCCTTGGGTTTTTAGAAAGATCGTTTCTCAGATCACCACTGCTATTGATCAAGTCGGGTTCCTCTATTTTTACCCTGCAGAGTTCCGTTGTATGTATTGAGTCGTGAGAGTGTGTGTATGTTGAAGATGAATACAGCCCTAATTACAAGGGGCTTCCCTATGTTCGGCCACAACAACGAGCATATAGGGGATGGCAGATTGCACTATCATTCGCGCCATATAAAACAGCCTAAATTACAAGGGGCGTGACAATGTTCATTATAAAACAGACATCTAGGGGATGGCGGATTGCACCATCATTCTGTCCATAAAGTCTTACGTGCATCATTTTTGGTATGGGCAATTGCAACTAAAAATGTGGGACCTGTGGCGCTAATAATAATGAGCATCCACAGACAGATTACAGTATCATTGTATAATTCTGTATATTTCTCTCCCCCTTTTTTCCTCCTTATTTTACAGAGACCACATACAGGTCATTATTTTTGATACCTTTTGCTTACAGAGGGCCAGCTCATGCCCTGAAGCAGAAACTAGCAGTGGATTTTTACTACTGGTTTCTAGGACGACAGGCTTACTACATTTAGCAACTGAGCTTTGTTCCAGTAGGGGCCATTAGAAGGTCCTGATGAGTAGGCAGTAGGGGACTGCCTACGAAACATGTAGACCAGGTTGTAGCGAATCGCTCTACCTCAAAACCCCCTTCTTAACGTCCCCAGCTAGGGAAGTGAATAAATTGTTTTTTTTTTTTCCACTAGCCAGAGGATTTTTAACCTTTTTTATTTCCACACATGATTAGGTCCCTACACTTCACTGACATCACCCACACTTGCACAGTCACATAGTCCTGTCACTATACCAGTGCTCCCGCGTAGTCGGTCAGGTCGTAGCACGCCCCGCCCCGTAGAGGGACGGGAAGACCCCAATGATGAAGCATGACACTATTGGATTTTTTTAGTGTGTGAGGGGTATTTTAAAAAGCACACTGTGCTCTCATCTTTACCATCCTAAGAGAGAGCTCATTTATTAGTTTTTACCACCCACAGAAATTGATAAAAATTATAAAAATCACTACACTTTGATAGAATCTCTTTGTTCTGTGTGAGAATACTACACATTTTGGGAAACTTGTCTTGCTTTTTAATCTGATTTGAAGTATTGAAACCTTCGGTCAGATTTGATCTTTGTATGAACACTGTCAACACTAAAAGGTCAATCGTAAGCTCCTTTGCCAAATGACCGGCTCCAGAAATCGTCAGAAATGCACAGAAATATGTCAATGTGTTAATCGTATAAATAGTATCCATAATTGTCGTGCAACCATCTACAGGTAGTTATTGCAATATATCTTAATCACCATCATCATCATCACATCATTACCTTTTAGTTGTGTTCTACTTTTGACTTGAAGATATACCTTACAAGATTGTGTGTAACTTTGAGCATCCGTTTGTAGATAAGAGCTTCTTGTTTTGTTGTTTTTCATGATCTTTCTTCCTTCGTTACATATTATCGGTGTGTCATGATAGAATTTCACATTAGAAAAACAGAGAGCAGAAGTGGGTATAAACATTGTGTTTTTGAAAAACAGTAATCTGGCTTGGTGTTAAATTGTATTATTTGTAATATTCATACTCTATTCAGCTTGATATGGTTACTTGGTCGTTGCTTACATTTGATCAAAAAAGGTAGCAGTTTCTACAGATGAAATTCTGCTTAGAAAGAGGAAAGTCCTCTCACAATATGGCCAGGTTTAGAGTTTGACGGACAGGGTATACTCTTTCACAAACAGGATGGAGAACCATGTCCCCAAAACCTTGTTCCACCCGCGGACTCCAGAGTCCGGCAGGCAGTTTGTTTCCTGAAATCAGTAGCTTTGTTTCTACCAACAGAGCACATTCATTTGACTGCCTGTGCTATTTAGGATTGACGGTATGATTGTTTTTGTCTGTCCATCACAAACTAACAGGAAAAACCTGGAAGTCATGTACTGATAAAACATCAATTTAAAAAAAAAAAAAAACAATGACCCCCCTACAACCAAGGTAAAAACTCCCTCGGTGTGGGAGTCAATATTAGTTTCTTTTGCAAAAGCAAACTCTAAATCAGGGTGGAGGATGTAATGTCCTCACCACTCTTACTGATTATCTACTGCTCGCAATTCTGGCCCACTGTCTTGCGAAGCACTATGCTACTATATTTGGGTAACCAGAACATAATGTATTCAGAAATCATACAACTAGAACTTTGCATCATGCTCTTAAGGTGAGCTGGGTATGCATACCTATAATGCAGAAGCTAACCGTAAGACTGGCAGATAGTTGAGTGCAGTTTTACATTTACAGCTGCTTACATATTGTACCCTTTTTTGCTTGTACAGTTGTGGGTTGGGTATGTGGTTCCTCTCAGTATTAGGATGTCTGTCATTCATGTGGACTCCAGTAATTTAGCGTGTCTTGCAATAGTCAGGGTTAAAGTGCAGTGGACGCTGAAGTGTGGTGCTGCTTACATAAACACTGGGGTGAATAGTTGGGTCTCGGAGGACAGTTACTATTGTGAGGAGCATGTGATGAAAGATACAGCATGCAACAGAAAATAGATTACTGTGCTGACTGCACTGGCTGCACCAGGGTCAAAAAGTTTTTATTTTAATTATTTTTATTGAGGTATATACCTGTTGAAGGAAAGACATGTTAGGAAATGTTTCAGTAGAGACAGACAAAAAAATATAGATAGGTTGTGAAAAATGTTGAAGTGATCGCTGCCTTTCTGTTGGTAGTCGTTTGCCCTGGCTGCGATCTGCACCATGGATGATCATCTGTACCATGGTTGTAGTTTGGATCAAGGTGCTATTGCCTAACCTATGCTCAGGGTGTGCCATGCATTTGAATAGTTATCAAAGACAGTGACTACAAGAGACTGTAGAACGCACACAGTTTCACCACCTGAATCCACATTATTGTACACACACACCATGGCCATTGACAAATCACCAAGATTAATGCAGATCATGGGTGAAGGAGGGAGTTGTAGCTTTTCCTGCAGCTCCCATATTATGCTTTTATGATACTCCCACGTATATCTTGAGCAGAAAGTTTCGACAAAGTGAGGCTGGTTCCTGACTGTCCCCTGATGTATAGGGATGGGCAGTTTTTTTGTGATGAGTGGAAATTATCTGCCATCTGAAATATGGCGCAAACCTAATTTGGTGTATCGTTGGTATCGGAGTATATCAAGAAGTAGGTGGATTTGTGCCACCCACAATGATCTAATTTTGACTTTAGAACCTGCCATTTTTACAGGAAAGATCTGTATTAAAAAAAATAGTTTGAAAGTTAATTTATGTTGCAGCGATGAAGAATTGCCAGGAATGTGGCTTCAAACCTTTTTCTTGCTTTTTTAATTGTTATGTTATTTTAATAACACTTCTAAAGCGCACAGCTGCCCCAGCCAAGGGGCGTCCCGGCACTTCAGACAGAGTATCCAAACACACCACAGCAGAGCAAAGACAGCAGCGCACAGAACAAAGAACTAAGATGGATGAGGGAACAAGTGCGTTTTAATCGCCCTTCTAAACTTCAAGAGCTCATCAAGTTCACGAATATGGGACGGAGAGAGTTCCACAGTTTAGCGGCCAAAACTCAAAAGGATCGACCTCCCACCCTACACAGCCCGAAACGAGGGACCATAACCAGGTTTTGACGCGAGGATCTTAGAGAGCGCGTAGGCACATAAGGCACCAGAAGGTTGTCGAGGATCTGAGGAGAAGCCAGCTTAAGGATCTTAAAAGCCAGGCACAAGGTCTTAAAATGGATCCTCTGTGCCATAGGCAGCCAGTGCAGAGGATGGTATTTTCCGCAGAGCAGAACCTCGGTAAGCCTACCAGTGCTCTGGCTGCGGCGTTCTGAACACATTGCATCCGGGCGATTTCAGCCTGGTTGGCCCCCAGCAGGAGCGAACTGGCGTAATCGAGCCGAGATAATATGGATAATATGGATGCCTGTATAACCAGCTGCCTAGTGGAGGCATCAATGAACCTCAAGATAGATTGCCAAAACAGTTGGCTGCCACTTTCTTAGTGTGGGCACAAAAACTGAGGGCAGGATCTAGCCAAACCCCCAAGTTTTTTACCTCTGAGACTGGAATAGGAGTTGCGCCCAATTCAGGGGGCCACCAAGAGTCACCCCAGAGATCAGTCCTCTTGCCCACAAACAAGACCTCAGTTTTTTTAGCATTGAGCTGGAGGCAGTTGGCATTCATCCAGCTAGCTGCTGCCAGGAGTCCATCCCGGAATCTGGGGGCGTCAAGGTCAGAGTTTCCACTCAGGACGACCGCTAGCTGCGTGTCGTCAGCATAGGAGACCATAGTCATGCCCCACCGCTTGACGACATCCGCCAGCGGTCTCACATAAAGATTGAATAGTGTGGGACTCAGTGATGAACCTTGAGGCACACCTAGCTCCAGAGGATAAGACTTGGACTCACAAGGCGAGGTGACAACTTTGAAGGCCCGATCGGCAAGGAAGGAACTGAACCAGTTGAGTGCAGTGCCCAAAACACCCGCCTCTCCAAGACGATGGAGTAGGATCCTGTGCGAAACCGTATCAAACTCGGCACTAAGGTCGAGTAGTACTAGTGCCGCAGTCTGACCAAAGTCGAGCACAGAGTGAAGATGTTCAGTCATTGAGAGCAAGGCTGTCTCATTCATTCATTTGAACCATTAGATTTCTTCGCTGCTGACAATAAATTGCTGTAAAGAGTAACAAATCGTCGGACCTTTCCTCTAATATGATATTTATGGTTTTTATTAACTTAAACAATAAAGCATTGAATTGAACATCTGTAGGCATGTTGGGCCTTATTTATGAAGGCCTTGCGGCGCTGGTGCGTCACTTTTTCCCATTTTAAAAGTGACGCACGGGTGGCACAAGGCCTTCATAAATAAGGCCCGTTGTGTTTTGGAGTGCACTCCATATCCAAGGCCATACACCAAACTGCTGTCATTTTTAGGTCTTAAGCACAGCCCGCTTTAGCCATTTGTATTCAAAGGCCCATTGTAAACAAGACGTGAGTGGGATTTCGGTCTGCCCCTTGCTCATGTTTGCATGACTTTCTACTCTATCTCGGTACACTCCTTTTGATTTGCTGGCTTTCTTCCTTCTAACAGCTTTGCTGCTTCACCATTCTTTTGATTGGATGAGTTGCATCCTTCCATTGTTGGAATGCGGGAAACACATTTTCATTTTTCTTTCAACATTCTCGTGGGATTGCGTTGCTTTCCTCAATCACTGCCCTTCAAGTACTTTCCTGGTGACTTATTTTCCTTAAGACTATCCCTCCTCCTCCATAGCCTTTGCTCACCCACCCCTCCTCTTCACACTCCTGCTTTGTGGTTTTTGTTAGAACCTTTTTCACAGTGCTCGTCTGTGGGCCTAGCAGTTGCAAACTGCTACCAGGTCTCTCGTTTATTGTTGCCCCCTTGTCCATTGCTCCCCCACCGGTTCATTCTTTACTGATTAAAGCAACACCTTTTTTAGCTGTGCCAATGCATGTTATTACTATTGTTTTTCATGCATTAATATTGTTTTTTATGCATTGATTTTGAGGATATTTTCCTCTGAGGTAAAACAAGGAAATCATTGAGACAGCATATAAGGGTGGGCACATAATGTGACATTTCATTTTGTGTACCTGAAAAGCTCTTTAATTGCAAAGTGATATTTATGTTGTGTGAGGGACTAGTTGTTTGTAAATTGAAGTTGTAAGGTTTGTCCTTTAGGAATACATCACACACTTCTCATTTAGCATTTGCAGTGAGCAGCTCAAATTTCCGACAGCATTCATTAGCGGTATTATGCCTCGTCTGATCCTTCTAAGGCCTCTTACATCATTTGTGTTGGTAATTGCTTTTCTGTTTTTCATTTACTGTAAGCGCGAACACTAATTTCTTGGTGGCACTGTCTCATCTATTAGAAGCGAAGGTTTAATAAAAAAATACAAGAGAGGTAATTTCTTTCAAGGGCCTTCTGCACCGGACAGTCTGTTCTTCAGGGAGGAGGTGTATGCATTTGAATATCGAGCTGAGGCATTTAATTAGCACGTGCTTGCTTGCTGCTAGCAGGACATCACGCCAGTGAATAAGTGGTTGAAGTTGCTTGTAATGTCAGCCAGGAGACATCTTGACAGTTGTGCTTTTCATTCTCAAGTGTCTAGTTAAGGGAAACACAGCGGCCGCCTTAAACTATTAAAAACTGCATCCATGACTGCAGCGGCGGCTCCTCCGCTAAGGCATTTTGAGCAGTGGAGAAAGGAAGAATAAAACGATAACAACATTATGTATTATCATTTTATTTTTCCGTTGTCAGGCAGGTTTACAGGGTGGGGCAGGGCTTGGCTCTGTCACAGCCAGCACAGGGAGGAGTGATGGGCACTTAAGTATGCATGCCGGCTTGGCTGGCCGTCTTGGGCTCGCCAAACAGCCATGCGCCTTTTACATGTTCCCCAAATGCTGTAATACACAGCCTGATGAGGAACATGCAAAGGCTCCCACTGCCTGTCTGATTGCCAAACCACGGCGCTCAGACCAATCACAATGCTGCATAGGGAAGCCTGGGTGTGCTTCCTACTTCAGGCAGGAACAGAAGAGGACAACGCGAGGAAGCGGTCTGGCAGCAAGGTAAGTAAATATTTATTTTTCTTCCCCCGCCCACGTTCTACCCATGCTACTCGTCGGCAGCCACCACTGCATGACTGGAATAATAACAGTTTTAGAGGACAGTGCGAAATCTCCAACAAACCTAGCAAAAGGGGGCACTTTTAGAATTCCATTGCAATAAATACAATGGCAACCGGACAATATACTAGCCTTAAAAATTGTTTGTCTACTATAGGGGAAAAAAATCATAGAAGAGAAATTGCTTATTTTATTTGTTTTTGAATACCCTTAAGCTAGAAGCGTAGGGCAAAGAGAGGTCAGAGAAAAAGGGGGGAGGGGTGATAGAGAAAGTGAGGATAGGGGGACAAGAAACATTGGAGCCTATACACGAACTGTATTTCGTAATACGTTTAATTGTACTTTAATATAGCAGATAAAGTACCTCCTGCCGTATATGATATGGATATTGTAAGTTATCAAGGAATTTCATAACCATATAGAGGAACGAGTTCCTTTATGAAGTTATAAAACTCTGAGGTGACTTGCAATATTCTTATCATGTACACCAGGGGGTACTTTATCCCATCTAATACATGGTCACACCATCACCTTTGCCACACACCACTTAAAACCTCCATGCACGGCTAAAAATAGAACCTCTAATGCAAAATTAAACACATCACAAAACTGTTAGATATTTGTTACAAACAGTTATTAAAAACTGTTCAATACAAGTTACTTTCTTTGTTTAAAAAAAGCTGTAGTAGCACAGAATGTGTTGAAACATGCAGAAAGATTCCAACTTTTCCCCTAGGAGTGCAAAAAATAAACATATTCTCTCTGCTTGTCATTATAAGCTCTTAAAATAGAGCAGAAGAAAGAAAAGCAAAGTTCATTTTTCTTGCTTGAAACAGCTGCTTCATTTATGATCTGTGACCTGACATGCCTCTTGAATCGTCTGTTGACTCTAGCAACAGTCATTGGGATATCGGAACTCGACAGTAATAACTCATAGAAGTCAAGTTCTCACGTCTTTTCTTCATAATCGGGGACTGAGTGCGTCACTAGTTGACGATTATAAGGTCATTAGAGACAGGCGTTTATACAGGGATTACAGAATCCCATTCATTATAGTTCTACTAATGTACTACAACATGTGCTTTACAAACAAGAAAAGTGTATATCTCTACCCATACCTCTACTATAGTTTCTATGGGAAGACAGTCAGCGATGTAAGCTTACTACTTATTAGCACATTGGAATCTTGAGAGCTACATTGAAGACAATGGAGTAGCTCTGTGCTTATAATGGCTAGTATAAGTCCAGAGCTCCAACTATCCAATGTTTGTCTTGTTTCTTCCTTTTTAATTTAGAACATTATACTCTTAGTAGGTGAAATATTCTTTTTTTTAATATATATTTTTATTGTATTTTCATAGACATGGTACACACAAAATAAAAACACATATACTATTTCTGGCGCATAGATCACTGCGCCTGTACATTATATACCATAGACAAATGAATAATCTATGCGTTGTTTTCCTCTGTTGGGCGGTTGGTTCCAAGTCCCCTTGGGCTAATAGTTCAGAACAGGAACTAACGACCATGTGGGCCTCCCCCACGCAAAATATAATTTCACCAGTACTAGCGCAAACTATATTTTGGTAGGTGAAATATTCTAATAGCCTTGTAGCCCTTCTGTCTCAGGCCCGAGCCTCATAACTCAGGTTCAGGGTCTTTAACAACCGGTATAGCCCTCAGAAGCGTGTTATAAGGCTATCAAACTAAATGCACAAGGGACCGGAAGAGTGGTTCAAAACAGGAGAATACTTTTGACAAAATAGGTGGAATTAAGAGAAAAATAAAGAGGAGTTAAGGGAGATTTAGAGAGGGGTTTGAGAAGGACATGCACCCTGCCACAAAAGAATAAGCTCATTCCTATTAAAAAACTGCACTTCTAAAGTTATCACAGGCAAAAGAGACCCTATCAATCAATCAATCAATCATGGCATTTGTATAGCGCACTACTCACCCGGAAGGGTCTCAAGGTGCTGGGGGAGGGGGGACCGTCACTGCTCGAAGAGCCAGGTCTTGAGTTGCTTCCTGAAGGAGAGATGGTCCTGGGTTAGCCGGAGGTGGATGGGGAGGGAGTTCCATGTCTTGGCTGCCAGGTAGGAGAAGGATCATCCACCGGCGGTGGCTCGGCGGATGCGTGGAACAGCGGCGAGGGCGTGGTTGGTCGACCGTAGCTGGCGGGTGGGCGTGTAGAAGGTCAGGCGGTCGTTGAGGTACTTGGGGCCCAGGTCGTGGAGGGCCTTGTGTCGTGGGTGAGGAGTCTAAACGTGATCCTCTTGCTGACGGGGAGCCAGTGCAGGTCTCTCAGGTGGCTGGAGATGTGGCTGTGTCGGGGGATGTCCAGGATGAGTCGGGCGGAGGGGTTCTGGATGCGTTGGAGTCTTTTTTGCAGTTTGGCTGTGGTGCCGGCGTAGAGGGTGTTACCGTAGTCCAGCCTGCTGGTGACGAGTGCCTGGGTGACCGTCTTCCTGGTTTCAGTGGGGATCAATCGGAAGATCTTTCGGAGCATGCACAGGGTGATGAAGCATGATGACGATACGGTGTTAACTTGTCTGGTCATCGAGAGGGAGGAGTCCAGGATGAAGCCCAGGTTACGTGCGTGGTCCGTTGGCTTGGGAGTGGAGCCCAGTGCAGGGGGCCACCAGGAGTCGTCCCAGGCGGAGGGAGATGGTCCCAGGATGAGGACTTCCGTCTTATCTGAGTTCAGTTTCAGGCGGCTGTTCTTCATCCACTCGGCGACGTCTTTCATCCCTTCGTGTAGGCTGGTTCTGGCGGAGGCTGGGTCGTTGGTGAAGGAGAGGATGAGCAGGGTGTCGTCGGCGTAGGAGATGATGTTGAGGTTGTGTTGGCGTGCGATGGCTGCGAGGGGGCTCATGTATACGTTGAAGAGGGTGGGGCTGAGGGAGGATCCTTGTGGTACGCCGCAGATGACTTCGGTGGCCTTGGATCTGAACGGGGGAGGCGGACTCTCTGGGTTCTTCCGGCGAGGAACGAGATGATCCACTCCAGAGCCTTCTCTTGGATACCGGTGTTGCTGAGGCCCTGCACTAGGGTGCGGTGGCAGACGGTGTCGAATGCCGCGGGGAGGTCCAGGAGGATGAGGGCTGCTGTTTCTCCGCTGTCGAGCAGGGATCTGATGTTGTCAGTGGCTGCGATGAGGGCGGTCTCGGTGCTGTGGTTGGCTCAGAAGCCGGACTGCGAGTGGTCGAGGGATCCGTTCGTCTCGAGGAAGGCGGCAAACTGTCTGTTGACGGTCTTCTCGATGACTTTGGCAGGAAAGGGGAGGAGCGAGATGGGGCGGAAGTTCTTGAGGTCGGTGGGGTCCGCTGTCGGTTTCTTCAGGAGGGCGCTGAGCTCTGCGTGCTTCCAGCTTTCTGGGAAGGTAGCGGTTTTGAAGGAGGCGTTGATGATGTCTCTGAGTTGGGGTGCGATGATGGAGTCGGCCTTGTTGAAGACGTGGTGGGGGCAGGGGGCAGTTGGCAATCCGGAGTGGATGCTGTTCATCATGCGGGTGGTGTCTTCGGTGCTGACCGGGGTCCAGGCGCTGAGGGTGGTCGTGGGGGGCGATGGTATGGTGGTGGGGTACGTGGTTGGAGCGCCGAAGCTGTTGTGTATTTCGGCGATCTTGCGGTGGAAGAATGAGGCGAGTGAGTCACAGAGGTCTTGCGAGGGAGTGATGTCGTTGTTTCCGGCGCTGGGGTTGGAGAGCTCTTTGACGATGCTGAAGAATTCCTTGCTGTTGTGGGCGTTGTTGTCGAGTCGTTCTTTGAATGCTGTCTTCTTGGTGGTGTGGATCAGCTGGTGGTGTTTGCGGGTGGCGTGCTTGAGGGCGGTCCAGTTGTCTGTGGTTCTTCTTGGAGTTCTTGAGTTCGTCAGTCAACCAGGGGGCTTTCTTGCTGCCGTGTCTGCTGGGGGGGGTCTTCAGTGGTGCGAGATCGTTTGCGCAGTTGGTGATCCATTGCGTGAGGTTGATGGCTGCTTTGCTGGGGTCCGTGGTACTGGCGGGCGGGTTCTGGCTGAGGGAGGTGGTGAGCTGCTCGGCGGTGATCTTGTTCCAGTTCCTGCGAGGGATCTGTTGTGGGCGGTGGTGGGTCGCGGTTCTTTTAAAGCTGAAGTGGACACAGCTGTGGTCAGTCCAGTGAAGTCCAGTGGAATGGCTGAAGGAGATGTGCTTGCTGGAAGAGAAGACTGGGTTGAGCGTGTGTCCGGCGTAGTGGGTGGGGGTGTTCACCAGTTGTTTGAGGCCGAGGTTTGCGAGGTTGTCCAGCAGGGTGGTGGTGTTGCTGTACTTGTTGTTCTCCAGGTGGAAGTTGAGGTCCCCTAGGAGGATGTAATCAGCGGAGGAGAGGGCGTGTGGGCTGATGAAGTCTGTGATGTCTTCGCTGAATCGTGTGCGTGGTCCCAGGGGTCTGTAGATGAGGGTGCCTCTGAATGTGGTCATGGCGTCGGTGTGTATCTGGAAGTGGAGATGTTCGGCGGCGTTGAAGGTGTCGTCGGAGCTGGTCGTGATGCGGATGGTTTTCTTGTGTACGAGGGCATGCCTCCTCCAGTCTGGTTGACGCGGTCCTTCCGGGTGATCTTGTATCCCTCCGGGATGGCGATGGCGATGTCGGGAGCAGAGGAGGCGTTCATCCAGGTTTCCGTGAGGAAGTCGACGTCTGGTGATGTTGTGTCGAGCAGGTTCCAGAGTTCGACGGCGTGTCTGTGGACGGAGCGGGTGTTGAGCAGGATGCATTTGAGGTGGTTGCTGTTGGTGTTCGGCTTGGCGGGTGAGGTGCAGGTCCAGAGGCAGGTGAATTTGCAGGCTTGGCAGGTGAAGAGTCCGTGGGTGCGTTTCGGTGTAGCACGGTAGCATGCTGGTGATCGGCCGGTGTTGAGTGCGTTGATGGTGGTGGCGTTGTAGGTCCGTCGTGAGGTCTGGCGATGGTGGGGGCCAGGGGTCCAGGCGCTGGGCGTGGGCCAGGCGCGGACGGGCGTAGACGGGCTTGCCTTTGGCGTGCCTTCGGCGCACCATTGGCACACCCACTGCACGTACGCACGGACTCTGCCATAAATTGAAAGTGGGGGGGGGAGCGAGGGAGGAGCAGCTGGGAGGCGGGAGCGGGGTGGCGAGTGGGGAGGGGAGCGGAATGGTATGCTGGAGGGAGCGGGGGTGGGGCCGCGGGGGAGCAGCGGCAGGGAGCGGGGAGCGGGGTGGAGGGGCACAACAGTTGGCAAGAACTCAACAAAATACAAATTACTGGCACAACATACCATGCGGGCAAAACGAGATCAGGGGCACAACAGGGGCAGATACAATACGGTCAAAACAGACAAATCACTGGCACAACATGCAAAAACAGGCAAAACGAGATCAGGGGCAAAACAGGGCAGATACAATACGGTTTAAGGCGAGATCAGGGGCACAGCAGAGGCACAACGGGCAGCGGCGGCGGAAGCGGAGACCGGGCACACCAAGGATGGGCCACGCGGCGTGTGGAGCGACCGGCTCTGACCAGAGTAGTAAATGTTTTCGAGCTAGAGTCCAGCACCATATTTGGCCAACCAATGGTACTACAGCACCTGCCCATATACAATAGTAGAGGAAATTGTAAATAATGGCTAATTAAATTAAAATATTTACAATAGCTAGCCATATAAATCAATGTAATTTAATGTCATCTAAATATAAAACATACTTTGACCATATTTGAAATAACTTTTTTGAATTTAAAAATTAAATTGACATTAAGCGTGTATCAAATATATTTAAATAACTTGTATCAAATCCATACATCACTTTTAATAATTGTTAATACATACAAAATCTTGTTATACTTTAGGATGGATATGCTTTAATTTAAACCTCAGAATAATAAAATTATTTTAATATATTCAAAATATTAAATTTAAAATGTAAATTAAGATAATAGTGCTGTAGCTTTGTTTAAACTTGCTTTCCTTTTAAAATACATATCAAAATGTACTACAGTATTTAACATAAATATATTATTACTTTTGTTTTAGAAATGTTAAAACATTTTTTTTACATTTATCTATACTTTAGCATCAGAAGACCATTGTCCTTTGACATATCTCTATTTGGTAAAGATAGGGAAAACTTAAATGGATTATAAAAAAATTAAAAAATCATTAAAAATACTTTCATGTTAAATATTAATGTAAATTATACATTTTAATAGTAAATAGTTTGTATTTATTTTAAATGTAAAACAAAACTACAGTACGTTTACCTAATGTGGAATTGAATATATAATAGATATCAATATATTAAATTAAATCAACATTATTTTGTACCGATTTATTTAAAAAAAGGAATGTTGCAATAATTTTAAAATTCAAAAAATATTATTACATTATATTAAAAGTAAATAAAAAATATTTGCTATACGATTCTATTTCAAATCCCCACCTCAATGGTATTGGAGTATAAGTGGTTGACAATGAGTGAAACTGGAGGTACTACTGCTTTTTTTTGACTGAAGTAACTTTACATTTGTAAATATGTCCAAAACTCTACTTTCAGGGGGTGGAGACATATAAATGAACACTTTTGAGTAACTTT
Organism: Lissotriton helveticus; assembly: GCF_964261635.1. Classification (NCBI taxonomy): domain Eukaryota; kingdom Metazoa; phylum Chordata; class Amphibia; order Caudata; family Salamandridae; genus Lissotriton; species Lissotriton helveticus. The sequence continues at coordinate 748,430,982 of NC_136067.1, forward strand.
ACATGATTAAGAGCCCAAATGGGTAAACTTAATCAAAAGTGTAAACTTACAAGTGTAGGTTTAATTTACTTGTGTATATTTACCTTTCTGAATAGGCCTAAATAATACAAAAATATTTAAATGCAAAGAAGAGTGAGGAAAGGAATCTTAAAAGAAAGACAGATAGTCCTGGAGTGCAAAGATGAAATGAGTAAGGGAGATTTGAAATGGAATCAAAAAATATTGAGCACGATTATATTGTACAATTGAAGATTCATTTTGGAACTTACATGTCACTTTCCATCATTTTTACTCTTCATCATCATCAAATATGTTTATTTCGGTTAAAACAAAACCATAAAAGATGCACACACATTTAAAAAAAAAGAAAATCAGGGACCAAAATTCTAATTCCGCGCCCATTTTTCCACAGTTCATTGTTCCTAATTGAAAATCTCTCAGAGGCAATTGCGGTATTAAAACAATAAATACTTTTTTTAGATTTAAAAGAAAGCATATACCATTCATTGAGGTTAATACAGTCAAATATCTTGCACTTGGTATACATTTAAAACATACTTAATATAAGTGGTATTACTTCCTATTCCTAGCGGAAGAGAGAGGAGCTAAATATGCAAATTGTAAACAATACTGACACCAACTCTTAATCCTCCAGACCCAGCTTCAGCAGCTATATTACATCAGGTAAACTAAAATGTATCCCTATATTATTAGAGTCTGAGACCCTGTCTCCTTCGTACTATCTCCACAGAGAAAAGCTATCTACTCACACTAAAGACAATGGATTGAGTTGTTTCACTTCTAATGACTCTTTCAGCCTCACTGAGGTGTCTAAATCCCAGGAGGCGACAAATAGGTTTTATCCACTTCTTCCTTAAATGTGTATATGCAGGACACAGAAATAACACATGTGCCTCATCCTCTCTTGTGCCCACGGTACACAGTTCACATTTTACCAGGGCTACTTTCCCTGCGTTATCCTCATTGCGCACTCATTTCGCAGTATTAGCTTTAATTTGTAATATGCCATAGCGAAATTTTAAATACAGTGATTTTGCTACAGTTGCTAAAATCTCATCCATGAAGCCTTCAAATCTACTCACTGTTTTCATATTGAGAAACTTGAGGATTAAAGCACCCAGCTTCGTGTTATATAATGTGGAGTTGAGGAGAAACTCCCAATATCTTTCTTTTAACAACTTTTTACAACTCAAGGTCAGACACTCAGGATCTGCCCAGTAATGATGCAACCCAAGCTTCGTGAGCCAATCCTCAATTTGATTCAGCCATACCACCCGCGTCGTATTTTTTATTTTCATGATTTATTTTAGTGCTTCTCTGTAATCTACTAATTCGTCTGTTGACCACAGACGTACCCAATATAACAACAGTCGTAAAATTGCATGATCATCAGTGCGATGAATATTCAAATCCATTGTAAGTGGGAGTATGGGTGTGCGCCGTGGGATTACTAATATTTGTCTAAAAAAGATGTTTTTGTGTGCCATGAAGGCACCTTTAACAGTGTGGTCCCATAATTCAGCCCCATAGAGTGAGGCGGATTGAGCTTTGTATTTGTATAATTCTAATACTGGGGTAACAGCTCTGGAATAGCTATTCTTGTGTCTCCTAGCTATTGGAACTAGATTGGCTCACTGGTTAGAGGTTAGAGGAGGCAGACCCTGAAGCAGAGATCAGACCCGGGACCGGGGTTCAATTCCCGACGCGGCAGGGTCTTGAGCCCAAATATCCACGGACTTGATAATTCTCGTTTCGGTGCCTACTCAAATCACGGGTTCACACTCTGCAGCTCTGGGCATTAGCCTGCTTAATCTCCACTACGGCCCCCCCGCGGCGGGATGCCTGGCTTTCACCTTGGGGAAGCCAGGACGGGTTCCCAAGGCAAGCGCCGAGATGCCTATGGGTAATCGAGCGCTATATAAGAATACATAATAATAATAATAATAATTTAGAGTGAGGATCATTTTAATTTTATCAACTTGGGATTTCCAATTCCTTTTGGTGTCTAAAGTAATACCCAAATAATTAAAACTGTGCACATATTCGATCATTTCATTATTAACAGTCAGTGTTCTAACCGCCATATACTTAGTTTTGGGCGAGTTAATCTCCAATCCTTTATCATCACAGTAACACCGAAAGGCATCAAGTAGATTTTGTAATCCTCTAGGTGTCTGTGAATTTAAAATAGTATCATCTGCGAATAGCAGTGCAGGCACGTGATCGCCACCCAACTTAGGAGAGTCATGCTCGCAGCCCTAGAGGGTGTCCGGTATATCATTAACGTACAGGGAGAGCACGCATCCTTGCCTAACATCTCTCCTTATACCAATACACTCGGTTAGTTCTCCGTTTGGGCCCCATCTCACCCTGGCATAGTTGGCCTCATGCAGCTTGACAATCTGCTTCAAAATTTCCCCAGGGACCCCTTGGTCCCTCAATCTCGACCACAGGGCGCCTCTAGGGACAAGGTCAAATGCTGCCCTGAGCTCAACAAAAGCCACGTACAAATGTGCCCTTTTTAATTTAATATACTTCCAGATGATGCATAAAAATCTAAACACTTGATCGATAGTGCTAATTTTTTCTCTAAAACCACCCTGGTACTTGATTAGAGTACAAGTTTCATCAATCCAAGCACTCAGCTTACTTAATACTTGCCGCGCAAATACCTTCTGAAGGATGTCAATTAGACTGATAGGTCTATAATGGGCCGGGTTCATTCTGTCACCCTTTTTAAAAACAGTTACAATTTCGGCGCCCCGCCAAGTGTCAGGAATTGGAGCACCCCTGGCAATTTTGTTAAAGAACAGTTAATATATGGAGCCCATAGCATGTGTTCATGCTTCCATAAGTCCCCGGGTATCCGATACGGGCCAGGTGCTTTCCCAGGTTTGGTTGCCTTAATGGCTGCAATGGTTTCTGCCATGCTAAAGGACAGAGGTGTCACACTTAAATTTAATCCTAATTCATCATGATCCAAAGTAGGCTTATTTTCAATAGGGGAGTATAGAGTAGCAAAATGTGAGACCCACACTTTGGCTTCCAGAAACATATCCCTAGAGGGAGTTCCATCTCTAGTGCCCCTAGCAATCAGACCCCAAAAAGATGCCTGGTCATTTGCCTTGCAGGTTTCCAACAATTCAGACCAAATTTTTTCATCCCAGCATTTTTTTGCCTTTGCAATTCTCCCCTTATATAATCTCCTTTTCTCCCTAAGTATTAGCACATCATTGCATTTTGAAGCCGCTATTAATTCCTTTTTAGCAAGACGGCATGCATTGTCATACCAAATGTCCCCTTTTGTTGAGTTTCGCTGACCAATTTTTAGTGGCTTAGTAGCTTTAGTTAATATTTCTCCAAGTCCCAGTGTCATGTTTTCGTGGATCCGTGTAATTGGGATCTCCTGAATTGGGACATTGTGAAAAGGGGACATTAGATTTACATAGAGCACATAGATATTTTTTTTAAGTACTATCATTCCCCAGTACTACCGGCCACTTTAGCGCTCTACGATTATTGAAAAGCAGTGGGTCAATATTTGTGTGCTGACTGGGAGCCCCTCCCATGGGGGACAAATTAAATAATGCTGTTCTGAAAATCAGATTGAGTGGGTAGTGGTCGCTCTCAATACGATCCTCCACTATAAAGTCTATTACAATCGGCCAGAGTGGGATTGATACCATTATAAAGTCTAAGTGGCTATTACAACTGCCCCGCCTAAAGGTTGGCTTGCTTGGGCTGTCTGATGGAAGGCGCCCATTACAGGCATGCAAACCGTGAGCTGCTGTCAATTGCAGCAACTGTGCTGAGGCCATTGAGCACGGTATTGCTGTATTGGTCTCAATTCCAGGGATGTTATTAGCATTGTCCTCTGAATCAAAAATATTTTCCAAGCCTATTATAGGTTCAAATTTTCGGGTGAAATCTCCCCCAATAATTATCAGGGTTCTCTGGTCGAGGATTGAGATGATATTATCTAAATGCTCGATAACCTCTGCCTCTTTATTTGCGGCCGAGGGCCTGCTGTAAACATTTAAAATACAGACTTCTCTTTTATTGTGCCCTATGAACCTTACTCCTAAAATATCTGGACTATTAGAGTCAATTTGCTTAAAATTGATTCCTAGCGTGATTTTTGTCCAGATTACCCATCCTCCTGAAGGTCTTCCTTTGTTTGTGTTAATTGCAGGCACACTAAAGGATCTGTAAACAATTTTAAAATGGTTTTCAATAGCCCAAGTTTCTTGAAATAATATAATGTCACCACTATCAATGTGTTTTTGCCATGCGGGATCACTCAGGTTTTTTTTAATGCCGGCAATGTTCCAAGACCTCAGTTTAATATTGGATTTGGTATCTATGTCCGGAATGTTACCTTCCACACTTATATCTTCAGTTGATACTATTATCATGGGCTCATAATTAATGCTCTGTTCAGACCTGACTAAGGTAGCACCTTCAGTTATATTACCCTGGTTTACTCCTTCCAAGTCAGGGTTGTTAATACTCTTTTGTGAAAATAAAGCCATTTGGCTATTCCCACAGCCCCTGTCTTTGGGCAATTCGCTAATCAAAGTCTCATCAGTAGCATTAGTGCTCAAATCTGGGCCCTCTCCCATACTATTTGCTGGCAACTTAGAGTCCAACTGGCAACAGATAGATCCAAATGGCTTCATATGATGTCCCTCCATGACCGTTTTATTTCCATCTCCCACGAGAACACCATCCTTTGCTACTAGTGAACACAATCCCTGGCCTCTCAGTCAGTCAACACCTTCCATCCCATATAACTCTACAACACAGATTAAAGGTAGGGACAGAGAAATTAATTTTAAACCTTTCCATCGCCCCTATCAGTTGCATTCCTAAGGGGTTATAGGCCGGTCATCGCACAGGGGGTGGGTGGTAGAAGTAGCTTAAATCATACGCATTAATGCCACTCCAATCCCTTGGATAGTATTGATCACAGATGCATCTGACTACACGCCTGTCCCTAAAATTAACAATGATGGAATCCCCAGGTATGCCCTTTGGCCTTTGACCCTCCCAGCTTACTCTTCAGGCAAACAAGACTTCCCCATTGATGTAACTTGGGAGGGGTCTATTCTTGTTTAGCCAGAATGTTACCTTGTTTTTCAGCTCTTGGTAGGTTACAATTTTTTCATTCTTTAACTCGGGGACCACAGTAAGTACAACAACATATGGAGAGGAGTCCGCTGGTAGATCGATACAGTTTAAAGAAGATTTTTTCTGTACATTATTAGTGGTCTTCATTTCTGTCACAAGAGTTTCTTTAGATTGCCTTACTGTACTTTTTGGGCTGTTCTGTTTCTCCTTCCCTGGCCTAGACAGGTTTCTAGCAGGGTCACTTATCCCGTTTCCAGGAGCTATAGTTGTCAAATTAGTACTGGTAGAAGCCACAGAGGTCAAAATATCTATCGCTGAGGGGACCGATAAAGTAGCTGCAGCTACAGGTGCCTTCTGAGTATTTGCGATAACAGTGTTACTTTTCAGTGTGCGCTCTATCAGCATTTTTAAAGTGTGAAGGTTATCTGAGGTGGACTGTTCGAACCTCTGCAGCCTTTCACTAATTAACTTTATCCTCTCTAGAAGGGGTAGAATTAGCGACTTTACTAATCGCTCCACCTGGGACATGAATCCTTCAGGTAGTTGGGACAAAGGAATAGTTAAATCAACCCCCAAGGTATTAAGGAGCAATGAGTGAGGAGTAGATGACAGTGCTTTTGGCGTTGATGCAGAGGGTTCGATAGACACCACTTCATCTATGACATTATGTGACACCTTCGAGGTTTTTATTATTTTAGGACATCTCCCCTTTTGAGCACCCCCTCCTCGTTTCCTCTTGGCAGTAACTATTTTATTTTTCGCGTTGGCCCTTGTTGGGGGATACAATGTCACACTATTTGATACATCCTCTCTTACTAGGGCACACATTATAGCAGGAGGACAAGTCCCATTTAATGCAGGTGTTTCTTGCGTGCTTTCCTCTACATTTTCTAAATTATCTCCCTCACTAGTGAGTGAATTTCTATTAGTGTGCCCCTCTAGTTGGTTTGGGGAGGTAACTGACATTAAAGGCTCTAAAGAAGACCGCCTGGCATACATTGGTTCGACAGAGAGGCGACGCTCTGTGAGGGCAATTTCGTGCTCGAGTACCGAGGCTGCCCTAGTAATAAATTAGTCCAGTGTGCCACTTACAGTTCCCCCCACCCCTGCTCTCTTCCCCTTTCCAGCACATGCCGCCATTAAACAAGTACTGGGGTGACCCGGTGTGAATTACCAGTCTATCACAGAGCAACAGTCAACAATATAGAAGATTATAACAAGAAGACTCCTTACAGTTTTGGCAATGTTCGGGGGGTGGCCCAGCCCAGACTTCTCCGGGCTTCACCCGGGCAGCGCCCGGGCACGCCCGCGTGCGTCCTGCGCTGCGGGAGTGCGCGGCCGATCTTAAGGGCCTCTGTCGCCCTGCCGCTGCATCACGGGCTGTGCGCGCCACGAGGCCCCCTGGGAGTTGTGGGCCAGGGCCTCGCGAGTGTCCCGGCGCGTTAACCGTTCGGTGCCCCTTCCAGGGGAAAACAGCAAGGGTTAGCGGGATAGGTTCCTGCCTTCTCTGGAGACCCTTGAGGTGAGTGAGCAAGATCCAAAAATACAGGTGACTTGAGCTGCGTCCCGCGCTGCAGGAGTGCAGGGCCGATCTTAAGGGCCTCTGTCGCCCTGCCGCTGCGTCACGGGCTGTGCGTGCCGCGAGGCCCCCTGGGAGTTGTGGTCCGGGGCCTCGCAAGTGTCCCGGCGCGTTAACCATTCGCTGCCCCTTCCAAGGGAAAACAGCAAGGGTTAGTGGGATAGGCTCCTGCCTTCTCTGGAGACCCTTGAGGTGAGTGAGCAAGATCCAAAAATACAGGTGACTTGAGCTGCATCCCCCATTTTTACTCATTTAAAATTATTTTATAATTTTGTGCAGTTTTGTAGTCTACAGTGTGAATATAGCCATCTGTATCTGGCACATTAAGAAATAATGAGAACAGATTTATAGCACTGGAATGGAAATCATGACTCTTATACACAGTGGCGCTAAAACTATTTTAATAGTGGGGTGGTGCCATCAATGTTAGATCACTGAAGGCATAGGGATTGTTAAAAATGCAAGCATTACACATTGAACAACTGTAGCAAATAAACCACTCCCATTTAGCAAGAGTGATAAGGGTGTAGTATGTAGTTGGTTGTGCATTTTAGAACACACTGGCATAACTATTTTGCTAAAGAATGCTGAGGTAGTGCACTGTTTAACAGTCCACTTTCTATTGAAAAAAACATTTTATTTTGCTCAGACGTACAGTTTATTGGTAAATCCATCAATATTATGCACAAACAATAATGTGTGGAAAAAGATTTCAGCAACTAGTTATCATTTACACATCACAAAGCAATATATTTTGATCCTATTAACATCTTTGTTTCCATCACATTTAAGAATTAAAAATGTTCCCCATTTGTGCTTTCCTAACTGCTGAAATATTGTGAAATATATGTACAATTAATTTATAGCTTTAATTGGTTGTGTTACGTGTTAGATAAAATGACATCCTACAACCTTTTTTTCGTACTTCTGTCCCCCAGCAAAATTGGCATGCAGTTGCCTAAACAAAATCCTTCCACTTTGCAGTCGAAGAAAAGTAAATATCAATAACAATGCTAAAAGAAAAGGCAGTATTTTTTTATAAACATTTTATTAGGATCCAACATTTGCATTCCAAGTACATACATTCAACAAATATTATTCATGCTTCAACAATATATAAAGTGATAATAAATACTTATTTCATAACCTAATATATCCAGGGTAAGTTAAAGAGATAATAATGACTAAAACACTCCTCAAAGGATAGCTTCCAACAAAGAGAATAAAAAAATAAATACAAGAAATACAGCTGGCCTTTGGGATGAACAAATATGACTTCATAACGTGCCTCAAAAGCATAGTGTGCAAAAGTTAGCAGATTGACAAAATCAAGACATTTAATCTGACCCCAGCTTTTCAGACGGAAACTGTCCCCAAAGTTTTTCATATTTCTTCATCCCTCTTTCGTATTGTGTATAATTGTTCATTGTTTCTAACTTGCTCCATTTTTTGCAGCGAGTCCCTCACTGTGGGGATCTGCTGTGTTCGCCATTTTTGGAGTAGAAGTGACCAGATCACAGCTGTTGCTATATATAAACCTAACCATTGTTTATGTAGACTGAGAGCTGGATCATATCCTAAAACATTCAACCAGATACTGGGGCCTAAGCTTACCCGCCATTGAGTCTCCAGATACTAAATCCTTCATTCATTCCATAATCCCTGAATAAAAGAACAGTGACCAATTGTGTGCACCCTATTGGCAACGGACCCTTCAGAACATAGAAAAAAGTGTCCCGGAAGACGGAGGTGAGCTTGTGCTTAAAAAGCAGGATTCTATATACAACCATTTGCTAAAAAAATAGCATTCAATGCCAATTAGCTCTTCTCAACACACTAAAATTCAATATATTAACTTCCTCCCATATCCTATTAGTCAATTCCAAATCTTCAGATTTTCCCCATTCTTTTAATTGCTTCTTGAGTAAGATCAGAACCTTTAAAAGAGGCAAACAGTCTGTTCCATTACCCTGGCTTTCTATATTCACCGACCTCAACCAATGCGGAAACCAACTTTCTGCAGCCACTAACCTGGCCAAGATCCAACTCACTAAAGGCTTTATTCACAATTCTGTATGAACCAAAGAGCAAAAAATTGCCTTGGACTGAATCACGGATTTTCGCTATATCTAGCAATCTCTCTTCCAAAAGAAAGTCTGATATTGTCCTGAACTCCATTTTCACCTATTTCTGATCAATTTCAGGTGGAAGATTGATGCCCGATACTGTGACTAATTCTGTTTGTAATATAGGGAATGGAATATCTCCTATAGAGGTACCCATGCTCCTGAAGAAACTACTTCTGACTCTTATATCACTTTTTTTAAGGTGACTTTACAGACTTTAACACATCCATTATATGATACTCTTTAAAGATCAGCTGCATAAAATAATTCATAAAAATACCCATGTGAAGCTTCATATTAAACCTGGACATATACTGTGAAAAATAAGCAAAAGAGTAATCCTTGCTTAATGCTACTCTGGCTATGTTTTTGCCAGATAAACGATGTAAACATAGACTCTACTGTTTAAAAAAAGGAGGCAAAATAGCTATAAGCAGAAAATTGAACATTGGAAGAATTGACATTTTAATCAAGGAAACTCTCCCTAGAATAGTCAATGGGAGAGAATTCCACTGCGAAGACAAATCTTGTACTTTTTAGAGGAGCAGAGAAACATTAAGATCGTATAAATCCTTGATCCGTGATGAAAACCTGAAACCCAGATATCGTGTAGGCTGCGAATTTACACAGGAAGAAATATCAGGGTGCAGAACATCTGAATTACAACCACACAATATTATTTCTGTTTTCTTACTATTAATTCTATTGCCTCCTAGTTCCTCATATTGTGCGAAAATGTCGAAAACCTTTTTCTAGGCATCCTACCTACTGTCCGGAATTAACATATAGTCATCTGCATATAGTTTTATCTTCCCCATCTGTGACAAAGGTGACAAATATTGCTGTTTTCTCTGATCGCTATAGCCAATGGCTCAATAAAAAAGGCAAATAAAATGGGGGTTAGAGGGCACCCCAGCCGGGTTCCACAGAACACTTGTATTTTCCCCACCTCTGTTGTGTTACTGATATTACTGACTTCTGTATTACAATATATCTTATGTATCAACCCCATGATCTGGGAAAGAATACCAATTCTGGGCAGAATACTAAATAGAGTTTGCCAGACAGTGAGGTTGAAGTATTTCTCTATGTCTAGTAGAAGCACTATAGCTCATATATCGTTAACCGCAAAATAATACAATGCTTCAGCCAAATAATGTGTATTTGTCCCTTTCTGTCGCCCCGCGATAAAGCCATTCTGATCTATATGGATTGATCCTGATGCCATTAGATTAAATCTATTAGCTAATAACTTTGTAAAGCTTTTATAATCAGTATTTAATAATGTAATTGGGTGATACGAGTTCAGATCCTCAGCATCCCTCCCCTTCTTTAGAAAGCACACCACGTTCTCCTTACAAAATTAAGTTGGTATAGGGCCACCTTGTAGGATTGTGTTGATAACCAGTGAAAAATAAACAGCTAAAACATTTACAAAAGATCTAAACAAGTCCACTGGTAATCCATACAGCCTGCAGGCCGTACTATTTGGGAGATTCATAATAACCTCGATCAGAGCTTCTTTAGAGAAGGTACTAGTGATATTGACCCATCTTATACAGTTAGCATTGGAATATTACAATCCGCTAGAAACTTTCCCAGGGAGTCTTTATCATCCAACTGATTTTGGGTATAGATTCTTCTATAGTGATCTAGCATGATTTCCCCCACCTTCTCTGGTTCCTACTCCCAGTTCTAGAGATTTGGCATGTCCATGCATCTATTCAATTGTTGGCAGCTTGTTCACCTGCCTGCCAGGCTAAAAATCTCAAGGAAAAATTGCTCTCCTCATAGACGTTTTGCATATAAGCCTGACTTAAAACTTCACGTTTTGTGTAATATGCCTCTCTTAGGGCCTGATTACGACGACAGCCCATCAGTGGTGATCCCAACACAACACAGTTTTCTGCCCGCCATATTACAATGGCGGCTGGATGGATGGGGGTCAAAAAGACCAACTGCCATGCATCCGACGGGCTCAAGGAGCCTTTCGTGCATCAGAGGGAGCTACGATCCTTACACTGGTGGTGGTGCGTGCCAGGCCCCAGTGTAGGGATTATGATGTCCCTTTCTGCCGGCTGTTTCAGGAAGGTTTACACGAAAGGGACATTGGGGACCGTTACACCCTGGCCCTCAGACATGGGATCTGAGGGGCACCTATGTTACCCCTCTACATATCCCTCCACCATGTGCAGGGATATGTGCAGCGTCCCCTTTTTGTACTGCGGCGTGTGCTGCAGCCAACAGCACTCACCCCAATACAAACTTGAACCCCCCCTTCCTCCTGTAGATACTGCTTATTAAAAACCCAACGTCTAGGCCGGACCAAGGATTTTCCCACAACTATCTCCAATAAGACCATTGCATGGTCTGATAAACCATTAGCTAAAGTGCGTTGCATTTTAAAAGTCAGGGCTTTTGAAATTACTAAAAAATCTATACGTGAAGAACTATGAAATCTTCCTGAAAAACAGGTATATTTTAATAACTTTCAAAGTTTTGGGTTTTGACTGTTTCTTTAAAGTAACAGAAGAGTACATTTTTTGATTCTGCAGCAGATTAAAATCTTCCTGATCATAACTTCCCCTGAATTTTGCAATAATGACTGAAACGATTCCTCTTAGAGGGTAACATTTTCTTCGACTGGGGCTTAACAGCTGACAAACATGGGATGCCTTGACCACACCAAGCAGTTCATCCAGCACCACTGATCGCTTTTATCACTGGCACTATTTCATACTTTGGCAGGCTGCCCCTTTGCAAGAAAAATAGAGGTGCTCCGGTAGGCAGCCTGGGCGGAAGAAAACCCTCTATATTCAGCCCAGTTTTTGAACATTGTAAATTCTGACAATTTTCCAACCGGTATATGGGTTTACTGGATTAAAATCACAGCTGGGTCCTCAGCTAACAACCAAGTTTCTATTGCGTGTAAATTCTTTTTATTATTGAAAACATTAGCATTGAAGAAAACTACATTCAAGATATTATTCATTGCCAATTTACTTTTCCTAAATAACCAGTATGTAAAACAATTATACTTTTACTGCCCACCATCCAGCACATTCAAATCTAGCTTACCAAAACTATATAGCTGCCCTTGCCCACAAGTACGTCCTTGGATCCCAGCCATGTCCTCCTGTAGATTAATGAAACATCAACTCGTTGGCTGGACCTCCCTTCATGTAGATTTAACATTTTACTCCTGTACTCTTAATGAATGAACAAATGAACTAATCAACTGCAAATTTGGACCCCTTTTTAGCAAGCTTTTCCTCCATACCTCCTCCAACCACCCCACCTCTTAGCCCCCACTCCCTCCCTCCATAAGTAGCCGTGAGTGGTTTGCCATCCCTCTCACACCTGCAATGCTTACCCTCCCCCAAGAAACTGGCACCCTGACTTTGTGCCAAAATCGGTCAGCCTGCGCCCTCCCACCCCTACCCTGACAGAATGCTAAGGAAAAAAGAAAAAAAAATCAAAAAACACACGTGCATGAAAACATAGCTGAGCTTAAGACATATTAGAGATCTAGTGGAGTAGCTCCTGCACTTTGAGAACATCACAAAAGATGTTAAATTGTCCTTTTACCAGCATTTTCTATTTAGATTGCTGCACAATTTCTGCCTGCATCCCCTGTGCCTTGAACAAATAGAGCATTTTTACAAACTCTTGCCATCTCTTGATGGCCGAAGCTGACATATCCCGGAATATATGGCATAATTGGACTTCTAGTGTATTAAACTGTTGCTGCTCAATAGCTTTGAGTAACACTAGTTCTTTTACAAGATAGTCTCTGAAGTTAACCAATATAGTCAGAGGAAATTTTGAGTTGGAAGTTTGGTGTGATGGCACACAATGGGCTCTCATGAGTGTCACATCCTCGGTATATTTAGGGAGAACATGTCTTTTTTAATAAAGGAGTCCACCCATTGGAGTGTTTGCTGTCCCTCGACTCCCTCTTGGTCCCCTATAATACAGAGATTGGTGTACTAGGACTGATTTTCCAACTCCTCTAGCTTATATTCTATTGAAGACTTTTGTTTTGAAATGTAGCTACCTTTTCCTGCATTGTGGTAACCTTGTCCTCTAACTGAGAAATTCTCACCTCTGCTTCTATTAGCCACCGAGGGATCTGGGCAATGGTGTCAGTTTTTGAGAGCCGGGTATGTACAGCTGCTATCTCTATGGTTTGTGAGGCCTTAAGATCCCTTATTTCCTCCAAAATAAGATTAAGCATGTCCTTAGCGTCCCATTGCATAATGGGTGGTGTGCCCCAAGGGGAGGACCCTATGTATCGGATCTGAGCCAGACTCGTTTTGTCCCGCTTGTCCCTTTTCCCTACCTAGGTCTGCCTGCTCAACAGTTCCTGGTGGATACAACCTCGGAGACATCTGCGTAAGAGGCATCAATAGTTGTGAAGGTGTATTGGAGTCACTACCAGAAGGAGCCTGCGATATTGCGAGTGGAGACTGTGGAGTAACAAACTAAAAGTTCTCCGAAACATCTACCCCAGAGCTCAAACCAGGTTTTGCCTTCATAAATAAAGGGTATTCCTTAAATTCCCCAGGTTTTATAACATCAACTTCCTATCCACAGATAGCTGCCACTGAATTTTTCGCAGCTATCTGGTTAGGTGAGAATGCCCCCAATACTCTGTCATTAGCATCAGGGCTGTCACTTATATCTAATTCCTCTGACTCTTCCTCCTGACAGTGTTTCTGATGGTGTTCTAGGGTTAGTTGAACTATCTTCCTAATCTTCTATATTCACTGGCATTGCAAGATACTTTCTCAAGGAGGCAGTGCGATTTGCCCGAGCTGTTGCCCGCCCTCTTGTTTTTCAGCCCTTTGAGTCAGAGCAGATGTATACAAATAGGTTGAAGCACCAACTGCTTTAGGGTGACTTCGAATTTTAATGACCTATGATCTTAAGGCTTGTTAAGTTTAAGTTTCCATTGCTTCCCCTTCTCTTCCACTTTGGGGGTGTTTTACTGTCTCCAGGTTTTATGTGATGTTTTTAGTCCAAACGCAGTTGCAATGATACAGACAGGAGATTGGATGTCATGTGAAACCACCAGTGACCCTCTACCAGGTAGCGCCTAAGTACTTTGCCAATGCAACAGCAGAGACATGCACTTACCCCTGGTGAGAAACCTAGTGGTTGCTGCAGTAAGGGACCGCCCTTTCTAGCTAATCCATGGCCAATCCACTGACAACCTTGAAAGAGGGGGGCAGAAGGGTCTCCCAGGATGCGTCCTGATGTGCCCTACGTCTTTTCCTTATCTCCATCACACAGCCGCAGCCTGTACAGCCGCACATCAATCCTCAGCGAATTCTGGCCTGAAAATGACTTACACAAACTCCACACTGCGGTCGAGCACAATGACAACTTAACTTGCTGTGAGGTCGCTAGGATTTTAATTTGTTTGGGTTATACTACGATGTGGCACCACAGCATTCCATGATTTTCCTCGGCTCCGCATCAGCCAATAGCAGCCAGCACGCACTGCATGTCACACGCAGTGCCCTGAAGTCACAGCTTCAGCTGACGAATAAGCAGCAATTTGTCAGAAGCCTGGGGCCTTATTTATGAAAGCCTTGCGCCACCGGTGCGTCAATTTTTCCCATGTTAAAAGTGACGCACCGGTGGCGCAAGGCCTTTATAAATAAGGCCCCTGGTGTTTGACCTCTCTCTTTGAGCACACTTCTATAATGACAGGTATATTTATTGTTCATTCAACTTCTGAATTGCAGATTTAATAGAGTGGGGATACTGCAGCACCCTTGCACTCCTACTTCCAGAGCCTATGCGTTTAGTTAGTTTAAGTTTCGAAACAAGGTTCTAATAAATTGTCAGTACCAATATTTGTGACAGTTCCATATATTTAGACTTGAATAGGGCCTAACATGCAGAAGCAATATTTTGCATTCTTTACAATGTTAATGTCCTAGAATTAGCTCTGCTACTCCTATCAAGTATGGATATCACATGCATAAAAGTGGTATTACATCATTTCTTGATTCAGTGATGCCATGTTCCTCTAATTGCAAACATCATGTTCATTGCACAGACTATTTAGCGTTATTCTTTAAACATCCGGACGTTCTCTAAATGAGAGCTAGTGTCTAAAGCCAGAATCTACAGGAGAAAGAGCCTAAGCATCACTGTTATCTGACCCATGCATACAGCTGTACTGGGTAAGGTTTGGGACTGTTGGGTACCTAAATTGAAAGGTGCTTGATTATTACAAAATATTTTAAGCAGTGATGTTTGTCATCCTCATTATCCACATACCAGTAACATGTTTCTGAAACTGCATACATTTGACTTAAAATTCTAGGCTTTTAGATATTTTAAATTTTATGTATTAATAGCTTTCAGCTTTATCCCCTTTTATCAAAATTGCATGCATCTGGGAAGAGATAAAATCCCATTATCATATAATGCAATTTAAAAATGTAATAAAATGCCATGGAATCTTTCCTTCACAAATAGCACCATTTACTCCCAAAGCTCATTTTTCCGAAATTGCTCATGCATGCATAAGTAATTCTATAATCCTCAATGACACCGCTCTCTTGAACACCTATAACTAGCAAAACATATTGCCAATTGGTTTAACACCTGAGATCTTTTCTTCATGCATAGTTTACGATTTCTCACATTTCATTCGTAATTTGAAGACCATCTTCTTCAATTGAAAAGAATGTTTGCCGACAGCGTTCTTCAAGTTTGAACTCTCAGGTCATCGTTACACCGCATTTGACTGAGCTTTTTGTAAGGAATAACAGATTAGCAAAAAATTAAGTCTTATCGGTTCGCTCTGTAACCCACTTACTGGAAAAAAACAAACCTCCCCACTACATAAGACCGTGCTTTGAGGTATAAAACACGGGGCCTGATTTCGAATCCAGTGAATGACACTGTTGTGCTTCTTCAGGGGGTTTGACTGGACTGTGCGCTTGTTTAATAAAGAAAGGGCTCTCTACAGGACATACGATTGTACACCGAGTACTAGAGACAGAGGGCCAGATTTACTAATATTTGATGCAATGCAGCAAGACACATTGCTGCAAGACATCACAGGGAGAGAGCACGAATGTGACATATTTACTGAGATGTGCTGTATTCCTTCTCTCTTCCTGTGCTGGTACACTGTGTAGTCAAGAGACTATGCAGGCATACTTGCGCCGTGGTGCACCTTCCTGCCCAAAAACAATCCTCAGAGGCATTCCCCTCTTTCCATGTGTGCTGCAGAACGCAGCACACAAAGAAGTAGGAAATCACAAGGACAAATAAATATACTTCCCCTCATTACGCCTCTGCTGGGATGGCAAAGCATTTTCATGCCTACTCATGTTTACTATGCTTAGAAAACTGAGAATGCACCGAACTTTATGTGGGGATTCGTGAGAATGCCCACACTTCACTCATTGGACCTCCTTCCCAAAGCAGACTAATTTGAGGCAATGAATTGCACTGCCTTGCGTTACTCTGGATTTACTAAGCCATGCATTTAAATAACCTTCTTGATTCCAACCTTGATCCATAACCCTACCTATTTTTCTGGTCTGAATTGTGACTTGAATCATGTAGGCTTTGAAAAAGAATCAACCTAGTAAGAAGGGGGCGTTTTGCCAATTGCAAATGAAGTAGCGAGCATCTATGTATCCTTTATTTTGAACTTGAGATCTCATTGCCTTACAACTCCTGGTTCTGGTAAATGGGTTGTAGCTCTTAAACAAGGTTTCTGAATAGGAAATGTTTAAGGGACGACAAGAGAACTTTGGTGCAGATTCACAGATGCAAGCAGTCGCAGGTGCAAACTCTGTTTAGCTGAATTTATGCTAATGAATCCTTTAGTTTATGATATTCATGTGCATGGACAAGCACGTTATTTTGTGAACTCTTAGCCTGCTTACTTGTCAAACTGGATATTCTATTCCTACATATGGTTATGAATTGAAGATATTTCTTTCCTATGATAAATGATTTCCATTGAATTAAAATATATTTCTCATGAATGTATCCCTTTTCAGTACTCATTTCAAAATCACATTTCTTCGAGTACTTTACAACTCTTTCCATGCTACATAAACCTGGATAGGTCGTATGTCAATTATAGCTATAGATACATACAAAGAAGTGCATTGCAAAATGCTTCTGAATAGCCACTATATTTTGAATGTGTGGGTGTTCACCTTCTTTTACGAATGCATTTCTTCATAATCACCCATGTATCGCTCACCAGTGAAGGCACTCTCCTTTAATTTACCTTCAAAACTCTGGGCCTGATTAACAAAGTATATCTTTCACTAGAAGTGTCTAACACCTGCTCTAGATATGAGTTAAACTGTAATGTCCAGAAGTGGTTCACAATTGTTATGAACAGTTTTGCTTTACTCCAGGCGTAAGTGTAGCCAACTGATTGATTTGTAAATGTAATTCCTGTTATGTATGGTTTCTGGAAGCAATCATACCTTACTCGTGGAAACTACTCACAGTAAATACTTTGTGAATTAAGTATAGATATTCAGTTATTACTCACTTCTGAGACAGGAGTAAAAGACGCCCTCTCATAGAAATAAGTTTGTGCCTATCATACACAAGATTCAAGTATACTACCTAAACATAAAGCTCGGTAGCAGGGACACGTTGATATATATCAGATTCCGAATCACACGTCAATCAAGAATTGATGATTCATAGCTTTTTATAAAACTTTGAAACACATTTTGGAGTTTGATTGACAAACTCAATTTGGTCATAAAATTACCTTTTGGATCGAAAGTGACTGATAGGTTTTTTCATAATAGCTGACTTAGCAGCCATAACGCCTTTTATCCCTGTGTCATATTACTCACTTGTAGTTTAACATTACACAGGAGTAAATCCAACAAAATGGGGGGAGTGGACAGGATATGGCTTAAAAAATGTTAACACTAAAAACACATCAGTTTATTAGCATTCCCAATCTTCCCTGGGAGCCATTCCCACCCTGAAATCGTCGGACATTTATATCAGAGTCTGATTTGCTCATTTTTTCCAAGGAGCTACTTTCTGAGCATGACAGACTTCTATAATCTAACCACAACCCCATGGTTCTTTTCTATCCTGCACTGTGGGTTTGAACAGTGTTGCCAGGGCTGATTTTGGTTTTCTGTCTGTCCCTGGTTTTTTTTCAGTCCAGGATTGGAGTTGTGCTACTCTTCTGGTGAGACGGCAAATGTCACATTCCCAGACCTTATTGAAGGCAAGAGAGTGGATATTTCTTGAGAGAAGACAATTAAAAATGGGCACATTTATGAAATTATGGCACAGTGCAGCGCAACAAGTCATCTTGCTACGCTGTTCCACAGGAAATGGACAGGAATGCACTGTATTTAATGGAATACAGCACATTCTTGTCCTTTCCCTTGTGCTGGTGCCCTGTTGACAGCGGAGCACCAATGCAGGCACTCTTGCACAATGGTACAAGGGTGCCTGTGTTGCATGGGGCACCTTCCTGCACAAAAACAATCTCAGGAGGCATATTCCTCATTCTATGTGTGCTGCACAATGCAACACACTTTGAAAGAGGTAGTAAGAGGGGAAATAAAGGAATGTCTCCTCGTTACTCCTCCACTGGGAAGGAGTAATATTTTGTCACATTCCCAGTTTTACAAGTTCTTGTTAATAAGGAAATGCATAAAAACTCATGGGAGTGGTGTGAGAACACAACCAAAATGCCCATGGGGTGCTTATCCAGGACAGAGTAGCCCAACACATTGCTTTGTACTGTGTTGTGATTCTCTAGATTTATAAAGTCACTCAAAGCAACACTAAGAGGTCGATTCCGATATCGGTCGGACAGCTCACAGAGAGCTGCCTGAACTTCACAGTTGCATACACAATTGTGCACAGGCAAGTGATAACAAACCTATATGTCACACAGGGCTCGTCTCCTATAGTCACATCTCAGATGGCCTGCTGACCCTCAAACTTATGAACACCCCAGTTGCCCTAAAAAGGAAGCCACACCACAATGAAACAGAGGCAGACACCTGAGGGCACATTTCACTAAGCACAATCTGTAAGTTGATACACGGTAGTGGGAGTACAGAGTGTTTTAATGCCCTGGAGTAGGTATGACTGCCCAAGTCAACGTGAAACCATGTATAGCCCTGGACAATCAGCAGGTGGCTAAGCAAGTGTGACACACTTGACATACATACTCCTGAGGCCCCAAAATTGGTCTCACGTGCTGCATGGGTGTGTTTTAAATACAGTAGAGTATGAGGTCCGCTGCACACCTATGATAGAGTGGGTAATCACAAAAGAAGTCGATGTAAAAGAAGATAACGCTGGGGTGTGGGTGCTCAGGGTGTTCGCCTCCTGTCTTCGAGGCGCAAAATGTAAAGCAAAAGTGAACCATACAAGTGTAAGGTGGGAACCTTGAGCACTCCTGAGTGCCGTGGCACTTTGAACAATGATAGTCTCACGTAGTAATATCAGTAAGATAACAACGTTTTAATCACTTTGTGATAGAATCTTTCAGTCAGTTGTAAGTAATATGTCCAAAAAATGCACAAACTGACGTGATCAAAGGTACATTAAATGCAATTCGTCCTCATTGCATTCTGAACATTCCAAAGATTGAACAGATTTAACCAGCATTCAAATTATCTCCGATGCATTTCGAGCCCCTCAGGCTCTTCTTCAGGGGGTCAATAGTCCATACATAAGAGATGAATTGGATAGGAATGCCGTGTTGTGAGGAAACGCCATTCGGATGTGTTTTAAATACCCCAGGCACATGTGGCGAGTCAGATCAGCAATTGGTTACACATATCAAAGGCACACACAGATCACATGTCAGATCTCAGGCATTGTGTAAACAATTGACCCACCAATGAAGCACAACAGAGTCCCGGTGACAGATGCTGTCCGGAAGCTTAAGCATAGCTGACTGCAAGGACACAGTGCCCAAGTGAAGCAAGTCACAGACTGTAAGGGCCACACCTGTGGATCAGATGAGGAGGGTGCATTACACAATTTAGGGACATGAGTTCTGGACTACAAGACCGACATATTGTGGAATTGTAACCAGGCCAAAAGACTGCAAATAGCATGTCAGACACAGTTCACAGATTAGGCATGGATTTACCCCCTCCATGCTGCTGTGGGTCGCCTTCAGCTGCCCATCCAGGTCCAGGAAGACCACCGCCAGAATCCTGAGCATGTGGGGCGTCAGGGTCCGGTGTCTGCCCCTCCTGTAAGAAGGCAATAGCTTCAACTGGACCCTTGCGATCCTCCGGGGTAAGCCCCAAAGGTCCTGCCACCTTATCTGGCAGTTGCGGATCCGTTGCTTGTAGACCCCCACTGACCAAACTGCCCGGGCGATGGCCAGCCGATCTCCTGCTTCTGTTAGGCATCAACCTGTGAGGATGACAAAGTGAAAAGGCCATTTCCACACATGCCACATATTTGTGCTGCACACAGTTGGATATACATAGAGTCATCACAAAGGTAAATGAGGTACACAGGCAGTGCAACCATGGAACGGGACAATTGTCCTGCATTTATGACATGGTAACATTGCCTGGGAAGTAAAAGCTTGCACAAATTCACGTTTGCTGCAGAACACCTGTTCATCACATGTACCTACACACTTTGGGGGTTGAAACTACTCTGTGAGTATGCGTGCAACTGGTGTACACACTGCTAGTACTGCTTGTCAGAAACATGCACAATTCGAAAGGCAGTGGACTGCACACTCACCTGCTCCCCTGGTTTCCCATACAGCTTGCAGTACTGTGGAAGGATGATGTCCAGCCGGGCCTGGTTTTCCTCCTCTGTGAAGGCTGGCGCTCTCTCCACAGAACCTGCCATAGCAGTAGCCAGAGGATGCAGAGACAGCAGTGATAGCAGAGATGTGGTCCTGTAGCATGTAGGGCAGGCAAGTGAGCTCTCTGGGGACCAGCCAGCCTTATATTTGTGCTGCAGAGGCAGAATCAGTGCCATGTGTCCTAAGTGATGGGTCCAACACAGTTGCATCCTATGAATTTGGCCAATCCATGGAATTGCATGACTCGTACACGTTTTCAGCATCGTTCAAAATTTCACCTTCATGACACCCTGCGATTTGCAACATTGTTGTAGGCAGCCAACTGAATTTCCAGCGCACGACAAGTTTTGAATCTGCGTCTGTCTCCATGACAGTCCATAGCCAAGGAGTGTGCATGGCTCTGTAAACTAACTGTACGACATGTAGTTTGAAAATCCACACGCACCCGTCTCCATACGAATCAATGGGCTATGCGTGCACACGGCTCTGTCCATGCCTGCACAATGCTTCTGCATAAAAGTCACCCGTTCAGGTTAACATTTCAGTCAATGGCCAAGGCGTGCGCATGGCTGGGTCCACAACGGTGCGATGCCTCTGCATAAAAGTCACCCCTGTTGGTTAACATTGCAGTCAATGGCCAAGGCATGCGCATGGCTCGGTCCACAACTGTGCGATGCATCTGCATAAAAGTCACCCGCATCGGTTAACATTGGTGTAACTTGTTAACGGATTCCACACACAATTACTTGCCAGGGACTCAAGTGCACACCTACAATACTACAGCCTGTGCCACACTGTATCCCAAGGCATGTAAGGGTGCATTACCTGTGTTTAGGGGGTAACATTTGGTTTGTTGTGTGGCAGTTTGGCGCAGCCACTCCCAGGCTGTACACAGGTTCATGGGGACAGAATCCTTTGTGTGTTGTGCATATTACCACTGTGATGTGCAACTGTTCAGTTATGAGCATGAGTCATGGACACAGTTGCAGGCTGGATATGTGTATGACATGTCACATACACCCTCAGTCCTGGGTGGTATGTTATGTATGTCACAGCGAGACCCATAGCCACAATTTTGATGTACACCCACAGTCCGTGTGTATGTTGTGTCTCAGATGTCTGTGATTCAATGTGCCCAATGGGAGACAGTCTCCACATCCATGTGGTTTGTGCATCAACATTGATGTTGTGTGTGTGTGTCTCAGAGATGTCCATGTATGGCCTGCAGAGATAACAGGGGGGATTAATGGTTGTTTTGTGGAGTGCACATGACACGCCATGTCATGCCAGTGTCCATGTGGCAATACAGGGACCCTGGGTATCTGCTTGTTAAAGAGCTGTGATGCCTGGGAGACATCAGTCCTCACTTGTCACTGTGGTGTGTGTTTGGAACGTGACAGTCGTACATAGGTACTGTGACAGAGCCTAATGATTTGCCATTGCACTACATGGAACTTATGTACATATGTTGAGTTGAGATGTAAGATGATGGGCATGTAGGTGATATATGTGTCCATACTCAACAGCACACACCTCAGTTCATTGTGCATTTTCATGATGTATCGTGATATTTTGCTTGGTCATAGCCACATGGGTGGATGAATGGACAATCTTCCTTTGCCCATCTCTGTACTGCAGGGCACAAGCTGTCCATAGACTATTCCCTGACCGTGAAACCATGGTCGAACGCGACTGCATCCAACGGTACTGCTTCACCAGGCCACTGATTGGGGAGTTGGGGACCTGCTACATACCCTTTAGCACTGACCCCAAAGGTGAAGGTGATGGCAGCCCTGTACTTCTTTGCTACCGATACCTTCCAGTACACTGTAGCTACTGCTGGTGGGATGTCTCAAACTATGTTCAGTTGTGTGCTTCGCGATGGCTTGGAGGGGATGTTGCATTTCCTTGACCTGTACATCAAGTTTCCTAGCCAGGTCAAACTCACTGACATAAAGGGTGATTTTTATACACTGGGGAGGATTTTGAACGTCATCGGATCTATTGGTGGTACACATGTGGCCCTGGTACCACCACGGGCACATGAGCTGCCATACCGGAACAGGAAACATTTCCACTCCATCAATGCTGTGGTGGGATGTCTAGCGGACATGTGTACGCATGTGTGTGGATGTTGCCCCGGTTCTGTGCACAATGCCTACATCATGAGCAGTGTTCCCAGCAACGTGCGCGGCAGCGCGCGCGCATGTCTGTTCCTCCAAGCATGCAGTGCTGCGAGTGGAGCGCGCACCCACAACACAGCCCGGTAGATCATTGGCGCCGCCGTTTTTATAACTCGAGCGGCGCGAAAAATGACACTTTCCAGGTTGTTGTGGCTCCTGCATTTGCTGTATTTCCTCCTTAATGGAGCACAGCTGCGGGGTGATTGTGGGCCATTGTGGAAATATTTGTTAATTGCAGCACCGTAATGCGCTGCAATTAACATAAATATTTGCACAATGGCCCACAACCCCCCCCGCAGCTGTGCTCCATTAAGGAGGAATTACAGCAAGCCCAAAGCGCCTCGAGCCTCTCTTGCATTGCCCCCTGTACCTCATGCACTGGCACACCTACAGGGCTCCCACAAGGCATCACAGCCCACACAGAGCTCCGACTTGCATTAGTTTCCTGACCTCAGCGCCGAGCTGTCCACAGGACTCTGAAACGAATTCGGACAAACAAGTTTCGGCGGGCATTGGAGCGCTGCGATACAACCCCTGCTAGAACAGCGCCAGGACCGGGCCAGTCACTTACAAGGCGCTCTACACATTCAGCGGGTTTCATCTGAGAGCCCCAAGAGGTTGTACAAATCTGTTCACCGCAACACTGTTAAAAAGCTGTAAAAGATCAGGTGGAGCTCCGAGGGCCTCGCACAGAGTGTCAGGTAATATATCAGTGAAACCATCACATGCCACAGAAAACCCTGCACTCCACAGATTCTATGTTTGAATCCCAGTTAGATAGCTCAGTGGGTTGAACTCTGTGGCAGAACTCTGTCTAAATGCAGGGCACACATTGCTACGCCCCTTACATTGGTTGGTGAATGCACTCACTAGTAAGACATCTAATGTGAAAGTTATGCTTCTGGTCCCAGTGAGGCAGCCTGTCAGGTTAATGCACCTGCTGCAGATATCTGTGGGTTGTACATTCCTGCACTCGCTTCTTAAGTACTCGGGGTTATGCAATTCAGATGAGGGAATTAAGGTATGTGCACAGTGTAACCATGAGCTAAATGGGCAGACGTAGCTGACAAGGTTCCAGATTGCTATGTGTGAAATTTTTGTAATTTTAGTGTAATTATAAGTGACTTTCAACGACTATGAGTGACCCTTTCTCGCAAGCAAAATCAAGCAATGAAGACAAGGGAAACCTATATGGAAGGGCACTCATCTAGTATCAGTACAGTAAAACAATTGTGTAACTGCAGTATATTTTAAGTGTTTGATCTGGAGGAGCACAAATTGAGGATTGAAAACGTACCACAGTAGTTGGGGTTGACATAAGAATACATTTTTTTTTTAGAGTGTTTTATATCGCAAACTAGACCCGAGATATCCGGTATCGGAGCGCTTTACATGAGCACCAGTTTAGTTGCAGAAGGACACATTCATTTTTATTAGGCACAGCAAGATTCAGTGATTTGCTCAGAATCACAGGATGTTGAGCATTGTTGCCGAGACTTCACCACCACCAGCTTCGAAGTTGACAGCTCTAGCAGTAAGGCGTAAATCCTCTCCCCCATTTCTAACCAATCTAATACCTTTTAGCAACATTGGGATCTGTGATATGCATGATGCCCGTTCTTTGCAGCAGGCATATCAACCCTTTACGCTACTGGTGAGTCAACTTGCATGGGGCAAATCTCTCTCCCAGGAGGAACAATCAACCCCAGGTTCTCTTTGACTTAACAATGGATTCAGTGCTGGGAAAATAGCTTCTGCTGCTCCGCATGTACATTGCAGCTGCAGTCTGTGGTGACACTCTCACTGCAGACAGTTGCTTAGACTGTGGAAAGGGCTGTGATGTGCTGGAGACAGTTGCAGTCTGAAGATAGCAGGATAGCACAGTGACATAAATGATTCTGATGCTCCTCTCCGCATACCATAGAGTACTGCGTTGTATCTTATCTGCAGCAGTAGTTTGTGATTTTTTTTTTAAGGAAGGAACAGCATGGTTTTTTTCTGAGAAGGGTCTGCATTTTCTACATCTGTTTCAAGGTGTAATTCTTTCACAGTTTAGCATTACTCTGCCTCCTTGGAACGGATAATTGGGGAGAATGGTATCCTGCCTCACAGCTTATTTTGCTCCATGTCAACTGCCTGCCCCATCAAACAGGCCTCCTCAATTCCAATACTTAGGTTATTTATCTGCACAATAAAGCAGGAACCCCAGTGTCAGAACCCCTGTTGCTGCACCCACACGCGCGGTCGGGTTCTTGTCGCACATTGCCGTGGCTGGAGCGCACAGAGACCTCACACTGCCGCACACAGAGGAAAAAAATTAGAGGGATCATTGATCATGAGGAGTCGTCGCATTGCGACAATGATGTCACAGATGCCGAACCAGCGTGCCTAGCTTGTAGATGTGTACTGACTGTTAACCATTGTGTGTGTTTGGCAATGTTGTATTCCGCCCTCTTTCAAAACTCAGCTAATGTGCAATTGTTTGTATGTAGGTGACTCCGGATACCCCAACATGCCGTGGTTGCTGACATCCCTCAGAAACCCTGTGACACCAGCCGAGATGCACTACAATGAGGCACATGGTCAGAACAGGAGAGTGATCGAGCGCCCATTTGGTCTCCTGAAAAGCCGCTTCCGCTGCCTGGACAAGACCGGAGGGGCCCTCCCATATGACCCTGCAAAGGTGTCCAACATTTTCATAGTATGCTGCATGCTACACAACATGGCAGTGCAGAAGGAGTTGCCTCTCATTCAGGATGACGATGACCAACTTCCGCCACCTGTGGTGGATCCTGTCCTGGGCCACAATGCCAGTGATGATGATGATGAGGGTGACGTCCGCACACATCTCATCAACAACTTCTTCACCTGAATGTGTGTATTGAGTTAGCCTGAAATGTGTTGGTGCTGCTCTGTTGCTGTTTGAGTGTGTCTGTGTGTTACTTGACTGGGTGAGTGCAGTGATGTATCCTTTCAGGTAGTCTGTACTTTACAACAGTGTCAACATGATAACTAGTTTGTGTGTTGGTTTCTTGTGACATGTTTTGTGCATGTGTATTGCATTTCTATCCTGTTCTGTTGTGCTTTTGACTGTGTCTTATGTCTGTCCTTCCCAGGATACTTTGCCTGTTGTTTGGTCAACTCTGACCCCAACACCCAGAGTCCAATTCCAGGGTGAAGTTGTCGATTCCCACCAAGTGATGTACCACACACCCCTGGACTTCAGTTCTTCGACACTTGGTGACACTTGGTCACGTGGAATTACCTTACGACTGTTGTGGAATAAACATGTTGCTGATGTGAAATAAACCTGTGATTCACTTTGTTATGTGTGTTGTCTGTCTTCACACATCTGACTGACATTTGCTTACTTCACCTGTGGGCTTGTTACTACTGACTGTGGATAGGTGTGATGCCTTTGCATTCCACTGTATTTCGGGTCAATATCATTGTAGGCGATGAGTTACATGGCCATGGTGAGTGTGGTGCCCTAGTGGTGTGTCTCCCTCATATGTGTCACATCACCATGACTCACATACCAGTGATCACATTGCTGTAGTAGTTAGCATGCACTGTGTTCTTTAGCAGATCATCATCTCCATGACACATACCAAGTTGGAATCCCAACAGAGGCAAGTATAGTGTAATAGTGAGTTTATTTACAAACATGTGTGAGGATAGTACACATGATGGTGGGTGCTGTACATTGGGTTTGGAATCCAAAGTTCACAGATGAGTTGGAAGTGTTGGTAGCTGAAATGTCCAGCGTAAAGTCCACAATCATCTGCTACATTAGACCAACATAAATCCTCGAGGTCATGTTGGAGAGTTGGGTTATATTTAACAAGGTGAACGGTTTGCACACAAAGAACAAATTACAGAACAGGTTTTGTGTTCTTGGGGGATGTGCATGGCCATCTGCGTCTCACTTGTCCTTCTTCGGACAACTCCTCTTCTTCTTCCGGGGGGGATCCTGAGGTGCAGGAGTCTTTAGTGCAGAGGACTCTCCACCAGAGTCATCCTTCCTCTCTGTGGCATTTGCAGATCTTGCAGCAACAGATGTTGTGGGCACACAGGGAGGTGTGGACATGTTGGTGCTTATCTGGCGGAGGCATGTCAATATGTCCCTATGCACCACAGTAAGTTCATCCCACTTGGACTCCATGCAAGCATGATGGGCAGCCTGCTCCTGTTGAATGTCCTTGAGAATCCCCACTATCTGGCCGAATCCTCCGGTGCTATCCTGGTACGCATCTATGATGCGTACCAGTTGGGGGTCATCATGCAGTCCAGACCCTTCTACAAGCCGTGAACTCTGCCTACCACACCTAGCCACACAGGCAGGACCTGCGGGAGGAGTGTGGCTCAATGGTTAGAGCGGCAGACCCTGATGCAGAGTTCTGGCCCGGGACCAGCATTCAATTCCCGCCTCGGTGGGTCTTGGGCTCAATTTCCTTGGACCTGACAATTCTCGCCTCGGTGCCTATTCTAATCAAGGGCCCCACGCTGCAACTCTGGGCAATAGCTTGCTTAACCTCCACACCGGCCCCAACAGCGCTAGGATGCCTGGCTTCACTCTGAGGGTGCCCAGGAGTGGACACTTCACAGGGAAAGCCAGGAAGGGTTCCACAGCGGCATGAGTAATAGCGCCAGGAAACCGCTTGGTGGCAGTGCGCTCTACAAATACCTTGACATTTACATTTACATTTTTTAGCATGCACGGGTGACCCTGGGCCCCCTTGGGTGTTGTTACTGGTGGTGGTGTCCGTAGCTTCCCGGGTGGCCTGTGTCCCTGTACTGTTCGAAGTCTGGGTCCTTGGTCTGTCCATGTTTGCGGGGGGGGGCTCTGTCAGATGCCAGATGTTGAAGGCGTGGGTGCAGGGGGTGCAGATGTTTGTACTGCTGGTGCTGCATGATTCCTCACACCGGAGGTGCCAGGTTGTTCTTCGTTATCAAGAGGACAGAGACTGATCCACACCAGAGAGCTCAGAGTCGACTGGAGTCTGGGACTGGTACTCCTCTTCGTTTGCTGCTGTGTCCACAGCGCCATGTGTGTTTAGAAGAGACAATGTAAGTTATATTTCTACAGGTATCAATGGTTCACATACATGCCAGTTGCAACTGCACGTCAGGACGCGTGCCTGTACACTGCATTGTCCTAAGTTGTCACGGACAGAGATTGATATTGTTGTAGCACATTGTCCTGCCAACCTGAAGCATTTCAATGTGCATGTCGAAGTGTGTGCATGACCACCTCATGTATAGATTTGACTGTACATGGCCATTTCTACTCAAGGGCCATCATATGGCTGACACAGGTGTGTCATCCCTGTCCACATTTGACCTTTAATGAGGACATATGTGCAATTCCACTTAGGATATATTGCAAGATTGGGGCATGTGTGCTAGCGGTTTTTGCTAGACTTTGTGCATCACATTGGTGTGTCGGTACAACATGGTCACATGCCTGAGATCTCTTGGGAGAATCTGTTTTTTTTCTGTGTTCCTAGTTCCCATCTCAGTCAGTCAGTCAAAAAACTTTATTCGGTTAATTAAAACCATAAAAGCAGTACATGATACAAAGATAATATAAAAAACAATTAAATAAATAGAGAGAGTTGATTGCATTCCTAATTAAAAACAAAGGAAAAGGGGACGTTAATAAGAAGGGATTTGGTAGATACAGGGAACACCTAAGGATAACAGTATATAAATCTCACCAGAGTATATACTAACAATCAATTTTCATGAGTTGATAGTGCGGCAGTTCTTACTCTTTTCTGTCTGGTGGCAGCTACTAAAAAACAGGCTACGCCATAAGCGACTGGCACTGAGTTCAACATCTGTAAATATAGTAATGCTGGCCGTACCTGAACGAAATTTAAAGGTTTTAAAATGGGCACAAGAATTTTTTTTCGCAGGACCAGATAGTGCTCACACAGCATAACCAGATGCAGAGTGTCCTGTGTTGAGAAACAATCGCATGTACAAGGAGGAGAATTTTCTGGAGTACCCCAATCTGTATACGTGCCAAGGATGAGATGGATCAAATTAAATCTGAACCTTATGAGCAGAAATCGATGGTAGGGCTTTGTGACATATTTTAAATAGGGTTCCATCTCTGTAGTAGTGGAAAGTTGAAAAAGTAATCTGACTGTAGGTTTACTAATTTCAGCCGATTCTCTTTCGCCTTCCAACAGAGATCGAAAATGTTGCTTCACCCACTTTGCATCCTCTTTTTTGAGATGTTGCGGAAGAGAGTACATTTCCGGACGCCCTAGGCTCGCACATGCCGCTCTAACATATGCTAGCCACGGGATAGTAAGAGCTTTATCTAGAGATATACAATCCTTAAGGATGGAGTGATTCAGACTGATTTCTTCATTGGTCCAGGTTTTAATCCAGCAAAGTACTGGGGACATTTTTAGAAGATCAGTAACGTACCCCATACCTAGTTCATTATGCGTTGAATGTGTGGGGGAAGATTTCGGGAGAGTCAACAAGGCCTGTAAGAAATTATTTTCGGCAATGTGTATGCCTGAGACTGGAACATAGCCCCAAATGTCTGCCCCGTAGGAAGCAATTGCCAAGCATTTGGCTCTATAAATCCTGGTCATTGCTTCCATAGGTTTCGAGCCCAATTTTTTTGAAAAGCTCAGAAGTGCTGTTGTTGACCTAATTACTCCATTTTCCTTGAGTTTCATTTGTGGCTTCCAGGTTCCTCTCTCGTCAAAGGTGACGCCCAGGTAGCAAAAGGAGGGCACCCTTGAAATTGGTGAATTATTGGAGCTGAAAGATCTGATCTTCATGTTTTTCTTTCGCGAACCAACGACCATAACATGGGACTTGATGGAATTAATTTTTAAATCAAGGGCTTCCATGAACTGGCCGAAATGGTCCAAAAGTTTTTGAAGCCCTATGCCAGTCCGCGCTATAAGAACAGCGTCATCCGCGTATAGGAGGACCGGGGTTCCCATCTCACTTCAGACAAGTGATGATGTTACCGTAGCTAATAATGCTGGTGCTGAGTTTTGTACGTGCAAAAGTGATTCATCTTGTCAATGTCCTCCTTGGTGATATGGATTGAGCACGGCAGCTCTCTGGCTTTTCCATGCTCATGACAGTGATAGCCAGTGTTGTGTGTGTTGCGGTTTTGCTGCTGTGAGTAGCATGTCTCCTCCAACGCAGTCCAGGTTAGTCCTTGTGTCTACAGTGTCAGTGACAGTGAGTAGTGTGTTGTGTGAAGGATGCATATGTTGCATAACGATGTAGGAGTGGAATGCAGCTCACAACAGCACCTAGTGACCATGCTACAATTTCAGCTATATTGGGGTGTCCATTCCATTCACTGTCAGGTGTCCCCTGTCAATGATGTATATGTGAGTTCTTGTGTGTTTTGTGCGATGTACTATGTCTGGATCTCCACATATGCCATCTGCAAGACACACCTTCACAGCGAGGCCAAGGGGCACCCCTGGACACTGCATCCCCAGACAGCGAGTTTAAACATACTGTTGCAATGGCTGTGAGTGCGAACTTGTTTGGTTTGGCCAGTGTATAGGTATGATTTGCAGCTACATCATTTATCAGGCCTATGTGTCAGCCATCTAGGTAGGACATTTACTTTGTGAGTGACTGGTACCACATGTGCAATGTGTTTTAGCAGAGAAGGTGTGTGTATGGCCGTCAACGGTGGTATTTGTTTTAAATCAAGACCTCCTTCTCCCCCAGGCCAGTTATCCCACCATGATGCGTGCCACCATTGCAGTGGGTGCAGGTTAACTTTCAGGATGTCAGTCAGTGTTGTTCTGTTGTTTGTTGGTGCACAGTTCCCAGCAGGGCCTTGTGCTCCCCACAACAAAGCTCAGTCTTAGACATCTTGGCAGTCTATTTCCACTTCCTGTGAGGTAAGCATGGTTCAGTGTGAACTTGATGGGCCATGCGGGATGAGTGCTTTTGGCTGTGACTGCAACTCCCATCATGTTCTTGGCTACACCCCCTTCCCAGCATGCCCATACTTCCTTCCTTTTGACTGTGCTTCCCTGTGAGTGAGTGTGACAGCAATGGCAAGATGGCTGACAGTGGTGCCCTGTTGTTTGTTGGTGCACAGTTCCCAGCAGGGCCTTGTGCTCCCCACAATAGAACCCAGTGTCAGACATCTTGTCAGTCCATTTCCACTCCCTGTGAGGCATGGTCAGTGTGAGCTTGATGGGCCATGTAGGTGGGTGAGTATTGTCTGAGACTACAACTCCCATCATGCTCTTGGCTACACCCCCATTCCCAGCATGCCCATACTTCCTTCCTTTTGATTCTACTTCCCTGTGAGGGAGTGTGCCTGTGCTGACAAGACGGCTGACAGCGCAGTCCTGGTGTTTGTTTGGCTACAAGTCCAAAAAGAGCCCCTGTGCTTCACACAGCAGAACCCAGTGTGGTAGATCTTTGTATGATATTTAAATAGAGTGTGAGGCAATGCATTATCACAGGTGAGTTGTGTGGAGTTTGTGTTGAGGGGTGTGTGTGATGAAACATACTGGTAAGTATGGTCAGAGCTGTCAGTCCTCCTTCCCAGCTGGCCAGACATCCCACCATGAAACATGCTTCCATTGCATGGCATGCAAATTGGCTTTCAGGATGTCAGGCAGTGGTGTCCTGCTTCTGATTTGAGGACAACCCCTACCAGGGCCCTGTGCTCCCCACAGCAGAACCCAGTGTCAGCCATCTTGTCAGTTCTTTTCCACTCTCTGTGATGTGAGCATGGTTCAGAGAGGTCTTGATGGTCCAATTGGGAGGGAAATATTATCTGTGACTACAAACCCCATCATGCTTTTGGCTACACTCGCTTCACCAGCATACCCACTATTCCTTCCTGTCAGTCAGCTCGGTAACGACGCCAAAAACCTCCTGTGATTCTGGGCAAATCACTTAATCTCCCCGTGCCTAAATGAATGTGTCCTCATGTAATGTAACTGGTGCTATGTAAAGCGCTCTGATACCCGATTCGGTTTGGGTCTAGTTCGCGCTATATAAATCTCTGCAAAAAAAAAAAAACATGTCTGACGGTGTTCATTTAGATTTGTGCCACGGCCTTGCTCTATTTGTTGGCAGGTTTGTACATGTCATCACACAGGTACAAATCACTATGAGTTGGCAGGTATTGTGTTTGTCTGACTAGCATACACATCTTGGGATGATTATCTTTTGGTTAGTGTGGCTTTGCTAACGGTGCATGGTTTCACTGTCCCCTTGACAGTGATGTGTGTGTAGTGCCACACAATATTGAGTATAATGGTTGTGTACTCACCAGGCTCTGGTATGTCTGATAGACCATGGACGCTCTCTGGTGGTAGGATGTCCCGAACCTTCTCCTCTTAGGACCTGAAGTATACTGGTTTGGAAGGAGGGCCACCGCCAGTGTGCTAACTCAAGGCGTGTTCCTTCTCGAGGAGATTCTTGACCCTCCTGACCACATCATACCACCTGTTATGCATGTCATTTTTATGCGCAACATTGGTGCTTGTGCAATGACCTTGTCGACAATCCTCAACCACATCTTTGTTTTCAGTGACATGGGGGTTCTTTGGACCAATGTACCAAACAACTGTGGCTCTACTCTAAGGATTTCATCTACCAGGACTCACTATCTGTTAACTTTGGATTCTTCTTTGGGGGCATGGTGATGGGTGGTGGTGGGGAGTGATGTTTGTGTGATGGTGCAAGTGAGGGTGGGTGAGTGTCAGTTTTGCTGAGTGTATTTGAGAGTGCTTTTGGAGAGGTGCTAATGGTGTGAAGGTTATGTGATGGGTGAATTGTGAGTGTGTCTGTGGTTGCTGACTGATGGTGTTCTCTGCTGGCTGATCAGTTGAATGTGCAAAGGATCATGGTAGTGATGTGTGGCCTTTATATAGGTGGAGTTGTGGGTGTGTCTTTGTTTCATGTATTTTTTAAAAATACTTATTGACTGTGTCATTACTAGTTTGGTTCTTTTTTTTTGTATTTTTTCCTTTGTGTTTTTTAGGCATGACCGAGACTGACGCTGATGTTGGCTCATGCGTTTTTTCTCTGAGTCTTTCACGCTGACTTTCTTCTGTGTTTCACACGTGTCGATTGCAGAGGTCTCA
Organism: Lissotriton helveticus; assembly: GCF_964261635.1. NCBI lineage: Eukaryota > Metazoa > Chordata > Amphibia > Caudata > Salamandridae > Lissotriton > Lissotriton helveticus. Next base: position 748,463,966 of record NC_136067.1, read on the forward strand.
GGTCCCTGTTTTCTGTGCGTGTCGGTCATGCGGCTTGAGCTGCATGCGAGTCAGTCTGGTTTCACGCACATTGCATCGTACTGCGCGTGTCGGACATCGCAGGTACGTGTCGGTCGGGTTCATTCCTGGTGCGTGTCGGTTGGTGCGAATTGCATCCCATTTCCGGGTGAATCGCTGGTTTCAGTATGGCTCAGTCGTACGGCTTGTGTTCCGTACGAGTCGGTTGTACGTCAGTGGCGTTGCATTGTACTACATGGGTCGTACGGCGCCTCTATATGTCGTTCGGACTCCGTTCCTGGCCCGTGTCAGTCGGTTCGATTTCCAACCGGAATCGGCCCCAAAGTGTATCACTCTCAACTACTTAAACAAATCCGCTCTTCCACTACAATCGACAGACTGTCTTAGTGGGATCTGTGGTTCTCATCTACAGGAAAGAAAAGCAGAAATGCCAATGAGGAAATGCATATTGCTGTGTAGAAGAAAAGAAATGAAAATAAATAGAGTAGCACCCACCTATGTTGAAAATTAAATGGCCCATAGTAACAGGAGAACTGAAGTGGAAAAAAGAAATAAAATCCTTACAACTTGCTAGTAATATATAATGACATTTTCTGTATTTAAGTTTTACAATATGCCTCCTTAAATTACGAAGAAATAATAATGGTGTTCTTGTTATTTGCAGGAAGAACCTGCTAATACAAACAACGAAAAGGAGATCTCCAAGGACGAGCGTTCTATGCTCAGATAAGTATTTGTTTGTCTTATTATGATGCAAAACATTTGGCAGCGCAAAGCCCGCTGTTACCGCAAATGCAGTGTAACTGTTGGTGGTTTCTTCCTTTATTTGCAAGACTCCAGAGACAGGAATTGGGACCCAGGAAACTGTGGGCAAGAATAGTAGGAGCCATGGAGGAACCTGAGAAGGAACGCTGAGAAGGAACACCAAGACCCCGCCGAAAGGCCTTAAGTACTAAGGTGAGTGACCCGGAAGCAAAGTCTGACATGTTCCCGAAACAATAGAACGTGAAACCTTCTACTATCATCGGATTGGAGGAGTTTTATACTCCTGTGCCGTAGCCCGTGTGAATGACGGAGTAGGCACAGCCGGAGTTTACTATTCTCACTCTAACTCAACTACTGTGAGAAAGTGGATTATTTGTTAGGGTGGATGGTAGTCCACTACAAATAATGATGCCACTATTCTTGTTAGGTTCAGATAAGGTTTTGGTCAATTAAACCTGAGCTCAAACACTTGTAGCTATGGTGAAGAACAGGCTTAACTCAACAAAATATGTTGAACATCTAGAAGTATGAAAACAATAAGGATCTCAGCAGCACAACATAATAACAATTCCATTATAATATATAAAAGAAGGAATATTTTAAGTAGCATAATGCCACCAAATGTCAAAAATAAAATAAGAGGAACTGGAGACATCAATTTTAAAGTTTTTAACTAAAAATAGCTCCGAGAAGCACATTCCACCAACCGTGGGTAACTTGTCATGTCAGAATAGAAGAAGAGTAAGATGTGAGTCGGGCCATAATGGAACATGGATTGATTATGAGGACCATTCTGGTTCCGGTCAAAGATTTACTTTCGTACTTATACATCTTAGGAGAAGGAAGAGTCTTCAGGTGAAAAGACAGCCTTTTGAGTCACAAGGTGACGGAGGCATGGAGCCGCTGTTTGGGGTGCCAGTAGAATAACTAAAGAAGGAGGAAAAAAACTCTGAGCAGGAAAAGTCCACATTTCGCACCCAGAAAGTTGTTGACATCGATCAGCAGCTGTTCGGCCTCGTGCCCTGTGACACCTTTACCTTTGGGACTTACATACTTTTCTGGAAGTTAGATTCCTCCAGTTGGGTAAGACTGTAAGTTGTTGTTGAAGAGGGTTCGATGGGCCAGCTGAAATAGATTTGCTGCTGTTTAGAAGTAAGTAACAGCAGCTACAGCAAAGTTAGGATCACTGTAATGCCCCCTCAGCAGATCGGCTTGGTAGGTTGATCCCCATGCCGGAAATCCTTCAACAGTGTTTTGCTGACCCCTGGAGCCCACGTCTTTGTCCTGGGTATAAGTGGGAGCAGGGCCAGCCCTTAAGGTTCAATTCACAGGTCTCAACAGCGGGAGCAGTCCTTCTTTCATCTTCTCCTTTCTTCCACAGATACAATAATGTTCTCAAGAGGGTGCCCAAGGGTGCTACATTAATGTCTGTCCCTTTCCTGTAGGTAGGAGTTTTTCCTGCCACTTCGCTCAGCAACATGGAAAAGGTTCCCAGGGCTATCCCTTACCACTTTTGCCACTGTTCTTATATAGTTTACTGCAAACAATCCCGCAGTGACCCTGTTGTAAACGTATCTAGGATCGTATTTAAATATTTCCGATTTATGCCCTTATGTGGTTATATCAAATCATATCCTTATAAAGGCATAAGAATCATACCCATATTAAGACATAGCCAATGCAGTCCAAATACGGCAAGGCTACTCCCATAGACTCCTAGAAAGCACAACGCGTTCTTAAACAAACCAAGCCTCCATCAGCCCGGGAATTCCCCCTGCTTCTGTATTGATTTGTCCTAGAACTCCTGGAGTCCTGAAAGAACTGCGAGGTCTTAGTGACGTCTTATGTCCAACCTTACGTCAAACTCGGCACCTTCCAGGTATAAATATACCAGCATCTGCCCTAGCAAAACACACGGTGGTCTGGAGCAGATCGGCTATCTACTTGCCCGACGCCATGCTGTAGCGAGTGCCGAAAGAAGCCAACGCTCCCATTTATGCACTGAGAGAGACGCTGTCTTTTCTCCTGCCGAGAAATCCAGCTCCAGTGTTTTCCTGTCACCCATGCGGGTTGCTGGGAGATCGAGTCCTCAGTGAGAGATACAAGACCTCCTTCATTCTATAACCAAGGTACGGAGCTGATTAGACCCTCAGAGAATTCTTGATTCAGATTCTTGGCAGAAACTATCTTAACTCAAACTACATATCACTTACTCCTTCCCATGTACTAGGCTTAGGTTAGGTACACCGGGGTAGGTGTATCTTATAAGCACCAGTTGAGTACTGTTAGACATGATTTTATCATTGTATGTATTTTATCCATTTTAAACACCATATGGCTTAGAAACCATACATGCTTTTACAGTATTATTTCATAATACTCCTTTTACTGTACGCACTTTACTTTATGACAAGTATTGCAATTGTAGCAACTCACTTCTCTTGCATGAGAAAGAAGACTGTTCAATAAATAACCTCTTTTATTGAAAACGCCCGTCTCTCTGTTTCTCTGCACTTCTGGTGAAACTAAGCATGCACGATTGACTGAGTAAAATAGTTATCTATTGCTTCCGCGACTCTGGAGGTATACTCCTTATTCTGGAGGGAGCAAAGTTGTCATGTTTGTGCGGTTGTCAGAAACTAATCCCTTCTTGTGTACTCAAGAAAGTTTCTAGTGACCTCTGAGCTAGCTGGCATTCATAATTAAGTCTAACATATTCAATAGAGACCTAGTCGACCTCAGTCCTACGTCTAAACTATCGTTTATGTTATTCCAATGCGCAGAGCCTATTGGGGGTATAGGAACTACACTACAACCCTCTCTCTCTAAACTCAAGATGGCAGAACCATTCCTCCCTTGTGCAGTGCTCCTGTTTTCACCTTAGAGGTATGACAAAGGAAATGAGCAGCCATTTCTATGTGGTCACTCAAAACTGGTTCTGGAGTCAGCTCCTGTTCCATTGGGTTTGTTGCCCGACTGGCTAAAGGATAAACAACAGGGAAGGCCCAGTTGTTAGATACATATGCCTGTGAAAGGATAGAACCCTTTGAAGATAATTAAGATCCTGGTTTCTGGCCAGATGATTATCCTGTCAGAGGAACAGAACAACTCCCAACACCCAAGACATTTGTCATAGCTCTGGGAGCAAGCTTACATCTCACCAAGGATCTATTCAGCTTCTTGGTGACTGTGGGAAGCTCATGCAAAGATGCTTAGAAGCTTTCAGCAGACAAAAGAAGACTTTCATAAAGTACCTTTTGTAAAATATTTAATATTAATCTGACCCTTACCAATGAATTTGATTTGTAATAACTAGTTTAATAAGTTCAAGAATTAACTTTTTATCCAGTTCCAAGGTGGAGATTATATTATTTACTTTTAATATTAGCTCCCAATCTTTTCCTTTTGAATAGCTACCCCTGCTACCATGAAAATTGCTTCGGGCCCTTGTCATTGTAAGTATATGATTTACTTTAAATCTTTACATGTCCTGCTTCTGAATATCATGCACCGTGCCTTATTCGGCACTAAGGCTTACTCAGAGGTGACACATTTATATATAAATGGAGGGTTTTGGTCTGCAAAAAGGGTCATTTTGACTTCTTGAATCTTTGCATTTAAAACCGCACAGTCAGGTTACTGGTGGCAGGCTTGCAGTCATGTTTTGCATTGTCAGTTAAAGTAGTCGCACACAATGTGCTGGAGTCCAATAGTGACATTTAACTTACTGTGTATTCTGGGTACACTATGTACTATGCACTAGAGACTTATAGTTGAATTACATTAGCCAGTTAGTAGTATAGTCACTTTCAAAATGTTTTCAGGGTCAGAGTCCCAGTATACAGAGTCAATAGCCAGCAGCATCAGTCAAAACAAAATGGGGGTGATCATGCAAAAAGAGGAGTTTACTTAAAACTTCTATTGGGAAAGGATGTTGATTTGAATGGCCCTGGGTGAAATATAAATTATGCTAGTGTAAATTGCATATTTTCTGCAAAGCGTTACAGCGAAAATGCAGTCATAGTAACAAACTCAGAGGAATCAGAGAAAATGAGCAGCTGTTGTTCGGTCTGCTTTTGCTTTGTTGCATTATTTTCTTTTTTAGTGAAAAATTGACCCTCACATCAAAAACTGTCACAAGAATGAAATTCAAGCTAAAATATAGTATCCAAAGATGGATTTGCATTCCAGACAATTATGTGTTAATTAGTGTATTTTGCCCAAATTTTCCTTCATTATGCAAGATTAAATTATGCAAATGTTGCACACCTCTAACTTCGAGCAGGTCAGATTTATGATTCTCACTCCAACATAATTAGCATTGGGGACAGTTTTTAATTTTGGTGATTGCAGATTGACTATTCGCTCTTCAACCCAAATACCATTTGGGCAAGGTTTTGACTTTGGCAAGAGAATAATTACTTACTATTTTCACTCCAACCTAACTCCAATTGGGAACGTGTTTGATTTGGAGATGTCAAATTCACTATTCTTACTCCAATCTAACAACCTTTAAGGATAGTCTTGGATGCAGAGGAGTGCAAACTTAATACTATCACTCCAAACCAAATAACAGGACTAATGTTGGATTTTGTGAAGGTCAGATTCACTTCTCTGACTACAAACCAAATTACACTGAAACAACTGTTTAATTTTGGGGGGTACAAATGTACTATTCTCACATAACTAAATCAACCTATGGGGAAAGAGTTTGATTTTGGGAATGTCAGATAAACGACTCTCACTCCAACCCAACTAAGAAAGAGGAAATCATAATGCCCAAAAATTGTAAGAATAAATCTCTTTAGTTTAAAATGTTGTTTGTGTCTTTAAAGAATCAAATAATTAAAATGATCTCATTAATGTATTCCTATTTTAATTTAACATACCTATTAACCCCTTCCGTGCTCCCGTCGGGCAGCACTCCCTCTCCAGTCCTGCCGTCGGCCAACGTCCGACGCAGCCCTGCTCACCCTTTAGAACGCCCGCACCGCAGCGGAAAAGCTGCCGCGGTTAAGGCGTTAAATATAACATTACCAACATGTATATATTTATTAATCAAAACAGACTGAGTTTTTTATCATAGTATTAAATTAAATGATGCACTAAAATGAAACACTCCATTTTAAAAATAAGCAAAGCAACAAAAATATCGGACATTTAAAATATGAAAAACATATTACATATAACATATTCCAATTAAAAATTGACAATTTAAATAAATAAATACAAACATAATATAAATGATTTATTACCAGCAACTTATCCCAAGCGCATTAAAACCCTATATAATTACACTCTAATGTATTAATAAAATACAACACTAAACATAATTAGTTTTGAATTTGCAAAAAAAAATACTCCTGTATTAATAACCAAAAAGCTAAAAAAAATAAGACATTAACATTATGCTAAAAAAAAAGTTATTGAAAAGTATAAAAAATAGTACTTTATATTAACAAGCTACACATTAACAAATATATACATTAATGAATAACAATTAATAATATTAAAATACCACAGGCTATAAATGTATCCAAACTTTCAAACCTATCCAGCAACAAACTCACATGCACATATCAAATAACAAAAGATTCAATTAATCATGAATTATTACATTACAAAATACATTTCTTGATATACGCTCGTGGGCCCTTTCCCCGCAATAATTAGTGACAGTCCGGTGATACTCCAGTGATCAGCCGAGTTAGGAAATGACACACTCGGACCTCACCTTGGCCCTCGGATTAGAGCAGTGGCCATCTTGGGGGTAGGCTACACCTTCTGCGCTCTAGTTACTAGCGCATAAAAAGACGGGCATGCCTCCGCGCAGCGGACACGGTCAGCGGATGCGCATTATCAGCGCCGGAGTCACACCAGAGTCTAGCCCTTCTGCGCCCGTCAGCACTAAGGAAGCGCCAGGAGCCAGAAACCTTGTGGGATCTGGCTCCCAATCCATTTGCTATGGTAGGGACACTTTACTTATGTTAAGACCCAAACTCTGTGCTTTCTTGCACTCAAGGCCATCAGACCTCATTATTTCCTCTTACCCGTGCATGCCCTGTAATTTTGAACAGGAACCAGGTAACCCCGCGACTCTATGTTCACTCTCACAGGAATCAGTCCAACCCTATCCAGTAAAGAAAAATTTTGCTCTCAAGGCGGGCTTAATTAATTGCCGCTCCTTGGTGAAACACTCCCTCGATATAGCTCAGACCTTGACAGACGATAAGTGGGACCTTCTTTTCCTGACGGAAACTTGGTTGGGTGATGAATCCAACCCTGCCTTGTGTCTGGCTATTCCCCCTAACTATAATATTCTGTGTGCTAATAGGCAAAGTCACAATCTTGGAGGAGGCGTAGCTATAATCTATAGATCACAATGGCCTATTTCTTCTTTTTCCTATGCCCAAATTGAATCTATAGAAGCACTACCATTCTGCATTAAATTGGCACCAAATATTACATGCTCAGGCCTTTTAGTACATCGCCCTCCTAAGTCCAAGGTATCTTTTCTTCCCGCTCTCTTGGACTTTGTGCTCCAGGCTACCTCCCGCTATGCGAATTTCACCCTGCTTGGCAATTTTAACCTTCATGCAAAGGTTACCTCTGATCTCCCCAGTCTTAATTTTCTCTCGACCTTAATGGATGGTGGTTTAAACCAACTGCTTTCCCACCCTACCCATAAGGCTGGACATACACTCGATCTTATCTGCTCAAATCTGGCAGACATTTCCGTTAGTGAGCCCTATCCAGTGATGTGGTCTGATCACTTTTTGATCCCATGCTCTATCTGTCTGTCTCACCAAGCCAGACTGAGGGTACCGGCCAAGACGGCTGGCCGCAACTGGAGTAAGATCACCCCAGATAGTTTAGTTAAACATCTCCCTACAGCCGCCCCTAAAGATGCACCTGACCTGGACACCCGTTTGATTAATTTTAACAACTGGATTTCCTCTGCCATTGACTCTATAGCCCCTATGAGGCCAATTAAAACCTTTTGAGATGCCCCCTCCGCTCCTGGTATTCTGACAAACTACGCAAGGTCAAATCTGCTTGCAAATTTCTGGAACGACAATGGAGACATTCGTACTCCCCAGATGGTAAACAGAAATACAAAACAGCCCTTAAAGAATACCGGAAGAAGATAATTGTCCACAAAAGAAAGCACTTGGAAGATAAAATTAAGCAAACACAAGGCTCTACTAGGGAAATCTTTAATACAGTCAGAACTTTTACTGACCCTATGGCCCTCAAAAGTCAATCCCTGGTGTCCCAGTCCCTCTGCACCCGCCTTTCTGATTACTTCGAGGAAAAAATTGCAACCATCTATGACACCTTTTCCTGCGGTATTAATCCAGATTCTGAAGAAAAACCCACAGATTATCCAGTATCTGTACCTGTTTTCTCAGAATTTGAGGAGATCACTCTAGATCGCTCTATGGCAGAACTCTCAAAATGTAAGTCAGGTTCTCCACTTGACCCGTGGCCGGCCAAACAGTATAAAGGATTGTCCCCCTCCTTAATCCCACACTGAATGGCATCTGGAATGACTCCCTTAGGACAGGCATATTTCCGGATTCCTGGAAACATGCCCAATTGGTTCCTATTCTAAAAAAAATCAACGCAGACCCAGATGAACAAGCTAACTACAGGCCCATCTCCCTGTTGCCGGCCCCAGCCAAGGTTCTTGAAAAGCTGGTCCATCAGCAATTAGCAGGCTATATTGAAACCAATGGCCTTTTCCATGATTCGCAACATGGATTCAGACCAGGCTGTAGTACCGAGTCTGCCTTAATAGAGATGGCTGATTCCGTGCGGTGGAAGCTGGACGGAGGTTCAAGAGCGGTGTTGGTGCTGCTTGATCTTTCGGCAGCATTCAACACCGTCTCTCACCCCGTCCTGCTTGACCGCCTTCGATCTATAGGCATTCAAGGTAAGGCCTTGGACTGGCTATCCTCCTTTCTATCTAACTGGACACAGGCGATGTTTACCCCCCCTACACTTCTAATAGCCGTCTGTTAAAGTGGGGAGTTCCTCAGGGCTCCTCACTAAGTCCCCTTTTGTTTAATGTTTATTTTTCCCCCGTGGCTGAGCTTATTGCTCAGTCAGGAATTAAGGCAACTTCGTATGCTGATGACATTCAGCTTCTGTTTTCCTACGACACTCCCACCCAGACCACTTTTGACCCACTGAAGGATTGTCTTTGAAACATCGCATGCTGGATGGATAACAACTTCCTTCGGCTGAATGCAGGAAAAACGAAGGTTCTCTTTTTCCATCAACCTTCCCCTCTGGATTCGAACCTCAATCAATCAATCAATCACCGCATTTGTATAGCGCACTACTCACCCGGAGGGTCTCAAGGCGCTGGGGGGAGGGGGGTCCGCTACTGCTCGAACAGCCAGGTCTTGAGCTGTTTCCTGAAGGCGAGGTGGTCCTGGGTCAGGCGGAGGTGGATCGGAAGGGAGTTCCAAGTCTTGGCGGCCAGGTAGGAGAAGGACCTTCCTCCAGTGGTGGCTCTTCGGATGCGGGGGACGGTGGCGAGGGCATGGCTGGTCGATCGAAGCTGGCGTTTGGGAGCGTAGAAGTTGAGGCGGCTGTTGAGGTATCCTGGTCCTTGGTTGTGTAGGGCTTTGTGTGCGTGGGTGAGGAGCCGGAAGGTGATTCTCTTGTTGACCGGGAGCCAGTGCAGGTCTCTCAGGTGTCCGGAGATGTGGCTGCGGCGGGGGATGTCCAGGATGAGTCGTACTGATGTGTTCTGGATCCGCTGGAGTCTTTTCTGGAGTTTGGCGGTGGTTCCGGCGTAGAGGGAGTTGCCGTAGTCCAGTCGGCTGGTGACGAGGGCCTGGGTGACCGTCTTCCTGGTCTCGGTGGGGATCCATCGGAAGATCTTGAGTAGCATGCGCAGGATGTTGAAGCACGACGAGGAGACGGCGTTGACTTGTCTGGTCATGGAGAGGGAGGAGTCCAGGATGAAGCCCAGGTTGCGTGCGTGGTCAGTTGGTTTGGGTGCGCTGCCCAGGGCGGGGGGCCACCAGGAGTCGTCCCAGGTGGAGGGTGAGGATCCCAGGATGAGGACTTCCGTCTTGTCTGAGTTCAGTTTCAGGCGGCTGTTCGACATCCATTTGGCTACGTCTGTCATCCCTTCGTGCAGGTTGGCTCTGGCGGTGGCGGGGTCGTTAGTGAGGGAGAGGATCAGCTGGGTGTCGTCGGCGTAGGAGATGATGTTCAGGTTGTGCTGGCGTGCGATGGCTGCGAGGGGGCTCATGTAGACGTTGAAGAGTGTTGGGCTGAGCGAGGAGCCTTGAGGGACGCCGCAGATGACTTCGGTGGCTTCCGATCTGAACGGAGGGAGGCGGACTCTCTGTGTCCTTCCGGCGAGGAAGGAGGTGATCCACTCCAGTGCCTTCTCCTGGATTCCGACGTTGCTGAGGCGCTGTACTAGGGTACGGTGGCAGACAGTGTCGAAGGCCGCGGAGAGGTCCAGGAGGATGAGGGCCGCTGTTTCTCCGTTGTCAAGCAGGGCTCGGATGTCATCTGTAGCTGCGATCAAGGCGGTCTCGGTGCTGTGGTTGGCCCGGAAGCCAGACTGCGAGAGGTCGAGGGAGCGGTTCGTCTCGAGGAAGGCGGCCAGTTGCTTGTTGACGGTCTTCTCGATGACTTTAGCCGGGAACGGGAGCAGCGAGATGGGGCGGTAGTTCTTGAGGTCGGTGGGGTCGGCTGATGGTTTCTTGAGTAGAGCGCTGAGTTCGGCATGCTTCCAGCTCTCCGGGAAGGTAGCGGTGTCGAAGGAGGTGTTGATGATGTCCCGCAGGTGGGGTGCGATGACAGCGTCGGCCTTGTTGAAGACGTGGTGGGGGCAGGGGTCGGTCGGAGATCCGGAGTGGATGGAGTTCATCGTGCGGATGGTGTCTTCGGTGCTGATCGGGGTCCAGGCGCGGAGGGTGGTGGTGGGGGGCGGTGGTTCCGTCGTGGCGTGCGTCGGGTGAGTGCTGAAGCTGTTGTGTATGTCCACGATCTTGTTGTGGAAGTAGGAGGCGAGGGAGTTGCAGAGGTCTTGCGAAGGGGTGATGTTGTTGTTTCCGGCGTTGGGGTTGGAGAGCTCTTTCATGATGTTGAAGAGTTCCTTGCTGTTGTGTGCGTTGTTGTCCAATCGTTCCTTGAATGCGGTTTTCTTGGTGGCGTGGATCATCTGGTGGTGTTTGCGGGTGGCGAGCTTGAGGGCAGTCATGTTGTCCGGTGTTGGGTCTCTGCGCCAGGTTTTCTCGAGTGCTCTGCAGTTCTTCTTGGAGCTCTTGAGTTCGTCGTTGAACCATGGGGCTTTCTTGCTTCCGGGTCTACTCGGCGGGGTCTTCAGCGGGGCGAGGACGTCTGCGCAGTCGCTGATCCATTTCGTGAGGTTGGTGGCCGCTTGGCTGGGGTTCGTTGTGCTGGTGGGAGGGTTTTTGTTCAGGGAAGTGGCGAGCTGGTCTGCAGTGATCTTGTTCCAGCTTCTGCGGGGAGCCTGTTGCTGGTGATGGTGGAGCGTGGTTTTTCTGTAGCTGAAGTGGACGCAGCTGTGGTCCGTCCAGTTGAGTTCCGTGGCGTGGCTGAAGGCGATGTCTTTGCTGGAAGAGAAGATCGGGTCGAGTGTGTGTCCGGCGTAGTGGGTGGGGGTGGTCACCAGTTGCTTGAGTCCGAGGTTGGCGAGGTTGTCCAGCAGGGTGGTGGTGTTGCGGTCGTTGTTGTTCTCCAGGTGGAAGTTGAGGTCCCCGAGGAGGATGTAGTCAGCGGAGGGGAGGGCGTGCGGGCTGATGAAGTCGGCGATGTCTTCGCTGAATTGTGTGCGGGGTCCCGGGGGACGGTAGATCAGGGTGCCTCTGAGGGTGGTCTTGGGGTTGACATGGATCTGGAAGTGCAGGTGTTCGGCGGGTGCGAGGGTGTCGTCGGTGTCGGTCGTGATGCGGATGGTGTTCCTGTGGATGATGGCGATGCCTCCTCCTGTCTGGTTGACGCGGTCCTTCCGGATGATCTTGTAGCCGTCCGGGATGGCGATGGCGATGTCGGGCGCTGAGGAGGCGTTCATCCAGGTTTCCGTGAGGAAGGCGACGTCTGGGTCTGTGGTGTCAAGCAGGTTCCAGAGCTCGACGGCGTGTCTGTGGACGGAGCGGGTGTTGAGCAGGATGCCCTTCAGGTGGTTGCTGTTGCTGCTCGTCGAGGTCTTGAGCGCTGGCGGAGTGGAGCCAGTCCGGTTGCAGGAGAACTTGCAGGCATTGCAGATGAAGGGTCCGTGGGTGCGTCTCGGTGTGGCTCGGTAGCAACCCGGGGTTCGGCCGGTGTTGAGAGCGATGAGTTCGGTGGCGTCGTAGGTCCGTCTGGTCGGCTTCCGGCGGTGGGGGCCAGGGGTTCTGGCGCTGGGCGCGGTCCAGGCGCGGACGGGCGCAGACGGGCTTACCTTTGGCACACCTTCGGCGCTCATTCGGTGCTCCCGCTGCGCGCATCCGCTGCGCGGTCGCTGAGGGGGCGACATAAGAGGGGAGCCGGGAGGGCGGGTCAGCTGGGAGGCGGGGTCGCGTCCACCAATCGTGTGGCGAGGGGGCGAGGGCGCCGGCAGGAAGTGGCGGGAAAAACGGGATCGGTTGGAGCGGGCGGCCCTGCGGCGGCTGGGGCGCTGCTCTCGGCGTAGAAAAGGTCTGGCACTGCAGGGGTCTCTGAAGCAGGAGCGCGGAGGAGCGAGGGGGCAACCAGGCCGGAGGCGCGGTGGTCACTGTCCAGGTGCGTGCAGGGTCTCCTTAAGAGGGGAGCCGGGAGGGCGGTTCAGCTGGGAGGCGGGGTCGCATCCACCAATCGTGTGGCGAGGGGGCGAGGGCGCCGGCAGGAAGTGGCGGGAAAAACGGGATCGGTTGGAGCGGGCGGCCCTGCGGCGGCTGGGGCGCTGCTCTCGGCGTAGAAAAGGTCTGGCACTGCAGGGGTCTCTGAAGCAGGAGCGCGGAGGAGCGAGGGGGCAACCAGGCCGGAGGCGCGGTGGCCACTGGATCTAAGTGCAGCACCCTCCCCTAAGGAAACAGTAAAAAACCTGGGGATCAGATGGGACACTAACCTTTCCTTTCATAACCAAGTCCAGACGGTATCTGCTGCCTGTTTTTCAAAAATCAGGATGATTAAAAAATTTATCAACTTTCTCCCTAGTAACACCAGGAAAATCATTGTCCAGGCCTTAATAACATCCCATTTAGATTATGCCAATGGCCTGTATCTTGGACTTGCTTCTGGCCTCTGTCATCGGCTTCAGACAGTCCAGAATGCTGCAGTACGGCTGGTCTGTGGCCTCTCTCTACGTGAGCACATCACACCTTATTGAAGTAGGCTACATTGGTTGCCAGTTCAAACAAGAGTAGAATTTAAAGCCCTCACCTTGGCTCACCGTGCAACCAAAGGAAAGGGCTCTGCGTATCTCTCTTCCAGCCTTCGCCCTTACAGCAATGCCAGACATCTCCGATCCAACTCAAAAGGACTGCTGTCTACCCCTAGATTCAAAATAGTTTGATCTAGGGGAAAAACCTTCCAGGTATGTATGACCTCTCAATGGAACAAACTCCCCATCTCTATTCGAATGATTTAGGAGGAGCTACCATTTCGCAAAGCACTAAAAATATTCCTCTTCTGCTAAACCCATTTGTGTAAGACTCAGCAAACATGCAAGAAGCGCCGGGACACCCCGTTGGGGTAGCTGCGCGCTTTACAAAACACACTAAATAAATAAATAAATAAAGCGGACCAACATGCCAAATTCTGCCCATTTGTGGAAATCAGCGGAATCTCGCTAAGTTTTCATGTAACTCCGTGGAATTCCCTTAATTATAGTAACTCGTATAATATTAAATAAAACAATATTATAAACATTGCGCTTTTACAAAGTGAAAAAAATATTTGTAACTTCAATATTATACCCTATGATGGTGTTCAATTCTATTATTGCAATACATTTTTCTTTATTTAATATTAGGGTGAGCGGCCATGGTTTGAGGCGGAACACGTTTCCAAAGGATGTTTCAATGTATATGCAGCCTTGAGAAGCCAGCAATTGCACTGACCCTGAGTACATGTGCAATGGGGGGAATGAGAAAGCGAGTGAGTGAGTGTTAGGGTCAGTGAGTGAGTGAGTGAGTGAGTGAGGAAGTGTTAGAACGGGTATGAAACCACTAGATGAATGAACATAACAAAGATATCTTTCTTAGTGCTTTTTATATACATAAGTTGTCTTTTTGGGCAAACAGAAGAGTGAACAGGCAGTGATCCTCGACTACACCCCAAAAGGACACCTTTCCCTTTATGAATCAGGTATATCCTCCTTTGTGGTACTAGTAAATGATCAATGTTTTGCTACTGTGACTGCAGTCCCAAACCATTGATACATAAAGCACTGAATCATACTTAGTAAGGAACCCCACTTTCATGCGTCTTCCTAACTACAATTAAATATGTGTCTGTAAACTGATGTGCAATCCAAAACATTGGATTTCTGACTCATAAAGTGCGTTTCATATTTACCAGAAATAATTTTGCAGTAACACACTTTGAGTTTGGGGTAATTACAGGATTTGCTATTGAAAAATGATTTTGCCTAGCCTTCCCTCCGCAGCCTCTGCATATCCTGCTGAACATACCTGCACCGTGTGGCAAGATGAGCTGCCTGCCACATGGAGCAAGGATGTTCACAAACTTCAATTTCTCAATAAGAGCTTGTGCTGCCGGCAGGTTCCACCCACTGCACAAGCTCCCATAGAGAAATGGACATTTACGACCGCACTATGTACGGTTGCATCATAATTAAGTGTTCGGAACCGCTGACATATGATCAGGTGGTTCCCTCACCAATACGGTGTGCGTTGGACCGAAATCGTAATGAGGGCCTCAGTATCAGTATGGAGAACCCCCTATTCTGAAAGGATATAAATAGGCTGTCCTGTTTTCAGTTTCTATTTTTGGTAAATTCTGGTGGGGTTTTTTCAGTGTTTTCAATATCTTAAAAAACAGTTGTTATCAGTGGTTACACATTTTCACGCCACTAAAAACAATAGGAAAAGTGTTTTTCCGGTGTTTATGGAAAGTTTTGCTTTTATCATTGCTTGCTTTCTGCACTGAAAGAACATGTTATATAGACAGTGTACGTATAGTGTATATGAGGTCAAAAGAGATTTTTGCAAATTAATCATAGTGTAGTACACCATACAATACTTCTTCAGTGAGTCTTTGGTCAGGTGCGCTCGCGCTTTCCTTCCCATGTAAACTTCTGTGAAAAGGCCCTCTCAGCATTCACAGCCCCTTGGGCTGAGAACCGTCAGCTAAGGGGCACAGTTGGGATGACTTTTTCTTTGATGCCACATAAAGCACAAAATGATAAATATTTGCATTTTAGTTCCTGAGCATAAGAAAACAGTGCACCAGAATGGACTAAAAAGTCAATAGCATCCCTCATTAACTCTGAAGATTGTAAAGATGCTTTCAGCATACCATCTAACAAGTGGCAAGGATCCCCTACAGGGAATCACTTCAGCTCAGGTATCAATTTTGACATGTCATCACACACATTTTTTATATACGTAGCTGAATCACTACAAATACAAACAATATCACTCCAATCTTTGTTGAACTTAGAAAGAACCTTTTTTGCAGAGCATAATAAGTGACAATGCGTTCCATGTTTTCCAAAAGTCTGGTGTCACGTTTTCACCACTATCCCAGATGCTTGGTGATATATATATACTTGTCACTATACCTTGTATTTAATGTTTAAAGTCTGAGGTGTTGGCAATTCACCTACTATCAATACTGACCCACTAGAAACTATGGTCTACCCATTCTCTGTGGGTAAATGTGATGACACATATTAGGAAAGATATTTATGAAAATAGCCATTTTACCTATCAGTGAAAGAATCAAATGCAGCCAAAATATCAAATGTGAGTTTGATACGTCCTGATTCTCTGCAGTTTATAAAATAATTAAACTAAACCTAAAACGTGAAACTAAACCCTGCATCTTTAGACCAAAGGCCATAAAACTGAAAAAGGTAAAAGGAAGAAGAAACAATATTTTAGTGGCATCCCTAAAGAACAAAACTCAAGCAGAATAATGTTAGCCAGTCTTTCTTACTGCTTGTATAACAAAGTTACATTTTATTGACCCCTTCAGTAAGAACAAAATGACTCTTTCACTTTCTTTTTCCTTTCTTTGAATGGCATTTAGTTTGTGGTTGTGCAGGTGTTTTTTCAGTGTTTATATGTTTTCACCGGTGAGGCTATTTTTCTTTCAGTGGGGTTTTATCAGCTATTATAGGTTTAAACCTAAAACCCCACAGCCTAGATATAAACGTCTCTGACATTTGCAAAGGTAATGGCACTTATTGTGCAGAAGGAAGACTTTTTCTTATTTAGATATGAGCATTTTGTGAAAACTGTGCTCTACATAAGACCCATATATGCATGAATGTATTTAGTGCCTGCTAAAATACATTCTATTTTATCCTCAGATTTTTTCTAGTTGTGGTGCAACAGGTAGAAAGATGTTTCTCCCATCATCACTGTTAGTGGGTACCAAACCTCGATGCCTATCACAAGAATAACCATGACACCTTCTCCTGAAAGTTGGGGGCAAACAATCTCTCCTGGAGCTCCATCCCTTCAAGGCAGCTTACAACAAACTAGTACCCTGAAACCTAGTCGATCAGCAGGTGCTTCTGTTTCTCTCTCGCCTTGCCTATGACCATCTTTTCTCTGTTTAATGCTTCAGCTATTTCAGCCAATTTCATGGACACTCGTTAGTCTGCTAGTTGGGCACTTCCAGGTTTGGTACATAATTCTTTCTTTATTTACACCCATAGCAATTTGATTTTGAATAAGAAATCTTTGAAAAAAAGAAAAAGACTAGTTTTTGGGTGTAACACAACGTTAATGACAGATAAAGATTTGAGAATCAACTGAGCTGAGGCTAAAGGATATGTGGGGTGGGTTTAAAAATTCACGACTCTCATGGAGTTTGCATAATTCGGGAACTCCACGTTCCACGTATAGCGCCGAATTCCCGCTAAATTCTGCCATCCGGCACATGGTGGGATTATTTTCTCTGTTGGCGTGCATGAGAGTTGTTTTTGTGCTGGCTAGCAAGCGCCACAAGAATTGCCTCCTGCTAGCAAACACTTGTGAGTTCTGGGGATCACTAGCACAGCTTCGGCCACGGTGGTGCCTTTTTCGTTACACTGGCAATCACGAGCGACTGCAGCTGCACCTCGAGCAAATTGTCTTCTTGAGAAGCAGCTAAATGGACCATTCCAGATGTTTTTTAGTGTGAGGAGCCTTTTTTCTATTTTACTTTTCTTTTTTCAACAAAAAAGAAGTACCCCAGAGATTCCAACTTCCTTACCTGTCCAGCAGCTTCACCCCCATGCTTTGTACATCTCCTGGTGACATTTCATTTGGATTTGGAGCCGGAAGGTTCACCCTCTTTGTCTGCTGTGTATATAACATTGGATTTAAGGACTTTGTTTTTGTGCTATCACAGGTATGTTCAAAAACTGTTGTATATGGGTGTTGTTTGTTCGATAGAGGGCATGCACCAGCATTTATTTGTACTTTTATTTGGTGGGTGGCCTGCAGTTTCTTTCAGTAGGAGGGTCTAGTTTTTTTTGCATATGAATTGTAGTCTTTTGTAAATGAAACATGTTGCACAGTTTGATCAGCCTGGTACTGTAGTGAAGACAGGGCCCTGCTTGCACACATTGCTATGTTAGCATAAGCCTATTAGAAGTTAAATGCCATTTTGCCACTTTGCAGCTTTTGCACACAAAACTACATGTAGCTGTTGCTGTAAGTTGAACTGCTTGATTTTCCTTGCATGAGAATGGCTTGTTTTTAACATCCCTAGACTTGCCCCGCAACCTTAGTCTGTACACTGCGTGCAGACGCCTTCAAGGTCACCATAACAATGTATGCTGTTATTAAGGTTGATCGGCCTACGCTGTAGACACAACATGAACAAAGCTGCAGATAACTGAAATTCCAGTGCCTTTAATATTGCACTGCCTGAATGATTTGGGCACTTGGAGAAAAACCTTTTCCAGTGAGAGAGCTTTTGTTGATCCTGTGATGTAATTCACCACTACTGATCTTGGTGGTATGGGGTTCCCCATTTAAGCCTAAGAAACCTTCTATTATTATAAAACCTAGTTCCTAGCAGGGGAGGGTGGTTCACAAGGCGCTATATGACCTGTTTCCACTATCATTATAACATGATTTCTCCCTTTGTGTTTTATGGAATTGTAACAATGCCGATCATATTATTTTTAATCATATGCCTGCTTATGTTAGCAAAAATACTGCATCTTAGAGCACGTTGTTAAAATAAACATTTTAAACTTTACCGTGTCTCTGATTACTCACGTTGTGGACTGGTATGAGAATAAAAATGAAAGAGTGTTCTTGATTCCCACCATTCCTGAGAGTACCCTAAGTCACATGTTGTGGGTTGTCTAGTCAGTGGTAGCTTCACTGTAGGACAAAGAGCCAATGAGACACTGATGCTAGTCGGATAAGGGTTCTGGGTTCTGAGATGAGTTTTTAGTACACCACAATTCACTGTTGTCCTAGGTTCCTGGGCATAGTTCTGTGCATGAGCAGAGTTCCATCAACAGTACATGCAGCTACATGTCTATGTTTGGTTGTAAATTCCTCTCACTAATCGGGTAATTGATCTGTAATGACTGATAAAATAAATGATTGGAAAGCAAAAGACACACAGATGATGGACGGAATGCAGAGCAAATCATAAATTCCAGTCCATCAATTGTTCCTTTTTCAAAATAAATGATTGGAGCCGCCTATGCTCTTGCTCTGCCTCCGAATCTTAGTAGTTGGTAGGTACACTCCTCATGAAGCTCACTACCCTTTTGTCCTCTTCTTTGACTCTACGATATTGTTTCTGTTTTACAATATGCAGGCCTCTTCTGCTCCTGCATGAAGATGAAAGCTTCATAACACTCTAGCTTACCTTGCTGGGCCGGTTCAGCCAGGCACCAAAGACTGATATTCCAAGAAGAATGCAGATGCACCGCACAATATGACAAAATAGTAAAATTTTTCATTTACCAATCATCATTTTTAGAACTTAGTAGGTTCAACCATGCTGCACAAAATTTGGTCAGGGTTGTATAGTAAACTTTAGCAGTTACTTTTTGACCCCCCTCACTGTGGGACCAAGTCCAGGATCCCCCTACCTCAAACCTCTGACTCTCTTATTGACCTCTCAGTACCCCATCTCACTACCCATCAAATGTTTACTCCTTATACCTCAACTTTGGTAGCGCACCATCCCATTTTCAAGCCTTTCAGTGACCATAACAAATAAACACCCTCCCTTTTTCCCTTCCATTTGCATTCTCTCAGTAGCCCAGGTGCTTATGCCACTGTTTAGTCTCAATTGGATGTTGGATGCACATTTGCCAGGTATTCACATACTTATCACTCTGTAAACCAGCACGCCCACACTACACTTCTTTTCACTCCTCCATATGTTGTATTTTTCAAGCCTAGATGACAGAACATTTAGCTATATCATTTGGGCCTCTGTGGCTAAAGACTGTTTGCCAGGGATTTGACTAAACTGTGTCATACTCTTTTTTTAAAATTCTTTCCACAACAGATTGATGTTGATGTGCTTCTCATCGTTGCCCTGGTCAATATTGTTGTTGCGTAGTGTTTATCAAACCTTTTCCTAAATCCCTTTTCCCATCTATTTATCAAACCCCTTACCCTCTTTCCCTGGTCTGTGTGATTTATTGTGGAGGCTTAAATTACACCATAAATGGATTGCACACTTGGTGGGGAGGGTGTGTTGAAAGCAACAACAACTCACTGCAGGATCTTCTATTACCCGAGCAATAGCCCTCAACAGCCCCACTTGCCTCCCCACATATAAAAGGGATTTTGGTATGGAGCAGTATTCATTAACATCATCATTCAGAACTTATTTAGCATAAACATTTAACCATGTCAACTCCACTGCTGACTATGAGTTCACTCCTCCTGACATGAGTATTTCATAACTTTAGTTTTAATCAAATAGCTTTCCGTTGCTCAGAAGAAGTTACTATTGTTAGTTTTTGTTATAATACCAGGTATTCTTTTCTTTGTTGTGTCATGGCGGTATTAGCCTGGTCTCAGACTTTGAAAAGCTATGATATAATAAATATATAGTACACTAACTGTGGTTTTCTTTCAGTTCAGTTTCCTGTGATTGATAATACATTTGGTTAATCCTACAGTTGGAGCTCAGCTAGTGAGACTGGAACCTCACTTGTTGTGATGACTTCCCTGTTAGCACACTAGCCTGCTACTACTATCACCACGATTAAGAAGGCACCTTGGGAAAACCTACAAGAAGTTTTTGAAGATTGAAGTAGGTAGCACCATTGCTTCATCTATTCAGGTAAGAGAACTGGAGTATAGTGAACTATTTTAGTTAGTAAATAACAAACTTTTACTGCAGACTAAGCTATACGACTTTGACTTTCCTTGTTTTTCTAGGTTATTTTTAAGTAATATAGGCAATGGCAGCATACCCTACTACCCCTAATGGTCAATCAATAATATACCAAGAGAGGGTAGTAGGGCAGAGATATTACTAACTGTAACTAACTGGTAAATCCATGTTAACAACCCACTTAAAATCAGGCTGTTCTAAAAGGCAGCAGTGAAAGGAAAAAGTAAAACACTTCAGGCATACAGTCAAAGAAGAATTTTCCATTTGACTTATTTTTTTTTGTACCAATATGCCAACATTTATGGTTTAAATCTTTTATTGAGATTTCGAAAAGGACAAAACAATAGGACCTCGATCTTTCAATCAAGCGTAGCAAGGCAAGCTCCGGTGTAGTAACGATAATCATACTCAGTGCCAGACGGAGCTGATCAGCGATGTAGGTCACATGTAACACCCTTAAACAATACAACATGGCCCTCCCCCCTCGCCCCCCTTTGTCCACAAAGCAAAAGAATAACCCTATTATAGAAAGGAAGAAAAGGAAGTGAGAGAGTCATCAGTGCGTGGCTTTCAGTTTGCGCTTGCATGCCTTCTGTTCCGGAATCGGGGTGTCTGCCAATCGGAGAAGGCGTAGGTATCGGGGACAACTCAATTCACGGAATTCCCCTGTAAGCAGTGTCAAAAAGGGCCGCCACAACTCTGGGAATTCATCCCCACGTCCAGCCTGTACCAGGGACAGCTTCTCCATGCCGAGCACCATCCACAACCTGTGCAGCCAGCCTGTATGTGGGGGGGGGGCTGTGATGTTCTCCAGTGTGCTAAAATGTTTTGCGTGGCCGCCCCTAATGCAATAGCGATGAGACGGCCTCTCCGTGACTTCAAGGGATACATTAGGGCGTTGGGCAACCCCAGCAGAATGTAGGCAGGGAACCGGGGGAGTTGGGTATCTAAGTGGGAGTCTATGTCATCTAATATTGTGCCCCAGTACCCCTGTAGGCGGTTGCAGCTCCATAGCAGATGTTCCAACGTGCCCAGTTCCCCACACCCTCTCCAGCAGCGGTCGCTAATGTGGGGGTCAAATTGATGAAGGCGCTCAGGCGTATGGTACCAATAAGTGGCCACTTTGGTCAGGGTTTCAGTCAGTCCGGCATGATATGCGGAATGCCGTTCTATAGATACCGCTCCATTCTTTGTGTGAGAGGGCCCTTCCAAGTTCTTGCTCCCACCGACACCTACCAGCGTTATATGTGTAAATGTTTGTCAGGAGGAGATGTTGGTACAGGTCAGAGATCATTTTTTTCTCGGAAGTGCGAGTGACCAGCCATTTCTCGTAGGGAGTAAGATGTCGTTGTGCTCCCGGTCTAACCTCAGGTTGGAGTGCCCAGTGACGCACCTGCATATAGGCTAGCCTGTCATCCTCTGGTATGCCGTAGTCCTCCTTTATCTGTTGAAAGGAGAGAATACCATTCAGATTAAAAAGATGTCCCAGGGCCCTGCAAGAAGAATGCCCCCAGGTCGCAAATGCTTTAGGATCGAGGCCCGGGGTGAAGTCGGGGTTGGCAAATAACAGTGTCAAGGGGGAGGGGAAGGATGTCAATTCGTGTTTGGTGGCAGCCCGATCCCACACCTCCATGACCGTGCCTGTGATTTGGGATGCGTAGAGGTTAGGCGGCCGGTGGCGCTTGGGGAGAAAGGGAATCCCATGTAGGGGCATGCCCGCAACAGCCTGGTCCTGGAAGAGCCAGTTCTTGCCCGATTCCAACTGGTGCCATTCCAACAGGCTCCGGAGTTATGCCGCATAAAAATAGAGTTGGAGATCCGGTATCCCCACGCCGCCGTGGCCAGGCGGAAGGTCTGCGATGGCATATTTACAGCGCGGTCGACGACCCTGCCAAATGAAGCGCGCCAGTTTGGACTGTGTCTGTTGGATCCAGCTCTTCGGTGGCCGTAGGGGAAGGGTCTGAAACAGGTAAAGAATCTGTGGCAGGAGAGTCATTTTGGTGGCAGCTATCCTCCCCAGCCAGGAGAGGGAATGGCGTTTCCATCTCCGGAGTTCCCCGTAGAGCTGCGTGCGAATTCTGGCATAATTCGCTTCAATGGTAGCTGGGATAGTGGGGCCTAGAAGGACTCCCAGATAGGGTACCGTGGTGCCAGATCACTGCATATCATGTTCCCCCTGCACCTCGGCTAATGTCTCGGGCGACAGGGAAACGTTAAGGGCAATTGATTTGTCTGTGCAATTGATTTGTCTGTGTTGTTTTTGAACCCAGAAGCGAGTACAAAACTATGTAGTCCAATAAAAAGTGCAGTAGCGATTGGACAAGTTCTGTGAGGGAGAGTAAAATATCATCCGCATAGAGGCTAATTTTGTGGGTGTCCCCTCCGAACGGAATGCCTTTGATGAGGACGTGCTGCCGGACCCTCTGCGCCAACGGTTCCATATAAAGGGCAAACAGGATAGGGGAAAGGGGGAAACCTTGTTTGGTCCCCCTGCCAATCGGAAAGCGAGAGGAGGTGTGCCTATTGACGCGCACTGTGGCATTAGGCTGTCTGTAGCAGTTTAAAATATGGGTACAGAGAACATCCCCTAGGCCGAAAAGGTGCAGGACCTGTTCCAGGTAGGGCCAGTGCACCCTATCGAAGGCCTTTTCGGCGTCAATAGTGAGGAGCATGCAATCCGGTCGCCTATGCGACCCCGCTTCAATGAGGTGGAGGACCCTCCTGGTGTTGTCACTAGTCTGTCGCTGAGGTATAAAGCCCGCCTGGTCTGGCTCCACCAGCTGTTGCATGTAAGGTGCGAGTCGGCTTGCCAGAATTCCCGTGTACAGTTTGAAGTCAATGTTTAAAAGCGAGATTGGTCGGTACGAACCACAGCGGGTTGTATCCCTGCCAGGCTTCGGTTTGACCGAAATTGCTGCTTCAAAGAGTTCTGCGGGGATCGTTCCAGGCAGGGCAAAAGAGTTAAAAGATCCCGCAGGAGGGAGGCCACCTGGTGACAGAACGTTTTTTCAAAAATTGCTGGGTACCCATCGGGGCCGGGGGATTTCCCAGGCTTCAGGCGAGAGATCGCAGACACCACCTCCTCCAAGCCTATGGATCTATCCAGGAAGTCTGCCTGGGCCGGGTTCAAAGACGGAAGACGTGCTCCCTGTAAGTAAGTCTGACCCGCATGAGGGTCAAGAGTGTCGCCGGCGTAGAGGGACTGAATAAACGTCCCGAAGGTCTCCGCTATTGCAGCGTCGTCCGAGACTAAGTCGCCTCGATCTGTCCGTATGGCCTGTACCCCCTGCCTCTGGCGATGTTCACCCAGCTTGTTCACCAGTAGCCGTCCGCACCGTTCCCCTCCTGCGTAATAGGCCCGCCAGAGACGGAGGTCTGCATACTCCGCTGTGTGTTGGTCTAGAGCGGCTAACATCTTCCTCTCGGCGCACAGTAGATGCCATACCCGCGCTGCCCCCGTGTGCTGGTACATTTGCTCCAGCTCCGTCACCCGTTTCGCAATTTCGGCCCTTTTCTGCGCTCGTTCTTTATTGTTGGCCGTGGCGATAGATATAAACTCGCCTCTTAAGACAGCTTTAAGGGCAGCCCACTGAATAGTCCGTGTAGTGTCGGTGTTGTTGTTGTGGGTCAGGAATTGTGTAATAGCGGTTTTAATCCGTTCTACTGTCGAGGGGGTGTGGAGAAGGGTTTCCCTGAGGCACCAGTGTCGTTGTGGGGTCGGTGCGGCTGGTAAGAGGAATATGGCTACCACCGGGGAATGGTCAGATAGTGAGGCCGGCAAGGTATCTACTTCTTGGCGCAGAGGAAGTAATGAAGCCTAGCGTAAGACTTATGGGCCCCAGAATGGTAAGTGTAGGCGGTACTGCATGGGTGGAGATGTCTCCATATGTCGGTAAGGCCTAGATCTCGGAGATATGCGTGTCCAGACTTGGAGAGGGCTCCCACCTGACCTGATTTCTGGCAGGTGAATCGACGGAAAGTTAAAATACTCCCCACTTTCAACCAAAGCTTTGATGAGACCAAGCAAGCGAAGTAGGTGAGCACACCCCTCTTTAGAAGAGCTACCTTGTTTCTTCATCCAAGCAATTATCTGTTCATCCTTTAATTGTTCTAGTATTCACCCTTTGATACCCACAATTTAAGCTTTACATTCTCGTATCCAGTCTTTCACCATTCCGTTTCAATCCATCTATTTTTCCATATATCCATCTACCCATCCATCCAGGTATATGTCTCTATCTATCTATCTATCTATCTATCTATCTATCTATCTATCTATCTATCTATCTATCTATCTATCTATCTATCTATCTATCTATCTATCTATCTATCTATCTATCTATCTATCTATCTATCTATCTATCTATCTATCTATCTATCTATCTATCTATCTATCTATCTATCTATCTATCTATCTATCTATCTATCTATCTATCTATCTATCTATCTATCTATCTATCTATCTATCTATCTATCTATCTATCTATCTATCTATCTATCTATCTATCTATCTATCTATCTATCTACCTATCTATCTATCTATCTATCTATCTATCTATCTATCTATCTATCTATCTATCTATCTATCTATCTATCTATCTATCCATCCATCCATCGATCTAGCTAGCTAGCTATCTATCTATCTATCTATCTATCCATCCATCATCTATCCATCCATCCTTCCAAAGGAAGATACTTTTTTTGCTTTTTTAAATGGATAATGGTAAATAGCAATGCAAGTCAATGTAATTTTATGAAATCTAACACTTTTCAATATGCTAGTTAGTAGTCCTCTTGCCTGTCCACATGTCACACTACACACCCTATAACATACTTAGTAGATGCAAATTTACCCTACACACATCATCTCAGTATATGAAAGAGAATATTTTTCAAAAAGTGCATGCTCACAACTACGTATAATTTTAACACCCAAAAACTAAGCTTGTGTTGCAAAAATAAAAATGCTAATGCTATCTCGTATTTAAATTGCTTATTAGAAAACATAAACTATTCTGAATGTAACCTTAATCACATTTTGCACACTTAACACACACTCCACAAGTATATCAATCAACCATGTACCAAGTATATACTTCCCCTAGCCAGTCACTGATATGTTAGGTATAAAAATCTGCCTCACAGCTCACAGGAAGCATTTGCATGGACTGACAATTCCCACTTGTAGACTGCGGTACTTGTGGGTTCCTGCAGTACCCGGCGGCTCCTGAAGGAGTTGGTTTGGTGGCTTTGGGGGTTCCCATTACCTACAGGCCGAGGGGTCTATCCTGGCAGGAGTTCTTTCAGGCTGCTTAATCTTGAAATTCAGCTTTCCTGGGATGCTGAGAGTAGCAGAGCCAATACTAACTAGCAGTCAGATGGCCTTCCTGGGCAAGGAGGGCTACCACTTGTCTGGAAAAGACAGAAGCCTTTTAGCATCTTAGAATATAGTCCACCGTTTCCATGTTCCATGTTCCACCCTGTAATTCCAAAATGGAGCAATGCAGTTTTGTGTAAATTGTAGAGACAGGGTTCATGTAATTTGTTGTGTAGTCCCTCTTCCTGTGTAAGGATGGTCTTCCCTTCCTTTCACCTTGCTGCAACACAGCCACAGTATTGTTTAGCAGGCTCCACTCCCCTTCGGTTGGATTTTTGTTCCTGATTTTCTTTCATTGGAGAATCTGATCAGTTTTTATTCTGGGTCTATCTACAACTTCCCCCTTCATTGGCTCTCAAAATCATCAGTCTCCAGTTGCCAACTTCCCGGAAGTTTCTATGCCGCTGGCTTTTTCTTCAGTTTGCAACCCTCCTTGTGGACACCTGCCTTCCACACATTATTCATAATATGGGAAGGCTAAGTGGCTTCTAGAATGAATCATCCCTACCTTGGACCGATCAAAACTCGGAAGTGGAACGAATGTTCGTGTCTTTCCCCTGACACTATTAAATTATAATAAGGATGCCGGCCATTATGCACATATCTTTAACCTGGTGTAGGCATACATTATCTATGGGATGGACTATACGTAAAACACCTGTTCCTATACTTATCTTATAAGCTAATGTTTTTTAATGTTATCATGAACACTACCCGTCTGAATGTCACTTACACTAGGGCCTCACAAAAAATTCTTCCATTTCTTTAAAACATGTGAGAATAAGACTGAACTACACCTCTCAAAATGCAACCCAAGATAAATAGGTAGGTCTGGGAATGGAAGCAATCATTTATCATACCCAAGATATTTAGAATACGCAATCACATATTATAAGACAGTGGATTAATATTTGAGTTGGACAGTCACCCGTCTAAGTCTGAATGATACTAACTTGTTATGGTGAACCCCATAGTTGTAAAATTAACCTGAGCTCAACAACCAGCAGCTATGGCACAAAGCAGACAAGCTTAATTGAGGGTAATCTGAAAAGTATTTGTAAAGTACAAAACAGTAATCAGGTCAAAAAACCAAACAAGAAAAACCCAAACAAATTTGAAAATGTGAGTAACATTTTATTTAAAAAAATGACTCAATATGACAAAAATCCAATAGGGAGAACAAGAGATCAAATTAAAAAATACAAATAAAAGTATGAATAGCCCCCAAAAGCAGTAAGCACCAATAATAGTCTATGGAAGCGGTAGACAAGGGCCAAACCGTTTTTTCTGGCCAACAACAATGGAGCGCGTTTCGGGTACACTAAGTGGGTTTGTTCTGGTCAAAGATTTTACCTTCTGAGTTAGAGTTTGGTGGTCCGACTGCCTGAGACCCAGGTCTTCGTCTGTGTAAACCACGCCACCGCAGCACTCACTGGTGACCTATCACCGTATTACAAGTTGTGCAGTCTGAAACCCTGACAGCCGGCACTTCGGTCCACCTAGCGGTCACGTGGCAGTTCAAAATATTGGTAGACCATTGGTGGACACTGCCCTGTGGTCCATCAGCTGAGTGTAATAAAACTACACAGTTGTACTGGCAATCTCCCGGCAGTGCTTAACAATCAGCAGTTACCCAGAGTCGGTTCCACAGTAAGTGCCAAAAAAGCACCACAACCATTGGATGGATCAAAAAACTACACACCTGATGTGATTTGGCAAGAGAACACATCTGCAAATCACACTATAAAGCACACCCCATTCCTGACTACAATCCTTTGCTTCCAAATTGCAGCCCACACCACAGGCATGAGTGTGTACTGCAATTTTTTCTCCCATCTTATCATTTAGCGCTCTCCACCACATGTGATAAAATTTTTGGGAACCTTTTTACCTCTATCGCTTGTTAGAATTTTATTTATATACACACTCATTTTTTTGTGGTCACCATGCTTGCAAAAAAAAAAAAACAGCTCACTGAAAAAGAATGGATGAAATCATAAGAGTAGAGTCCCAAAATTTTGGAGCCCAAGTCCAGCACACTCCTCAGACTAGGAATTTCGAAATGTGGGCCAGTATAGTCAGCAGAGTAAATGCTGTTAATAACACCCTGCGCACACAGGGAGACATCAGGAAGTGGTGGAACGACCTCAGGCAGAATGTGTGTGGCAAGTAAAGCAGCCATTACCTTCAGATATAGACAACAGGCGGTGGCCATCCCAGCACACCATTACAACTCTTACCCTGGGAGTAGAAGATCTTGACCATCCTGCATACTGAGGGCCCGACAGGAATACATGAGGGACTGTACTCCAGTAAGTTAGACTTCAAGAACTGCCACAATACCATAATGTTCTGCTTGCTAAAAATTCTCCCTTTGGTATTGTTTTTCCATCTACTTACATAACATGCATCATAGAAAATATCTGAGATGTTTGTCAGTGATAATGAGTATCGGTGCCTATGAGACCACATACTTACAAATTCTTGACCTGCCACATTTTGCAATGCTGTCTGTAAATGCTTCATCATCAAAATAACAAACCAGGAACCATGGTATGTGTCAATATGGAAATGTATGGTCCTTCACAAATGCATGTTGTCAACAGCTATTGTACACTTAACATTGTGTTGACATTGAACTGACTACAGCTACTAGGAGGCATTGTCACTCAAACTCCAAACAATATGCTACATTCCTTTACCCCTTTCTTACCTGTCAGCCATCTTACCACTTAGATACTTTAGTCATGAAATTTGTCAAGTACATACAATGTTCATCACAAATAAACTCCTGGACACTTTGGTTGATGGTGTCCTGGATCCATCAACTCAAACTATTGATGGTCTAAGCTATGCTAGAACAACTCTTTATACAAGCAACGGGGTTAACCCTGTGTCCCTCAGAACCTGGGTTTGCATACCTAATAACAGAGGTTTGCAATACAATATAATTGTTATATCTTTAGCACTCAATGCCAATAACGATAGACCCGCCCTCTGGAAATAACTCATTTCCAACTACCTTGCTGGCCAGGGTTCGCACACCTTGTAACATAGGGTTGCGAGACTCATTATTAGGCATCAAAAATTATAAATGCTAATTCTTTTGCACGATATGGGACGTTTAAACAATCGGGGCTCACTGCCTTCGACCAGCTGATTTAAAACTGGGCGTCATTTAATAACACATCCGGACGCCTGAGTTTACTAATGATGAAATGTAGTTGTTGTGGCATTTATGTGCAACACTAGGGACTTATACCATCTTCCTCCCTTTTTTCAGACTAAACGACTAATCCCCATCTCTACGTGATTAAGCACCTACGTGAGAGGGTGAGTAACTTGACAGTGTCTGTCAAATATGAGATTAGACAATCAAAAAACTGTTGCCGCCTCACTGCATAAACTGATTCGGTGTTGTACTAACAAACAGGCACAACCTTAGGGATTTACACATTCTTTCCCTCACCTTTCAGACTAAATCGAACATCCTTCACTCCCATGTGACTCACGCACCCGGTTGAGAGGGTGAGTACCCAGACTGCCCTCCTTTATTAAATAGAACCAACATTAGTATTTAACCCAGACCCCTGACATTTTATTTTTATTTTTCATTTACTTTGTAGACTGTCGTGTTGCGCATATTATTGTCTTGATAAAGACCCGCAGCGACTGAAAAGATTGGCGCGTTCAGGGTTGAAACGTCGACATTTTTTCCAGGCCATATACACTTGGAGCCTCCAACAAATTGGAAAGAAATTAAAGGGTCCCAAGATTGTATTAGTTATTGGTCTTATGAAATAATTTGTATATAAATGTATATTTTCTTGTATGAATTTTGAAATAATTTTGTTGCTCACAAGTCCATTATTTATGATTGTCACTTGTTTTTGCATGGTATTTGATATACTGACAGTTATTGTAGATAAATGTACAGAAATGACGCATTGATTTATAAAAACATGATAAAGATATTACAAATCAGTATTTAGAGTTATTATATTATTTTTCAGTCGAAGAGATTTGTTACAGAATTTTAGAGGGGTTCTGTTGGTTCTATCAGGAGGAGTGTATAAAGGAAACTGTTTTGGACAATTTACATGTGGCTAAAACCCGACAGAACCACTATTGTTTAAATTATGCTAGAACAACGGCACTAATATATTTCAGCCATTGAAGATACAGAGCTCATTGGCAATGGCAGGTGACCCACTTGACTATAGACTAATAACAGGATCAATAATCCCATTCATACAACCAAGCTGGCTATTTGTCAGAATTCAGAAGGTTTTGGAATGGACAAATACACATGGTATGACAGCACTGTGTGTGTAGCTGGGTGTCCCTAAACCCAAAATATCATACAACATCACATCCAATGAGCTTATGAAATCATATACATAGAGTACTTTTCACCTAATGCATATTAACAAAATACAACAAATTTAATATTGCTGACTAAAGTAATTATGAACTCATTTTGCCCTTCTATGTCCACTATTTACCTGACACAAAAACTACGAGGCTGTAAATACCTAAATTCTACTGTTGACCATGCTCAATTCTCTATAGGTGAATCCACCACTGCATCTGATCAGAGGCAGGTAAGCCAACAGAGTCCGTCTCCACCCCAGAAAGGACAAGCCTTCAGTCATGACAATGATCCTGAAGCGGTGGACGTCCACGACCATCGTGGCCCATCTATCTCACTGTGTCAACACCTCCCACAACTGCAGCAACAACACAGCTAACTGTTGGTACCACTATTGCACCTAGCACAGTGAGTTGTAGCCCATGACCCCCATCCTGGACTCTCAGATGGGTACCACCACCTCAATCATTGAGGAACCAGGACCTAGTGGGAGGGTGCAGTATGTGCCTCTAGCAACTGACTGTGTGGTTAGCCATTGTGGGAGGGTAAATGTGAGGCCCTGAGTGAACCCCCTGAGGGTACGAACACACAGGCTACCTTCACACAAGACCTGGGATTCTACCAGGACTCCCACAGTGTGTTGGGCCAGGTCATCATAGAGGTGAAGCCTCATACCAGGAGGTTGTTGGAATACAGATCGAGATGGCCGGCATCTTCACTGAGGGCGGATCTTATGCACTGAGATGGCTGGGAGACGCTCCAATGTGGCCGGCCTTCACACTGAAATGGTCTACCTGGTTGGGGTGCTGCGTGACATCAATATCACACTCGGCTTTTTCTCCTTCATCTCCCACTTCCTGTGGTATCAGTACTTCCAGTGCATCATCATGTGCTGCAGCTACTGGAAAGGAAGCCTTGACAGAGAAGGATATGCCTGCTAGCGCCCCTGCCTCAGCAGCTCCAGATTCTCCTGGTTCAGCAGCTTCAGATCCTCTCCCTCAGAAGCCAGGGGTTCCAAGACCACAACCAAAAAAACACCTCAACCCTGACGTCTACCTGTCTGTGCCACACTTTCACTTTGTTGACTGTTCTTGACCACTTTTCCCTATCTAATGAAGGGGTATGTTGGACTTTGGACTCCAGAACTAATGGACTCAACTCCAGTGCTTCCATCCACCATAACTGAATCTCTCACTTTGTTATTTTTTTGCCACTCATTACATTTCAGCTTACTACTTTGGTTGGGTCACTCAATAAAAAGCACATACCACCTATGACTTGCCTCCTGCTGTCATTCTAACATACAACAATGTGAAAGTACAAGCATGTGGAATTTGAAATGACACAATGGACTATTTAAACAATAGATATGTTGTATATTAAAAAGTTACAAATCTGGAACACTACCATGTCACAACAAGGCATACATAGAAGTGTCTGGGCTTACTACATTTTATTACATTGGTCAAATCTTAGGCTGACATGATGTCAGACATGTAGCAAAAAAACAACTCAGTTATACAGGGTCAATGATAACATCATCATATGCAGACTTACACAACATGGTAGGAGGGGGACACATCTGACAATATCCCACACAATTGCCAACAGCAAATAAGGTCTTTTTTATCTGCTAGAGTCATGTTTATTACCTCACAAAATGAATCCTACATCAAATAATTTAGTACACAGACACATGACAGTACCACAATTTCTGATCATTGTTTTTTTCAATCCAATGTTGCTTACATCTGGTGGAATGTCATCAACAAATGTCAGTGATGTGCTGCAAGAGCTTTATCCAACAATGAGGAAACACAGCAGCACTTACATCCAGCTCATAAACAATAAGGAATCAGACAATGTGAAGGAAAGATAGCATGAACTGGGGACCAAACATATTGTTATAGAACCAATGCACCACTAGGGAAAAGTCAAATGGAAACCAGGTAACTTCCATCCTATTGCTGTGCAAGCTATCTTGGTACCGTTGTGTACACCCAAAGTATGTGGCACAGAGAGATTAGATGTGCATTACATTGGCAGCTTCTAGAGAACACAGTCCTAAATGGCATTTACATCTGCACAAAGACACACAACCAAAACATACACCTTTTCCAAGATGTTTACACAAATACATAGTCAGAGTTACTAGCTTAAAAATCAGCCTTAGCCCATCAATACAAAATTGTGCAGATTGTTATTCCATCACATCTCACACCATACTTACACTCAGGAGAAGTAGGTCTGGATAAGATCCTGAAAAATATCAGCCTCTTCATCTTCACCACTATCATCTTCTTCATTTGACACATTGGGGTTCTCACCGGGTGGGTCTTTATTGCCTCCATTCTTTGCGATGTAAGGGATATTCGTTTGCAGAGCAATGTTGTGGAGAATACAGTAGGCCATTGTGATTTGGCACACATCCCTGGGTGAGTAGAGGAGGGATTCCCCACTCTTGTCCAGGCATCTGAATCTGGTGTCCAGAAGCCCAAAAGCCCTCTCCTCTGGCCACTGTGTTCTTCCATGCATATCATTGATGCGTAACTCCCCTGCCAGCATTGTAGGATTCCTCAGCGGGGCCAACAACAATGGCCTTGTAGGGTATGCTTAGTCTCCTAAATGGGAGAAAGATAGAAGGGCAGCATGTAATGACACACAATCAAATCATACTACCTCACTTTTCCCAAAACAGAGCTCAAATACATCACACTTACCTACAAGCCAGGCCCATCTCCGGTAGTAATTGTGACATCAGCTCTGGTATGGTGCTGTTCTGCAGTACGAAGCCATGTGCAGATCCTGGGAAATGGACACAGATGTTTGAGATGCACAAATCAGCAAAACAGACAACTTGAATGTTAATTTAATGGAAATGCTTACTATTCCAGAAGACTTGCCCCCTGTTGTGTGGTGGTACTAGAGTAATATGGGTGCCATCAATCGATGTAATTACATGTGGGATGTGACCAAATCCTAAAAATCCCCCTACACGTGGCTAAATCCACATGTCTGGGCAACTGGAAGTAGCTACCTACGTGTTTCAACATTGCTGTAAGCACCTCTGTGAGGACACGATTGAACATTGGTTACGACATTCCACCTGACGTAGCAATAGTAAATTGAAAAGAACCTGTGGAAAGAAAATGCAAAACTGACATAAGTTTTATTAGTGGCGTTTTTTAATCCAATCTGAACTTCTGGATAATGTGTGGTTCTTGCATGGTGTGTTGGTAAGGGAATGGGTGGAGCACTGCAGAGGCATCTCCTCACTCCCCCTGGGTATCTATGTGAGAAGTAAAGCTAAAATGTATATTAGTCTCATTGTGCACAATTACATTTATGTGACCTGTAAGTCCACAGTCATGTGTTTGTGCATTTATGTATCATGAAGCACTCTATATGTGACATCATAAAAGACCAATCTGGCTCATTCAGCAGTCATACACAAGCAGTCTTTCACAGGGCTGTAACATAAGTGTGCACACCATCAAATCAAAGTTAAGAAATCAGCGCTATAGTGTGGTGTCTATGCCATGTATTATCAGCAAATGTGTTGTACATAGCGATGTGCGCATTGTACATATGTGCACAGTAATGCACTACACAGATGAAGTGTTGTACAAGACATGACATGGGAATGGAGCATTTCAAATGTCAATATCTCAGCACTCATTTGTGGTGGTGGTGATGCACTTCAGCATATTAAATTCCGGCTCAGCAACCATTAACATGCCATCAGCAACACTGTAAATATGAATGCAAACATGGTGGAAACCTGACCTCGCTAGGAGGACATATAGAAGGTTCCGATACCGGTGATTGATAATGGGGTGTTACTTACACGGCCGTTGAAACCATAGGTCAATGTTCGAGAATGTCGCAATAACAGACCAATGGCTGCGTGTGTCTACACTCATGACTGCATATGAAGCATACATGTATACAGCAGTAAAAAAAATCACTCACTTGCCCACTGTGACTGCTGCCTATAACACATCCTGACCATCAGCTGTGTGGCACCTCTGGGCACAACCATGGCAGACTAAGCAGGTGAAAGGGCCCCTGCCCTCACACCAGAAGAGCTGGAGACACTGACTGGAGAGGTCCCTTACCCTGTATGGCCTGCTCTATGGCTCACCAGAGGAGCAGATAACTTTTACATGATGTCTGACGGATACTGAAACATCAACCTTAACATGTCCATGATCTACTATTTGCCTATGATTCCCATAGTGAAATCACAGACACATTTATTAGGATGTGTTCTCACTACTCATGTCAGAGATGTGATGGATGATGGTGTACTGCACATCAGCTGCAAATTTTACAATAATGGTGTTGGAGTCGCCCTATCTCTGACCCTTGTGCCATGCACATACCACTGCAAGGATACTGTAATGTGGACTATTAAGAGTTTTGCATGTCAAGTATCTATAACTCTTGCCATAAGGTAACCATAACTCGTGCTCCTGCCTTGCACAGTTTTCCCATCAATATTTTCATTGCACATTTCGCAGTGATATTATCAATGATGTCATAGAAGATTTCAGGTGTGTTGTAACACTGGATAACTATAACTGGTGACTTTTAGTGGTTTTGTTCACTAACTTTGTTTATTTTTTCCAGTGAATATCTAGTTATTGTAAAGTGATATTTTGTTACCATAGCTACGGAAAACCCCCTTGCAGGCATCCAACCCCACACTGCACACAGCCATGCACAGTATGGGATTGGCTGCCTGCTGGGTGTTGGCTTTGCCCATGGTGACAAAATATTACTTTATGTTAAACCCATAAGAGCAGACCCCCTCCCCAAGCCACTTTGGGTGCCAGGGTCCCCGGAACCTGAAGCCGAAAGATGTTTGTAAGAGATATGTGGTTCCCCTCCCCAAGGCAATAGTGGCCTCAGAGACCAGATCTCATGGGGCCATTCCTTAAATATAGGGGAGAGGGGTGCACAATCCCCTTACCAGAGCCTTAACAGGTCCAGAGTTCCCTATTCCCGGTGCTAGTGTGCTTACTAAAGGGGAGAGGGGATGCATGTCCCCCTCCTCAAACCTTCAGCAGCCCCAGGGAACCGCTTGCCCCCAGAAGCACGGCCAGGAAAACAAATGTGAGCTCCCATCCAGTGGCAGCATTTTTAAAAGTCCTGCTGGGTTAGAGCAAATATGCCCTCCTTGCCCTGAGTCCTGCAGGCAGGGAAGGCATATATGCTTCTACCTGGCGGGTGATTTAAAAATGCTCCTGCCAGGCGAGAGCAGACATATGTTTCCCTGTCCGCACTCATGCAGGCAGGAAAACTAATGTGTTCCGGGAATGGGGTTCCCAGGACAGAGTCTCTGAGACGGCCCCAGGAGAGTATCAGGTTGGGGAGATTGGCAGTTCACCCCCCTCCCTTTTGAGATCTGTTTGGCAACAGGGGATGGGGTCTAATGTACTCAGTTAGAATCAGAGAGGAGGGTTCATGGCCCCCTCTCCATTTAGTATGGATTTCTGTCCCTGTGATGGGGTTCCCGAGGACCAATAAATCTTGGAAAGGGGTTCACATGACCATATCCCTCACTTTCACAA
The DNA here is from genome assembly GCF_964261635.1 of Lissotriton helveticus. NCBI lineage: Eukaryota > Metazoa > Chordata > Amphibia > Caudata > Salamandridae > Lissotriton > Lissotriton helveticus. The sequence continues at coordinate 748,499,592 of NC_136067.1, forward strand.
TGGCCTTGGATATCACAGAGGCTCAGAAAGAGGGGGGTACATGTCCCCTTCTGCAATAGAAATCTTGGGCCACTCCCCGGGCCCTGTTCCACCTCAGGGTCTTTTGTTAAAGAGTAGGCTGCACATTTTCTTTTTGACAGTTATAAGTACCTTTAAAACCTTTTTTGTCTCTCTTATGTTTTTAAAATGTTCATTGAAAGCACTGTTTAATGATGGTTTGCCATCCTTACATGATTTTTAAATGAATCAATAAAAGTATATATTTGACATTTATAAGTATAATATTAATCTCATCAATCCTGTTTATTGATAGCATAGACACACTACCTCAACATAAAGGGAGCTATTCTGATGTTGGTTGGACGCTCCATAGCGGGATGGAATCCGCCCGACTACTAGTCATTGGTTCCACCCACCGAATTAGGATGCAACCACCCTACAGGTTGTTCGAAACATCCATTGTCTAGTGCAGCTTGTGTAGCGGCAGGACTAGGGCTGCAACACAAGCTGCAACAGAAAAATTGATGTTTTCAAGCATCTATGCACCTTGTGGCAGGCACCATGTGCTGCCTGGCACTAGGTGCATGGATGTTTGAGGGGCACCACAGGTGCCCCCCAGGTCCCATAACCGAGGCCCAGAGGGGACAGGGGCCCTGCAAAGTCCCTTTCTGTCTTCTTTTCAGAAGGAAAGCCATAGAAAGGCAGATCGAAAAGGGACATTGTAATCCCTGAGCAGGCACTGCCCCGATAGTAGGGATTGGGTCACACCGCTGTTCCGACGGGCTCCTTGAGCCTGTCGGAACATCAGCGGTCAGTCCCTCCACCAGATGCCTCTGACCACTGGATCATAATCTGACAGTCAGACAGCGACAATGGATGTCGGTGGGCCATAGTGTGGTTTAATATTACCTTTTTTTCCAGGTCATTTTCAGAAATTATAGGATTATTTATAGTAAAAATATGTTTGATGCAAATATGAAATCATTACTTGGAGACAATAAAGTCACTCTCAATTAGTTTAAAAAAAATCAAACATGATGTAAAGTGATTTCATGTCTGGAGCTTAACTGACTGCTGGACCATAGAGCTTGCCATAGTTGGTCAGGTCCCCCTGGCAAATAATTCCAGTCTTCCTGAGTGAGGTTGGGGATCTGGTGACCTGATCCTTTAGCCATGGTGGATACCAGCTGCAGAAAATTAGCAACAATAGGTGAGGATGTCTGCTACACTTGAAGGTTGGACAGCAAGTGACAAAATGGACCTTTAATGTGTATGCCAACATGCCAGAAATTATTCCAATGGGAGTTTACATAAAGTACGGTACATTCCTTCAATCAGAGGCTATTTTAAACAATGTGTGACAACTGACATTGGATAGGGTATCTAAAGATTACACTTATTAGTCTGTTGACAATGACGGATTAGTCTGGCATCTGCCATGTTGCATCTGCTATCATGAAGCTATATAGTGATCATTAGTGATACCTGAAAAAATGGTGCAACAGTAGTACATTTTCGATGCAAGCATCTATCATCCATGACTTTGCTTCTGTCAAAAACATCTTGAACATACTACAAAATATAGAGATACATCATATGCAAAATAATGGATGATAGCCTTGACGGATGTTACACCAAATAATATGAAAACAAATATTCAAATACAGCACATTCATAGTTCAATTCATTTTCTTGCTTAGAAACAATTAATAATTATGGAAAAATAATTCAAATATCAATAAGCTAGAAAATATTTTTCTAACCTAATTGTAAGAATGATGTTTTGACTAGAGAAAATATTACTTCTGAAAATAAGTTCGATATTTTTAATGAAGAATATAAATAATCTTGCATCATAAATATGATACAAATGCCTCATGCTATTATAGTCGTTCATCTTTATACGAGTCGTTCATCTTTATACGTGATAAGTTAAGTACAAAGGGGCATATTTTCCATCCCCTTGCGCCGCTTTTGCGCCGCCGTTGCGTCACTTTTGTGACGGAGCGGCAGCGCAAAAGATGCGCCAAGGTGCTGGGTATTTACAATGTGACGCATCTGGGAGATGCGTCACGTTGTAAAGCTCTGCGCCAGAAGGAGGCGTTCCTGTGTAGGGGAGGGCGTTCCGCGCAGGAACGCCTCCTGAAAGTGGCTGAGTGAAATCTACAAGATTTCACTCAGTCATTTTGGTGCCCATGCTGCGTCAAAACCCTGCGCCTGCTTGAAGCAGGCGTAAGTATTGACGCAGCATTGGAATAATAGGGCCCCCTGAGCATTGCTGGAGCTGCGTCGTGCTTGCCACACAACTCCAGCAATGCGACACTTTTACGGCACAGATGCGTCACGCATCTGTGCCGATTTTGCTCCATGGTGCGCCGCATTGTAAATGCAGCGCAACCATGTTGGCGTAGGCATGGCGCACAATAAGTGGCACATTCCTGCTGATATGCAGGGATGCACCACTTATTGTAAATATGTCCCAATGTTTTAACTATGCCCAACACCCTTGTGTAAACCTACAATATTGTCACATTGCACTCATATATTACATATATTTCCATCCACCAGCACGGTAAATAAGTAAATGTCACTGTCAACATGGTGAAATAGTTTACAAAGCATACACTGACCTGGAAATCATGCAGGAGAGGCATATCATTAAGAAGCAGTGGCTGAACTCTGATACCATTAAATCCTTTGCAGTACAATTCCAATCAGAACTGTTACCGGACATAAACATTCAGACTGCAATATCACCTAATGTGAAGATAATGGCAGGTTTTCATCTCTGTGTGACTGGCTCCTTTCAGTAAAGAGTTTCAATGCTATGTTCCAGCCAACTTGTTCTGCTGTCTTAGCCAAGTTCTGGATGCTTCTCATGGACGTTTGAATTACTTCATCCGATTCCCAACAGATAATGTTCCACTGAACAATATCACAGGTGAGTTCTGTCATTTGGGAGACACACTAAAAATTGTTGGTGATATACGTAAACGTTACATTGCATTGGTCCCACTATATGATGGGAGCAAGTGTATTTCAAAAGGGATAATTTCCACTACTGCAATGTGCAGGTGATTTACATACCTGATTCCAACATCACCAATTCAGTGCATATTTACATGCTCATATCATGACTAACAAGTGCTAAGCAAATGCTGCATTTCACAAAAGATGGCACACTTTACAACAGTGAGGACCTGACTTTTTGCTAAGTGTTAACATGAGTGTTGTACTAATATTTGATTTGAACGTTTGGGCCTTCTAGACATAATGAAACTTATTGTTTGTTTTTTTTATTCTACTTTTCATGTGATTCAGCTTACCCTAGACAAACAAAGTTTTAACAGCACTGAGAAACCCAACAAAGCCAGGAAACATCTGCTTTATTGAATCCGATGTATGAGCAAGGGGGCCTAAAGATTGGGTTTTTGGAAACGTCTGGACAGGGAAGACCTCCGCTGTTATTCTGGGTAAGTGTACAAGATCGCGGTGTTATGTTGTATGATGTAAAAATAATGCACTGTGGTTCAACATTCCTTTCACCCCTGATGTTGATTGTCATTAACAATCCTAGGGTGATGCTGGTGAGATACGTCAGCAGGAAAACAGTGATGAGCAATGTACTAAATATGTAAAAAAAAAAAAAGGACGTGTTCTCTTTTACACATCCTCACTTACAATGAATGCTTTTAACGTAATATTTACTTTTCGGAGTATGTGGGGACCTTCTAGGAAAAAAGTATTTTTGAAGGGCAATTCTAATGAAAGTTCGTTAATATATATTTATATTGTGACATATAAATATGGGTATGCTATGTGCGATTGTATATTACAGCTCTTGATGCTTATTCTCAGAAAATAATTACAAATTGGATTTTAAAATCCAAGGGTTTGTAATAGACATGAAAATCTCTGCTTAATCCTTTGTAGATTATGTCTTCCAGTCATCTGCTGGATCACTGGCAATTAATTGGTGGGCATTTTGTAGTCTTGCACAGAAACTGATGATGGAAAGATTTGCATATCAAGTTTCATGAGCATTGGGGCGATGTTTCTGCAAGTAATATCTATACTCTTCCTCTCAGTCATGAAGTGATGCCTGCAATAATGAGTTTCAACTAACTTAAATACCCATGCAGTGTGTGTCTCCATGTCTGGAACTAGGGGGCATATGAATCAACCAAATTTTTTGTCGCAAATGCTGCGAATTGCAAAAAAACAGCGTTTGCGATTAAAAATGCGCTATTTCAGATGGTTGATTTCAAAAATGGGGTGGTGATGGACAGAGTATCTGAGTTAATCAGAACACTCCTACCCAGTCAACAGATCAGGGCTTGATCCATCACCGTTTTTTAGCTCACTGCACGATCCCAGTTCAGAACCTGGCTATATGCAAATTAGTCTGTCCCTGGCCCAGTGCATCATGGGAACAGGGCAGACCAAACTACCAAGCCAATTCTTCACTGGAAAGGAAACAAGCTTCCGGGGACCGGTTTCTGGCATTACAGCCGTCTTCGGCCCGGCTTGCTTGAATCCTGATGGTGCAGTGAGCAAGGGACTCATGTCTGAGCATACCCTTCCACACTCATGGTGGCCGAAGACGGCTGTAATGCCAGAAACCGGTCCCCGGAAGCTTGTTTCCTTTCCAGTGAAGAATTGGCTTGGTAGTTTGGTCTGCCCTGTTCCCATAATGCACTGGACCAGGGACAGACTAATTTGCATATAGCCAGGTTCTGAACTGGGATGGTGCAGTGAGCTAAAAAACGGTGATGGATCAAGCCCTGATCTGTTGACTGGGTAGGAGTGTTCTGATTAACTCAGATACTCTGTCCATCACCACCCCCTTTTTGAAAATATTTCAGATGTATGAGGCACAATCGCATCGCAAAAAAAGGAAATCGCAGAAATAGTGATTTCTTACGTTGCTATAACATGAAATCTGCAAATATCCTTGCGACTTCTTAGTTTGCGATTTTCTCTGTTAGCGAAAGTCGCAAACAGGACAATGCAAAATAAGAAATCGCAATTACCACCAAGTGCATGCAGGTGGTAACCAATTTCAAGGTATAAAAAGCAGCCGACAATGCAGATTGAGGCAGGAAGGTATTTTCAGGCTGCGCATCACGCTGTTCCAGCAAACTGAAGAGGACATCCATGAGAAGTACAGGCTGAAGTACAGGCTGCACCCACAGACCATCTTGGACCTGATTGAGAAGCTGAAACCCTTTTTGGAACACCCAACGCGCAGAGCACAAACAATTCCTACCCATGTGCAGGGTCTGTGCTCACGGCACCTCCTGGCCTCAGGGAGTTTTCAAGGAGTCATAGCAGAGGTTGGCGGGGTGTCACAGAGTGCACTATCTCGCTTTTTCCATGTCTTTCTGGATGCAATACTGCAGAGGCTAGCACATCATATATACTTCCCCAGCACCCAACAGGCATTACAGCGAACCAAACTTGACTTTTACCAAATTGCACGTTTCCCCCATGTCATTGGCTGCATTGATGGGACCTATGTGACACTCACACTGCCAGCAGCAACAGAATATGTGTTCAGGAACCGCAAATGCTACCATTCCCTGTATGTACAGATTGTGTGCAATGCTGAGTACATTATCAACAACATTGTATCAAAATACCCTGGCAGCACACAAGACTCTTTCATCCTCAGACATAGTGGGATACACAGACGTCTAAGTGCTGGAGAGTTTGGAGAGGGATACCTGCTAGGTAAAGCAATGGCACACATACATCCATCCACTACATCTTTGGGGACATTGACTTACCTATTATTGGTTTCCCTGCAGGTGATAGTGCCTATGCAGTGCGAGTCTTCATCCTAATCCCGTATCTGGATTCAGCAAATGCAAGGGAGAGGAGGTATAATAGGGCATACAGATCAACGTGCAGTGTCATAGAACGTACCTTTGGAATACTAAAGAGCCCGTTCAGATGCCTATATCAAAGTGGAGGGGCACTGCAATACAGCCCTGAGACATGCTGTAAAATCGTGACAAGCTGCGCTATGCTCCACAACATGGCTTTGAGGAAAGGCACCACAATTGATGTAAGCGACACAGACACATTGGATGATGATTGCCCACTTCCCCCTGGCAGGGCAGCAGCAGGTGTCGGGGCAGCTGTTGGACGTCAGAGACGGACTGAGATCACACAAAACTACTTTTAGGTAAGAAATGAAGGTGATGAGCCAAAATGCTTTTTGTTAAATGTGATGTGTTTATTCACACTTCACAAACAATATTTTTTGCAGTACCCAGCACATGTTTTGTACACAGTGAAGGTACTGATCAACAATGTGCAAAATACGTTTTGGTGGGTTGCCTCACCCCTTGCCACAAAAGTGTCATTGTTTAGTTCACCTCCTTGGGTGATGGTTTGGTGCAGGTCGGTGTTCAGCCTGAGTGCCCTCCGTTGTCTACCTAGCTGCTGCATCTTGTCTGACACTGCGACGTCGTGCATCAGGTAATGTAGGAGTGTTGCTACTTCTACTGGAGGTCTCTTCACTCGCCCCAGAGACCATGAGTGTGCTGCCACCAGAGTTTGCAGTTTGCATTAGTTCCACTGCGTTTGTGACGTGTTCCAGCCCTCTCGCAATGTCTTGGCAGCAGTGTGTCATTTGCAGCTGCATTGTAATGCTGCGACGGGTGAAGTTGCTGGTGGTGGTGCAGAGGCGGTTCACCAACTTTGTATAATTGTTCAGTCGTGCGTTGGCACGTTGGGCAGCCCTGTCCCTGGCAATTTCATTACGTTATAAAGTGTCATATAGGTTTTTACGACACCTGCCATGGCCATGATGCCTTCCCCCATGTACCGCTGATTTTTGTTGAGGGTGCTCAGCTGCCTGTTAATTGAACATAATGATTTTTGTTGCAGGCGCTGAACTTCAAGCATGTTGTGCTCAAGTCCTGCAAAAACAGTATGTTCCTCTTCGGTGCCAGTGCTGCTCCTGGGCCTTTACCTCCGTGCCTCAATTACTGCAACACTGTTTTGTGGTCTTTCATGTCCACGAATGTCAGATACTCCCTGCCTTGCCACACTATCCTCACTTGCCACCCCTGTGGCGTCTAAGTCGTCCTCCAATGGAGCCAGTGGGGGCACATATGTGCGCTTCCTGCGCATAATGGTTGTCTGATGTGAGTCATCACTTAAGTCCCCATCATCGGAGTGCTCCAAATGAATTGGTATGTCTTATCCATCTGCACTGTCCTCAAGTGCCCAGGATGGTGCTGTGGAGGTAAAGGGGGACACCTGAGTTTGTGTTTTGTCTGCATTTGGGACTCAATAAAGTTTAAAACATTTAAGTTCTCTGACTCTTGACACTGTCTTTTTGCCTTAACTGTAACCCATAATTTAAACATGATTTCCTATGTTTCATTGACAAACTATCCTACATCCAACTACAACTCCCATGATGCATTGCTGTGTGTGTTGTAAGGAGTGGACCGGAGTGACAAGTGTTGTGGTTAGTTTACAGATTCTACACAGTTTGCATGCTATGGGGAGGTGTACAAAAATAATTTGCCATGCATCTTACCTTGAGTGCTGGATACAGGGTCGGAGCTGTCAATGTCAGCCACACCACTTACACTCTCAGGCAGGAGAGTGGACTCCACCAGCTCTTCATGGGGTGTTGGCTGTACTGCTGTGGATGTTCATCCCCTGGTTTTCTGTGACTCCTTTAGTCTTGCTGCCACCCTTTCCTTGGACCTTTGGCACATGTCGTACCACCTCTTGTGCAGTTATTCGATGGTACGATGGGTCACACCCACAGTATTAACTTTCTCCTGAATTTGCAGCCATATCTTCCTTTTTCTGGCTTCTGGTACTTTCAGGGCTTTCTTACCAAAAAGGAGCTCATGGCTGTAGACCATCTCCTCTATGAGGACCTCCTGCTCTTTCTCTGAGAATGTATGTTTCCTTTTCCTTCTCTCACCCTCCTTGCCCTCCTGTGGCCTCTGCGACTCCATTGGGGTTCTTAATGTGCTGTGCAGGCTCCAAACACACTCCAAGCTGCCTCTAACTGTGGCTCAGGCAAACAGGTGCAGCTAATCACTCCCACTTCCTGGTTGTGATGTCATCAAGCTGCACCTGTATTGCAGATTCTCGATTTTGCGATTTCTTAATTTTCGAATTTTGCTATTAAGGAATCGCAAATCAATATTCTGAGAATTTTTTTGCGAAGTTTATGAAATCGCAAAACTTTAGCGATGTTTTATATACTTCCCGTTTTGCGAATCTGAAACTGCGAATCGTAAATTCTCGCAATTTGAGATTCGCAAAATGGGATATTGATACATATGCCCCTAGTTCTTGATTATTTTACCTGTAGAATATCTGTAGAAACTTGTTTTATTATTGATAAGGTATGAGCATAATTCCTGTGTAAAACAAGGGAACAAGCCCAGTTGTGGGTGGAAACTCCCATTTGTGATGACAATTTCTTTGGAGCAGCATTTGCTTAAAAATGTAACACTCACTTTTATTTTTTTTTACATTATGTTGTGACTTTCTTAACTATTTACAATTGTCCAATTCTTTTGTTTTATGCACCCTAATCATTTGCTAGTTGAGTGCTTCTTAATGCTGTGTCTTCTCTACATTGCTTCCATTTCGGGAAGGGTTTGTAGGCTTTGTTGATGTAGACTTCTCCCTTGCTGGTCAAGTATATTTCGTACTACAAAATGTATTATAACACCAATTATTTGTTAAATCCCATAGCATAACTTCAAGAAAATAAAATGTGAGTTATTTATTATTTTTGTGTGTATTGCATTTAGCCAATAAAAATGTGCTTCACTTTAATACATAATATGTATGTTAAAATAGAATTTATTGTACTGTGTTATTATTTCAATGATGTCACTACACACATTACTTGTATTCATTTTTATTACTATTTCAAAAATATAATACATTTTCAGAAAATGAGTTAACATTTATGTTGAATGGGAAAGGAAAAATGACCTTATAATCAATTAGCGTCCTTCTCCAGGCAGCAATCTGTAAGTGCATTTGAAATATGTGGACATAAAATGGATACTATGATTAGTCCACACACTAACATTAGAAGATACATTTTTGCTCTCTTGGTGGTCACTTGTTGGATGTTGTCCTCAATTGGGCCAGATGAGTGACTCTTAGTAACAGTCAATGAAGTGGCATGCCAACTTGGGAGATGGTAACAAGTGGCTCCATGGGCAACAGCAGCCCCCTTTCTCTTAAGCTACCAGCTCAAGATGTTTCTGGGACTGTGCTGGCAGCAGATGGTCCTTGTAATAAAGCCACTCCCCTAAAAAGTAACTGCAAGGTCAGGGAGAAGGGGGAAAGAAACAATAATCAAAACTATACAAAGATAGTATCCCTCTTGACCTATATTGCTTTGCCGAAGGCTTATTCAAAGCTCATACCTGGGGTACACAAAAAATGCTCTGCTACACATAGAACTGATGTTTTATTTATACTCATTTTATTTCATTTTTTTACCTTTTTTTAATAAAGAAACATTCATCTATTATATTGCTTATTGCCTTGTATTATTACATAGTTACATTTGGGGGAGAGCAGAAATTCTGAAATGACAATGCAAAGCGTTACTTAACTGCTTATAGTCAGACCCATATTGATGATATTTTTTTCATTTGGTGTGGAGATGAGAATAGTGGACCATTGACTGGCTAAATGACAGTGATGAGAATTTAAAATTCACATGCCACAAGAGTAACACATCTGTGGAGTTCCTGGATATTATCATAAAAGGAGAAATGGGAGAAATGTATGTGAATTTCTTCAGAAAGCCCACAGCTAAGAATACTATTTTGTCTCATGACAGTTACCATCCTAATTGTCAAAAAGACTGAGGGGCATATTACCAACGATTAGCGATATTTATCGCTAACGATGCTTAGCAACTAATTTTTTAACGCTAAGCATCACCGGAAATTATCGCAGCGATAACTTGCTATTAGCAAGGTTTATCTCAGAAGTGATAAAAATCCTTGTGCTAACTGCCAAATAAGAGATTATCGCTGGAAGACCAGCGATAATCTCTCGAAGTTTGGCGTTAGCTTGATGATAGGGGCTCACAAACTTAGTCATGATATCCACCTTCCGTAGGATATCATGGCTAAGTCAGGAAAATACCAGGTGTAAAAAAAGCAGTGCTAACCGCGGTTAGCGCTGCTTTTTGTATCACTAACAGGGTTAGCGAAATCCTTGATAATAGGAGAAATGTCGCTTAACAACATTTCTCCTACTATTTTTCTCTGGAACGCCCCATTTGCATCTCATTAGAGATGCAAGGGGAAGCGTAGAGAAAAAGGGTGCTAACATGCAAATTTGTGTGTTAGTACCCTGTTGCTGATAGGGAGATAATTTTATCTCCGCTTTCTTGTCTTTCAAAGCCAAAAAAGCGGAGATAAATCCCTTGATAATATGCCCCTCAATTCCCTTTGGGGAGTTTCTAAGAATAAGATGTAATTGCTCATATCTCAAGGACTATGAAATCAATAGTGCAGAACTGAAATGGAGAATATTACCGCGAGGATACCCCAAACGTCTGATTAGGACAGCCTACAAATGGGCACGGTACTATAATCGTGTTGCCCTTCTAGCAGGCAGTACACGTCCTAACAATAAGAGAATGGTTTGTGTTATAAATCATTCGACATTGAATTTTAAAATCAAACAATTCTAGACAAGAACTGGCATATCTTGAATACAGATGAGGAGCAGGACACTATCCAGAAACCTATTACCGCTTATCGCAGAAATAGGAATCTTAAAGACAGCCTAGTCCACACTAGGACTAGACAGAATATATCTAGCAAGCAAAACACTATTGCAGGACCCCCTATTCTGGGGAACCACAGATGTGGGACATGCATAGCATGTGACAGTGACAGTGCAATTGTTACCTAGAATTGGGAATATCAGGACAGGAAAGGCAGATTACGGGATTTCATCAACTGCAGAAGCCAGAACCTCATGTACCTCATCCTATGTCCTTGTTCACAAGGGTACGTAGGAGAGACGGGCCACGAGTTCAGAATGCATTACAGTGAACATAGGTCAGCAATCAGTACACGAAAAATACTATGCCCCATGGTCGAACACTGTATAGATGCCAATCATAATGAGAAGGAACTTAGGTGGTTGATCTTGGAAAAGGTAAGAGCCATACCAGGGAAAAATACTAATGAGGTTCGTGAATGTAGTGAAACCTTCTGGATTTACACCTTAGACACAGTGAAAAATGGCCTGAATGAGGAAATAATTTGGCATACAACATGATGCATTAGATCGTCTGAAAGCCAGTACCTCAATAGACTTAGGCAAATAACAGTAGCAGCGTGATGATGACATGCTTCTATTTGGGTAATAAGCCCTAGATAGCGTAGTAGTAGCTGCTCTATGACACTGTGCAATATTATGTCAATTATCACCATTCTAAGATGGTGTTGATAAGGGCATACCCCCCCAGAGACAATATGTAAAGTGATACCACGCTAAGTATAACCTATCTCTCAGTCAGCGATTAGGTATTAACAGTATTAGCCTTCCTTGTTTAACCACACAGAAATAGATGCCTAGGATATTATTGTGGTATTGATAATATGACATCCACGCTATGTAAAGACATCCACGCTATGTAACAATATGGAGAGATGTTACGCCTAATATAACATAAATGTGAGGACGTTTTTCCCCTATTTCTGGTGAGACACTCATGATTTTGTAGTAATAGCGGCCCGCGCAGTCTGGCCCATGCAGTGTCAATTACCATCCATACTGCTCCCGGTTGTACAATTTTAATGTATTGGTACGTAAAGCATCACACTAGCACTCTATGTGGCTGTCCCGTATCGTGGAAAATCCAGTGAAGAAATAAAATCGCCACAAGGTGGCGTCAGAATACCTTCAATTTGCACTGTACGCCATGGACTTCTAGAAAGCATATGGAGTGAGGATACTTTTAGACCCAGTCAAAGAATCTGCACAAAGTATTAGAAATACGGTTCTGAATTGGTGCTGGCGGTAGTGTATCTTTTGGACAATATATATTCAGTAACGTAGCGCTATCATTACAATATGGCGCTGACGCAGTTTAACCGAGTTGTCCATCAAATAAAATCAAGTTGTACCAACTATTACATCACTATTAGTTGCGGCTGTTTCTAATCAGGGAACAGACGTTAGCCCCGCTTCTTAAGGATATATAAATGGCAAAACTAGCTCATCAAGGACTCAGAGACCTGATTCCATTGGACTGTTCAGGACATGCTGGCCCATTTCAGACGGAAGGTAAGAATAACTTGGCTCTCAGACTGAGAGTAGGCAGCGTAAGAAGTATTGGTACAAGCAACCTTAGCGCATAGAAATATAGTCAGACGGAGAGAAACGGTTTATCTTTTTAATATTTGGACTCTATAGATTATGGGGCTACAGAGAGTGTAATGTGATCCAACCTAGGAAGGGGTGTGGAACTCACTCCCTGATTACTTAAAGAGGTCTGCTCCTTTCTATATAATGGTTAGGGACCCACATGTCTAGGTGGGGTCTAGCCAGGATTAACGCCCCACAAAGTGGAACTAGGAGAGTTGTGTAGGGCAAATGTATCTGTACTGAACTATACGATTCATGGCATTTTAAAACTCTTTTGCAGCCTAGTACTGTTAAGCAGAAAGAAATGTATTGAATACTCCCAAGGTCAGCAGTTTTAAAATCTACAAGCTCGTTATACCAAAAAGAGGAGGACACATAATAGCCCAAGAAAGACACCTTAGCGACACTACAACTGATAGGTAGGTTCTTTGGTTTGTTTCTAATTGTGTTAGTGTTGTCATCAGCATTAGTCAATGCAATAGATGGGAGTTGACCTGATGTCGTGTGTACAATATTTTTTCTTTTCTAAACAGCAAAGAAGTGTTAAATATTACGCTTATGCAACGTAGCATGCCATTGGAAGAGCCATATTGAAGAGAGGCTCCATTGGGATAGTGAATGACAAAAAGATTGCAGAACATTTTCCAATTATATATAGGTAAATGCATCTTTATACTAGCTTCTAATGACACTTTGTCAGTATACATACGTATGAAGGAACAAAATCTGATGGATATGTGTTCCCTCTTTCTCTTTCTTTATGCATTTCTGTTTATAGGGTACATATGGAAATTGAATAATTGATGATGATAACACACCAATATGTATTGCTGACTCATCTGCTGCTTTTTTTAAAAGCACAAGGTAACTAATCAGAACAGTGTCGCCTTTATGCTTAGAAGCAAGTCATAGTTCTATGAATGATGGGTGTTAGACAGAAGGTGCACGAGACAGCTAACCCCTCTTGTAGACATGGGGTTCTACCAAGAGAATAATAAGCATGATTTATATATTTGAAACCGTGATTTGTATATGGTAAGAGGTATGTGACCTCTTTTTTAATCTCTAATGTCAAAGGGGTAAGTATATGTTTCATCTTTATCTTAATCTTTTCACCTATTCTTTATGCTTGTCACAGGTGGTGGTTTATTTATTCCATGGGAACATTTGTAAATGGCTCATTTGTCTAAATGTTTATCTGTGTATTTAGGAGATAATGTAGGATAACTCCTATGGAGCTGACTATAAGCAGTAAAGTAACGCTCTGCATTGTCATTTTAGAATTGTTGCTCTCCCCCTTCATCCAGCCTGTCATAAACCTTTAAAGAAATAGGTCCTGAAGAAGATGGCAAGAAAAGAGAAATAGGCCATCGAAACGTGCGTTGACCAGTTTGTGTGCAATACCCCAGTTCTCAGCACAGCATTAGAGGGTTGAGTGTCTCACCCCAATGGTTCCATCTGTGTATGTAGTCTGGTCTTGGGGTATATAGTATGTATGTAGTGAGTGTAAGTGATGTGTATGTAGAGTGATTAGAGGTATAAATGAGCATGGGGACTGTGAGTTCTCAAATAAGGTGTGAACTTTAAAGACATTGTGTATAATTTGTGTATAAATCGTGTCATTGAAAACAACTTTCATATCTTTTCCTTTGTAAAGTTGTTTATTTAATTCTTTGTGAGTATTATGTATAATGAAATTGTAGATTGATCAACAAATGTAACTATGTAATAATACAAGGCAAAAAGGAATATAATAGATGAATGTTTCTTTATTAAAAAAAGGTTAAAAAAATGAAATAAAATGAGTATAAATGAAACATCAGTTCTATGTGTAGCAGAGCATTTTTTGTGTACCCCAGGTATCAGCTTTAAATAAGCCTTCAGCAAATCAATGTAGGTCAAAAGGTATTCTATCTTTGAATAGTTTTGATAGCAGATGGTCCTTGACCACAGAAAGGACCAACTAAATTGACATTGCTGCACACAGTGCTCTAAAGTCATCCTGCACTACCCCAGAATAAAGTATAGACTCTCATGTGCCCCTTCAGTACATCCGTTGTGGCCTTCTGGATCTCAGCCTAGGCCTCAGGAGATATTGCTAGTCCTTAAAAAAAACTGATGAGTGATTAGCATAATGAACATATTTAACAGTTCAAAATTCTTAAGATGCAAAACATAATTTTGAAACAATATTTGATAGATAGTATGAGAAACGTGAGACTTGTGTGAGACAGCTGACATGATCAGGTCATTTTGCACAGTTTTTAATACACTTATCAAAACAGCTCTGTACTTCAACTTATTTGTACATGAGTTAGTAAATTAAATAATAATACATATTTGCAAACATGTATAAGGAACAAGTGAAGGATCAATGGTTATTTTGATAACGTGTGCAAAAGGAGAATAATACTAGAAAAAATGTGAAATATTGGATGTTATAATTTTAAAGGTATTCTTTTGGCAAATATACCCAAAAATAAATATAATTAATATCTTTCAATGCAGTGATATGCAAAGTTAAAAATGAGAGCTGGACCATTGTAGTTCTAGTAAAATGAATTTATCTGTAATAACTTATAATACCATAAATTAAAAGTTCCATATAGTTTACATTGTTAGATGTAGGCATTACATATGGGAATCTTGGGATTTATGCTCCAAATAGGACAGTACACCTATTTGGATGGGTTTTTATTATGAGCTGTGTTGAGGAAAAGATTGTGTTAGAGTGATGAAATGATGCATTGTGATTAGGTAGTGTGCTTTCTTGTAAATAAAAGAACGCTGGAACTATTTTGGTTCCCACTGTACACTGTAGGCCTGTGGCATTAGTGTTGGTGGGATGAGTTGAAGTCAGGCTTAGAATGCTGAGTTCTGACTTACACGCAGCAGAATAAAGACATGTATGACTACTTTCCATGTGTGGAGTGGTTATTGGTGAGTACCTGATCTGCTAGGGTGTTACAAGGGATATCTATATATTTGTGAACTCAATGGCCATTTGGTGGTAATTTACTTTAGTGAAGACATTTGTTTTAGGTAAAGGATAATAAGGGTGCCAGAGTGAAGAGAAGATGAATTTGTTAGTGCTAGAAAGGTAATATTTGTATATACCGGTCTCCCCTCTGCCTGGAATTCCCACAATGTGTCAGTGTGAAGTATGAACTACAAATTCTGTTCCCCAGGCAAGAGGCTGATGGGCCTGGGAAAGCCAACAACAGTTGCCCGGGCATATCTGTTTGTCCTGGAAGCAAAGGAATGTACTGTCCCCACATAACATTCCACCATGTCCAATTATCCTTTTGTGAGTGTCTGGTGCTCAAGATAGCAATCATCTCATCCACTATTTTATCCCACACTTGCCTTCTCTGGCTCTTGGTGGTTGAACCCTAATTATCTCATCCGCCATAACAGTTAACTCATTTTCTAAGAACTTAGGTTGTCTTCTTTCTAAAATTTTGATAAGAGATGTGTATGTCAGTCTGATGCCGGTGCTCCGTTTTGTGAGTTCTTAACGGTTTGTGTGATTTGCGGAGTGTTTTTGTAGTGTGAGGTGCAGGTGTTGTTGATAAATTGATTGTGAAAAGGGACGTGACGACAGATGCATCAATCAACATGATGGACACGTCCACCATTGTAACCCCATCCACCATTGCTGTGCTCCGTCATGAGTTTCCTTCCATCTCACTCTGGAGTTGGACAAATTTAAACATGGCAGATGGATATCCATTCCAACATACACAGTAGGTGCAAGAGGTGCAACTCATTTTCTATCCTCCCGAATGTGAACAACTGTACCCACACGAAAAGGAAAAGGAGAAATATTAATTATCTCAAAGATCAGAAGCAATGTTTAGGAATGACACAAAGTTTTTTTTAAATGCCCCCACCCACTAATAGTGACATTCTTCATCATAGGCCTGCTACAACATCCCAGCATGGACCAATGCCTGGGATGGAACATAGGGAAGGGGAAGGATCATACAAACACAACTCTTGGGATCCTACATAGCGCAGCAAGATGCACATCCAGTGGCGTCCTTCCCGTGATGATAGTGTGACTACAGGGAGACCGTCCCGCTTGCCCTCTAGCTTCAGTGATACATATAGTGAAACTTGGAATCCAGAATATGTGATCATAGAAAGTGACACATAAGCTCAATATATATATATATTACCTACTGGCGGTCGCCAGTAGGTAGTTATAGTTAGGACCTAGCTACCATAGGAAATCCGCAACATTCTATTGGGATTAACTGTGGCGCCGGTTGAGGAATTTGCGTGTAATTTTCCAAAATTTAGGCCAGCTCCGCTCCGCTCCTTCCCTGCAAGTTTCGGGGGGATTTGTGAAGTGGGGGCCGAGAAAAAAGGTCCCAAAACGTGTTTTCCCCATGTTAATTTCCATAGGACGAATTGACATGGCTACAGCCCGAACCGCTGAACGGAATTACGCCAAACTTTGCAAAATTGTAGGGACTGGTACACAGAAGTGCCTTTGCTATATTTGGTGAAAATTGCTCCTGTGGTTTTTAACAAAATTAACTTTAAAAAAAATATATATATCTATAGGCGCGCTCCGAGCGCTCACCGGTATGCGTACCGGGGAGCGCACCCAGCGCGCTACGGGAGTGCGTGAGCGGAAAGCTGATTGGCTCTCGGGTGTCTGTCAACATTCTAAACAGTCCGGAGAGTCCGCCATCTTGTGTCTCGGTGGAATCGAGACACAAGAGGTGAAAATAGAAAGGGGGAAATGAATAAAAGGGGGCAGGGTAGACACCCCCTGACCCTCTAGGTTTTCTGAGGGGGGCCAGAAGGACCCTGAAGGACAAAAAACCTTTTTTTTTTTCACGGGGTAAGCGCTGGGTGCGTTCCCATGTGAGCTTCCCGGTACGCGCACCCTGAGCGCACCGCGGAAAAAAACAGTGTAAAAAATTATAGTAAAAAAATTATTTAGAGTGCTTAGAGGTAGGGTAGCTTTGAAAAGAGCTGTTGTGTTATGTGGGTGTTTTTTGTACCTACAAGTAGGTACCAATGCAGAGTCTCAAATTCAAGAGGAAGACTCTATCCCCCTCATCTGTAAAATGCACACCATCTCTCCTATAGATGCCTTGCATGTTGTAACACAAGTTGTTGTGGTATATGGAACCCATACCATAGTCTCCGAGGAAAGCAGAAACAGATTTATTCACATGTTTCCTAGCTTTCTCAATCAGTGGACAAAATTGGTTGGACCAGTTCCATTTTTGCCTTTGGCATATATTAGAAAATACCAAGGCAGTTTTTGGAAAAAGTGACATCAATTACCCAAAGATGTCCTTTAAAAGCATTTCCAGACCTACCCCAGCCAAAGTGCCCAGGTCATTTCCACCACAGTGCACAATTAGGAGGTCAGGGTGTGGTAGATGCATAAAGGATTTTACCAATGGTATCAATTGGTGACTTCTCAATCCTCTCTGCCCAATCCATACAATGTCCACATTTGGTAAATCAAGGTTGTAAATACCTCTGTTACTTGCAAATTTTTCACTCAAGTAGACAAAGCTATGACCCACAAACCAGACTTGTGGCATCTTGAGGGTAGATGTGCTTGTATTCAGATGAGTTGTGGAAATGAAATGGCAGTTTGAAAGTAGGAATTATGAAAAAAAGTGATTGAGATTCAGGGCACTTGAAAAACAAGAAATGATTGGTGTTTTCTTAAAATGCACCACTAAAAATTAGGGTGCATGTTTTTTTGTTGTTAAAAGAAGTCATTTTAATGGTGGAGAAAAAGTCATTGAAAGAAACATTGCACATGATTAGCTAGTACACTGAGAGGTCAAACACCCTTGCTGGATTCTTTTGCAACATAGTATGATGAAGTTTTCAACTGTGTGCTGAGTTAGGTGGGAGTTACCATGGTAACAGGGTGAATGAGCACTTGGGGGATGGGTGAATATTATGTGAGTTTCAAAGTGTTGAAATGTACAACCAATTAAAATGTGCAGTTTGGTTTTGAATGTGTGTGGGAAGAATTTTGATTGGTTATGTACAAGAATATGGGTCTGAAATTAGAGGGAATCTGTGCCATTATTCTGAGGCTGCAGTGACAGAAGCATTATTCAGAGATTCTGCTTAAGAAAATCTGGTGTGTGTGACTGACACTGTTCTAAATCTTCCAAAGCATTTTTAAAGGGGATTAATGATTCTTTTAATAAAGGTAGACTGCTGTATGCAGTATGGGGAAGATTAAGAAGCATATTCTGCTTCTTTATTCTTGCATTGTGTGTCATGTTTTTTGTAATGCTGTTTAAAAAACTTGAATGGTGCATATTGGAAATGTATTTTGGAAATGAGTTAGGTTTCTGCTTTGTTTTGTAGTGGTCATTTAAATGGGCTGTGCTCTGTGTTAAAAACGATTTACTATGGAAAATGTTTTCTGGTAAAAGGTCTGGCTTTTAAATTTTGGTCAAGGATTACATTGAGTGTCTGTGTGAAATAAGGAACTATGTTTTCACATTTTTCAATAACGTCACCTGTGTGTGCTGACAGTTTGCCTCTCTTAGCTTAAAGGGTACTCTGTGCCTGTGTGTCATGTGCCTAAGATCACACTGTGAGTCAAGAATGACTTTAAATGGATCTGAATGAATAATTTGCTTAGTTGATGTGTTTAAAAATATAGAAATACCTGTTTTTTTAAGTCAGTTAGGCTTTAGCATATGTACTAGTAGGGAATGATCTTGTTTGTTGAAATGAAATGTGCCTAAAATCACACTGTGAGTCAAGCATGATTTTAAATGGATTTGGGTGAATAATTTGCTTAGTTGATGTGTATTCTTAAAGTCAATTAGGCTTTAGCATATGTACTAGTGGGGAATCTTAGGCAGCATGTCTGTTAGGCCTCTTACTTCAGAAATAGGCTCTAAGCTGTGCAATCAAGATCAAGGGTGTGCCTTTGAAATGAAAAAGGAATATTATGTCTTGCTTATATATATGTGGTTTGTTTTTTGCCAGTAGACACAGTGAAATAGTATGAGCAGACACACACATATTGCATGCAGAGACAGGCATGGTAGATTACATGTAACATCCTGGTCATGTGCCTAAGATCACATGTGAGTCAAGCATGATTTTAAATGGATCTGGGAGAATAATTTGCTTAGTTGATGTGTATTCTTAAAGTCAGTTAGGCTTTAGCATATGTACGAGTAGGAAATCTTAGGCAGCATGTCTGTTAGGCCTCTTACTTCAGAAATAGGCTCTAAGCTGTGTAATCAAGATCCATGGTGTGCCTTTGAAATGAAAAAGGAATGTTATGTCTTGCTTATATATATGTGGTCTGTTTTTTGCCAGTAGAGACAGTGAAATAGTATAAGCAGAGACACACATATTGCATGTAGAGACAGGTATGGTAGATTACATGTAACATCCTGGTCATGTGCCTAAGATCACACTGTGAGTCGAGCATGATTTTAAATGGATTTGGGTGAATAATTTGCTTAGTTGATGTGTATTCTTAAAGTCAGTTAGGCTTTAGCATATGTACTAGTAGGGAATCTTAGGCAGCATGTCTGTTAGGCCTCCTACTTCAGAAATAGGCTCTAAGCTGTGCAATCAAGATCCAGGGTGTGCCTTGGAAAAGAAAAAGGAATGTTATGTCTTGCTTATATATATGTGGTCTGTTTTTTGCCAGTAGACACAGTGAAATAGTATGAGCAGACACACACATATTGCATGCAGAGACAGGCATGGTAGATTACATGTAACATCCTGGTCATGTGCCCAAGATCACACTGTAAGTCAAGCATGATTTTAAATGGATCTGGGTGAATAATTTGCTTAGTTGATGTGTATTCTTAAAGTCAGTTAGGCTTTAGCATATATACGAGTAGGGAATCTTAGGCAGCATGTCTGTTAGGCCTCTTACTTCAGAAATAGGCTCTAAGCTGTGCAATCAAGATCCAGGGTGTGCCTTTGAAATGAAAAAGGAATGTTATGTCTTGCTTTTATATATGTAGTCTGTTTTTTTGCCAGTAGACACAGTGAAATAGTATGTGCAGACACGCACATATTGCATGCAGAGACAGGCATGGTAGATTACATGTAACATCCTGGTCATGTGCCTAAGATCACACTGTGAGTCAAGCATGATTTTAAATGGATCTGGGTGAATAATTTGCTTAGTTGATGAGTATTATTAAAGTCAGTTAGGCTTTAGCATATGAACTAGTAGGGCATCTTAGGCAGCATGTCTGTTAGGCCTCTTACTTCAGAAATAGGTTCTAAGCTGTGCAATCAAGATCCAGGGTGTGCCTTTGAAATGAAAAAGGAATGTTATGTCTTGCTTATATATATGTGGTCTATTTTTTGCCAGTAGACACAGTGAAATAGTATTAGCAGACACACACATATTGCATGCAGAGACAGGCATGGTAGATTACATGTAACATCCTGGTCAGGTGCGTAAGATCACACTGTGAGTCAAGCATGATTTTAAATGGATCTGGGTGAATAATTTGCGTAGTTGATGTGTATTCTTAAAGTCAGTTAGGCTTTAGCATATGTACTAGTAGGGAATCTTAGGAAGGATGTCTGTTAGGCCTCTTACTTCAGAAATAGGCTCTAAGCTGGCAAACACGATCTAGGGTGTGCCTTTGAAATGAAAAAGGAATGTTATATCTTGCTTATATATATGTGGTCTGTTTTTTGCCAGTAGAAACAGTGAAATAGTATGAACAGACACACACATATTGCATGCAGAGACAGGCATGGTAGATTACATGTAACATCCTGGTCATGTGCCTAAGATCACACTGTGAGTCGAGCATGATTTTAAATGGATCTGGGTGAATATTTTGCTTAGTTGATGTGTATTCTTAAAGTCAGTTAGGCTTTAGCATATGTACTAGTAGGGAATCTTAGGCAGCATGTCTGTTAGGCCTCTTACTTCACAAATAGGCTCTAAGCTGTGCAATCAAGATCCAGGGTGTGCCGTTGAAATTAAAAACGAATGTTATGTCTTGCTTATATATATGTGGTCTGTTTTGTGCCAGTAGAGACAGTGAAATAGTATAAGCAGAGATACACATATTGCATGCAGAGACAGGCATGGTAGATTATATGTAACATCCTGGTCATGTGCTCAAGATCACACTGTGAGTCAAGCATGATTTTAAATAGATCTGGGTGAATAATTTACTTAGTTGATGTGTATTCTTAAAGTCAGTTAGGCTTTAGCATATGTACTAGTAGGGAATCTTAGGCAGCATGTCTGTTAGGCCTCTTACTTCAGAAATAGACTCTAAGCTGTGCAATCAAGATCCAGGGTGTGCCTTTGAAATGAAAAAGGAATGTTATGTCTTGCTTATATATATGGTCTGTTTTTTGCCAGTAGACACAGTGAAATAGTATGAGCAGACACACACATATTGCATGCAGAGAAAGACATGGTAGATTACATGTAACATCCTGGTCATGTGCCTAAGATCACACTGTGAGTCAAGCTTGATTTTAAATGGATCTGGGTGAATAATTTGCTTAGTTGATGTATTTAAAGTATGGAAATACATGTATTTTTAAAGTCAGTTAGGCTTTAGCATACGTACTAGTAGGGAATCTTAGGCAGCATGTCTGTTAGGCGTCTTACTTCACAATGTTTATTTAAGCTCTGCCTCCAGTGTGTGTGTATGTTTATCTAAAAGTAACTGATGCCCTCTTACATCAACCAGAATGTGGGGCAGCAGTTTTACAAACTGTAGCATAAAAATGAACTATATAGCCACGCTTAACTGATATTTTATGAAATTCCATTTTTAATTGTCACCCCTTTCATATATACTGCGACAGTTTCTGAAGAAAGTTTATTTGTATTTGCTTAATAAGAACTGTTTCAAACCTAGACTGCATTTTTTGCTGTGCAACCACACCTCCCCATCATGAAAGTAAGCACCACATTATAAGTAAATAGTACTACTAAGAAGTATGTCACCTACAAACTTGATAAAAGAAAACAGCGCAAGACACTGTTATTTTTCCGCCGTGATTTATACACCACACGGCAATTATATAAATGGCCCTTGAAACATATATAAAAACTTGTTTACCTCATAATTCCTCTCCACCACCTTATGGGCACAGTACACACCAGCCCTCTACTACTTTCTTTCTTTCCCCATACTCCTTTGTAAAATGTATCACAATATCATTGACAACAATGAACCGTTCCCACCCAATAAGGAGCAAACTTGGGTTCAGAACACTTTAGCCAATTAAATGTCCATCTTGTTCCAAAGACGAGCAAGGAATGACTGCTAAGCCTTCTACTATTAATACTTTACAGCCAATGAACATTAAACTCCGTAAAGTCCCGCTTGGAGCACGTTACCCTAATACCCCCGAACAGGAAGGAATTCTTAATAAACCTTTTCCACAAACTTCTTCTACGACTAACGGTTCCTATGAAAAAAATAAATATAAATCTCCAGCACAGTATGTATGTCAATTAGCAACATATAGTGATGAACTTCTAACCTCTGTACTCAAGCAAGTGATCCATGAACTGTTACTATGGTAACAGGCAGAAAAGTAGTGGCTGTACAAAAAAACTTTATATTTACCTTGGATCCTCCACAAGACAGAAACGAAACCAAAATACCACATTTGCAACCCCTTTCAACAGTTTTTTTAATAAAAAGAGGCCCCGGGGGTGGTTCGAGTGGAGGAGAAAGCGGTCCCAGGAACTCCGGGCGGCCATGAACCTCCCGCATACATATAGTCAAAGATCATGGGGTAGCAATCCCCGCGCAGGGGAGACCCTCTTGGCCCCCCATTATGAAAAACAAATTGCCCCAGAGATTTAACCCCCCCCGGAGGCTAATTAACAATAAACAGGCCTTCGCGCTTTTTTTCTTTTTCGCCCAAAACGCGTACCCTGCATTTTAAAAAAAAAAGATATATATATCCGGTGTGACGTCATATACGGCGCCTCGTACACGTACTCCACGTAAGATTCTAATTGTTCAAAAACATATATTTATGTATTTAATGTACATATTAAGGGAAGACATTATCTAGGATAATCATAAAAATTGTTTTTTTTTGTTTTTAAAAAAAATCTTTTTATTGAAATCAAATAACAAAAAACATAGAAGAAAACAAAAAAAAACAAGGCAGTACATTACAAATGTGTCATTTTGGCGCCATGGGGGGGGGGGGGTACATTTTCAAATCAGATGTCAGAAATATGCGATGAGATTGGGGAGGGGGGAGGAGACCAGGAATAAGCAAGATATCTAGATTCCCGTGGAGGAAACATCTGGCTGGGAGGACGACGGGTCAGTGTCCAATTCTGAATGGGGGGGAGTACATATATCACCATGGTATGCGTTCCATTGATTCCAAATTTTCCCCCATTTGCGGGGCGTGCCACGGGACACATACAATGTCTTTTCCCTAAACATGCACCAGTCCATGTTTTGTTGCCACACCAGAACTGTCGGTGGTTTCTGGGCACCCCATAACTGAGCAATGTCTCTCTTGGCAATCATATTACCCAAGGTCACCCATCGAAGCTGCGCCAGGTCATAATCATTCGGCTCCCAGACGTTCAACAGACACCGTCTCGCCTCAGGCATCAATTGCACACCCGTGACCTCACTCATAACTTCATGCACGCGAGTCCAATAGCGCCTCACAGCAGGACATTCCCAAATGATATGGAGAAACGTGCCCACCAAACCACAACCACACCTGCACATTCCATCCACAGAGAATCCCATGCGCACCAGACGGGGACCAGTCACGTAAACCCTATGAAGAATTTTGAGCTGGACAAACCGGAGGCGTGCCGGGATAGCCACTTCCTTCGGGGAAGAGATCGCAGCCTGCCAATCCTCGTCATCGAGTTCCAGATCATCACTAGTCCATACCTCTCGAAGGTCACTCAGTAGGTCGGTTCTGGCATTGATCAACTTTGTGTAAATGAGCGAGATCGTGCTATCAGGGACATGTCCATCTAGTACCCGATCTTCAAGAAAGGACGCCTCCGGAATATCCGAGCCCAGGGGAAAGACAGACAAAACCGCATGTCGGATTTGCGCATATCGAAAGGATTCTCTATCGGTCAAGTCATACTCAACTTTCAGCTCCTCAAACGTCTTGATTCTACCCTGGGTCCACACATCATTCACCCTGCTGATACCGATCACATCCCACTTGTCGAAACCCTTCGACTTCCAGAGGGATCCAAGTTTTCCCAACACATAAAGCGGAGTAGCACGAGTAAGCTTATCAGCCCAGCCCAGGGCCGCTGCAGCGCGATACCACACCTGTACTGCCGTTCTAGTGGGGCCCGTGAGAGATTTGTCAGCAGATCTCGCGTACACAGCCCTGTTATAGTCTCTACCGGGTAGCAGCCATCTATCCATCGCAAACGCCGGGTTCGGCAGAGGACCGTAAGTGCAGTGGTTGATGGCCCCCAGCTGAGAGGCCCAATAGTAGCGGCGGATATCCGGGAGCGCGATACCCCCGTCGTACCACGGGATCGTCAGCTCCGCAAGAGCGATACGAGAACGGCCCCCCCATATCAATTGTCTCTGTAGACTTTCAATCTCACGGAAGTAGCGGGCAGGCACAATATCAAGTGTATTTTGCAGCGCATAAAGGAACCGGTGGAGCGACATCATCTTAAACAACGCTGCCCGTCCCATAGGAGAGAGAGGGAACCTACTAAAATAGCGGAGGACGGAGTATGTAATCAACGTTTGGCGCCTCCGCAATATGAATATTAATGTATTACAAATGTATAACAGCGATTGACACACACGGCCCAGGAAAAGAAAGCGGCAAATTTAACACCTGAAATGAGGACAGCTTTGCTTGGCGAACTTAAAGAAAAAGAAAGAAACATGGTCTTGGAAACAAGGCTGCTCATGAGAGTACAAATGGTGCACAAAAAAAACCGGAAAGTTTCACATACTATCATAGAAATATAGGGGCATATTATCAAGGGCCGGTGTTAAAATTGTCGCCGTTTTATCGGCAGGAAACTGCCGATAAAACGGCAACAATGGGCTTGATAATACGCCCTTGTTAATTCCTATAGAAGCCCATGTTAACATCAGAACATGGGCTTGTATGGGAATTAACAAGGGCGTATTATCAGGCCCATTATCGCCGTTTTATCGTCAGTTTCCTGCCGATAAAACGGCGATAATTTTAACACCGGTAATTGATAATATGGCCCATAGCTCTTTTTTCACCAGTAAAGTTAGTTCTCAAAAAGAACTGTGGGGCATATTATCAAGCCTGGGCGATAAAATTATCGCCACTTTATCGGCAGGAAAGTGCCGATAAAATGGCAACAATGGGCTTCATAATATGCTCTATGGAATTCCAATCGAAGATCATGTTAGATGTCCTTCACATCTAACATGAGCTTCGATTGGAATTCCATAGAGCATATTATCAAGCCCATTATCGCCACTTTATTGGCAGTTTCCTGCCGATAGAGCGGAAATAATTTTATCGCCAAGGCTTGATAATATGGCCCTGTTTTTTTAGCCCCAATGCCCCCACGATCCTCCCCGCATCCTTCGAGAGCCGGCATTGCTTTGTCAGAAAGAGCAGCTTACATGCTGCTCTCTCTATCAATAACCAATCTGCTTTCCTACTTGAAAGAGAGAGCAGATTAACTTGCTCTCTCACTCACATAGGAAAGCAGTTTGCTGTGGTAAAGTGGGAACAGCGACGCTCCCGCCCTATCACAGCAAACAGCAGTGTCCAGGGGGTAGGCACCCCGAGACACTGCAGGAGCCGGCCCTGGGAAGCGGTGGTCCCCATGGCCATCAAGGGCTCCAGGAGGGGGGCCGCGCAACCCCCTCCCAACATTAAAAAGCCCCAGGGGTGCAGGTCCCCGGGACTGAAAGGTCATTTTCCATATTACTGCCCCAGGAAGGTAGCGGTCCCCGGGGCGTGTACTCGAGGAGGAGGAGCTGAAAACATATATATATATAGTTTTTTAAAACCCTGAGGGGGTGGCGGTCCCCGGGGCTGCGGGGGGCCTTACAAGCTCCCCTTTATGGATAAAAATTGCCCCCAAGATTTGGCACCCGGGAGGCTAATTAAGAACAAAAATGTAAGTATGTATGTATGTATATATATATATATATATATATATATCCCCTGACTAGAAATGCCTCACTCTGAAAACCGGCGTGCCTCTGGTGACTGGGCACCGTGAAAGCCTACGTGGAAGCGGTGAGGACTGATTAGGCCTAATGATTTTTTATGAACTGGTCTCCTCCGACCCTGCGTTAAGACTTTTAAAAACATGTGCTGCATTACATGTGGAGACGGAGCTTCTGTCAGTACATTTTTCCAAGCATGTCTGTTGGGTCAGTCCGGGCGTGATCTCAATTATCGGCGCCATTCCTTAGTGCACAGCACCACGATGGGGCATTATGGGCCTTTCAGTCCGTGCCGATAATAATCAACTATGCCGAGGTTGACAAAATACGCAATTAAGCGTTTGTTATATGAGTCATTTATTGTTTGTCAAGTATTTCACAACAATACTGATGGGCAGTGCTTTGGTGTACTTGGAAATTCAGCTCGGGACTTTCATTTAGGAGTCCAATACCAAATTGCAATATATATATTCACTTAAAAAAACGTAGGTTTCAAACTCGTTATAGTTAGGAATTAGCATTGAAAAAACCTTACAAATTCACTGAAAAAAACCATAGGTTTCACACCAGTTATAATTAGCTGGACATTTCACTCATACAAAACCATTGAAATTCCTCCGTTATAGTTAGTTGTACTCACTATAACTCGCGCGCCCGCAATCCACTGTTGATGATGTCACATATTACATCATTCATGACATGGTCAGTGACATCACTGATGACATCACTGATGACATCTCAAATGACATCAATGATGACATCACTGATGACATCATCCAGTGAATGTGGTTTGCTTTGATATTTAAATATGTATTATAAATACACTACTTTGCATTGAAGAATGAGTGGATATATAAATATAAATGTGTGAATGATGGATTTAGTAATAGTGTCATTGATTGTTTCCTTGACTAATTTGTAGAGTCTCACTATATATAATATGTAGTTATTTAACTGTGTTAAGGTCTTTATTGCTTTGACTTAATTGGTATATTAAAGACTATATTTGTAATTGGTTTCTTAACTGAGTATTTGTATGGGTAAATGAATGTCTATGTGGTTTGGTGGGGGTATGTAATTGCCTAAAAATGTGTGAATAGTTCATTCAGTAGGTAAATGAGGTTAAGACTACATGTTATAACACTTGTTTCAGTGAGTGTATATGTTTATGGGTGTGGTGGTGATTAAATATGTCTCTCAATAGTATATCTCCATTAAGTTTCCATAAAGAAGCAGTGTACGTTACAGTTATATCTAATTAAGAGAGCCTAAGACTTAGGGATTGTATGAGTCACTATATGGAGATCGGAATTTTTCTAATAGTCATTTTATAACACACTAAGGGCTAGATGTAGGTAATTATATTTTACCACTTCTTAAATACCGAATTTTACCGATTCGGTATTTAAGAAGTGGTAAAATATAGGGGGGGAAATGTAGGTAATTCCAGATGTGGAATTACCGAATCGGTAATATTCGGTATTTACCGATTTGGTAAATACCGAATTGGTAAATACCGAATTCTGCAAGGGTGCAGGGGGTGTCACTTTGACACCCTCTGGCACCCCAGAAATTGACATGTGCGCCATGTGGCAGACAGACATGCCCTGATGCCCTGCATGCACACCTGAATTTGGTATTTTAACACCCAATTGGATTGGGTGGTAAAATACCGAATTTGTAGGGCCTTTGGGACTCTGAAGAGTCCCACCTACATCTGAGATTTACCGAATCGGTAAAAATACCGATTCTGTAAAATATATGCCCCTACATCTGAAAACCCAAATACCGGTCGGTAACGGCCGAATTCGGCCGTTACCGACCGGCATTTTGGCTCCTACATCTGGCCCTAAGTGTATTGTTGAATAGATGAAGTGGTGTTTCTAGAAGTGTGTAGGTGAGTAAATGTAAGTATGATCCATTGTTTGCATAAGTCAATAAAATGTCTTTATAGGTGAATACAATTTGTGCTGGTGTGTAATGTTGAAATAGGCGTTTAAGTATATTTGTTAGTGTTCTGTTAATAATTCACTGTATATAACACTGAATCTATAGGTAAGTGATTAGATGTGCATATAGATCTATGATTCACTGAGTGGATGTTTAGAAAATACTATTGATGTGTTGATGGTTTGAAATAGGGCACTTTCTATTTTACATTGAGTGAAAAATATTATACTAGTGTGTGATGAGGTGTATTTCATTGTCACATGGATGATGTCATCACTGATGTCATCAGTGATGTCATTTGAGATGTCATCAGGAAGGTCATCAGGGATGTCATTGACCATGTCATGAATGATGTAATATGTGACATCATCAACAGTGGATTGCGGGCGCGCGAGTTATAGTGAGTACAACTAACTATAACGGGGGAATTTCAATGGTTTTGTATGAGTGAAATGTCCAGCTAACTATAACTTGTGTGAAACTTATGTTTTTTTCAGTGAATATATATATATATATATTTATTTATTTATTTTTATATATCCAAAGCAATCCTTACTCCTAACATGAAGAAGGCAAGCACACAAAGACTGCAGGATCAAGGCTTCTTTATTTAAAAGGGCCTCCTACGACCCAGCGACTGAAGAGACGCGTTTCGGCTGACTTCGCCGCCTTTATCAATCTGGTAGGCGCCATCTTATTTCAACTTATATAGCCTGTCCCCATTAACAGACATAGAAAAAATCCTAATTACCCAATGTGAAAATGTACAATACATATACACATTAACCATGTAATACAATCAATACAAAAGTGCATATTGAAAATTGCAATAAATGAAAATGATCTTTAAAATGCAAATTGCATTAAGGTACGCTGTATGTCTGCCTAATGCATAAGCAATTCACTATTGATTATTCACAATTAAACGATTAGCATGAAAAATGTAACACCATGTCTTCCGATGTTTTGGGAACATCCACTATTATTAAAACATATCCTTTCATATGGCGCTAACCCCCTCAGGTAGCATATTTAAAAAACATATAGGGCCATATGTATCATACTTCCGTTTTGCAAATTCCAAATAGCGAATTTTAAGGAATCGCTATTTGGAATTCGCAAAACGGTATGTATGTACAAAATTGCTATATAATAGCGATTCCTTACCATTCCTAATTTGCGATTAGCTAATTGCTAATCACAATTTACCCATTCATTTCTATGGGCCAGGAGCCCCATAGGAATGAAGGGGCAATTAGCGATTAGCAATTTGCTAATCGCAAATTAGGAATTTTTCCAAGGGTGCAGGGGTGTCTCAAGAACACCCTGCTGCACCCCTGAAAAAGACATTTGGGGGCATATGGCGCACATACATGCCCTAAGGGCATGTATGGGCGTCATATGGCACCTTTTGTTTTTTGGAAAAAAGCTTTTTGAAAAGAATTCGCAAATTACCACCAACTAGAAGTTGGTGGTAATTTGCGAATCCTTAATGGCATTTTTTTTATATTTTTTGTTTGATACATTGCATTTAAGGAATCGGAAAATTTGCGATTCCTTAAGTGCAATCGCAAAATAAGGAATAGAAAATGTTGCTATTACTTATTTTGCATCAAACATGTTTGATACATACCATATGTCTAATTAGCATTCGCAAAGGCCGAAATTCGCAGAATTTCGGCCTTTGCGGATGCTAATTAGCTTGATACATATGGCCCATAGACATATAAGCAGTTGCAGCTTGACATACGTCATACATGGGAGACTTAAATGAACTGCTTCTTTAGCTCTTTTTTTCGGAGCCTGACAACCTATAAGACTTTATCAAAACAAGCCTCACAAGCGCTGCAATTTGGTATTGGACTCCTAAATGAAAGTCCCGAGCTGAATTTCCAAGTACACCAAAGCACTGCCCATCAGTATTGTTGTGAAATACTTGACAAACAATAAATGACTCATATAACAAACGCTTAATTGCGTATTTTGTCAACCTCGGCATAGTTGATTATTATCGGCACGGACTGAAAGGCCCATAATGCCCCATCGTGGTGCTGTGCACTAATGAATGGCGCCGATAATTGAGATCACGCCCGGACTGACCCAACAGACATGCTTGGAAAAATTTACTGACAGAAGCTCCGTCTCCACATGTAATGCAGCACATGTTTTTAAAAGTCTTAACGCAGGGTCGGAGGAGATCAGTTCATAAAAAATCATTAGGCCTAATCAGTCCTCACCGCTTCCACGTAGGCTTTCACGGTGCCCAGTCACCAGAGGCACGCCGGTTTTCAGAGTGAGGCATTTCTAGTCAGGGGAAGACATGGATTTATATATATATATATATATATATATATATATATATATATTTATATATATATATATATATATATATATTACCTACTGGCGGTCGCCAGTAGGTATATATAGTTAGGATTTTTTCTCTATGGGATTTTTGAAAATTCTATGTCTAATAACTTTGGCGTTTGTAGACGGAATTGGCTGAAATTTTCAGGAAAATGGAACAGTATGTTTCTGAGCAGCCCCTGAGAATTCGGGGGGGTTTCGTCAAGGGGGGGCCGAGAAAAAAGGGGGGTCCCAAAACGTGTTTTTAACATTGAGTTTTCCATAGGGCGGTTGGCCTCACTTTTAGCCCGAACGGCTGAATGGATTTGCACGAAACTTGGCAAAATTGTAGGGACTGGTAGCCCGATGTGCCTTTGCTAGGTCTCAATATATGTGCTCCAGTGGATTTTGAGAAATTAACGTTCAAAAAAAGATATATATCTGTAACAGCGGACCAGGCAGCGCTCCAGTTCGCGTACTTTTCACGTTACGGAGCTTTGTGAAGCGAAGCTGATTGGTTCTCCGGCGTCTGTAAACATTCCAAACAGTCCGTAGCGGCCGCCATCTTGTCTCTCGGTAGGATCGAGAGACAAGAGGAGGCCAAAGCGAAGGGGAAAATGACCATAAGGGGGCATAGTAGATCCTCCCTGACCCCCTAGGTTTGATGTGGAGCTTTTAAAAGGGCCCCGCGGGGCAAAAAAAAATAATAATAATAATAATCGAACGGCTGAATGGATTTGCACGAAACGTGGCAAAATTGTAGGGACTGGTAGCCCGATGTGCCTTTGCTAGGTCTCAATATATGTGCTCCAGTGGATTTTGAGAAATTAACGTTCAAAAAAAGATATATATCTGTAACAGCGCTCCGCTTCGCTTACTTTTCGGGTTACGGAGCTTTGCGAAGCTGATTGGTTCTCCGGCGTCTGTAAACATTCCAAACAGTCCGTAGCGGCCGCCATCTTGTCTCTCGGTAGGATCGAGAGACAAGAGGAGGCCAAAGCGAAGGGGCAAATGACCATAAGGGGGCATAGTAGATCCTCCCTGACCCCCTAGGTTTGATGTACCATTTTGCCAAGTTTGGTGTAAATCCGTTCAGCCAATCAGGCTGTAGACGTATCTAAATGTCCTATGGAAAATTGCATGGGGAAAACACATTTGAAAGTGTTGAAATTTAGAACCAATTAAAATGTTACTTTGGTTTTGTATTTGTGTGTGATGAAAGTTAATTGGTTATGTATATATCTAAAATGAGAGGAAACCACAGCCATTTTGTGATACTACTGTCTGAGGTACATTTGTGAGGAATTTTTGGTGCTCAATTTCTGGTGTTTGATTTACACAGTACTAACGCTTCTCCTACTTTCAAAAAGGTGAGTTGTTAATTTGTAAGGGGAACTATGTTGTACACTTTAAGATAATTTGAAAAATGTTTTCTGTTATTTATTTACAGTCCTTCTGTTATACTAAATACTTGATAAAGTTAGTTTTATATTATGTATTACTAAAAACGATAAATGAAAGTGATTATTTTTTTCTGCAATTTACAGCAAGAAATTTCAAAATAAAATGGATCTCAATGAAGAGACCGTGACAATTTCTTTTGAATTATCCACTACATTTATTGAAATTGACAGCACCAATAATGAAATATTCTCACAAGGAGGAGATGACTTGAATGATTTTTTTGATCAATCTCTTGACGGCGAATTTATCGAATGTTTGGAGACCATAGAGTTACAAGAATCATCATTGCAGACTTTTCATGAGGAGATTCCTGATGAGATGATTGAAGAGGAAATTCCTGATGAGGACATGTTACTAGTTCTTTCAAATTATGAAAATTCAGAAGAATAAATTTATATTTAGAAATCAAAAATTGATTGAGACATTATTCATTTTTATTTTTAATTTATGAGGTTGTAGCGAAGTGATTGTAGTATAAAATGAGACTTATAGTATAGAGTGCAACATTTTTATGTTACATAGTAAGTTTACTCATATTTACTTCCCTTCTCCCACTATATTATCTCCAATGTGTATTTGACATCTCTTCTTCATCTCCGGCCTCCTTTCTCTCACTGTCTGTCTCTGATGCATCCTATCGCTGCCATTTTGTGTAATTACAGAAGAGAGTAAAATAAAATAGTTCAGAACGTGAAAAGGGGTCAAAGTAGAGTACCCCTCACCCCCTAGGCCTTCTCAGGCGGTCCCAAAAGGATCAGTTCCTGCTTTCCTGAGAGATTATGGTATGAGTTCCATATACCACAATAACTTGCATTACAACATGCAAGATATCTATCTCCTATTACCAACTTTTGGAGATATTCGCGCTAAGCGCGAATATCTCCAAAAACTAACACCTGTCCTGAGCAGTTCTTAGCCATGTTATCCAATGGGAGGTGGATAACATGGCTAAGAGCATTAGCTCGGTAATGCATGAATATCGCTGACTTTTCAGCGATATTCATGCATTGCGGCCGTTTTTTATCGCATTTGCGATAAACCTTGATAATAGCAAGGTTTATCTGCGATAATTTCTGACGATGCTTAGCGGTAAAAAATTCGTTGCTAAGCATCGTTAGCGATAAATATCGCTTAACTTTGGTAATATGCCCCAACGTCTGTTAACGTTCGATTCGAAGGAAATCAGGAAGTGTTGAAAAACATTGTCTGCGCCATCTTGCCTTTTTTCAAATGCCACACTTTTGTCGTGCACGGCAGCCATTTTAGATGCCTTGACCAGACCCACTCTCTGCACGCTGTCGATCCGTAGCATGTCTCCCCACCCTCGCAAGCATCTCCCCCAGGCACTGGTCACCCCCGCTCTCTGTCTTATGCATGGGCAATAAACCTCCCCCCATCTGCGCTGCTCTTCCCTGAGAATCACACTCTGTGCCCGCCCGACACCTCCCTTTCGCCCTATTCACTACCGCACCCTCTGACACTCCTCTTCCTCTGTGTCCGATTGTCCAGGCCGGTCCCAGGCTATCAGCTAGCCCTGCAGATGTAGTTTATGGCCCCAGCTGTAAAGAATCACCCCTCTTCAAAGGAGTTATAGTAGATCAAGGCCCACACCCGATGAGATCCGTCACACCACACGCGTTCCTACTATCTGAAAACCATCCTGTATTGTGATTGGGGAGGGGACCGAGCCTGAAGCGGAAGATTCCAGGGATGACTCTTTGTACATCAAAGTTTTTACAATTATGTGTCACATTAAAAATATATAGCACTCCAACAAAGTAGTAGGAATATAAAACTTTAATAACTTATAAATATATACAACAAAACAAAAACAGTAAAAACATTTAAACATTTTTAGGGAAAAAGAAGGAACAATGGTCAGTAGCGGTCGGTTGTGCGAATAGTCCCAAGGCAGCACAACGTCCAGATTTCTGGACGGCACCCAGGTGATGTTGCCTGGGTGCCGCACTGATTTGGGTTTCCGGCGTGGGGCGTCCCGGGGGGTGGGTCGTCAGTAGCGGTCTGTTGTGCGAATAGTTCCAAGGCAGCAGAACGCGCTGAAATGTGTATGGCACCAAGGTGATGTCCAGTAAGTTGCCGCCCTCCGAATAACGGCGTGGGGTGCCCCGGGGGGGGGGAGGCAGTCCAAAGTTCCGTTAAAAGGGCAAAGGAAAGGATCGGTGGTTTGAACCATCAGTCAAAAAGGGGAGGGGGTGCAACAATTTTTCCTACCGGGTCACACTGTGCTTTCACCGGAACTGATCCGAACTGTGGTCTGCAGGATTCTAGTCATTCAAACTGAGGCTGGCGCCAGCATGGGAGCGCCGACGTCCCGCGGCTACAGTTTCGTCACTGCACGGGCGATCATGGCAGTCATTCCCCATCGGGGGTGTCTGCGGGGGTCGGGGACTCCCGCGGCTCCTCTAGAATCTTCAAGGTCGTGGAGGACTACGGTGGTGGAGTCAACCAGTGACTGGGCCATTTCTTTATGCTGGGCCCGCTCTTGCCAGGTCGGCCGCCATTTTGAGAGTTCGGTAGCTACCGGCGATCGCGGGGTCAAATGAGCGGACGGGCTCCACCCTGCCGGGCGAGACGTTGCAGCATCGCCACAGTGGAAGAACCCTTTTCCGGGCGCCTGGAGCGCTGAGGGTGCAGCTGGGAAGCCTTCACCTGGGGAGGCGGGAGAGGCCTGTTCGCACCGTCTCTCCCACCCAGTGCACCCCACGGCGTCTCGCTTGACATTTGTTATGGCCGGACCAGGTGATGAGGACAAGGGGGGGGGGGTCGGAGGCATGTGCAAGACATCCCCCCCCAGTGTTGTCGCAGCCATTATAAAAGAAAGAAGAAATGTCCCGTCCGTCTTTGGGCCGGACCTCCGGTGGATGGCGGCCGGACGCCCTTTGCTCTGGCCCCATGAACGGGTTCCTTGGCTCATCCGGTGGGGCAGGCCTTGGCGTGTGGTGCCTCTCCTGGGCCTTTCGTGCAGTGGCCTCTCCACT
Source organism: Lissotriton helveticus (assembly GCF_964261635.1). Lineage (NCBI taxonomy): Eukaryota > Metazoa > Chordata > Amphibia > Caudata > Salamandridae > Lissotriton > Lissotriton helveticus. Next base: position 748,534,921 of record NC_136067.1, read on the forward strand.
CCCAGGCCCTCCATGGATGCTGGCCCAGACTGGGAAAGAGAGAGGGTCAACCTGCAATTCTCCAGTGTTACCGCCACCGCGGCCGGATCCCGTCGGCCTCGGCCTCTGGTTGATGGTGGCCGGACTGGGAGAGAGAGGGGAGGGTCGAGGACACAGACATTCCCCCCCTTGCAACTCTCCAGGGTTGTCGTAGCAATCCCCCTGGCCGGGTCCCATTGGCCTCGGCCTTTCCTCCGGCTACACCCTACGTGATGATCTTCTGCCGACGGTTGGCAGCAGGACCCGCCTTATATGTGTTGCTTCCGGCTGGGCGTAGCCGCAAACCTGTTACACTTTGGAAGTTTCCAGAATGGGGCGGATGTCTGCTGACTTGTATCTTTCCCAGTTTGCCGTTATTTGGCCGTGGCAGGCGGTGGGACAGACACGTTTTGGGGCAGTGAGGGGCGATGAAGCCTCGTTGCCTTGTGGCCGTTGCAATGTCACACTTGGTTTCTCTTACTGTTTTCAGGTTTCTTATTACGGGCTTACTTCTAACGTTTCTTGTTTCTAGGACAATAATAGGTTTTATCATTACGTATTGTTATCGTTTCTTTGTTTGTTATTTAATAAAAAGTTCATCAGTGGCCTACTGATTTTCGTTTTCCTATTCCTTTCTTTCCAGGTTGTTTCATGCTAAAGTTTCTGTTAACAGGATACAGTGATCACTTCGTTATTATTGCATATGTCCTTTTCACTAGGGGTGCTCTCTGGTCGGGCCAGATGACCTATCTCTAGTAAATGGTCCGGGTGAAACAGGTGCATCAATCAGTGGGGAGTAGATAGGCATGACAGATTACAACGGGGGAGAAAGGTCCGCATTACCTACCCTTTCACTACTTGCAAAGATTTTCCTACGTTTATTTGCAAACAGGGAATACCTCCAAACAGAACCAATTCCCAAACAGTCAATGTTCGGGCAAACAATCAATCAATGAGGAACGAAATAGGCACGACGTGTTAAAGGTTTGCGTTACCTACCCTTCACTATCTGCAAAGGGAGAGAGAATATTCCTATTCTTCCCCGTTTGCAGGCAGAGAAGATCCTTAAGAGAACCAACTTCGAACAATTCAATGCTCGATTCAAACAATCAACAAGGGGTACTGTGAACACAAATGAACGCCGCTTATGTACATACACATTGCTATTTTCAACAGGTTGTTCCTAATGTTTCTATTTTAGCGAGGTCAAAAAGAGATCCCATTAGTGGCCTACTGATTTTGCTCGATTCCTTTTGTTTTTTTACACGATTTTTCGCTATATGCAAAGACTAAACAGAGTATTGAGACTCTGTGCTTGTTTGTAAATAGAGAATGAACCAAAGAGAACCAATTCTAAAACAGTAAATGCTTGGATAACAATCAATCAAATGGAGAGAGAAGCAGGCACGACGGATTACAATGGGGGCAAAGGCCTGCGTTAACTACCCTTCACTATCTGCAAAGAGAGAGTACTCCTAATAGAAATGAGGGGGGGGGGGGCAGCATTGAAAGCAGATCAGTGTGCATAAACACGAAAATGTTTTTTCTTACCACGTACTTGACAATCGACAGCTTATGATATTTGCTATTAAAAAACCATTGAAATTCACTGAAAAAACCATAGGTTATAGACCATATATAGTTAGGAATTAGCATTTACAAAACCTTGAAAATTCACTGAAAAAACCATAGGTTATAGACCATATATAGTTAGGAATTAGCATTTAAAAAACCTAATTTTACTCACACAAAACCATTGAAATTCCATATATAGTTAGTTGTACTAACTATATATCGCGCACCCGCAATCCACTGCTGATCATGTCACATATTACATCATTCATGACATGGTCAGTGACATCACTGATGACATCACTGATGACATCTCAAATGACATCACTGATGACATCACTGATGACATCTCAAATGACATCACTGATGACATCACTGATGACATCTCAAATGACCTCACTGATGACATCATCCAGTGACTGTGTGTTTCTGTAAAGTTTAAATATGTTTTACATATTGAAGAATGAGTGGATGTATAAGTGTCTGGATTTAGTAGGTGCGTGACTGACTGTATGAGTGAGTGAATAAATGTGTCGTACTAAATGCATGGGTTAGTGACTAAACTGTTTGAATGTGAGCATCAGTATGTCTGTTGTGGTGTAAACTGCTGTATGTGTTGATCATTAGCTATACGAGAGGGTATATGTGTTATTGATTGGTTGCCCAAGTATTTGTATGGGAGATTGAGTGTGTGTGGGGGTGGCTGGGAGGTGTGTGACTCTGTGCATAGATGTGTGAGCAGTTGATTCACTAGGTGTATGGGTTCAAGAGTGCATGTGGAAACAGCTACATGGGCGGTTGACTGTGTGCATGAGTGTATTGATGAGTGAATTGATATCTCAATGCTACATGTCATAGTAAGTACATATGTAAAACACAGTACATGTGAGAGTTGGCATATATAAATAACTGTGCATGAGAGCCAGTGAATGTGTGAGTGGCTGTATGGATCATTGTGAACTTGTATCAGGGATTGTATAAGAGAGTAAATATGTGTTAGTATATGTTTGAATAAGTAAGGTGTGTATAACTGTATATTTGAGGAAATGGATGTGAGATTGATTCTTTGCATGACTGACTAGGTGTGTGAGTAACTCCATGGATGAGTGACAGTGTGTGAGTGTCTGTATACACTGAGTGTATCTAAGGTTATATTAGAGTCTGAAGAGGTTCATCGTATTAGCACATGAATGATGTCATCAGTGATGTGATCAATGATGTCAAATGAGATGTGATCAGTGATGTCATCAGTGAGGTCATTTGAGATGTCATCAGTGATGTCATTTGAGATGTCATCAGTGATGTCATCAGTGATGTCATTTGAGATGTCATCAGTGATGTCATCAGTGATGTCACTGACCATGTCATGAATGATGTAATATGTGACATGATCAGCAGTGGATTGCGGGTGCGCGATATATAGTTAGTACAACTAACTATATATGGAATTTCAATGGTTTTGTGTGAGTAAAATAAGGTTTTTTAAATGCTAATTCCTAACTATATATGGTCTATAACCTATGGTTTTTTCAGTGAATTTTCAAGGTTTTGTAAATGCTAATTCCTAACTATATATGGTCTATAACCTATGTTTTTTTCAGTCAATATATATATATATATATGTTTATATGTTTATATATATATATACAGACAACCATTCCCGGCTGCTCCCAGTCTCTAGTCACGGCGAGCCTGTGCGGGTGCCGGCCACCCTGAATATGTAAACAACCTTTCCTCCTGTTCGAAGAAATTCACAGACTACTCACGATGCTTAAGTGATTTATTTACACGAAATCAGCAGCTCCCTACCGACGCGTTTCGCCGTGACCAAGCCTTAGTGGCGAAACGCGTCGGTAGGGAGCTGCTGATTTCGTGTAAATAAATCACTTAAGCATCGTGAGTAGTCTGTGAATTTCTTCGAACAGGAGGAAAGGTTGTTTACATATATATATATTCACTGAAAAAACCATAGGTTATAGACCATATATAGTTAGGAATTAGCATTTAAAAAACCTTATTTTACTCACACAAAACCATTGAAATTCCATATATAGTTAGTTGCACTAACTATATATCGCGCACCCGCAATCCACTGCTGATGATGTCACATATTACATCATTCATGACATGGTCAGTGACATCACTGATGACATCACTGATGACATCATCCAGTGACTGTGTGTTTCTGTAAAGTTAAAATATGTCTTACATATTGAAGAATGAGTGGAAGTATAAGTGTCTGGACGAAGGATTTAGTAGGTGCATGACTGAATGTATGAGTGAGTGATTAAATGTGTCTCACTGAGTGCATGGGTTAGTGACTAAACTGTCTTAATTTGTGCATCATTATGTCTGTTGTTCTGTAAACTGCTGCATGTGTTGATCAGTAGCTATATGAGTAACTATATGGGTTATTGATTGATTGCCCAAGTATTTGCATGGGAGACTGAGTGTGTGTGTGGCTGGCTGGGAGGTGTGTGACTGTGCAGATCAATGTGTACTTGTATCAATGATTGTATAAGAGACTAAGTATGTGTTAGTATATGGTTGAAAACGTAAGGTGCTCTATGTTTAACTGTATAGATTAGAAAATGGAAGTGTGATTGATTCTTTACAGGACTGACTAGGTGTGTGAGTAACTCCATGGATGAGTGGCAGAGTGTGAGTGTCTGTATAGGTGTATGAGTGCATATGATAGTGTTGTAAAGATGATTGATTGTATGTATGAATGATTGTATGGGTGAATGAGTGAATGTGTGTGTAGACGTAGGAATCAGTGAGTGCGTATGTAGTAACTAGTATTGGTGTGTCAATGGTTTCAAAAATTATACTCTGTATTTAACACTGAGTGTAACAGAGGTTATATTAAAATGTGAGGAGATGCATTGTATTGTCACATGAATGATATCATCAGTAATGTGGTCATTGATGTCAAATGAGATGTCATCAGTGATGTCATCCGTGATGTCATTTGAGATGTCATCAGTGATGTCATCAGTGATGTCACTGACCATGTCATGAATGATGTAATATGTGACATCATCAGCAGTGGATTGCGGGTGCGCGATATATAGTTAGTGCAACTAACTATATATGGAATTTCAATGGTTTTGTGTGAGTAAAATAAGGTTTTTTAAATGCTAATTCCTAACTATATATGGTCTATAACCTATGGTTTTTTCAGTGAATTTTCAAGGTTTTGTAAATGCTAATTCCTAACTATATATGGTCTATAACCTATGGTTTTTTCAGTGAATTTCAATGGTTTTTTAATAGCAAATATCATAAGCTGTCGAATGTCAAGTACGTGGTAAGTGAAAACATTTTCGTGTTTATGCACACTGATCTGCTTTGAATGGTGCCTCCCCCCCCTCATTTCTATTAGGACTACTCTCTCTTTGCACATAGTGAAGGGTAGTTAACGCAGGCCTTTGCCCCCGTTGTAATACGTCGTGCCTGCTTCTCTCTCCATTTGATTGATTGTTATCCAAGTATTTACTGTTTTAGAATTGGTTCTCTTTGGTTCATTCTCTATTTACAAACAAACACAGAGTCGCAATACTCTGTTTAGTCTTCGCAGATAACGAAAAATCGTGTAAAAAAAAAGAAAAGGAATCGAGCAAAATCAGTAGGCCCCTAATGGGATCTCTTTTTGACCTCGCTAAAATAGAAACATTAGGAACAACCCCTCATGACAAATACAAAACTAGTGAGATGAACTGAACTCCACACAATGATGGCTGCAAAACAGCTCGGCTCCGCCACCCACCCCGCCCAAAATAACGATAAAGAACGGCTGCCATGATTGGTTGCGGAATGACCACGACGGAGCTACGAAATGGTGCTGCTCTCATGCTAACCCCAGCTTCAGTCTCAAACATCCAGAAACACTGTAGACTACCAATTCGATCAGTTCCGGTAGCGCCCCAATGTAACCCGGTAGAGAAGAACTAGCCCTCCCCTCTTTGACTGATGGTTCTTGTTGCCTGTCCCTTCTGTTGCCATTTAACAGAACTATTTAGCCTGCTGAAAGGGGTTGTGTTCCGACCGCTGGTTGGTGGAGACATTTTGACTATATTCTGTACCTGCGTTGTCGCATAATGCGTCATATGACGCGCCGCGTTAGCGCATCCGGAAGTCATCCGGGGCGCGCAGCGCGTAACGTAAGCATAACAAGTCATGTGACTTGTTAATAAAACTTTTCATTGGTTCATTTTACTTTTCTTATTGTAATGATGAAAGGCTTGGTCATATGACCTAAAAATTACGCTTTTCATTACTTCCGAACATTATTTTTTCTTAAATATATGTTATAATGTTCCCAGCTAATGTACTTTCCCGGAAATTTTACAACTGTCCTGCAAGTAAAATATATTCTTTTTTCGAGAAAAAGAGCGTTTCTTCGTCCCATGACGGAGCCGTTGAGCAAAAGAGGGTCGACCTGCTGTCTTAGTCGCCGATACGCCTGAATATGAGATTCTTATCGATCACTTTATGTTGCAGGAATAGAAAACACAACAGCCCTTGACCATTTATCTTTACTGCGTTCCTTCGTATTATACCTTTTACCCTTCATGTAATTGGTCTGCTTTATTTCACTTGCCTTTTAATGATTCTAAAACAGTCACTATTATTAAAAACTTTACCAATGTATATACTACTACCATGTTTTCTTTTAAAAACCTTTATTGTGAAAATGTCATTATACAAATACGAGCCTATAACCACGTGGGCCTGCCACAGAGCAAACTGTAATCGTATATGATGAATAGACATTTACACTGTAGAGGAACGTAACGGGCGGGCCATTAGGTTGCAAGAACTAAGGTGTCTAACAGTTACGGAATCGGTGGACGTACATTTTATAATTAAAATACGACAGGGCCAGTTACAATAAAATTATCTAGATATACATTTGCGGGCAAGTACCATGGGTGACGTTAATTCGAACTTTCAACAGTACAGTAATCAATAACACATCAGAACTTAATATCAATAGGGATGTCGAAATAGTCAATCAATTCTCGTCCCCGCCCGCCATGTACTTCAAAACTGCATACGTATCTCGTGATTTCAAGGTTCTGCAACCAGTACACAACAAGGAGTTACGAGTCCCATTTATTCCGGCGCCATTTTGGGCGAGGACGGGCAGGTCCAGGATATAGTCAAAATGTCTCTACCAACCATCGACTATGATGATGTTCATATGCTGTATTTATTAGAGTAACACTCATCTGTCCACATGAAATTAATTTGCCACAATCTAAACATGTCATTTTAATCTTTCCAAAGTTCTTCTAAATATTTGGGACCGTTTCCCTTGCCTCTGAAGCTCTCAGTGCCACTTCTTTGATGAATGTACTAGCAGGTCAGGGGTTCTCCTCCAAATCTCTCTTTTATGCAGCACTATAATTAATTGGTGCCACCTCTCCATATGACGATGCATGGTATAGTTACCACAACTATATTTTTTTTCGGTTCCTCTGGAGAGTTCATCGTGGCAGATGAAGCGTGTAACGTACCGGGCATTTACCTTTTTTTGCATGTACAGGAAAGGAAAAAAAAATCGAGCGTCCGAGTTCTAAGGTGTCCCAGGGCCATTTTAGTGGACCAGGCCCAAATCCAAAGAACAGGCCGCCATTTTGAGAGTCCTCTTGCAGCCGCCTGTCGCTGTAGCATCAAGAGCAGCCGAAACTCAGCTGAATGGCAACTGAAACGGTAAAGGGGCGCCCCACTACAGCAGACGAGCCTCCACCTAGGAAGGCCCATTCACGCCGGCTCCCCCCCCCTTCGGGCACCCCACGCCGTTATTCGGAGCAGTATTGTAGGATGGCCACACCAGTGCGGCAACTTGCTAGACATCACCTCGGTGGTAACCGAATCTCAACGCCTTGTGGTGTCTTCTATTCAAAAAACATTGTTATGCTGCCTTCGACCTATTCGCCGCAAGTGCGCACACAACTCAACTGCATAGCTTGCTAGACACCACCTCGGTGCCATCCGGATCTTGGAATGTCAGCACCTTTTGGTGTCTTCTCTTCAGAAAATATTGTTGCGCTGCCTTTGGCCCCATTCGCACATCAGTCCGCTACTGACGCCATCTCACAGGCTAATGGGGCGCCCCACGCCGACTTTCAGCATTGTAGAATGACCACACCAGTACAGCAACTTGCTAGACATCACCTCGGTGCCATCCGGATCTCGGCGCCCCACTGCAGATGAAGTGCCTCTCAACTATGAAACCACCACGGTGACATCCGGATCTTGGCGCGTTGTGCTGCCTTCGGCCTATTCGCACATCGGTCCGCTACTGACGCCATCTCACAGGCTAATGGGGCGACCCACGCCGAGTTTCAGCATTGTAGGATGACCACACCAGTACAGCAACTTGCTAGACATCACCTCGGTGCCATCCGAATCTTGGCATCTCAACGCCTAGTGGTATCTTCCATACAAAAAATATTGTTACGCTGCCTTTGGCCCCATTCGCACATCAGTCCGCAACTTAGACATCACCTCGGTGCCATCCGGATCTTGGCATCTCAGCGCCTTGTGGTGTCAGTCAGAAAATATTGTTGCGCTGCCTTTGGCCCCATTCGCACATCGGTCCGCTACTAACGCCATCTCACAGGCCAACGGGGCGCCCCACGCCGACTTTCAACATAGTAGGATGGCCACAGAAGTGCGACAACTTACTAGACACCACCTCGGTGCCATCCGGATCTTGGCGCGTTGTGCTGCCTTCGGCCTATTCGCACATCGGTCTGCTACTGACGCCATCTCACAGGCCAACGGGGCGCCCCACGCCGACTTTCAGCATTGTTGGATGGCCACACCAGTGCGGCAACTTACTAGACACCACCTCGGTGCCATCCGGATCTTGGCGCGTTGTGCTGCCTTCGGCCTATTCGCACATCGGTCCGCTACTGACGCAAACTCACAGGCCAACGGGGCGCCCCACGCCGACTTTCAGCATTGTAGGATGGCCACACCAGTGCTGCAACTTGCTGGACACCACCTCGGTGCCATCCGGATCTTGGCGCGTTGTATTGCCTTCGGCCTATTCGCACATCGGTCCGCTACTGACGCCGCCTCACGTGCCAACGTATTTTCTACGCATTTTATACCCTATGCCGCATAACAGGTCATGTGACTTGTTTATAAAACTTTTCATTGGTTCATTTTACTTTTGGTTTCCTAATGATGGAAGGCTTGATCATATGACCTAAAAACAACACTTTTCATTGGATGAAAACTTTTTTTTTTTTCCCAAACGATGAAAGCCCCACCTTGTTTCTGGATGTTTCAGACTAAACTGGCGTCAGCATGAGAGCACCACCATCTCTAGCTCCGTCGTGGTCATTCCGCGAGCAATCATGGCAGCCGCTCCCCACCAGAAGCCTGCAGGAGTCGGGGCCCCCAAAACTTTTGATGAATTCTCAAGGCGGAGGGGACGCTTTCGAGAATGGGGTCCAAGACCTAGCAGACAAGCGTCCGATTTCCAAGGTGTCCCAGGGCCATTTCAGTGGACCAGGCCCAAAAAGGAAAGAGCCTGCCGCCATTTTGAGAGTCCTGTGACAGCCGCCTATCGCTGCACCGCAAGAGTGGGCGCAACTCAGCTGAATTGCGGCTTTTGACACAGTGGACCAAAAACGGACGGAATGGCAACTGAAACGGTAAAGGGGCGCCCCACTACAACAGATGACACTCCACCTGGAGAGGCCCGTTCACGCTGCCTCCCCCGGGGCGCCCCACGCCGTTATTCGGAGCAGCATTGTAGGATACCAAAACCAGTGCGGCAACTTACTGGACATCACCTTGGTGCCATCGTTCTGCTGCCTTGGAACTATTCGCACAACAGTTTGCTACTGATGACCCACCCCCCGCGACGCCCCACGCCGTTATTTGCTGGGTGGCAACTTACTAGACATCACTTTCGTGTCATCTAGATTTCGGCGCGTTCTGCTGCCTTGGAACTATTCGCACAACAGTTTGCTACTGATGACCCACCCCCCGCGACGCCCCACGCCGGAAATCTGGACGTTGTGCTGCGTTGGGACTATTCGCACAGCCGACCGCTACTTCGTTGTTTTTCCCTAAAAATGTTTATATGTTATTACTATTTTTGTTTTCTTGTATATATTTATAAATTATTAAAGTTTTATAATCTTACTACTTTGTCGGAGTGCTATATATTTTTAATGTGACACATAATTGTAAAAACTTTGATGTACAAAGAGTCATCCCTGGAATCTTCCGCTTCACGCTCGGTCCCCTCCCCAATCACAATACAGGATGGTTTTCAGATAATAGCAACGCTTCTGCTGTGACGGATCTCATCGAGTGTGGGCCTTGATCTACTATAACTCCTTTGAAGAGGGGTGATTCTTTACAGCTGTGGCCATAAACTACATCTGCAGGGCTAGGTGATAGCCTAGGACCGGCCTGGACAATCGGACACAGAGGAAAAGAAGTGTCAGAGGGTGCGGTAGTGAATAGGGCGAAAGGGAGGTGTCGGGCGGGCGCAGGGTGTGATTCTCAGGTAAGAGCAGCGCAGATGGGGGGAGGTTTATTACCCATGCATAAGACAGAGAGCGGGGGTGACCACTGCCTGGGTGAGATGCTTGCGAGGGTGGGGAGCCATGCTAAGGATCGACAGCGTGCACAGAGTGGGTCTGGTCAAGGCATCTAAAATGGCTGCCGTGCACGACAAAAGTGTGGCATTTGAAAAAAGACAAGATGGCGCAGACAATGTTTTTCAACACTTCCTGATTTCCTTCGAATCGAACGTTAACAGACGTTGGGGCATATTACCAAAGTTAAGCGATATTTATCCCTAACGATGCATTGCAAAGATTTTTTTACCGTCAGAAATTATCGCAGATAAACCTTGCTATTATCAAGGTTTATCGCAAATACGATAAAAAACGACCGCAATGCATTAATATCGCTGAAAACTCAGCGATATTCATGCATTACCGAGCTAATGCTCTTAGCCATGTTATCCACCTCCCATTGGATAACATGGCTAAGAACTGCTCAGGGCAGCTGTTACTTTTTGGAGATATTCGCGCTTATCTCGAATATTTCCAAAAGTTGATAATAGGAGATAGCGATGTTAGCGACTGTTTCCAGTCGCTAACATCTTGGCATGCCCACTTTGCATGTCATTAGTGATAAATATCACTCACATGCAAAGTGGGGCCCAAGATGGTCGCTATCTCCTACTAGCCGTCGCTAACTGGTGTTAGCAACAGCTAGGTAATACAGATATAATTTTATCTCCGCGAAGCGGAGCGCTGTTACAGATATATATCTTGTTTTTGAATGTTAATTTCTCAAAATGCACTGAAGCACATATATTGAGACCTAGCAAAGGCACATCGGGCTACCAGTCCCTAATATTTTACCAAGTTTCATGCAAATCCATTCAGCCGTTCGATTATTATTATTATTTTTTTATTTTGCCCCGCGGGGCCCTTTTAAAACCTCCACATCAAACCTAGGGGGTCAGCGAGGATCTACTATCCCCCCTTATGGTCATTTGCCCCTTCGCTTTGGCCTCCTCTTGTCTCTCGATCCTACCGAGAGACAAGATGGCGCCCGCTACGGACTGTTTGGAATGTTGACAGACGCCGGAGAACCAATCAGCTTCGCTTCACAAAGCTCCGTTGCGCGAAAAGTACGTGTCCTGGAGCGCTGCCTGGTCCGCTGTTACAGATATATATCTTTTTTTAAACGTTAATTTCTCAAAATCCACTGTAGCACATATATTGAGACCTACAAAAGGCACATCGGGCTACCAGTCCCTACAATTTTGCCAAGTTTCGTGCAAATCCATTCAGCCGTTCGGGCTAAAAGTGAGGCCAACCGCCCTATGGAAAACTCAATGTTAAAAACACGTTTTGGGACCCCCCTTTTTTCTCAACCCCCCCTGGACGAACCCCCCCCCAATTTTCAGGGGCTGCTCAGAAACAAAATGTGCCATTTTCCAGAAAATTTCAGCCAATTCCGTCCACAAACGCCAAAGTTATTAGACATAGAATTTTCAAAAAACCCATAGAGAAAAAATCCTAACTATATATACCTACTGGCGACCGCCAGTAGGTAATATATCCAACTAAATCATGTTATTGCTCTTGAAGGGGACTGAAGTGAGTGGGATCATGAATTCTGAGGAAGGTCAAACGACCCCTTGTGGGCGATGAATAACAGCTGAAACATGTTGACTAAATGAGTAGTATAAAGGGATGAAAGGGCAATAATTCCCCCCTGTGTCATTCCCCGAATTTACTCTTTTTTAACCCTATCCAGGGAGCCATTCAATAAAGAGAGGTTAGGGCATCCCTTAGATAGATTTAAATCCAATTTCTTATTGTTGTGTTGATGACTGAAGACGGTTATATGTCGTTACAACGAATTCATTTGCAACGCATGCCTTTACCACGCATGCGTTACAACGGAATTCGTTTTTTACGCATAACCTTTACCACTAATATTCCTTTACCACGCATAGATTAACAACGTTTTTCGTTGTTAATTTATGCATGGTGAGGGCATATTCTTGTTAAAGGTTACACCTGTCCTCTTTCACGTCCCCAGCCTCTACTCCTTTTAATTACCCCTGAAAAAAAAAAAATCATTTCCCCGTACCTTTTTAACTCGTCTCCTGTCCATCTTCTTTGTTACGTCTTTCTTCTTGGTTACGTCGGCCGAGGAAGCGGAAGTTTAATTCCGTTTCCTCTTTTACGACGCTGATCACTTGATGTTCGTCACTTCAGGTTAGTTCTTGGCATTCTTTTTTTGGGGCGGGAAGCCCCCCCAATCACCCCCCCTTTTTTTATCCCTCGTTTTTTTCGTTTTGGGGGGGAGACCCCCCAAACCCCCCCTTTGTTTTCATTTACCACACATACCGTTAATACTTATATTTCGTAGTAAAGATAGGCGTGGTAAATCCTCTCGTTGTTACCACGCATGCGTGGTAATGCATGCGTGGTAAAGGTTTTCGTGGAAACGGCCGCGTTGTAGTGGCCGTTTCCCACTCAAGACCAGCCTCCAATCATGACGAACCTCAGTCCTTAAGCCCAAACCCCTCATACAGCAGAAGGACTTCCATCAGCCAGATGGGCAGATCTACTTATCAGACAAACAAATGCCCATCTGCTAAACTCTAAATCAGGCCCTTAATTTCAGCCACTGGTGACTGCTTGGGGTGTATTTCTATGCATCATGTTTAACCGACTGTGCCAAATGAGAAACAGAGCAGTTAGAGCAAAATGTACAAAAAGGAAGCTGAGAGAAATCGCTTGCCCAATTTGGTGAACTAATTGATATTGATAGTGAAGGTGCAAGTTTTGTGACCCCCAAGTGTTCTGTTTTTCCGCACTCTGACCAATGTGCAAAAAACTTAAGAAGACGAATTTAGTTGCCCATAATTCTTTTTTGAGATATTTGCTGCAGAATTGTTATATGGTCAAAGCTATACGTCTCACAGAAAGGCATTCACTAAAATTCGGTACGAAGATACAATCATCATGTTATGAACAGGTATATGTTTAATAACGTAGGTATTTAAAATAAACTAACCCTGCATACAGTTTCAATATCTGAAAAAGGGAGTGTAAAATTAATATTGATTCTCGGTAGGCCATGGGATGCGAATGTGTTAATAAATGGCTCTCGCTGTCTGTTTCAAATCAGCAACCTGACGATAACAAGAGCTTCCTGCTGCTTTTATTACAATTCAACCGCAGGACAGAACGACCTTTTACAACTTATTGAATGGGAGAGTGGAAGTGACATTCGAAGCAGGATACATGCGACGAGAATACTTCACATTAAGATGGCTTCCCAAATTATATAGGAGGCGTACTTGAAAGCAGGCAATTCTGACTCGCACGCGCCTCCGAGAAGGTCAGTACCTCTACCTCTGAGCAGGGTATGACAAAAACATTCACCGAGGGGCTCACTGATGCGTGCAGGTGGAGGCATGAAAAGCACGCCCCTGTCATTCTTCATCTCCCCGCCATTCTCTCCAAGGATACAATTATCAGTTTATTTAAATCTGCCTGAGTTCATTTTCCCTACGTCAACAATTGGGCAGCGTTGGAATTTTGAAAGGATTGACGCGCGTGGAGGAAGCATTCAGATGGTAATGAAGAGGGTTCTCTTTTCTGTTTAATAAGCATCTTCACGCTCAGGCAGTGAGACAACCTGAACGTGCCAAAGATTTACGTCTGAAGAAGATGAGCGAAAAATAATAAAAAGAGGTGAAGTGCGGGAAAAACAACGGTGGAAGCAGAGGTACCTCTGGCGTCCCTAGAACAATGTAACAGCTGCTTCTCCTTGATGAAGAATGTGTAACATTATTTTAGAGGGCACTTTTTATATAGTGTTTAAAATTAGACCCAGGTTCGTAATCTTTATAGGAAGTGTTAAAGTTAAAGTAGACCTGTTCTGTACTGTACAACAGGACAAAAACAAACTAAAGCACATTTTCACATTAAAGTTTCTGACTATGTGACCTGCAGACGCTGAAGCAAATAGGCAGTGATTTCAGACTGCTTTTAAAATGTGGTTTATTTATTTGTAAATTTACTGACTTAAATGTGTTTGCTCTCCAATGAAGTGGATGTTTATTATTTGTGTTGTGTAGGCAGTGCGAATTCACACCCCATCACATTATCACATTTACCATGTCAAGCATGCACATTGTCACTTTTATAGTGGTAAAATTTACATTGTCAAGATTTGCTCTTTATTGCAATTTTTAGAGTAATTGTAAAGTTTAGATTTAGAGTTATGGTTTGCATTAGGGGTAGGAGGGTGAGGGTACGGTTTGGTGTTGGTCAAATATTAAGGTAAAGTGACTAAGTTAGAGTTAGTTGTTGAGTTTTAGGTTTAGATTTAGAGTTTAGGTTAGTATGAGTTTTAGGGTTGGGGTAGAGTCAAGATGGCGGGCTGAAGCCGCCACGTGAAGGAGATTGCATGGAGTAGCTCCCCACCGCTTCCAGAAAAATTACGAGGAAAGCGTTTATGTAGCGTTGTTTTCTAGCGCTGTAATCTGCCGAGACTGGAGCAAGCAAGAGGGGCAAATATAAAAAACTTGGAGCTTGCTTTACTCGAAAATACTCCTGCGGGGGAAAACGGGGGAAAACGCCCGCAATTCCATTATAGCTGTCTATTACTGTGGCTGGATTTGGATGCTGCAGTTTGTTTGTCGGCTGAGCAGAGGGGTTCTGCCGGTTTGGAGACTCAGGAGTACTGGCCCCCTCCGAACGCTCGTTAGGGCATGTAACGGGGCGGGTCTTGGATTACCCTCCTCTCAGCTGTGTGTTTTTCTGAGGGAAGACCGAACGCCGTATCTACCAACAGAGCCGCCACCAGAGTCGAGTTTCGCTGTTGCGCCGATGACATCGAGGCAGAATACCCGCTCCACTAGAACTGGAAGAGCGGGGAAGACGGGGAAACCGGACGGCACAGGTATGATGTCTGCCAGCGAAGCTAAAGCGGCATTGGGGAACTCTGCTGTGAAAGTCAAGATGGTTACGGGTGTCATGGGTGTTAGCACTGGAGGCAAAGGTATAGCTAATGTCACGATGGACAAGCAGTCACCCTGCCCAGCTACACTTGACAGAAGCACCAGTAACAATGTCGAACTATCGGTTCTTTGTGATGAAACCTTAAACCACCAGATTTTGCCTTCTCGAAGCGAATTAGAGGGGGTAGGAAGCAATGAAGTAACCGCTATAAAAAC
This sequence comes from Lissotriton helveticus, assembly GCF_964261635.1. Lineage (NCBI taxonomy): Eukaryota > Metazoa > Chordata > Amphibia > Caudata > Salamandridae > Lissotriton > Lissotriton helveticus. The sequence goes on from NC_136067.1 coordinate 748,550,267, forward strand.
AATCAGCACAGCCCCAGCCCCTCTTACTATCGCTGACACAGGCAAAGTGACCTTTAAGGGAAAAGACAAATGTAAAGACAAGATTGACAAGGTTGATAAGGCTGACAAGGCTGAACTTCGTATTGATGGAGATTCTGCCCTTGAGGCTGAGACCATAAGTGAAAAGGAAAGCGACATTGTAAATCTCGAAGTTGTTGCAGTAGAAGGGGATGCAAATACAAATGCAATAACAAACGTCTATTTAGACTCTGCGCCAGTAATTCCTCATTCTACTATAAACACATATGTCGACCCAACCAGCCATATGGATACAGCACAAACTACTCAAGTGGCTTATTCAATCACAGCCGAATCTACATCTGAGAAGCAACTTGGCGAAATTCTACCGGGAAAAAATATCGCTGCGTGCTTACATAATGATGAAATGGAGAGGGCAGAAGAATGCTCCAATCCTGACTACGAAGACATTTTTGAAGAGGGCGAAACTGATACTGAAACTTCCACTAATAGAACTACTGCTTGTCGAGTATCTGGCCTAAGGAAAGCAAAATTGAAGGCCAAAACTAAACAAAAAACTACAATTTGAAAACCGCTGAATAAAGACCCTATTGTAAATAAGAAGGGATGAAAGGCTATAGTTGATGATAGCCCGTTGAGAAAATGGATTGAAGCAAAAGGAGGAGTGAAGGGTATGGCTTTAAGACTTTCTGGAGCAAGCCCTGAGGAAGACTCGAATTTACGACACAAAAATATACCTCCCAGAATGGAGACTACTAAAACGAATGTAGATATAATAGCTTCACCAGCTCTACTGACCAACAATGGACCTAGTGACGTGGACTCCACTACGGTAATACAGCCAGATACTTTAGCTCCAACCCTATCTATTAACTTGACGAGTAGTCCTGTAGCTAACGCCGCCATCAATTCACAAGCGGATCCAATAAGCTCCAAGACAAGCTCAACTCCGATTGAAAGTGACTCTGACAACCACCCATTGGAAATATCAAATGCTGAAAATATTGAAACAGCGAAAATAAATGCGGGCCCTAGTTCTCTGGTTGCTAGTAATTTGGCCACAACATTGGAACACAGTGACACACCAAGCCAACCGCCAACCCAATTAGTAATACAGGGGGAAATAGTAAAAGTACATCCAGATACTACATCTACGGATTTAATCATGCAAACTCTTATGGCACAAAGACAAGAAAGCCAACAACAATACCTGCAATTAAGAGAAGATAATACCAAATTGCAAGCTTTTATGAGCGAAGTGTGTCAAAATCTTGAAGGGGTCACGCAAGAGATGGAAGACCTAAAACAACGAGTTGTTGAAGTAGAAGAAGGCGCCATTCGATCGGAATCAACAACAAGATCCCATTCAACATGCATATCTAAATTGGAGGCTAAAGTGCAGGAAATGGAGAATAGGGCGCATAGACACAACCTTAGATTGTTTGGAATTCCTGAGGGCACTGAGGGGGCCGATCCCAGAACCTTTGTTGTGAAACTTTTCCAAAAGGCCTTTAGCGACTTATCGGATTGGGACTGGGACTCCCAACTACAGCGGGTTCATAGATTGCTTCTCTTTCAAAAGAACAAAAACAATAAATTCCCTAGACCATTTTTTATATATTTTGGGAATTTTCTGTTGCGACAAGCAGTGTCTCTTAAAGCTAAACCTAATAGCCCAGTCACTATCGATAATATTACCTTTTTTGTACGCTCGGACTTGAGTAAGGGCACAATGGATCGACGCTGGGAGCTCCGCAAATTGATTGACTCTTTCAAAGCTATAGGCTGCATGGTTTATCTACAGGAACCTGCCCGCCTTAAGGTTATTAGAAATGGCCAGTCATTATTTTTCACTGAACCGGAAGAGGCGATCCTAGCTCTAGAGAAATTTACAAGAGAGCAAGACAAATGAAATAATATTGACATTAACAGGACATGATCCTGATTATTTGAATATTTAGAAACAATTTGAATTTACATTGCCAAATGGAGGCACGCTTCGGTTGAAACTTTCCTTTTTTTTTTCTTTTTCTTTTCACACTCTTTACTTTTTTTCTTTTACTCTAACGCTTTCCTTCTTTTTTGATGAATCTATGACTTTAGTTTGGAAGCGGAAGTGGTAGTCTCCATGCTCATCACTTCACTGTGCTGCCCTTCCAGCGGCAGCAAGGGATAGAGGGGTGCTCCCCCCTTAGGGACCTGAGGGTGAGAGGGCGGGTGGGAGGGGTCAGGGCTCTGGTGTGGGTGGGGATTAAAAGGGGGAAAATATTTTATTGCAAGAATAGAATATGGGCAGAAACGGAAATTAAAGATATTGAGTTTTTCTATATCAAGCAATATACTATGTAGAGGAGGTCGAGAAATATAAGTACAAGCTATGTCTTTTCTTAGATGTTTAGTGTGGAATGTTGCTGGACTCAATAATAAATGTAAGAGGAGATTGGTACCAGAAGAAATGAACATGTATAAACCACATATGTCATTCATTTCTGAAACTCATATTGGGTTTCAATCTCGTAAGCTCTTATCGCAAATGGGCTATGACCTTGTTGTTTGTTCAACCCTAGGGGCATCAATTCGGGGTGTAGCTATTCTGAAACAAAAATGGTTAAGAATTAATGTCATTAAAACTGCAGCTGATGCCAAGGGGAGGTGGGCAATAGCACAGCTGCAATTTGATAAAAAATGCTATGTATTTTGTATTGTCTATGGACCCAATATAGATGAACCCAAACTATATGAGCAATTGAATATTGAATTACTCGACTGGGAAGGCGAACTGTTGATAATGGGGGATTTTAATTGCGTCATGAATTATAAAATAGATTCTACAAGTAAAGGAAATAGAACTAGGATGGGTAAAGTTAGGACAGCTATAATAGAACTGGCCAGGATTCATAATTTCAAAGATGCTTGGCGTATTAAACATCCCACCATAGCTGGCTTTACATACTATTCGGCTCCACATAAAGCCTGCTCTAGAATCGACATGATATGGGCAACAGACAATATTCTGGAGAACTGTGACATAGAACTTTGCCCTAAAGTTACTTCCGATCACAATCCGATACTGTTTGAATTTAAAATTTTGGATAGTAAACAAACCCCCGACAGTTTACATTCCCTAGATATCTACTAACAGACTCTAAATTTATTCTTGGTACTAAAAGTCACATAAAGGAATTTATATTATTGAACATTAACTCAACAACTGTTAATTTTGTATGGGATGCGTGTAAATGTAGCATTAGAGGCTATGTACAACAATACATTTTAAGGGACAACGCTGAAAAACGTGGCGTAGAAAAATTGACTACATCTAATATTCGACTTGTTGAAGAACAACTGTCCGATGCTATAATACAGGGCAAAACTAATATCGAAGAGCTAGGTTTAGGATTAGTGTCATTGAGGGCGGCATTAAAGAAAACGGTTTGGGAAAAATTCAGTTCCAAAATACACAAATATAAGTTGGCACAGTACTAAGGGGGAGACAGAATTGGTAAAATTCTGGCTTACAAGATAGCTGATAAAAAGGCTAAAACTACTATAAAATAATAAAAGGGCTAGACTCTAAGGAATACAGAAATTCGGAGCAGATTTTAGACCAATTCACCAAATATTACTGCCACCTCTATACTCCAGAAAATTCACCTACTTCAGAAGAAATTAGACTTTATTTAGAGAAACACACACCCGGGAGATTAGATGTAGAAGCAATCAGACAACTTGGCTCCAAAATTACAACTGAAGAAATAGGGAAAGCTATACAAGCACTGCCTCTAGGTAAGGCTGCGGGAGAAGATTGCTTGCCTATAGAGATCTATAAGAACTGTGAAAAGGAATTACTTCCTCTCTTCCAGCGGGTGATAGACTCTATGGGGGAAACAGGAAGTGCTCCTATATCATGGCGAACTGCCAAAATAGTCTTCTTTCTAAAAAAGAATAAGCCACCGGTGGAACAGGGATCATATAGGCGAATCTCATTAATCAATACTGATGCAAAAGTGTTTGCCAAAGTTTTGGCAAATCGCCTTGCTCCTATTATTCCAGATTTGGTCAATTGCCAACAACATGGGTTTATGGTGTGGAGAGACACCACTACCCATATCAATACTGCCGTTACAGCTTTCGACGTCGCCACGGTTACTCTCGCCCCACTCGGAATGGTCATGTTAGATGCAGAGAAAGCATTCGACTGAGTGGGGTGGGAGCACCTATGGGCAACGCTGAGTGCATTTGGTATACAGGGGCAATATCTCGGTTGGGTTCAATCTCTATATGAATCACCAACGGCAATAGCTAGTTATTTAGTAGCCAATTCGGCTAAATTTCAATCAAAAGGGGGACTAGGCAGGGGTGTCCTTTATCCCCCCTGTTATTTGCTTTGGCTTTGGAGCCATTTTTAAATGCACTAACAGCTCAGGATAATATAACTCCAATAGAGCATGGAGGCAAGAGCTTGAAAATCACAGCCTTTGCTGATGATATAGCTATATATATACTACTGACTTAGCTTTGGCCATCCGTAAGATCATTGAGGAAGCTAGCGAATTTGGTGTTATATCGGGGTATAAGTTAAATGTGAGTAAAACTCAAGGAATTGCTAATTATAAGCCTACACAACCGATATTAGGGCTTTGCCCAAATGCTATTTATTTAGGAGTTAGACTCACCGCCGATATAGAGAAAATCATAGCACTGAACTATGACCTTCTACTCAAAGAGATTACTGCTACCCTTAAAAACTGGCATAAGATACCACTTAGTTTGGTAGGACGTATAAATGTAATCAAAATGAAGATTGTACCGAAAATATTGTATTTATTTAGGTCTATCCCCATGCAATTGAATAATTTATATATTACGAGAATAGAGAGTATATGTAGCAGCTAAATTTGGGGCTATAAAAAAGCCCGAAGGTCAATGACCACATTGAAACTTTCAATAGAAAAGGGAGGATTAAATTTCCCGGATCTCAAAATCTATTTTTTTGCTACCTTTATCCAATGGTCTCCTGTCCAAGGAAGGTTCCCTATTTTTCCATCAATTTATATTGGGATCACAAAGTAATCAGTTTTTATTTCGTGTGCATGACCCCAATTACTACAAGAGGGTCAAATTTAAGACCGCAAGAGATATCAAAAGAATTTGGGATCAAATTATGAGCACTGACAAAATCCCATTTTTCAATGCTGAGCTACAAATCTGGGGGAATCCAGGGATGCCAGGCATATTTTCTGATGGCACCTGCGCACAATGGATAGATCATGGTATAAATACTTTAGACGATTTATATGGACTGGATGGCCTTTTGAGATTTAGTACACTAAAAACACTGTATAAAATTAACGATGCTATGTATTTTAAATATATACAGATACAAGACTTTTTGGTTAATAAAATGAAAATTGGGAGAGTAGAACATTCAGATACTTTACAATGTATTTATTCTAGCTATACTAAATCACTTATTAGCAAGAGCTATGCTTGTCTTAATAAAGGCCGAACAGGGGATTGTGCGAAAATGGTGGACAAATGGACCAACAGATTAGGAGTTAATATCAGCTCCAACCAGATTGCAGGATCACTCATACAAATAAATCGAGTGGTTCAATCTTCAAATTTGAGGCTACAATTTTATAGAACGGTTACTCAAATCTACTATACACCTCAAAAAATTGCTAGCTGGACCTCTGGAAATATTTCTAATGAGCGTACTAAATGTTTAAAATGCAATATGGAAACTGCTGGTATAGAATATATGCTTTACCAGTGTCCGAAGCTCATAACATTCTGGCAAGGAATAACAGAGGCTCTTAATAGTAGACACATAACAATACCCGCTCTTTCGGCACAATTGATACTGTTAGATATACAAGATATTAATTGTAACTATAAAGACCTGATATCTATTGTTTTTGCTTGCGCTAGGTTGGTCATTGCGCGGACTTGGATCTCGAAGGAACCTCCTAGTGTTATGGAATGGTGGTACCTTATTCATGAAATACATACAATGGAGCTATCACTGGCTAAACTTAGGGGCCCTAAGGCATTAAAAGGGAGGGAAAAAAATATGGGGAACGTTTATGAGTTAAACATGTAATTGCTTTGAGAGACCAGCACATTAGCACTACTGTTATGATTTAGATACTAGTGAATATTTATACTGTAATCCTCTGCTTGTATTTCAATGATAACTCTATGTACAGATACTTATGTAATGATGTATGCATAACAAAATATGACTTCTTTTTTCTTTTTTTTCTTTTCTTTTTGCTTTTTCTTGCAATAAATACAAATATTAAAAAAACAAAAGTATGAGTTTTAGGGTTACGCCTAGGGCTGGGGAATGTGTTTATGGTTCTTATTATGGTAGATTTAGAGTTAGGGCTACATTTAGAATATTGCCTTGAGTATGGGTTAGGTTTGGGGTTAGGATTAGAATCAGTGTCAGGTTTATGATGAGAGTTAAGCTCAGAGTTTGTAGTTAGGATTAGATTTAAGGTTAGCAGAAATGTTGATGTAAAGTAATTGTAAGGGTAATGGCATCTTTGTGCTGGTAAAATACATTTGCAAGTGGTGACATTGTTGCGTGCTCAAGGGCTCGTAGTCATAAAGTGTCATTCCTCACCGACCCCTGAGATGGCGATTTGTAGAGCAGAATTATTAAAATGGATAATGAGGGTTCACCAACCAGCCTAGGAGGAAGGGATGAGTGTATTTGAACAGAATGGGGCTCACGTTACCACGTTATGTTACCAATTTGAATTTTAGACCTTTTTCAATTGGAGCTGGCCAATTATCTCCTTATCTCAATATTTTCTTCTTTGCTTCAGATTGATTACACTCTGCTCTCCAAGCTCTTTTCCTAAAATTTCTTATTTCGGTATCTTCATCACTCTCACCTGATTCAGTTTCTGAGACCTCAAATCTAAATTTAGGTTCTTCTTTACTCGGCAGTTTCACTCTGTTAGGAACATTATCCTTATAGCTGGTACTCGGAATTTCGTCTTCTTCTTCTTCCGCAATGACTTCCAACTTCCCAGTTTCAGAATTTCCGTTCCTGCTTTCAGAGCTTCTAATCTGCTTTTCAATACTCTCCTGATTTTGAATCGCTACTTGATCAGACTCTTTTTCTGCTTCTTTCTCTAGCAGATCTTCATCATCTTCTGAGTCTAGTATCACGATTTCTTCAGTGTTTTCATTCAATGCCTCATTTGCATTTGAACTTTCCAGATGTCGACCTTCTTGTCGATCTTCAGAATCTGGATCTCTTTCAGGTTCTTCTTCAGAGTCTGAATCAGTTGTAGTGTCACCTTCGTCAGGATTTTCAGGTGGTGGTACACGAATGGTGTGACTAGCATGAATCCACCTTTTCAAACCTCTGTACTTTACTGCATTTGTTGTGACAAGTATCACCTGTCTTGCCTTCTGCCACCTGGGTACTAGGCAGTTTCTTCTTCGGTGAACTTTTGTTCTTACCCAGTCTCCTGGTAACAGATCATGAGCTTGCTCCTTTTCTCTTGTAATCACTTCAGTTCCCACCTGATGGAACACAGAACTCACGACGTCAGAACGGTTCCTGCAATACTCCAAAATGAGGCTATCATTTATACTCATCAATTTACCCACTGGTACAAATGCTTGCCTCATGACTCTGCCCATGACAATTTCATGAGGGCTTAAACCTGCCTTTTTATCAGGAGTACTTCTCAGAGACATCAAAACAAGTGGAAGTGCATCTGTCCACTTCATTCCTGTAGCTAGACACATCTTACCTATTCTATTTTTGATTGTGCCATTTACTTGCTCAACCACACCTGATGCTTCTGGTCTGTAGGCACAGTGCAGCTTTTGTTTTATATTCAATGCTTCACAAATCATTTGTAATAGTCTGTTTTCAAAATGTGTTCCACGATCAGTTTCAACAGTCACTGGAAAACCGTACCTAGGTATGATCTCCCTTAAAAGCAATTTTGCAACAGTAACTGAATCATTGTGACGTGTTGGGAATGCTTCCACCCATCTTGAAAACAAACAGATTATCACTAGGACATATCTTAGCTTGTTATGTGGTGGCATGTCAATGAAATCCATTTGCAATCTTGTGAAAGGTCCACCCTCCCGTCCTATGGTTCCCATGCTCACAACTGTTTTCCTGTTCGGGTTCATTTGTTGACATATTAAACATCTTTGACTAAAAGATTCTGCAATTATCCTGAACTTCGGATTGAACCATGTTTGCCTGAAAAAATTGATACTTGTATAGCGCACTACTCACCCGCAAGGGTCTCAAGGCGCTTGTACGAAAACCACTGTGGAACCCATCCTGGCTTTCCCTGTGAGGTGTCCACTCCTGGGCACCCCCAAGGTGGAGGCCAGGCATCCTTAGCGTTGTGGGGGCCGTTGTGGAGATTAAGCAAGCTATTGCCCAGAGTTGCAGAGTGGGACTCCATGATTGGAATAGGCACCGAGGCGAGAATTATCAGGCCCGTGGAATTTTTTAGCCCAAGACCCGTCGAGGCGGGGAATTGAACCCTGGTCCTGGGCTAGACCTCTGCATCAGGGTCTGCCGCTCTAACCATTGAGCCACACTTCTCCACTGAACAATCTAATCATTGAATCTCTTCCAATATGTCCTGGACCATGATACATTCTAGCCATGTCAACAATCATGCTATTTGGCATAACTGGTCTGTCATCTTTGTAAACCCAAATCTCATCTTCTTCTCGCTGTCTGCAACCTGCTCTTAACCATGTGTCTTTTTCCTCATCATCTGCCTCATCTTGTAAATCTTTTACTCCTTTCCATGTCTCAACTACAGATGTTAGCATAAGTGAGTTCAAAACATGTTCATTGTCTTTTTCCCGATTGATTGAAAAATTGTTCTTCGCACAGTATTTTGCAATCTCATCTGCATAGGAATTACCTTTTGTTATATAATCTTCGCCCTTTTTATGTGCTGCAAATTTCACGACAGCAATTTTCTCTGGTAACTGAATGCCATTGATCAATGTCTTGATCAATTTTGCATTTCTTTTTGGTGTTCCCGCAGAAGTTAAATAACCTCTTTGAGACCAGAGCTGACCATAGTCATGGACTACGCCATAACCATACTGACTATCAGTCACTATGGTAATTTTTAACTCTTGTGCTCTTTCACAAGCATGAATCAAAGCAATCAATTCTGCCACTTGAGCTGAACGAATTCCTTCGAGACAGGATGCTTCAACTACATCTGCAACTGTGCAGACAGAATATGCTGCTCTCAGGAAACCCTCATCTGTTCTCAAACAGGATCCATCAACAAAGTAAACAAAATCTGATTCAGGTAATGGGACATCTTTAATGTCCTGCCTTGGTTTGGTGCAATTTTCCAAAACATCCAAACACTCATGGTCAATGTCATTTTCGTTTCTGATTTCCGTTACAGTACCATCTGGCAATAATGTGGAAGGATTTAAATTCACACATCTTGCAATCGAGACGTTATCTGATCCCAGAATAACTTTTTCATATTTGGTTGACCTATTAATTGTTAAATGCTGTGTTTTACTTCTGGTAAGAAGAATTTCAACTGAATGGGGTACATAGACTTTTACAGGAAATCTCATTATAATTCCCTCACTCTGCTCAAGGCTTACACTTGATGCAGCTAGTGCTTTTAAGCAGCCTGGTAATGCTTTTGCAATAGGATCAAGAACTGCTGAGAAATATGCTATTAGCTTTCTCAGTTTTCCGTGTCTTTGGATTAGAACTGATAATGCACAACCTTCTCTTTCACTGCAATACAGCTCAAAGTCCTTTTCATAGTCTGGCATACCTAATGCAGGTGCTTCACACAGACTTCTTTTTAGCTTTTCAAAAGCTTCTAACTCAGTTTCTGTAAGAATAATAGGATCTTTTATGTCTGCTTTTGTCAGTCTCTGCAATGGTTTTGCAATTACTGAAAATCCACTAATCCATTGGCGACAATAACCAAACATTCCTAGAAACATCCTGACCTGTTTCTGTGTCTTTGGAGGTTGCATTCCCTGAATCATTTTTATTCTTTCAATTGTCACTTGCCTGATTCCTTTTGCAATTCTGTGACCAAGATATTTTACTTCTTGTTTGCAAAACTGTAATTTTGCAGGAGACACTTTATGTCCCTCATCTGCCAGATGATTCAAAAGAGTAATAGTATCTGTCACACAGTTATCTCGTGTTTTTGCAGCCACAAGGAGGTCATCTATGTATTGCACTAATGTTGATCTTCCAGGTAAATCTAAATTTTCCAAGGATTTCTTTAGCAACTGATTAAAGATGTATGGATTCTCTGGATACCCTTGAGGGATACGACATCATGCTAAAATACGCTCCTGGTACCTGAACGCAAAAATTTGCTGGCTATCTGGATGCAATGGAACAGTAAAGAATGCATTGCAGAGGTCTATAACTGTAAACCATTCTGCATCATGCGGAATCTGATAAAGAATTACCGCTGGGTTTGGTACAACTGGGCAACATGGAACAACTATTTGATTAACCTTTCTCAGGTCTTGAACAATCCTGAAAGTTCCGTTTGGCTTTTTAATCCCCATAATTGGTGAATTACAAGAACTGCTTTCGATTTCTTTTAGAACACCTTGTGTTATGAATTTGTCAATTACAGGTATGACACCTTCAATAGTTTCTGCCTTCATTTTATACTGAGGAATGTTTGGAAAATCTACTCCTTGTTTCACTGTAATTTTAACTGGATCTACATTTTTCATCAAACCCCTATCATTTCCTGTCAAATCCCAAATTTTAGCATTGACTGTCTCTTTTAATTCTTCTGGTAGATTATCCTTATCAAATGCAGGAAATAATTTAATTTCCTCTGCTTCAACCATTAACATTGTTAACTTTATAAGCCCATCTTCCTCTAAAGTCTGAAGCTCAATACCATCCGGTGAGCAATATATTTTGCAATTCATCTTACATAAAATATCCCTCCCTAACAAGTTTACAGGACTGCTGTTACAAACTACAAATCTATGTTTGTCTTTAAATTGACCAATTTCAACTTTGACTGGTTCTGTTAAATCTGTTTTAATTTGTTGATTAGCTAAGCCAACTACTTGGTTGGTGTCCCCAGAGAGAGGCAGGTTTTCTATTTCCACTGATCTAACAGTAGAACGGGTAGCACCTTTGTCCACAATGAAAGTGATTTCTACATCATTCACTTTACCACTTACAAATGGACCAGACTGATCTACCTCAAGAGTGGCTCCAAGCACACACTCTTCCTCCTCTCTCAGGCACCATCATAAGTAATCCTCAGAATCACTCCCTCTGTTTTCTTTCATCAAATATTGTTGAGAAAGATTTGGCACATTCACTCGTTGTGATCTGTTTACCTGTTCACCTCCGCAGAATCCCGTTTCTGTATTGTACCTCTGCACATTTACACAGTTTGGAAGTGGTGGTTGTGGAATCTGACTCTGCTGATTCACTACCTGTCGCTGTAGCTGTTGCTGCAGATTTACCTCATTCTGCATCTGCGGATTTAATGATGCATTTTTAAAATTTCTGGGCGGATTACTACTTTCACGCTTCCAGTGTCCAATTTCGCCGCAATTAAAACATAGGAGTTTTTGCTTTAATTCTTCAATATTCACATTAAATTTTGGCTTATTATAATTACCCTTAAATTTACCTTGATTCTGATTAACATTTTCATTTTCCAAATTTGCAATTTATTGTTCAGCCACTTTTACTTGTGCCCACATAGCCTTTTCTTTCAGCTTCAGCCAGGTCTTGAGTTGTCTCCTGAAGGCGAGGTGGTCCTGGGTCAGCCAAAGGTGGATGGGGAGGGAGTTCCATGTCTTGGCCGCCAGGTAGGAGAAGTATCTGCCTCCGGCGGTGGCTCTTAGGATGCGTGGTACGGCAGCGAGGGCGAGGCTAGCGGATCGTAGCTGGCGGGTGGGCGTGTGGAAGGTCAGGCGGTCGTTGAGGTACTTGGGGCCCAGGTTGTGGAGAGACTTGTGTGCGGGGGTGAGGAGCCTGACCGTGATCCTCTTGTTGACGGGGAGCCAGTGCAGGTTTCTCAGGTGGCCGGAGATGTGGCTGCGTCAAGGGATGTCTAGGATGAGTCGGGCGGAGGCGTTCTGGATGCGTTGTAGTCTTTTCTGTAGCTTGGCTGTGGTTCCGGCGTAGAGGGTGTTTCCGTAGTCCAGCCGGCTGGTGACGAGGGCCTGGGTGACCGTCTTCCTAGTTTCGATCGGGATCCATCGGAAGGTCTTGCGGAGCATGCGGAGGGTGTGAAAGCATGAAGAGGAGACGGCGTTGACTTGTCTGGTCATGGAGAGGGAGGAGTCCAGGATGAAGCCCAGGTTGCGTGCGTGGTCTGTCGGCTTGGGGGCGGTGCCCAGGGCAGGGGGCCACCAGGAGTCGTCCCAGGCGGAGGGTGATGGTCCAAGGATGAGGACTTCCGTCTTGTCTGAGTTCAGTTTCAAGCGGCTGTTCTTCATCCACTCGTCGACGTCTTTCATCCCTTTGTGGAGGCTGGTTCTGGCGGTGTCGGGGTCTCTGGTGAGGGAGAGGATCAGCTGGGTGTCGTCGGCGTAGGAGATGATGTTGAGGTTGTGTCGGCGTGCGATGGCTGCGAGGGGTCTCATGTAGATGTTGAAGAGGGTGGGGCTGAGTGATGATCCTTGCGGGACGCCGCAGATGACTTCGGTGGCCTCGGAACGAAACGGGGGGAGGCGGACTCTCTGTGTTCTTCCAGCTAGGAACAAGATGATCCACTTCAGTGCCTTCTCTTGAATGCCGGTGTTGCTGAGGCGCTGGACTAGGGTGCGGTGGCAGACAGTGTCGAACGCGGCGGAGAGGTCCAGGAGGATGAGTGCCGCTGTTTCCCCGTTGTCGAGAAGGGCTCGGATGTTGTCGGTGGCTGCGATGAGGGCGGTCTCGGTGCTGTGGTTGGCTCTGAAACCGGACTGCGAGGGGTCGAGGGATTCCATTCGTCTCGAGGAAGGCGGCCAGCTGTCTGTTGGCGATCTTCTCGATGACTTTGGCAGGAAAAGGGAGGAGCGAGATGGGGCGGAAGTTCTTGAGGTCGGTGGGGTCCGCTGTTGGTTTCTTCAGTAGGGCGCTGAGCTCGGCATTCTTCCAGCTCTCCGGGAAGGTGGCGGTGTCGAAGGAGGTGTTGATGACGTCTCAGAGTTGGGGTCCGATGGTGGAGTCGGCCTTGTTGAAGATGTGGTTGGGGCAGGGGTCGGTTGGAGATCCGGAGTGGATGGTGTTCATCGTGCGGGCTGTGTCTTCGGTGGTTACTGCGGTCCAGGTGCCGAGGGTGGCAGTGGGGTGCGTTGGTTCGACTGTTGGGTGCGAGGATGGTGTGCCGAAGCTGTTGTGGATGTCGGCAATCTTGCGGTGGAAGAACGAGACGAGGGAGTCGCAGAGATCTTGTGAAGGGGTGATGTCGTTGTTGCCGGTTCTGGGGTTGGAGAACTCCTTGACGATGCTGAAGAGTTCCTTGCTGTCGTGGGCGTTGTTGTCCAGTCCATCCTTCAGTGATTTCTTCTTGGTGGTGCGGATGAGCTGGTGGTGCTTGCGGGTCGCGTGTTTGAGGGCGGTCATGTTGTCAGTGGTCCGGTCGAGGAGCCAGGCTTTCTCTAGGGTGTGGCAGGTCTTCTTGGAGTCCTTGAGTTCGTCGGTGAACCAGGGGGCCTTCTTGCTTCCGGGTTTGCTGGGGGGTTCTTCAGTGGTACGAGGTCGTCGGCGCAGGCGGTCAGCCATTGCGTGAAGTTGCGGGCTGCTTCGTTGGGGTCCGGTGTGCTGGCAGGTGGGTTCTGGCTGAGGGAGACGGTGAGCTGGTCGGCGGTGATCTTGCTCCAGCTCCTGTGAGGAACCTGTTGCGGGTGGTGGTGGTTTTTCTGAAGCTGAAGTGGACGCAGCTGTGGTCGGTCCAGTGAAGTCCGGTGGAGTGGCTGAAGGCGATGTGCTTGCTGGATGAAAAAACGGGGTCGGGCGTGTGGCCGGCATAGTGGGTGGGGGTGTTGACCAGTTGCTTGAGTCCGAGGTTGGCGAGGTTGTCCAGCAGGGTGACGGTGTTGTGGTCCTTGTTGTTCTCCAGGTGGAAGTTGAGGTCCCCTAGGAGGATGTAGTCGGCGGAGGAGAGGGCGTGTGGGCTGATGAAGTCCGTGATGTCTTCGCTGAATTGTGTGCGTGGTCCCGGGGGTCTGTAGAGGAGGGTTCCTCTGAGGGTCATCTTTGGGTCGGTGTGGATCTGGAAGTGGAGGTGTTCGGCGGCGGTGTAGGTGTCATCGGCGTCGGTCGTGATGCGGATGGTGTTCTTGTGGACGATGGCGATGCCTCCTCCTGTCTGGTTGACGCGGTCCTTCCTGATGATCTTGTATCCTTCCGGGATGGCGATGGCGATGTCGGGGGCTGAGGAGGCGTTCATCCATGTTTCAGTGAGGAAGGCGACGTCTGGTGATGTAGTGTCGAGCAGGTTCCAGATTTTGACGGCGTGTCTGTGGACGGAGCGAGTGTTGAGCAGGATGCACTTGAGGTCGCTGATGGGGTTTGGCTTGGCGGGCGCGGTGCATGTTCGGAGGCAGGTAAACTTGCAGGTTGTGCAGGTGAAGGGTCCGTGGAAGCGTTTTGGGGCGGCCCGGCAGCAGGCGGGGTTCCGGCCGGCATTGAGTGCGTTGAGGGCGGCGGCGTTGTAGGTCTGTCGGGTCGTCTTGCGTCGGTGGGGGCCAGGGGTTCTGGCGCTGGGCGCGGTCCAGGCGCGGACGGGCGCAGACGGGCTTACCTTTGGCGCGCCTTCGGCGCACAATCGGCGCGCCCGCTGCGCGTACGCGCGGTCGCCATTTTTGGCGAAGTGGGAGGGAGGGAGGAGCAGCTGGGAGGCGGGAGCGGGGAGGGCACATAAGGAAAAGGGGGCGTGGCCGCTAGCACGGCGCTGGGAAGCGGGGAGCGGGGCGGGCAGGGGGCAGAGACACAGTAAACAGTACAGGCAATGAAACAATAATCAAAACGGTAAATGGGAGATAAAATATAGGTTAGCAAGCTGCAGGGAGACAAAAAAAGAGACAAAGGAGACAAAAAGAAAATTAGCACAACACGAAGATACGGCGGGGGACGAGGCAGGCTCAGCGAGGCTGTGGGCAGCAGCGGGGCGAGTTGCACACGCAACAGCTGGTGGTTTTGACAAAGGTGACAATGTCAAAACCACCAGTTTTTGCAAGAGGAGTTACCTGGGTTTTTGGCCCCGTGCTAGATGGCCATCTAGGGAAACCTACCAAACCCACACATTTCTGAAAAGTAGACACCCGGGGGCTTCCAAGGAGGTATGGCTTGCGTGGATCCTCCAACGTTCCTTTACCCAGAATCCCTTGCAAATCTCGATAATAGCTGAAAAATATCAGATTTTTCACACATATTTGTATGGGAAAGCGTGGCATCACTGGGCTCACACAAATTTCCTCCCACCCAGCGTTCCCCAAGGTCTCCCGATAAAAATGGTACCTCACTTGCATGGGTAGGCATAGTGGCTGCAACAGGAAAAGGTCCAAATCGTACGGTGGAGAATTTAACATACCCTATAGCAAAACTACCTTGATTTTTGGGGGGGCACCTGAGTTTTTGGCCCGGGGCTCGGCGGCCATCTTTGGAAACTACCAAACCCAAACAGTTCTGAAAACTAGACACCCGGGGGAGTCCAGGGAAGTATGGCATGCGTGGGTCCCCCAATGTTTTCCTACCCAGAATACCTTGCAAACCTTATAATTAGGTAAAAAAATCACTTTTCCAAACTTTTTTGCATGGGATCTCCGTCCCTACAAAAATGTCCTACCACCCAGCGTTCCCCTTGTTCTCCCGAGTAAAATGATACCTCACTTGTGTGGGTGCCCCAAAGTAGAACAGGCTAAAAATGAATTTTTAAAAAATGTATTATTTAGGTTTGACAAATTAAGCACCCCACCTTAGTCACAGGCCTTTGGCCCACCCACACAAGTGAGGTATCAGTTTACTCGGGAGATCAAGGGAAACGCTGGGTGGTAGGACATTTGTGCCGGCAGGGAGATCCCACCCAAAAATGTATGGAAAAGTGTTTTTTTAACCTAAAATTAAGGTTTGCAGGGATTTCTGGGTAAGAAAACATTGGGGGACCCTCGCATGCCATACCTCCCTGGACTCCCCCGGGTGTCTAGTTTTCAGAACTGTTTGGGTTTAGTAGTTTCCAAAGATGCCCGCCAAGCCCCTGGCCAAAAACTCATGGGAACCCCCTTGCAAAACAAAATTGTTTAGAATGAATTAAGTTTTCAATTTGAGAGCGTGCGATTCTTGAGACAATACTGCATAGAAATTGTGACAGACAATTTCAAGTTTGCAGGAGATTGTGGATAAAAAACAACAAAAGAATTCACCAGAAAGACATGACCATATACTCCCATGGATTAACAATAATATCTAAATTTAGTAAGTTATTTATAGCTATAATGTACACCTTAACAGAGTTACTCAAAAGTCAAACATTCAAGCACGGCTATCTATTCCTCAAAGACACACGCATACAGGTTGGATTTGGCACGAGGGCGAGTGATGGTTCAGTACATAAAATTTTATTAACAAGATATTTCAAAAAAATGAAATGCTCTGTCAATAAATAAATGCATAAAAACCGAACCAGCGACTCGCAACTCGTGAGCTGTAAAGCCACGACAAGGCACCAACCGTTTTACAGGCCATTCACGCACCTTTCATACCTGATACAAACCAGACCATTGACACCATCCGGAAGGAAAAGCAACACATTACAAAAATCACAATAAGGGACAAGGTACACCCTACTGCAGAAAGAGAAAAAAGACATATATTACTGCACAGCCATCTAATCCGCAAGCACACACACATACTGGTTGGATTTGGCACGAGGGTGAGTGATGATTCAGTACATACAATTGTATTCGCAAGTAATTTCACAAAAATGAAATACACTGTGTATAATTGAAAGTATGATAAACTGAACCACTGACTCACAGCTCTTGAGCTGTAAAGCCACGTCAAGGCACCAACCTCTTTACAGGCCATTCATACACCTTTCGTATGTGTGACACATACAAAACATTCACACCGCCAGCCGTGGACCCATCACATTACAACACTCACACCAGCAGACAGCGCCATTCAAGGGCCCATCACTTTCACACGCCCACATTTCTGACACTGCAAAAACACAAAATGATGGACTGCGTGGAGTGTCACTCAACTAGCAGTGTGTGTAGTGACCAACAGAAAGTAACTACTCACACACCGCCAGCCGAGCGCGAGTCCACCCACACCACCATACAAGCACCAGACCATGCACACTGCCAGCCAAACACCACTCAGCGCACACTGACAGCCAAGTACCACTCCACACACACCACCAGCCAAGCACCACTCCATGCACACCATCCAGCCAAGCGCTGCGCCACTCCACACACACCGTCAGCCAAGCACCACTCTGTGCACAGACAGCCAAGTATCACTCCACGCACACCACCAGCCAAGCGCCACTCCACACACACCACCAGCCAAGCACCACTCCACTCACACCACCAGCCAAAAGTCACTCCAAGCACACCGACAGCCAAGCGCCACTCCACACACACCACCAGCCAAGCACCACTCCACGCACACCATCCAGCCAAGCGCCACTCCACACACACCGCCAGCCAAGCACCACTCTGTGCACAGACAGCCAAGTATCACTCCACGCACACCACCAGCAAAGCACCACTCCACACACACCACCAGCCAAGCGCCACTCCACGCACACCACCAGCCAAGCACCACTCCACGCACACCACCAGCCAAAAGTCACTCCACGCCCACCGACAGCCAAGCGCCACTCCGTGCACAGACAGCCAAGTACCACTCCACGCACACCATCCAGCCAAGCGCCACTCCACACACACCGCCAGCCAAGCACCACTCCGTGCACAGACAGCCAAGTATCACTCCACGCACACCACCAGCCAAGCGCGACTCCACACACACCACCAGCCAAGCACCACTCCACGCACACCACCAGCCAAAAGTCACTCCACGCACACCGACAGCCAAGCGCCACTCCACACACACCGACAGCCAAGCACCACTCCGTGCACAGACAGTCAAGTATCACTCCACGCACACCACCAGCCAAGCGCCACTCCACACACACCACCAGCAAAGCGCCACCCCACACACACCAGCCAAGCGCGACTCCACGCACACCACCAGCCAAAAGCCACTCCACGCACACCGACAGCCAAGCGCCACGCCATGCACATCGCCAGCCAAGCACCACTCCGCCCACACCGCCAGCCTACGCACACCTTCACATTTTGAACTTTAAAAAAAAAGAATAATAATAATTGCAAATAGTTAAAAATCTAGTAAGACAAATTCTGTAACTAAAAACATAGCACAAATGCCAACCTTAAAAAAGAATACAAATTAATTAAAAAACACAGACCAGCAGTACCTTTTACCACTCATGGATACTGCCAAAAATTCTTTTGTGTGTGGTAAGCTCTATAACAAGCAGGCACACACAGCCCAGGGTTAGAAGGACACCCAGGGCAGTAAAGACGAGTCTCCTTCCGCAAACCTCTTCGCCAACAGACTCTACCTCTCCTAGTGGGAAAGTCTTTTGTAGATGTGGGAGGAATGTAATCATGAAAGTGGCGATCTTTCAATCTCCACCACTCCAAATCTAGGAACACTTACTTGCTCCACAACAACAAGGCTAGATATCACAGAGTGCTGAAACTGAAGAAAGGACCACTTTGGCCCAGGAGAACACGCCTTGAACGCAATAAAAGCATTGAAAGTTGCTAAGTTGAAAAAATGAATGGCCAACTTCTTATACCAAACATAAGCCTTCTGAATATCAGTGTAAGGTTCCAACCTCTGATCTACTCTGTCAACACCACCCATGTACTTATTGTACTCCTGAATGCACACAGGTTTGTGCACTTCAGCAACCTGACCCCAAACTGGCAGAGGTGAAGTACTCTCATCATGGATGGTACTCAGCATGTACACATCCCTCCTGTCCACAAATTTCATAGCTAGTAGTTCGCCACAACGTAAGGAACTGAACTGACCCCTCAGAAGTTTCTTGAAAACAAGCTCCTTTGGAAAACCTTTGCGGTTAGAGCGGATTGTGCCACATGCAAAAGTGTCCACTTTAAACAATTCTTTAAACAATAGCACAGCAGTGTAGAAGTTATCAAGGTACAAATGGTGGCCTCGGTTGAACAGTCTTCTAGCAAGATCCCACACAATTTTCTCTGACACTCCAAAAGTGGACGGACAACCAGGGGGGTCAATCGTGGAATCTCTACCAGTGTACACACGAAAATTAAAAACATACCCTGTCTTACTCTCAGACAAAATATACAGTTTAATTCCATAGCGTGCCCTCTTGCTAGGGATGTACTGCCTAAAAACCAAACGACCCTTGAACAAAACCAGAGTCATCAATAGAAATTTCTTTCCCAGGAATGTAAATCTCTGAAAAACGATCAACAAAGTGATCAAGAACAGGCCGAATCTTAAAAAGACGGTCACAGTCAGGGTGACTACGTGGCAACGCCTCAGAATTAGGCACAAAATGCAACATGCGTAGCAAAAGTAAATACTGATCACGAGTCATAACAGATGAAAATATGGCTGTTGCCATCAAAGGACTGGTAGACCAATATGAAGCCAGGTTCGGCTTCTTTAACAAACCCATGAATAAAGTCAATCCCAAAAACTTCTTCAGCTCCTCCAGATTTGTGGGAGTCCACCGGGGAGCTCTAGAGTGGGGCCTACGTTTGTCACTGTTGACCCTCAAAAACTGTTCAGCATACAAATTAGTCTGCTCAACAATATCACCCAAAAACACATCATCCATAAATAACTGAAAATACTGTATAGGCAAAAAGTTTTCACAATCCACTCTACACCCTGCATCACCGCTAAAGGCAGACAACACTGGCTGCACCATGTTCGGACCAACCCAGAGCCCAACACTTCCAGTAGGAAGACTAGCAGCCTCAGGCTGAAATCCAGCTGCCTCTTGCACCATTGGCACAGCATTGTCCTCCTCTAACACAGGCCCTTCATCTGCACTGAGAGTACCTTCATCATCATCCGATGATTCCATGTGGAGAGAAAACTCACTGCCAGAATCTTCCCCTCCCTCCCCTCCCTCCTCTCCCTCAGACGCACTGTCAGTGTCATAATCCGGCTCAGAGGAAGATTGAAGAAGCATACCTACCACCTGCTGAGCAGTCATTCTACGGCTAGCCATAATGATTACTAACAAAGGTAACTTGACACACAAGTCGACAACTATAATCACAATGAACAAAATTCACCTTTATCAAAAAAAACTACACAGTGCAAAACAATACCACTCACTTGCCAGAAGCAACTAAACTCACCACCACGTAGTCTGCACTGACACAGTATGGATCAACAATATCCCACTAAAAAAGAAAGAGAAAAAAAATAGACATAAGACAATGCAAAACACATCACAAAAATGTTCATGCACAAAACACTAACTAAATGCCACTAAGACGCCACTTACAAAAAATAATCCAAACATTACAATATTACTCATTTGGAGTACATACAACAACAAAAAAAATTCTTACCTACAAAAATGCAAATTCACAAAACGACAGAACAACCACTGTCGAAAGCGCAAACAGGAATCAAAAGCTTGAGACTAGATTTAAAAAGAAGAAAAAGAAAACATTAGATTCACATACACAAAAAATACACTAGTCCAACATACCAAGTTAAGGGGTAGGTGGGCCTAAAAGTATAAAATCAATAGGGGAGCAACCCTTGCCCTTAAGGCCACCCCTAAAAAGAGAAAAAAAATTAAAATTCTGGTGTCTCCTGCCTTCTGCCCCCCTTGGGAACAGTTGGGACTGCTACTCTGCCACTCAAAGAGGGCAGAAAAGGCCACAATCATCCTCCCATAAAGGAAGGGAACAATAAACCCTGGTGCCCTAGTGGGCCTAAAAAAAAAAGAAGCAGAACTGCCCTTCCAGGTGATACCAAAGGAGCGCATATCTAACACTCACCCCCAGGCAACTGATCTTGAATTAATCCATCATCATTGTTTAGCTCACTACACCAACCCAGTTCAGACATGGCCATATGCAAATCAAACTGACCATTATGGTTATTTTTCTAAAAGTTTGCTCTCCCCCCCACCGGGGACAGCCATAAGCTTACACCATGCACCTGAGGCTACTCAAAATGGCCCCCAAAATGAAAGTGACCCTTGCCCATGGGGCCAGTTTGCCCCAATGCATGGATTCTATGAAAAATAAAATTAAAATAATGCCCCCCCGGGGGGGCAAACAAAGCAAAAGTAATTGCCCCCTAAAGGGGAGCAACCCTTGTCCAAGGGGTCGCTCCCAAAAACAAAAAAAACAATAGGGCCACACAAGATAGCCCCCAAAAAAAGAGTGGCCCTTGCCCAAGGGGCCTCTCCACTGTTCTTTGCCCCAGGGAACAAAAAAAATGTAACATTTATATTGCCCCTCTAATACAAGAGCGTCCCTTGTCCAAGGGGACGCTCCCCAAAACAAAAAAGAACTAAAGGGCTGCACAAAATGGCCCCCATAATAAGAGTGACCCTTGCCCAAGGGGCCACTCCCCGAACGCACAGACAATGCCCCGAAATGCCGTTTTTTTTTTTTAATGCAACTTCTGCCCCCCCCCGGGGGCCAGAGAAAGCGAAAATATGTGCCCCCAAATAAGGGAGCGACCCTTGCCCAAGGGGCCGCTCCCCAAGCCAACAAACTTTGCCAATTTAAAAAAAAAAAAAATCCCTGGTGTCTAGTGGGCATTCCTGCTGCACGATCGCACGATCGTGCAGCAGGAATGCAGAAAGAGACATCGAGGGAAAGGAAAACCCTTTCCTTTCCCCCGATGCCTCTTTCGTTTCAATCTCCCCCTCCCCAGCCCCAAAACTCACCTATTTCTCCAACGACGCGCAGTAAGAAAATGGCTTCCCTGCGCGTCGGTGGAGAAAGGGAACCTCCAATGACGTCAGCGCGCCTTGCGCGCTGACGTCATTGATGACGCGGGGGTGGGGGGAGGCAGGGGAGGGTCTTCCCCTTCCTCCCCCGTGAAAACGAAATAGATTGGGCACCCGCTGGTGGGGGTCATGACGAGCTGAGCTCGTCATGAGCACCCGAGCGCTGTATGCCATGACGAGCTCAGCTCGTCATGAGCATACAAGGGGTTAAAAACAAGCTGTACCTGGCATATGATGAACCACAACTATGGCAAAACTGGTCCTGGGTTGCATGTGTTCTGGTTCAGGGAGGACCTAGCCTGGCAGCTCCGGCTATACCATTCTTATGAGGAGCAGGGTCAAGAATGATTTGCATATGGCTGGGACCAAATTGAGTTGGCATGGTGAGTGAAAGAACAATGGATTAGGATGCTACCAGGAGCAATTACCAGTGGTTGGACAAACTGCAAGCATTTTTCCCATCACCTTTTGTCTTTGGCATGTACCGTCCTAAGTGGCATGGATATGCCCAGACGTGGATCTCATGCTCACAGTGTCACTGGAAGCATGAGGTGTACCCAGCTGATTTGCACATAACTAGGGCAAGACTGGTCCTGCATTGCTTGTGTTCTGGTTTGTGAGGTCTTGACCTGGCAGTTCGGGTTGGACTTTTCCCATGATGAGAAGGATCAAGAATGATTTGGATATGGCTGGGTCCAAACTGAGATGGAATAGTGAGCAAAAGAACCATGGGTTGGGATGCTAACCCAAGCGATTTGCAGTTATTAGAAAAATTTAAAACATTCTGTAGTGTAGTTCCTATCTTCCCAATAGGCTCTGCGCATTGGAATAGTACCTACAGCAGTAAAGGCCTAGGCCAGACGTTAAGTAGGTCTACTACTGTCGATACTAGACTTAATTTTTGGGTTTGCCAGCTAAGCTCAGAGTTCGCTAGAAACTTTCTCGAATGTTCAAGGAAGGAATTAACTCCCCTGATTAGACAAGAAGGGATTTAGTTTCTGACAACCATAGAACATGACAACTTTGCTCTCCCCTAATCAAGAGTCAATCTCGAGAGTCGTGTGAGCACAAGGCAATTATTTTACTCAGTCAGTACGTGCATTCTTAGTCTCATCAGAATGTAGAGAAAAGGAAGAGACGGGCGTGTTCAATAAAAAGGTGTTATTTATTGATCAGTCTCTTTTCTCATACATGAGAAATGGATCGATATTATTGCAATACTTATAGTTAAGTAAAGTGCATACATTAAAAGCAATAGTATAAAATAATACTGTAAAAACATTGATATGGTTTCTGAGCCATATGATGTTTTAAAATGATTAAAATATATTTACATACACATATACATTTGACTAAACGTACTCAACTGGTGTTTCTAAATACGCCTACCCCGTGTACCTGACCTAAGTCTAATGCGTGGGCGGGAATAGAAAGTTACAGTTTAAGTTAAGTTTGTTTTTGCCAAGTGAATAACTAAAGAATTCTCTGTGAGGGGTTATTCAGTTCTGTACCTGGAATTTAGGATGAATGAGGAATGGTATCTCTTTCTCTGCTCTCGATATTCCAGGCTGCCTGCGAGGGCTGCCCGAAAGCGCCGGTGCTGGGTCTCTCGGCTTGAGATAGCAGCGCGTCTCTCAGCGCGTCAGGAAGGCGGGGCTGCTGCCAGCGGGGTCTGCTTCTGCTCTCGGCTTCGGCAAGTATGGCTGCTCCGTCTTGTCACCACGCGTGTGTTTGCATAGGGCAAGGTCGGCAATATTTATACCTTAAAGGTGCCGAGATTGACGTAAGGATGGACATAGGTACGTCAATAAAGATGTCATACGACTTGCTCGTTAGCACATTCTTTTGCAAAAGTTCTCTGTGAAATCAAAACAATGGCCGCACGGATTATCCAGGTTGTCATAGGTTTGATTTGTTATGAGAACGTCGTATGCCTTATCAGGGGCTGGAGGAATGTCGCTTGTCTAATTAGATCTCAAGCGTTATGACCTAATCAGATAACACGTTCCTGTGCCGTAGTGTGACTGCGTCAGATAACGGTATCTGCATCATGGGGGCTTTTCTTGCCTCATGGGCTGACTGTTAGTTAACTTGATAGTTAGTTTAACCAGAATAGGGTCAGGAATAGGGGGACTGATTCAGAACCTATAGAAATACACGACACCCACTCCACGCTAACTATGGTCATATCTACTAATCTATGCATAGTATAACATAGTACAACATACTATAGAGTATAGTGTATACCTTACCACCCCAAAATACATAAATGCATTTCGAAATTTTCAAATATACTGAAAAATTGCAGTCATATATATAATGTATGCACTTAAGCTATGAATTAAATGCAAAAGTAAACACGCATTTGTATGCATTATTGCTTATTGGTATATGAGAAATACACATGAAATGGCTCTTAATATAGCTATACAGAAAGGAAGTTCGAGACCATCTCATCACATAATAAAATATTTGTGAACATCCCAGCGGGCAACTAAAGTTTTATAAAGTATCTAAAAATAGAAATCTTAGTTCTCTAGGAATAGTTTCTTACTTTAAGCAGAAGATCAGTGTCCCGGGGAAAAAATATGTAGAAAAATATTTTAAGGGGCTTGCTGAAAAATATTGCTGTCCGTGAACTGGAGTGAAATTGTTCATGTGACTTTATTTTTAAAGTTGAAGGCCGAATTCAGGGAACGCCGTGTGCGAGTTTACTCAAAAGTCTCTATTTCTGTTCTGGAGAGAACATCATATCATTCAGGCTTTCGAAAAAACTGTCAACAGCTTCATGGGAAAGTTCCACTAAGTCGGAAATAGGGGTAACCATGCATTCGTGCGCATGATTGTCTCCATTGACATTCTGAATCGCATTGCTGACAGAAGGTCGTACCTGTTCGATGCTGCTTTCATCTTGAACTTCACTACTCTTCAATCGCAGTGGTGAAGATTCCAGGAATGCCGTCATCAGGATTGGCAGCCTTTGAGGGCAGCACAAAGCGTGAACCTTGGTAGGAACCAACAGTGTATCTGCATCCACTGGCGCATCCGATTGTAGCGTCAGACAGGTGTCTAACACGCATTCTTCTCCGCATAGCAGACACCTTAGTACAGGTAAAACACACCTTTGCCACATTGGTCGAAATGATAGAAACCAAGTCATGTTCAGGTCTCTAAGCCGGGAGAGTCCCAGGATTTTTGATATCCGGTCCCGGTATCCAATGGCTAGGATCGTATCTTCCATTGTCGCGAGAGTTTGATCTGTGACATGGGTTGCCATAACGAAAAATAAGGACTAGGAATAGGATTCCTGCAATTAGTCCCAGGATCAGGGGAAGTCCGCCAAAAATCGAATGGACGAAATCTGGAAAAATACCCAGTATGGCTTTGAATGGTGTTAATGCCATCGAAAATACTGTCTTAAATACCTTTGAGACCCCAGTGGTATCAGAAATATTTAAGATTTCGCTCAGGATTTCCGCGAAATGTACGGGGGAATTAGTTGATAATAATATATGTATCTCTGCAGTCGTCCTTGCGACTTGTAGATCATATGTTTCTTTTGATGACGTGAGCCTTGTAGGCGTCTGAAGAAGCACTGTTTTCATTCTGCTTAAAGTGTCTATTCGAATAGAAGTAATTTTCAAACTGGGCCATGCCCTTGCCTCCCTGTCTGGAAAGGAGCTGGGGAATAAAGAACGTCCACAGCACTTGACCTTCGCCGTCGTAGTGACTAGATAAGGAGTCCCGGGCATAAGACTGCAACATCTGCGGTCTACAATAAGAATGTAACTCCCATTATAGAGTCTTTGAAAGAATGGTTCTATTTCAGTTGCAGGTGCGCCTTGCTGGTGACATGAAAGGTTGTATGAATTCCCTTCACAGGCTCCATGCAAGCTAATTCCGTTACACAGAAGCGTGCCGCTTAGTGACATAGCACAATTGTTGCCACTAAGAAACACTTTCTGTCCTTTATTACTGACACATGCATGTGAATAGGGCAGGTTCCATGTTGTTTTAAGGTACCCCTTTCCCAATTTCTCGTACATGCCAGCCTGTATATATTTTTGGCAGTATTGAAACCTGAAGGTTGAGATTGGAATATTTATGATTCCGTGGATTATCCATTCACTGACAGGTCGTTCTGACATTGTCATTGGTAATCTTTCTAGTTTTTCAATGCTCAAGATTGTATAATCAGCACCCTTTTGCGCCATACCGATTTGTCTATCAGTAAGGTTAAAGATTTGGAATAGTGACGTTGTGTTGATTAAACGCCAAGGCACATAGCCTGAACGCAGATTTTGTAACGTCCAGCCAAGCTGTACAATGGAACGCAATTGTGACTGACCATGTTGTAATAACAGTAAGTCTTGCGATAATATATCGATTGCTGAAGACACAATGCTGTCCAATGAAAAAATTCTGGAGGACAGAGTCATTAAGCCATTGTCCACTACAGAAAGTGATTTTTCCAAATTAATACGATCAATTTCACGTATTCTCTCTGCTGTTTCAATTTGAGTAACCTTCCAGGCCTCATTGTATGCTGCATATACAGAGGCTGCTATGAAACGCTTTTGACGCTGTTTGCGTGGTCCCAGTATGAAATCACGCAAGTCAGCACCATCAGTAAGTAAAGTTAGGTGTTGCTTAATTTCAGGCAGTGTGGAAGTTTGTAGCCATTGAAGGCATAATTTGCCCACACTGTAGGTTGTTATTATCCCTGGGTGATGTCTTTGGGGATATCTAGGGTCTGGCCTGGTCATTTTGAAACCCTGTGTTTTATTCAGGAATCTATCTTGACAGTAATTTGTATCTGTGGGCCAGATCAACCATTGTTTCCAATCAGGATGTGTTCTGTTTTGGTTTAATATATGGTTTACGTCTATCTCTTCATCTGTATTAGAGCTATTGCTAAACATTGTTGGCTTTGGAATAGACGGTTTAATTAAATCTTTGATTTTGGCTAAGCCAAGACAGGTGGTTTGTTGAACAGTGTCATTTAAAAATATCATTTGTTCTGGGATCATGCAGGCTCTAAACAAAGCTTCTATACCCTGTACTTGCCATTCTTTTGTACCCCAAACACTTTTCAAATCAACATTTTTGTCCCAATAATCAAATCCAAAGGTATTCATTTTTTCAAAGAATGAATCTGAATATATCAATTTTGTGTTGGTTATCATGGTTTTCATCCCTGTCTTGTTTGACAATTTAAAATAAAAAGTTTCAGCATTACTTATGTTAAAACCTAAAAAATATGAATATTTGTCATACACGGTTCTAGAGCTTCCTTTTGGAGGTGTAGCACAATGTTCCCATTGATTATAACTTAAAACATTTCTAGGTTGTGCAGATTTATGTAAAAAATGGTTACCATAATGGTTATAGCAATACATACTATCATAATTTGTAGAACCTTGCAAATAATCATGTTTTGTAAATTTAGCAGACATTACTAAGTCAGACATCATGTTGTTAATACTTTCGAAGTCCCAATCATCAGCAAATGAGTTTGGTTTTGCAAAGTCACTCAAGGAGATCTTGATTTGGTGTGGATATTTCAGGATCTCGACCGGACCATAAATTTCATAGTCAGTGTTGTCCCAGGCTACCCCACCAGGTATCGGATTGGCTGTGAAGTTGGCTGAAGAAAGTTCTCTTTTCTCGACGTGTAAAGATGTGTGTGGTTTGAGGACCAAGTTGATGTTCTGACTTGCTGTGTCCATTTTAGCATATTTTCCCTCAATGAAGCGTCCCAAAGTAAATACCATGATGAGCCAAAGTATGAGGATAAATGCACCAAAACCCACCCAAAATTCAATCCATGGAGAAATCAGATATGTTTCTTTCAGTTGTTTCAAAAGTTCCTTAGCTTTGTCTTTAAAGGATTTTGATGATGGCTGTGTCTTTGATTCACTGAAGCCGTCAGAGGAATCATCGAAGTTGATGAAGTACCCGGATGCAGTTCTGTCAATTGTTCCAATTGCTTCAGGATTTTTGTTTCTTGCATTGTCACTTGGTACTTCATTGTAGATTGGTGTGTCTCTGCTAAATGTTTTTATTTGGGTTTTCAGAGGTCTTAGTTCTATTGCAGTGTTGCATAGTCCTTGATGTTCTTCTGTAGGCGTTTCGAATGTGATGAGCCTCTTTGTTAGGACCTCTGTACTGGTAGCAAACCTTGGTGTTCTGCTACTTATTGGGAGTCCACTTGGCCTACTGTTTGTTATCGGCCACATGTTGTGGTTTTACCAGGTCGATGGATACAACTCGGTTCTCCTTTTTTCCAGCAAGTGGCGGTAGTACAACTGATCTTGTCCCGTTGACAGACAAGACAGGAACTGCTTTTCTGTAAGAAGGCCCAAATTCCTTCTTTACCGCGATCTTCTCCCTGACTAGATCCCCGACTTTTGGAATCCAGACAGGTCTTGCTGGGACAGGTGGTGATTCTTCAGTGGTTGTTGGCTGTTGTTTCAACTGTATGTTGCTCAGGTCTTTTCTTGTTTTGTT
Source organism: Lissotriton helveticus (assembly GCF_964261635.1). Lineage (NCBI taxonomy): Eukaryota > Metazoa > Chordata > Amphibia > Caudata > Salamandridae > Lissotriton > Lissotriton helveticus. The sequence goes on from NC_136067.1 coordinate 748,578,859, forward strand.
TAAGTCCTGCAAAATAGCCAAACGGTCTTTGACATCAAAGGTTTTTTCTATTACCACTGAAGTCTGACTATCAAGGTCAGAGATTAACATCCTAGTTCCGAATAATAATTCGTACGGACTGAATCCCTTCAGAGAATTTCTTGGCAAGTTATTTAGACTACGTTGGACACTTATTAGATGTTTGACCCACCCAGCTCCCGAACCTAATATCCTTTCTATTATAGATTGCTTTCTGCCTTGGTTTTTTCTTTACACCATCCCGTACCCTCAGGAAGGAAGTGAGAAGATTCCCGCTGGGCTGTGCTCATTTGGCCATGTTTCCCCCCCAGGCTGGATTGCCTGAGTGAAAACAATGGTCGAACGTAGCATGCTCTTAGCGTATATGCCATTTAGACTCGCAAATCTTGTATAATAGTCCGGACGTCAGCCGAGTGCTGGTGATCTACATTATAAGTGGAAACTAGCCTGTATATGTTAATCGCAAGCCATTCTTTTTGCTGGTAATATTATCTGCCTTGATACGACGAGGTATTAAACTGCTTCTCTCCCCACTGCGATCTCTGTTGCAGTTTGGGCAGTTTTTTTACAAACATGGTGTAGTGCAGGCTCATGCCTGGCCACCAGTACCGTGATTGTAATTCTTCCAGAGAATCTTTCAGTTTGAGGTGTCTGAGACCCTCGCCCATGTGTGCGTCTGCGATTAACAAGCTTCTCCTGTCCATGTTTGGAATCACTCTATCCCCCACTCCAGGGATTCGAGCAAAAGGGACGGAGTTTGCATCGATTATGTATGTATAATTGAGTGGATAGTTGATCGGTAGTGCTGAGCAGTCGCCGTTTGATGACGTTTTCACCGCCAGCAATGTTTCACCGTCAATGTATTTTAATGTACGCTTTTTTCGATCTACGGGAGCCGGTTTAGTGGCTGCCGCTGCGGCTGTTTCAGCCAATGAATTCCCCACAACGTGAACGCCATCACGTTGATGACTCAGTGAGTGTGTCACGTGAGTCTTTGGTAGTTCTTTTTTCAAAAGAGCTACTTGTTCCCAGAGCAGTTTCTGCTTTATTGGTGCATCTGTGTCATCTTTGTAACCGTTCTGAATCCATGTCTGCAAATCCTTGTTATATGCTTTGACGCAGTAATATGAATCTGACACTATAAGTGTCGGGAATTCGCGATCCGCATTATCTAGCGCCATTTTCAATGCTATTATTTCAGTTTGTTGTTCTGAATTAGTTTCTACTGAGTGTGATTTTGTTAATAGAGGTCTTAGTTTACCTCCGCGCCACACTTCTTTTGTAATCTCACATGTGGGGTTGTATGCTTGTTCTCCCCAAACGGAGGGTTGAGCATGTCCGTCTGTATAGATTACACAGGCGTAATGTCGTAGAGGCAGAATGTCGATTGGCAGAGGATACGTCTTTTCATATTTTAGATTTTTTAATTCTTCTAGTTCTGGATCAAAGTAGTAGTATACTTTGTCCGTTGTGATTGAATTCACCCATTGTATCCATTCCGGATTCAATGTTGTTGTTGGTAAATTACACGGTGTTGTTAGTGCCTCAAAGGCTGATTCTGCTGTTCTGACTGTGATATGTCTGCCGTCGGGTATCTTTTTTTCTCTAGCTATTGCGGTTTGAACTGCACGAATGATTTTTTCTGTATTACTGAATTTCTGTTCAGCTTCTGTGTACAAGTGTGATTTAAATGCAATTGGTACCTTTTCTCCCTCATTAGAGGTCAGGTATGTGAATCCGCATCTCCCTGGGATGACTCGGATCACAAGGTTGCGTGTGTTATCACGTGTTTCTAATTTTGTTTTAATTAGCATGTCTGTTTGTAAGGATCTCAAAATTTCTGTGTGTGTTTGAGTCCAATTGGATCTTTTAAAGTCTGGTTTAATTAGATCATAAAGCGGTTTGACCCTTTCTGCGTAATTTGCAATGTATGTTCTTCCGAATTTTAGGAAGCCTAGAATTGACTGTAGGTTTTTTAGTGTTTTAGGAGCTTGGATTACGGCACATTTCTCTAGGAAATTGTCTGCCAGGCTTTTACCTTCACTTGATAACTCATATCCTAAGAATAGGACTGTCAGATGGGCAATTCTGGATTTTTTAAAGTTGAATTTGTAACCCTCTGCAGCGAACCCAAGTATTATGGTGTTCACCCTTTTCAAGTGAGTCTCCAAGTCATCATCTGTTAAGTAAATGTCATCGACATAAGATAATGCTTCATCATCATATAGTTGTAGTAATTCTGTTACTCTCGCTGAGAATACCCCCGGGCTGTTCTTGTACCCCTGGGCTAACCGACAGAATTGTTTTTGAGTGCCATTTACTGAGAATGCAGTTAAATATCTGCTCTCTGGTGCTATGTTTTGACAAAAGAATCCATTGGAGATGTCCAAGGTTGTTTTGTATTTTTTGCGCACTATGTTATTCATTAGTGCAGCACTGTGTGAGTTTTGCACTGCAAAGGTTTTGCAACATGTGTTAAGGTGTCGGTAATCCAAAACTAGACGATATGAATTGTCTGGTTTGGAGACCGGAAACAAAGGATTGTTCATTTGTGAGGTGCAAGTTTCAATCACCCCCTGGTATTCTAGCTGATCTAGTATTTCATTTACCTGTTTTTTAGCTTCTTGCTTAATTGGGTACTGCCTTTGTGCAGTAGGTTGTGATTTTAACTGGATTTTGTGAGGAGGAGAATCCTCATCCCATCCTACATGATTTTTATATAAAGCAGGTGCTAAGGCCACTGCCCACTTTCTAGCAAGTGTGTATTTTTTATGAATCGGTATTTGATTCGAGAAGGCAGGCATAATTACTTCTTCGCCATGAGGGCACTCCCTGACAAACTCTGGTGGCCAGTCTTTTTCAGCTAGAAGGATGTCATAACCCTTTGAGAGGTTATCCCAAAATAGTCCCCTTATTTTCCTAGTCTTATCTCCCTCTATACGTAATGTTATCTCGTATATCTTGTGGGGCTTGCTAACTCTGGTGTCTGCAGTTTCCACTTGAAGGTATTCATTCGTGTCCACTGTCTCCAGATGATTCATAAGGACTTTGCGAGCTATGCTCACCTCTGCTGCGCTGTCTAGCATTGTCTGAGCCCATTCTCCGTTTTTCAGTTGTGTCCTCAGTATTCTTGGCATTTTTAACTACCTTGATACTGGCTACCTTCTTTTTTGGAAATTGTAATTTCTTTTTTAGCTGAGCAGGTTCCTTGTCTTTGGACTTGGCGTGCTCTTCTGATCGTCCTCTTCTTTCCGATTTCTGCGAGGAAGTCTGAAAAGATTGAGAGGGACGTGTATCAATGTCTTGATATCTATCAGGTTTTTTAATATTATCCCTATTTCTAAGGTTATATCTATTCCCAGAGGGGTCACTCTGCGGTGACCTCTGTCTTTGGTTTGGAGATTTCTCTCTTCGCCTGGGAGACCTCCCTCGGGACTGGAATTTCTTTTCTTTAGGATTGGATTGTTTGTTTCCATCCCAGTTCTTTTTTGGTGAATTATTATTATTGAAAAATATTTTTTCTGGACTTGTAGTCAGTTGCGGTTTTACTGGTATTCCACCTAGACTATCTCTGCCTAGTTCTTCATAGGATTTTTCTATGATTCTGGCAATTTCAGCTGGTTGGTCTGCTATATCTGTCTCTTTTAACCTCTGGCGGATCGCCACGTTTGCTGCTTCACCTTTTATGTTGGCTAATAATATAGCCGAGACCTGCTTGAAGTCTTTCAGTAATTTCATACCAAGAGTTAAAGCAGGTTCTGGACCGTATTCATCTTGAATTTGTTTTAGCACATCTGGTATTACCGAAATGGATGGAACACCGTGCGTTTTTGTGTAGATGGAAGCAAAGACTGTACCCCAAGTGTCACAGTCCTCAATGTGTGGTGCGATTCCCATTGGGAGACATATAGTCAGAATCCTGTGTTTTTCTAATGGGGTGGTGTCAGGAAACACCGCCTCTATTTGGGTGATTTTCTGTGCCAACCAGAATGGTATTTGTTCCCGTTTAGCTGGAACTTTACCTAGGCAGGATTGGATGTTCTGTGGTGTAATTTTATTTGTGTTCCCCTGGTGAGGGGTCAGCTGTGGAAGTTTAATCGCTGGCTGAATTGTAAAAGTCCGCATTACATACTGAACTAATTGTCTATGAATTTTTAGTAGTTGTTTTAGCTGTATTAACAGCTCTGCTGCAGGCATTCTTTCGATGTCTGGATGTGGTGTGTATCCGGCTAAGACCGGCCACGTTGCTCCTGGTCTTCCTAAAGGACCGAGCCTTGTAATGTGATTATTATGTTTTAGGGCGCCATCAAATAAGAGCAAATGCTCTTGGAATTTGAGTGGTACTTCCACCTCCTCGAAAGGAGTGTACGTTTCAGGAGGTTCCTCTACTTTGTTATAGTGGAAGTACTTTGTTACAGCATTTGCTGCCGGAAAATGTATCCATGAATAGTATACCTCTGTCTGCCGATATTCGTGTGCCTCAATTACGAATATGACTGTGCCACCTCTAGGTGTCAGTCCATTTTCTATAAGTTTTAAGGTTATAGATCTCCTTTTAATGACCGGAATGAGTGTTATATTCGGGTCTGCTGCTTGCATGGTAGCATCAGCATCTGCGAGTTCAGTTGCTAATCTAACTGCCTCTCTTTCATCATCACTCTCTGCCATTTTACAGACAGGATGGTATTATGTTTGTTTGCAGATCAGGTTTCTTTATGGAAACAGAGATTAGATGCACAATATTTTGGAACTGTTTATCCTTCAACGTTGACTAGACCAAGAACCATACATAGGAGTTCCCTCCTGCGAGGTTTTGGAGGATATAACCTTTCACCCACTCCAGACGTCTTTGGAGTATTTGGGAAAAGGGGTCTGAGTGAGAAAGCACGACTGAGTTACTCTAAATGTCTTACGTTAGTTTTATCGCCCTTTCCAAACGCGTTGGGCGCCATGTAGTGTAGTTCCTATCTTCCCAATAGGCTCTGCGCATTGGAATAGTACCTACAGCAGTAAAGGCCTAGGCCAGACGTTATCTAGGTCTACTACTGTCGATACTAGACTTAATTTTTGGGTTTGCCAGCTAAGCTCAGAGTTCGCTAGAAACTTTCTCGAATGTTCAAGGAAGGAATTAACTCCCCTGATTAGACAAGAAGGGATTTAGTTTCTGACAACCATAGAACATGACAACTTTGCTCTCCCCTAATCAAGAGTCAATCTCGAGAGTCGTGTGAGCACAAGGCAATTATTTTACTCAGTCAGTACGTGCATTCTTAGTCTCATCAGAATGTAGAGAAAAGGAAGAGACGGGCGTGTTCAATAAAAAGGTGTTATTTATTGATCAGTCTCTTTTCTCATACATGAGAAATGGATCGATATTATTGCAATACTTATAGTTAAGTGAAGTGCATACATTAAAAGCAATAGTATAAAATAATACTGTAAAAACATTGATATGGTTTCTGAGCCATATGATGTTTTAAAATGATTAAAATATATTTACATACACATATACATTTGACTAAACGTACTCAACTGGTGTTTCTAAATACGCCTACCCCGTGTACCTGACCTAAGTCTAATGCGTGGGCGGGAATAGAAAGTTACAGTTTAAGTTAAGTTTGTTTTTGCCAAGTGAATAACTAAAGAAT